>NC_092711.1:108083164-108802197 GCF_047496885.1 Scyliorhinus torazame
CCCGCAGGGCAAGAGTTATAGCTGGGGAAAGGGCAATTATGATACCATTAGACATGACTTGGGGGGGGGGGGGGGGGGGGGGGGGGGGGTGGGGGGGGGGATAGGTTGGAGAAGTAGGCTGCAAGCGTTGGGCACACTGGATATGTGGAGCTTGTTCAAGGAACAGCTACTGCGAGTTCTTGATAAGTACGTACCGGTCAGGCAGGGAGGAAGGCGTCGAGTGAGGGAACCGTGGTTTACCAAAGAAGTGGAATCTCTTGTTAAGAGGAAGAAGGAGGCCTATGTGAAGATGAGGTGTGAAGTTTCAGTTGGGGTGCTTGATAGTTACAAGGTAGAGAGGAAGGATCTAAAGAGAGAGCTAAGACGGGCAAGGAGGTGACATGAGAAGTATTTGGCAGGTAGGATCAAGGAAAACCCAAAAGCTTTCGATAGGTATGTGAGGAATAAAAGAATGACTAGGGTAAGAGTAGGGCCAGTCAAGGACAGGGATGGGAAGTTGTGTGTGGAGTCTGAAGAGATAGGCGAGATACTAAATGAATATTTTTCGTCAGTATTCACTCAGAAAAAAGTTAATGTTGTGGAGGAGAATGCTGAGACCCAGGCTATTAGAATAGATGGCATTGAATACGTAGGGAAGAGGTGTTGGCAATTCTGGACAGGCTGAAAATAGATAAGTCCCCGGGGCCTGATGGGATTTATCCTAGGATTCTCTGGGAAGCCAGGGAAGAGATTGCTGGGCCTTTGGCTTTGATTTTTATGTCATCATTGGCTACAGGAATAATGCCAGAGGACTGGAGGATAGCAAATGTGGTCCCTTTGTTCAAGAAGGGGGGGTAGAGACAACCCCGGCAGCTATAGACCGGTGAGCCTCACGTCTGTAGTGGGTAAAGTCTTGGAGGGGATTATAAGAGACAAGATTTATAATCATCTAGATAGGAATAATATGATTAGGGATAGTCAGCATGGCTTTGTGAAGGGTAGGTCATGCCTCACAATCCTTATCGAGTTCTTTGAGAAGGTGACTGAACAGGTAGATGAGGGTAGAGCAGTTGATGTGGTGTATATGGATTTCAGTAAAGCGTTTGATAAGGTTCCCCACAGTAGGCTATTGCAGAAAATACGGATGCTGGGGATTGAGGGTGATTTAGAGATGTGGATCAGAAATTGGCTAGCTGAAAGAAGACAGAGGGTGGTGGTTGATGGGAAATGTTCAGAATGGAGTTCAGTTACAAGTGGCGTACCACAAGGATCTGTTCTGGGCCGTTGCTGTTTGTCATTTTTATCAATGACCGAGAGGAGGGCGCAGAAGGGTGGGTGAGTAAATTTGCAGACGACACTAAAGTCGGTGGTGTTGTCGACAGTGCGGAAGGATGTAGCAGGTTACAGAGGGACATAGATAAGCTGCAGAGCTGGGCTGAGAGGTGGCAAATGGAGTTTAATGTAGAGAAGTGTGATGTGATTCTCTTTGGAAGGAATAACAGGATTGCGGAATATTTGGCTAATGGTAAAGTTCTTGGAAGTGTGGATGAGCAGAGGGATCTAGGTGTCCATGTACATAGATCCTTGAAAGTTGCCACCCAGGTTGATAGGGTTGTGAAGAAGGCCTATGGAGTGTTGGCCTTTATTGGTTGAGGGATTAAGTTCCGGAGTCAGGAGGTCATGTTGCAGCTGTACAAAACTCTGGTACGGCCGCATTTGGAGTATTGCGTACAGTTCTGGTTACCGCATTATAGGAAGGACGTGGAGGCTTTGGAGCGGGTGCAGAGGAGATTTACCAGGATGTTGCCTGGTATGGAGGGAAAATCTTATGAGGAAAGGCTGATGGACTTGAGGTTGTTTTCGTCAGAGAGAAAAAGGTTAAGAGGAGACTTAATAGAGGCATACAAAATGAGCAGGGGGTTAGATAGGGTGGACAGTGAGAGCCTTCGCCCGCGGATGGAAATGGCTGGCACGAGGGGACATAGCCTTAAACTGAGGGGTAATATATATAGGTCAGAGGTCGGTTCTTTACACAAAGAGTGGTGAGGCCGTGGAATGCCCTGCCTGCAACAGTAGTGAACTCGCCAACATTGAGGGCATTTAAAAGTTTATTGGATAAGCATATGGATGATAATCTCATAGTGTAGGTTAGATGGCTTTTGTTTTTTGTCTTCCCATGTCGGTGCAACATCGTGGGCCGAAGGGCCTGTACTGCGCTGTATCGTTCTATGTTCTATGTTCACTGTTGCTGTTGATACAACGTTTGGTGGCATCGCCGACAGACTAGATAATGGCATAAAATTGCAAGAAGATATTGACAGACTCGGTGAATAGGCAAATTTGTGGCAAATGAAATTCAAAGTAAACAAGTGTGAGGTTATACATTTTGGACCAAAAAAGAATAGAAAAGAGTACTTTCTAAATGGAAAGAGGTTCGGTCCAGTGGATGTCCAAGCTGCAAACCATTCCTCCAGATCCTTGCCCTTCATGGATTTAATGAAGGCCAAGGCAATCATTGGATTATTGAAAGACTTGACGGAGTTGTTGGATACTATTTTTCGGGTTGCAGGATAAAGCCTGACGTAATTCACTCTCCACAGTCTTGAGCTGCATTTGAACTTCATCGAAGTCTCGAAACTTCGTTTGTGTTGCTGCCGAAAAGTCCTGAATCCTCACTCCCTCCTGGGGCCAGGTGCCATCTCACCGTACCCGTCTCCAGGACCTTCTTTCACGTTGTGGAAGCGAATGATTACAGGCCTGGGATGAAAACTATCCCTCAGTCTCAGAGACAGGACACGATGCACCCTTTCTAATTTGAAACGCCCAGGCTTCAAATCCAGTTGCGAAAACGTGGCAGTCGGTCCTTAAAGAACCTCACAAGAGCCTTACCCTCCACACTAAATGGACAGAAAATAACAATTTATGGGCGGCATGGTAGCATAGTGGTTAGCACAGTTGCTTCACAGTACCAGGGTCCCGGGTTTGATTCCCAGCTGGGGTCACTGTCTGTGCGGAGTCTGCACGTTCTCCCCGTGTGTGCGTGGGTTTCCTCCGGGTGCTCCGGTTTCCTCCCACAGTCCAAAGATGTGCAGGTTAGGTGGATTGGCCATGATAAATTGCCCTTAGTGTCCAAATAAAAGGTTAGGTGGGGTTACTGGGTTCCGGGGATGGGGTGGAGGTATGGGCTTGGTTGGGGTGCTGCTTCCAAGGCACAGACTCGATGGGCCGAGTGGCCTCCTTCTGCACTGTAAATTCTATGATGACCATCTGACAGACCAATGACTCGGATGTTCTTTCTGTGACCCTCGGTTCTCCAAATCCTCCGGGACCTCCGCCAGCCACTCGGCTGGTTTTCAAAGGATTGAATTCTTGTCTCCGTCGAGGAGGCATCTTGCTGAACGTTCAGGATTCTCTCCTCCGGATCATCGAGCCTCTCATGGCGTTTTGCAGCTGGTGCTCACAGATATTGAGTCAGCACACTCAGCCTCTGGTCAGTAACACTGATAATGTCGGCAGTCATCATTTTCACCGCCTCCCAGAGCCCCAGAGAGCGTGGGGTCGAGACACCTCCTGAGGGTCAGGCCGCCATGTTGAAAAGGCGGCTCCATTTCCACTGAATCCACCTACGCTGTTTTATCGCCGCATTTCTTGACACTTTTTGGCATAATCCTACCAAACTGAACCCTGGTGTCTTCCAGGGACACGAACACAATATTAATTCAAGGATTAGGTAGATGGGTGCCGGGCAATCAGGTAAGTGACAGATTGTAGGTGAGTGGTGCCAGAACATGCGGAAAAACAGCTACTCCAGCTCCCATATCACAAACCCGACATCCCCCCCCCCCCACAGACTTCTGATTGATGAGGGTTATGTGGAACTGGCAGGTAAATGGAGAGAAAGCTGAGATGAGGAGGGATTTCTTTACTCGAGGATGTGGTGAAGCTTTGGAATTCTGTACCCCAGAGGATTTACAGTGCAGAAGGGGGCCATTCGGCCCATTGACTCTGCACCACCCTTGGAAAGAGCACCCTACTTAAGCCCACACCTCCACCTATCCCCGTAACCCAATAACCCCATCTAACCTTTTTGGACACTAAGGGCAATTTATCATGGCCAATCCACCTGACCTGCACATCTTTGGACCATGGGAGCAAACCGGAGCACCCGGAGGAAACCCATGCAGACACAGAGAGAACATGCAGACTCCGCACAGACAGTGACCCAAGCCGGGAATCTAACCTGCGACCCTGGAGCTGTGAAGCTACAGTGCTAACCACCGTGATATGGGGGATAGTGTGGGAAAACAGTGCTGAAGTTGGTCAGCCAATGATCCCATTGAATGGTTCAGGCTCGATGGGCCGAATGGCCGATTGCAGCTCATATTTGTTGTGATCTCCTGGATAGGAAGTTGTGATCTCCTGGATAGGAAGCTGTGAGCTGAGCTTGGATCTGTCAATCAGCCTGAATTTGCACAATCAGGAGAATTAGGAGGGTCAATATTGGATACAGCAGAGTGAGGATGGAGGGAGAGTGTATAGGATGGAGATTTACAGCTTTCGGGGAATAAGAGAGAGGAAAAAATGTTCCATAGAAACGAGAATTGTTGTTCTACGTTTCTGTCCTGTACTGACAGTGATGAATTTTGTAAATTGTTTTTACAGGATATTCCAGGAGGAGGAATTACAGACAGAAATCTCAAACATTACGTCTCGATCCGACAGTCACTCGATTCCCTGGAACCTGAATATCATCGGCCTTTGAATCTAGAAGGAGAAATGTTTGCCCGAACTGTCAACTAAAGATTTCAAACATCAGTGTCACTGGAAAAGCACCGAGACCCACACAACACACACCCGAGTGAGAGAGTTCATAGACTCCCAGAATTTACAGCGCAGAAGGAGACCGTTTGGCCCATCAAGTCTGCACCATCCCTTGGAAAGATCACCCTGCCTAAGCCCACACCTCCATCCTATCACCGTAACCCAATAACCCCATCCAACCTTTTTCAACACAAAGGGCAATTTAGCATGGCCAATCCACCTAACCCGCACATCTTTGGACTGTGGGAGGAAACCGGAGCACCCGGAGCAAACCCATGCAGACACGGGGAGAACGTGCAGACTCCACACAGACAGTTCCAGTGAACTGTCTGAGGAAACCAGTTACACAGCCTGAATAAACATAACATTCACAGCAGGGAGAGACCATACACGTGTTGTGTCTGTGGAAGAGGCTTCAATTGATCATCCAACATGGAGAGACACGAGGCAACCCAAATCATGGGGAATCCGTGGAAATGTGGGGACTGTGGGAAGGGATTCCAAGTCCCATCTCAGCTGGAGATTCATCGACGCAGTCACACTGGGGAGAGGCCATTCACCTGCTCTCAGTGTGGGAAGGGATTCATTGATTCATCCACCCTGCGGAAACATAGGCGAGTTCACACTGGGGAGAGGCCGTTCACCTGCTCTCAGTGTGGGAAGGGATTCAGTCAATTATCTAACCTTCAGGCACACCAGCGAGTTCACACTGGGGAGAGGCCATTCACCTGCTCTCAGTGTGGGCAAAGATTCACTCACTTATCCCACCTGCGCACTCACCAGCGAGTTCACATTGGAGAGAGGCCATTCATCTGCTCTCAGTGTGGGAAAGGATTTACTGAGTTATCCGCCCTGCAGAGACACCAACGAATTCACACTGGGGAGAGGCCATTCACCTGCTCCCAGTGTGGGAAGGGATTCATTGATTCATCCACCCTGCGGATCCATCAGCGAATTCACACTGGGGACAGGCCATTCACTTGTCCCCAGTGTGGGAAGGGATTCCGTGATTCATCCACCCTGCAGAAACATCAGCAATTTCACACTGGGGAGAGGCCATTCACCTGCTCTCAGTGTGGGAAGGGATTCACTCAGTCATCCGGCTTGCAGTCACACCAGCGAATTCACACTGGGGAGAGGCCATTCACCTGCTCTCAGTGTGGGAAGGGATTCACTCAGTTATCCACCCTGCAGAAACACCAGAGAGTTCACACTGGGGAGAGACCGTTCACCTGCTCTCAGTGTGGGAAGGGATTTACTCAGTTATCCAACCTGCATTCACACCAGCGAGTTCACACTGGAGAGAAGCCATTCACCTGCCCTCAGTGTGGGAAGGGACTCACTCGGTTATCTCACTTGCGGACACACCAGCGAGTTCACGCTGGGGAGAGGCCCTTCACTTCTCAATGTGCGATGGGATTGCATACTTCATCGCACCAGCTGTGACGCCAACAATCTCACAATTGAGTACAGTGGTTGGATTCTGCTGTTACTGTTTCTGCTCTACACCCAGGACTGCATTTTGTTCATTCTGACAGGTGGTCAGTGGGGATGGTCGGAGAGTTTCTTTCTGCTGGACTGACCGGTCTCACCACTTTGCCTCCAGTGGGCTGATGCTCTTTGAGCCTTGTTGCTAATACCTGGCTCCAAATTGCACAAGAATCACAGAGTGAAAGGATGTTGGGAAGTGTGAAGATATTTAGTTGCTATTTCTGTTTGGAACCCCCAAAGCATGCCACGTTGCCATGGAGATGGGCCCTGGTGGTTACATGATTCTTTTTAATTTATCTGGGCGTTCCTCACAGAAGAAAACTATCAGGGTGTGAGGGGTATGTTGTCAGAGGTGGTCTGGGAAACTGATTGGTACAGGGAATACCTAATATTTAAGGAATTATTACATATTTATCAGGGGTCAGTTTGCTTAGTTGGTTGGACGACTCTTTGTGATGCAGAACAAGGCCAACAGTGAGGATTCAACTCCTGTACAGGCTGAGTTTATTCATGAAGGCCCCGCCTTCTCAACCAGGCCCCTCGCCTGAGGTGTGCTGACCCTCGGGTTAAATCACCTCCAGTCAGCTCTCTCTCTGTCAAAGGTCCTATGGTCCTCTGGGATTTTTGTGACTTTTAATTTGCATATATACAACAAATATAGATTCTTTTAAGGAACAAAAATCCAACCGGAAAAGTGATGTAACCGTGGCGAACAAGAAAAGTTAAAGATTCCATGAGCTCCATTAGAATTCAGCAAAGGGGGACCAAGAAACTGATGAGAGCAAACTGGTGAGAAACTTAAAAAACGACTGGAAAAGCTTCTACAGGAATGTGAAAAGGAAAAGATTCGCAAAGACCAATGTGGGTCCATTCCAGGCAGAGACAGAAGAGTTTATAATTGGGAGTAAGGAAATGGCAGAGAAACTAAACGACGTGTGTCTGTCTTCACAGAGGAAGATACAGAAATTGTCCCCAAAACACCAGAGAATCAAGGGACTGGCAGAGATTAGAATTGGTGAAAAAGTAGTACTGGAGAAATTAATGGGACTGAAAGTGAATAAATCCCCAAAAGCTGATGATCTACATCCCAAAGTGTTGAACGAGGTGGCTGTAGAGATCTCTATTCCTCATTCTAAACTCTCCTGACTCTATCTGGAATGGACAAACCTTTGTCTGAGCCAAACATTTCCTTTTTACGTAGCCACAGAAGCTTTAACAGTTCATTTTTATGTATTTTGCGAGTTCACATTCTATTCTATTCTCCCTTTTTTACCTCGGTGTCTTGGTCGAAGAACGGAAGTAAATCCTCGGGAATGAATCATCACTTTGGACAGGTTCTGAGATAATTAAGTTTCGACTTCTAGGACAGAGTTACTAAAATCGTGGAGTGTGATTTTAGATTGTGCAAAAGGGCAAAGTTCTAGTTTATAGTTTACTGTGTAGGTTTCCGAGTTAAAGTAGCTTCTAGTTTGTTTGTTGCATTAAAAGTCAGGAAACTTGAAGTCCCGTCATGTGATCCTTTAATTTGTGGACTGGGAATTTGATTGTTTCCAAGAAATTGCTGACCTTTATGGGGGTCCTAATCCACAAGTTTTGTCTTCCTATTTGACCCTCGGGCACCTTTCTGTCTCTATTGCTCGTGTCAATGACAGCCAGTTGATGGAGCTGAGGGCTGAATTTATCTGAGAATAACGGGGCTTGTTCCCCAGTTGGGAAACTGCCATGGGCGTCGCTAATAGAGACAGGAAGGTGCTGGTGGACTGAGTGTGAACTGCACCTCCAACCAATCAGGGGTGAGGGTGACCGAGGCTGATGGTGATGTGACCCCCAGGGTTCAGTGCCCCTGTGTCCAAAGCGGGGAGTCATGGGAACAGGGTACAGAGGAGCCGAAGGGAAACCATTTGGGACCAGAACATTGTGAACATCCTGTTACTCTGGTTGTCTTTGATCCTCAAGTAATTTTCTGTTAGTTTTTTTAACCATGTTCTGTTTCGTCAATAAACTTTTAACAGGAAAATATTTGAATTTGTTGAACTTTTCCTGATTAAATTTGTTCACTTTCGGGAAAGTGGGTGAGAGGGTTTGACAGGCTCTTTAACAGAAAGTGAGTCCCTCTAAGGTAATTGGCAAAGGAGCCAGAGGGGTAGAGGAGATTTGATTTTTCTTTTGACAGTGTTTGAAAATGGGTTTAAGGAATCAATCGTGACTGACTAATTTATCAAGGTTCTCTGAGGAAGTGACAAGGGATGTCAATAAAGGGGAAGCTGTAGATGTGCTTTATCTGGATTTCCAGAAGGTATTTCCCAAGGTGCCACATCAAAGGTTATTGCACAAAATAAGAGCTCATGGTGTGGAGGCAACATATCAGCATGGATAGAGGATTGGTTAACTGACAGGAAGCAGCCAGTAGGTATAAATGGGTCATTTCTGGGTTGATAAAATGTGACAAGTGGAATGTCACCAGGATCAGTGCTGGGCTCTCAACCATTTACAATCTGTATGAATGTGTTGGATGATGGGATTGAATGTCTGGCGGCGAAATTTTCTGAAGCCTCGACGACAGGTAGGAAAGTAATTTGTGAAGTGGATTTAAGGAGTCTGCAAAGGACTACATAGGTTAAGTGAGTGGACAAAAACCTGACAGATGGAGCATAATTTGGGAAAATGTGAATTGTCCACTTTGTCAGGAAGTATTAAGTAAAACAATATTATTTAAATGGAGAGAGATGCAGAACTCTGAGTTGCAGAGGGATCGGTGTGCCCGATCCCAAGTTAGTCTGCAGGTACAGCAAGTGATTAGGAAGGTCCATGGAATATTATTGTTTATTGCAAAGGAAATCTAATATAAATGTAGGGATGTTTTGCTGCAGTTGTATAGAGTCAGAGAGGTTTACAGCATGAAAACAGGCCCTTCGGCCCAACTTGTCCATACCGCCCAGTTTTTACCACTGAGCTAGTCCCAGTTGCCCATATTTGGCCCGTAACCCTCTATACCCAGCTTTCCCATATAACTGTCTAAATGCTTTTTAAAAGACAAAATTATACCCGTCTCTGCTACTGCCACTGGCAACTCGTTCCAGATACACGCCACCCTCTGTGTGAAAGAATTGCCCCTTTGAGCCCTTTTGTATCTCCTCTCTTACCGTAAACGTACAGACTTATATAAGATCACTTCTAAGCCTCCTGCACTCCAGGGAAAAAGTCCCAGCTTCTCCTTATAAATCAAACCATCAAGTCCCGGTAGCATCCGAATAAATATTTTCTGCACTATTTCTAGTTTAATAATATCCTCTCGAAAATAGGTTGACCAGAACTGTACACAGTACTCCAAGTGTGGCCTTACTAATGTCTTATACAACTTCAGCAAGACGGCCCAACTCCTGTATTCAATGTTCCAGCAAAGATCAGTGGGAGACTAGAGGACTGGGAAATCTTTAGGGGGCAACAGAAAGCTACTAAAAAAGCTATAAAGAAGAGTAAGATAGATTATGAGAGTAAACTTGCTCAGAATATAAAAACAGATAGTAAAAGTTTCTACAAATATATAAAACAAAAAAGAGTGGCTGAGGTAAATATTGGTCCTTTAGAGGATGAGAAAGGAGATTTAATAATGGGAGATGAGGAAATGGCTGAGGAACTGAACAGGTTTTTTGGGTCGGTCTTCACAGTGGAAGACACAAATAACATGCCGGTGACTGATGGAAATAAGGCTATGACTGGTGAGGACCTTGAGAGGATTGTTATCACCAAGGAGGTAGTGATGGGCAAGCTAATGGGGCTAAAGGTAGACAAGTCTCCTGGACCTGATGGAATGCATCCCAGAGTGCTAAAAGAGATGGCTAGGGAAATTGCAAATGCACTCGTGATGATTTACCAAAATTCACTAGACTCTGGGATGGTCCCGGCGGATTGGAAATGAGCAAGTGTGACACCACTGTTTAAAAAAGGAGGTAGGCTGGAGATGGCGTCCTGTAAGGGAATGAGCCTAAAAGCGCTGGCGACGGCGCCGCTACCATTCTCCCCGAAAAGGTACACCACAAACCCAGTGGTGGTGGCGACCGTGAAGATCTGGGGGCAGTGGAGACGACATAGGGGAGTGACGGGTGCCTCGGTGTGGTCCCCGATAAGGAATAACCATAGGTTCGTCCCGGGGAGGATAGATGGGGGATTTCGATGTTGGCAGCAAGCAGGAATTAGGAAGCTGAAGGACCTGTTTGTGGACGGGACATTTGCGAGTTTGGGAGCATTGGAAGAAAAATATAACTTGCCACCAGGGAATGCTTTCCGATACATGCAAGTGAGGGCATTTACGAGGCAACAAATAAGGGGATTTCCACGGCTCGTGACGCAAAGGGTCCAGGATAGAGTGATTTCGGGGGCATGGGTTGGAGAAGGTAAAGTGTATGAAATATACAGGGAGATGAGAGACGAGGGGGAGGCGATGGTAGAGGAGCTGAAGGGAAAATGGGAAGAGGAGCTAGAGGAAGAGATTGAGGAGGGGCTGTGGGCAGATGCCTTAAGTAGGGTAAATTCCTCGTCCTCGTGTGCCAAGCTTAGCCTGATTCAATTTAAGGTTCTACACAGAGCGCATATGACGGGAGCAAGACTGAGCAGGTTTTTTGGGGTGGAGGACAGGTGTGGGAGGTGCTCGGGAAGCTCGGCGAACCACACTCACATGTTCTGGTCATGTCCGGCACTGCATGAGTTCTGGGAAGGTGTGGCAAGAGTGAGTTCAAAGGTGATGGGGGTCCGGTTCAAACCAAGCTGGGGGTTGGCTATATTTGGGGTTGCAGAAGAACCGGGAGTGCAGGAGGCGAAAGAGGCCGACGTTTTGGCCTTTGCACCCCTAGTAGCTCGGCGAAGGAGTCTACTTATGTGGAAAGAAGCGAAGCCCCTGGGCGTGGAGGCCTGGATAAACGACATGGCAGGGTTCATAAGACTGGAACGAATAAAATATGCGTTAAGAGGATCGGCTCAGGGGTTCACCAGGCGGTGGCAATTTTGTTTATTTTTTTTCCATCTGTTGTTAGTTTAATATATTATTTAAATAACGTTTAATGTATATTCCTTTATTAAGTTGTAAAAACGGAAAATCTTTGTTTGAAAAACTTCAATAAAATATATATATATTTTTTAAAAAGGTGGTAGGCAGAAAGCGGGTAATTATAGACCAGTGAGCTTAACTTCGGTAGTAGGGAAGATGCTGGAATCTATCATCAAGGAAGAAATAGCGAGGCACCCGGATGGAAATTGTCCCATTGGGCAGATTCAGCATGGGTTCATAAAGGGCAGGTCGTGCCTAACTAATTTAGTGGAATTTTTTGAGGGTATTAACAGTGCAGTAGATAACGGGGAGCCAAAGGATGTGGTATATATGGATTCCCAGAAAGCCTTTGACAAGGTGCCACACAAAAGGTTACTGCATAAGATAAAGATGCATGGCATTAAGGGGAAAGTAGTAGCATGGATAGAGGATTGGTTAATTAATAGAAACCAAAGAGTGGGGATTAATGGGTGTTTCTCTGGTTGGCAATCAGTAGCAAGTGGTGTCCGTCAGGGATCAGTGTTGGGCCCACAACTGTTCAAATTTTACATAGATGATTTGGAGTTGGGGACCAAGGGCAATGTGTCCCAAGTTTGCAGACGACACTAAGAGAAGTGGTAAAGCAAAAAGTGCAGAGGATACTGGAAGTCTGCAGAGGGATTTGGATAGGCTAAGTGAATGGGCTAGGGTCTGGCATATGGAATACAATGTTGACAAATGTGAGATTATCCATTTTGGTAGGAATAACAGCAAAAGGGATTATTATTTAAATGATAAAATATTAAAACATGCTGCTGTGCAGCGAGACCTGGGTGTGCTAGTGCATGAGTCGCAAAAAGTTGGTTTACAGTTGCAACAGGTGATTAAGAAGGCAAATGGAATTTTGTCCTTCATTGCTAGAGGGATGGAGTTTAAGACTAGGGAGGTTATGCTGCAATTGTATAAGGTGTGAGTGAGGCCACACCTGGAGTATTGTGTTCAGTTTTGGTCTCCTTACTTGAGAAAGGACGTACTGGCACTGGAGGGTGTGCAGAGGAAATTCACTAGGTTAATCCCAGAGCTGAAGGGGTTGGATTACGAGGAGAGGTTGAGTAGACTGGGACTGTACGCGTTGGAATTTAGAAGGATGAGGGGGGATCTTATAGAAACATATAAGATTATGAAGGGAATAGATAGGATAGATGCAGGCAGGTTGTTTCCACTGGCGGGTGAAAGCAGAACTAGGGGGCATAGCCTCAAAATAAGGGGAAGTAGATTTAGGACTGAGTTTCGGAGGAACTTCTTCACCCAAAGGGTTGTGAATGGGCTAGGGTCTGTGAATCTATGGAATTCCTTGCCCAGTGAAGCAGTAGAGGCTCCTTCATTAAATGTTTTTACGATAAAGATAGATAGTTTTTTGAAGAATAAAGGGATTATGGGTTATGGTGTTCGGGCCGGAAAGGAGCTGAGTCCACAAAAGATCAGCCATGATCTCATTGAATGGTGGAGCAGGCTCGAGGGGCCAGATGGCCTACTCCTGCTCCGAGTTCTTATGTTCTTATGTTCAATGAAACCAAATATGCCGAATGCCATCTTCACCACCCTGTCCACCCGTGACTCCACTTTCAAGGAGCTATGAACCTGTACTTGGAGATCTCTTTGTTCTATAACTCTCCCCAACTCCCGACCATTAACTGAGTAGGTCCTGCCCCGATTCGATCAACCAAAATGTATCACCTGACATTTATCTAAATTAAACTCCATCTGCCATTCATTGGCCCACTGGCACAAATGATCAAGATCCCGTTGCAATCCTAGATAACCTTCTTCACTGTCCACTATGCCACAAACCTTGGTGTCATCTGCAAACTTACTAACCATGCCTCCTACATTCTCATCCAAATCATTAATATAAACAACAAATAACAGTGGACCCAGCACCGATCACTGAGGCACACCGCTGGTCCCAGGCCTCCAGTTTGAAAAAAACCCTCTACAACCACCCTGTGTCTCCTGTCGCCAAGCCAATTTTGTATCCAATTGGCAACCTCACCCTGGATTCCGTGAGATTTAACCTTGTGCAAAAAACTACCATGCTGTACCTTGTCAAAGGCCTTGCTAAAGTTGACAACGTCAACTGCACTGCCCTAATCTACCATCAAAAAATTCAATCAAATTCGTGAGACATGGGGCAGGATTCTCCGAGCCCCGGGCCGGAGAATCGCCGCAACTGCGCCATGCCACCCCGAGGAGCGGAGAATCGGTGCCATTTGCGCCGGCGCGTTTGGCGCGCAGCTGGTCGCGGGCCGCTGTCCACACCTGGGCCACCGATTCTGCGGCCCGGATAGGCCGAGCGGCAACGACAGAGTCCCACCGGCGCTGTCCACACCTGCTCACAGCCAGCGGGAACTCTGGTCGCAGGGTTGGGAGGGGGGGTGCTCTGTTCACGGGGAGGGCCTCCGATGGGGTCTGGCCCGCAATCGGGGCCCACCGATCAGCGGGCTGGCCTCTCCCTCCCCAGGCCTACTTTGTTGCGCACCGGCCCCTGAACCCCTGCACCATGTTATGTAGTGGGCCGGCGCGTTCAGTAAGGCCACTGCACTGCACCGCGTGGTGCCACTGCGCATGCGCGGGTTGGCGTGGTGCCCAGTTGGCGCCGGGAAGGGAGGCTGGAGCGGCATGAACCACTCCAGCGCCTTGCTGGCCTCCTGTGGGGGCCAGAATCGGTAGTCTCTGCGGCCAGTTCACGCCATTGTGAAACACGACGGCTTTTCCGACGGCGTGAACACTCTGCCACCATCTGGGAGAATCCCGCCCATGATTTTCCACTCACAAAGCCATGCTGACTGTCCCTAATCAGTCCTTGCCTCTCTAAATGCCTGTAGATCCTGTCTCTCAGAATACCTTCTGACAACGTATCCACCACAGATGCAAGGCTCACAGGTCTGTAGTTCCCAGGCTTTTCCCTCTGGCCTTTCTTAAAAAAAGACACAAGATTTGCTACCCTCCAATCTTCAAGCACCTCACCTGTGGCTGTCGATGATTCAAATATCTCTGCCAGGGGACCCACAATTTCCCCCCTCGCCTCCCACAATGTCCCAGAATACATTTTTTCAGGTCCCGGGGATTTATCTAACTGGATGTGCTTGAAGCTTTATCTAATCCCATTTCCCCCCCCCCCCCCCCGCCCCGCCCCCCCCCCTCCACTTTGTGGGTAATCTGCAATCCCAAAACCAAATTTTAACAGTCCCAGCTCCCCATACCTTCCATTCTGTCTCTCCTAGCCTTGGCATCCAGGGATGGTTTTGCGAACCTGCCTGTGTATCTGCCCTGGCAGTGTTTGATGATAGAGTGTAACTGGAGCTTTACTCTGTATCTAACCCCGTGTTGTACCTGTCGTGGGAGTGTTTGATGGGGACAGTGCAGAGGAGGATATACGTTGTATCTAATCTTATGCAAGACCTATCGTGAGAGTGTTTGATGGGGACAGCATCGAGGGAGATTTACTCTGTATCTAACACCATTTTTTATTAGCCTTGGGAGTCTTTCATGGGGCAATGTAGAGGGAGCTGTGCTGTAACTGATTGGAGAATGGTTTAAGCTGGCACTTGGTACTCAGATTTTCCAGTACCCCCCCCCCCCCCCCCCCCCCCAAGGCCCAGAGGGACAGTGAGAGTCCTGAACATTGTTGTATAGTCTGCTTGATATTTCATATGAGCCTTTTTCAGTTCCATAGAATCCCTTCAATGCAGAAGGAGGCCATTCGGCCCATCGAGTCTGCACCGGCCCTCCAATACGGCACCCCACTCAGGGCCACTCCTCCACCCTATCCCCGTAACCCCACCTAACCTTTGGACACTCAGGGGAAATCTTTTAGAATGGCCAATCCACCTAACCTGTGCATCGTTGGACTGTGGGAGGAAACCGGAGCACCCGGAAGGAACCCACTTGGACATGCAGAGGAAGTGCAAACTCTACACAGTCACCCAAGGGCGGAATCGAACCCCCTCCCTCTGATCTCCAGTCAGCCTTTGTTCGAATGAAAAGAGCCCCAGTTTCTCTTATCTCTCCTGGTAACTAAAGCCTCTCTTCCCTGGGATCATCTCAGTGAATCTCTTCTGCACCCTCTCCATGGCCTTGACATCCTTCCTGGTGTAAGATCCCCAAAACCTGATCTAATATTCTAACTGCAGAATAACCAATGATTTGTACAGGTTTACATGACCTCTGTTCTTTTGTGCTCCACACCCAGAATTATAAAACCTTGGATCACTTTTTCAACTTGTCCTCCCACATTTAAAAGTTTGTGTATCTGAACTTCTTTTAGGGTTTGGGAGATACTAACATAACATGGCTGAAATAATGTGTGTTATGGGAGAAAGAAGTTTAGTCTGAGTTAGAAACTCAAGCAGGCGCTTCACTGTTCCCGTAACAGCCTCCCCGAACAGGCGCCGGAATGTGGTGACTAGGGGCTTTTCACAGTAACTTCATTTGAAGCCTACTTGTGACAATAAGCGATTTTCATTTTTTTTCATTGCATTTTCACTGCAGACAGGTCGCCATGGAAACGCTGATCAGACATTCCTTCACTGCAGACAGGTCGCCGTGGAAACACTGATAAGACATTCCTTCACTGCAGACAGATCGCCATGGAAACGCTGATAAGACATGCCTTTCCACAGAATCGACTCATTGGAAACTCAAATCGGATCGGGGAGAATTAAATTCTAATGTGTGATGTTTATAGCTACAGTAATGGAATTATCAGAAATAATCGAATTAACAGGCAGGGTAGTTTCGGGAAAATGAGGAAATTACTGAAGAAACGTAACTGCTGGGAATCAAGAATGTGTCCTTGTCAATCACAGATTAGAGAAATTCCTGCTGTCTTTTCCTCACTTGCTGTATGAACTGTGTTCCGTACTGGGCACCAAACCTCAGGCAAGATATAATGCACTTGGTAACTGTCCAGTACAGATTGACCATGATGAAGTGAGGCTGGTGACCTGAGTGAGTCCCTTCCCACACACGGAGAACATTAATGGTCACTCCTCAGTGTGAACAGGTCGATGAATCTCCAGCTCTGATTAAATCTGTTCCACAATCCCCAGATTTCCAAGGTTTTTTCCAGCGTGACTATATCGTTCGAAAGGTCAGACCATCGGCTAAAACGTCATCCACATTCCGAACACGTGAACTGTTTCTCCCACATTGAACAGGGTCTTTGAACAAAGAACAATACAGCACAGGAACAGGCCCTTCGCCCTCCAAGCCTGAACCGGTCATGATACCAACCTTTCCCAAAACCCTTAGATCTTCTTTGTGCCGTATCCCTCTATACCCATCCTATCCATGTGTTTGTCAAGTTGCCTTTTGAACGCTGTTAATGTATCTACTTCCACAACCTCCCCTGGCAATGCGTTCCGGGCACTCACCACCCTCTGCAAAACAAAAAAGACCTGGCTCGCACATCTCTAAACTTTGCCCCATGGACCTTAAACCTATGCCCCCTGGTGACTGGCCCCTCCACACTGGGAAAGAGTGCCTGCCCATGCATCTATCCATGCCCCTCACAATTTTGTCGACCTCTATCAGGTCACCCCTCAACATCTGTCTTTCTAATAAAAACAGTCCGAGTCTCTTCAGCCTCTCCACATAGCTAACACCCTCCAGACTAGGCAATATCCTGATAAACCTCCTCTGCACCCTCTACAAAGCCTCCACGTCCTTCTGGTACTGTGGCGACCAGAATTGTGGACAATATTCCAAGTGTCACCTGAACAAGGTTCGATACAACTGTAGTATGACTTGCCAGTTTTTATACTTGATGCCCCGTCCAATGAAGGCAAGCATTCCGTATGCTTTCTTGAGTACCTTGTCCATTTGTGCTGCGAACTTCCAACATCTGTGCACATGCACACACAGATCTCTCTGACTTTCTATATTCCCAGGAGTTTTGCCATTTACGGTATATTTCCCCTCATAATATAATATTCTCCTTAACCAGTAATGCTACTCCCCCACCCCTTTTACATTCCTCTCTATCTCTCCTGGAGCATCTATATCCTCCAACGTTATGGGGCTGGTTTAGCACACTGGGCTAAATCGCTGGCTTTGAAAGCAGACCAAGGCAGGCCAGCAGCACGGTTCAATTCCCGTATTAGCCTCCCCGAACAGGCGCCGGAATGTGGCGACTAGGGGCTTTTCACAGTAACTTCATTGAAGTCTACTTGTGACAATAAGCGATTATTAGGGGCTGGTTCAGCACACTGGGCTAAATCGCTGGCTTTTAAAGCAGACCAAGGCAAGCCAGCAGCACGGTTCAATTCCCGTACCAGCCTCCCTGAACAGGCGGCGGAATGTGGCGACTAGGGGCTTTTCACAGTAACTTCATTAGAAGCCTACTTGTGACAATAAGCGATTTTCATTTTTCATTTCAGTTACCAATCCTGCCCTTCCTTTAAACATGTTTCTGTGATAGCCACAACATCGTAATTCCAAGTACTTAAGTGCTCTAAGTTCATCTGCCTTCCCGCTACACTTCTGGCATTGAAACAAATACACTTCAAACCACTGTTTGTGCAGACAGGGTGATGTTGTTCTCTTATTTTTGTTCTTCAATTCCCCTTCAGTTATTACACCTTATACCCCAGCGCTCTGGTTCCCACCCCCCTGCCATACTAGTTTAAATCCTCCCGAGTGACTCTGGCAAATCTCGCAAATTGGTGCCCCTCCAGTTTTGATGCAACACGTCCTTCTTGTACAGGTCACACCTGCCTCAGAAGAGATCTCAGTGGCTGTTCACCCTCCCCCTTCAGGATGTCCTGTGTTCGTTCAGGGACATCCTGGACCGTGACACCAGGGAGGCAACATACCATTCCGGAGTCTCTTTCCCATCCACAGAAGCGCCCACCTGTGCCCCTTACTATAAAGTCCTCTATGACTATTGATCTCCTGCATTTTGCCCTCCCCTGCTGAGTAACAGAGCCTGTTGCGGTGCCACTGTTCAGGCTGCTGTTGATGTTTTCCCCACTGGGCTATCTCCCCAAACAGTATCCACAACGGTATACCTGTTAGAGAGAGGGACAGCCATAGAGGATTCCTGCACTGCCTGCCTGCCCTTTCTCGCAGTCACCCATCCGTCTGATCCAGTGAACAGACTGTGGACATAACTTTAACCAGTCACACAGCCTGAAAACATCAGCATACCATTCACAGCAGGGACACACCGTGCACGTGTCCTGTGTGGACGAGGCATCAACTGATCGTCCAACCTGGAGAGACACAAGGACCATGGAGAAAGTGTGGAAATGTGAGGACTGTGCAAAATGGTTCAATGTTCATCTCAGCTGGAAAATCATCAACGCAGTCACACTGGGGAGAAGCCAATCATCTGTTCTGTGAGTGGGAAGGGATTCAGTAGGTCAGCCAGCCTCATGTCACACCAGCAAATTCCCACTGACGAGAGGCCATTCAGCTGCACTCACTGTGAAAAGAGGTTCAGGCAGTCATCTAACTTCAATGTATACCAGCATGTTCAGACTGTGGAAAGACCGTTCACTTGCTCTCGGTGTGGGAAGGGATTCGTTCATTCATCCAGCTTTCTGATACACAAGCAAATACACACCGAGGAGAATCCACTTACTTGTACTCAGTGTAGGAAGAATTTCAGGCAGTCATCCACTCATTGCACTCCACCATATTCACACTGGGGAAAGACCATTCATCTCCTCTGTATGTGGGAAGAGATGCTATCAATCCTGCAGCCTGCTGTTTGTTACAGACACACACTCACACGGGAGAAGCCGCTCATCTGCTCTGTGTGTGGAAAGTGATTCACTCAGTCATTTAACCTCTTGCTACGTCAACAGCTTCATAAGTGACTGAAGAGACTGGATTCTGCTGTTATTGCTGCTGTTAATCACAGACAAGATCGACAGTCTTACCATATCTGGTTTATTTCTGCTGATGTCAACAACCCTATAACTGGCTGCAGTTTAATATTCTGGATTCGTCACTGAATTTGGGGCTGCAGAGTCTCTTTTTAAAAACATCTTTCCTCTTTATTCAAGGTCTCTCCCAGGAACACACTTGCTATAGCGTTATGAACTTTTACTTTAATCCTAAATAGTTTTTTGTGCAAAATCTATAATTCAGTTTCTGAACCATTCCACTGATCTCCAAGTGGAAAATGCTGATTAATCCTTGCTGACAATTCTTTCTGACTTACACATTCTTCACTGTGACACCACCATTATGAAATTAAATTATCAACATGAAATAAAACCATAAAATATTTCACAGGCTCATCAATAGAAACTTAATCAATCAACATTATTATTGATGAAGTTTGGAAGTTGCTGAGTTGAATAATTTCTGACACAGCAGCAGCAACATTTGGTAAAGGTGGAACCCACAATAAAGACTGGTTTGAGACCCTCTCAGCAGAGATTACATCTGTCATTGAAGCATAAGGCAAAGCCTACCTGATGCCCAACATAAAGCCAAGAGCTAAAACAGTGCATCACTTGGGACTTGAACATTGCCAAGACCTTTCCGTAAAAGATGGAGATGCTGTGCAAATAAACACTGGAGCAGCCTACGTCAAGGAATCTGAAACAAAAGATAGTTTCATATTTCTTTTGGTTTCAGATTCCAGCATCTGCAGTAATTTGCTTTTATCAAGGAATCTGAAATGCCTTTGATTATGGATTTTTTTTTTTTAATTTAGAGCACCCAATTAATTTTATCCAATTAAGGGGCTATTTAGCACAGCCAGTCCATTTGCCCTGCACGTTTTGGGGTTGTGGGAACGAAACGCATGCAAACACGGGGAGAATGCCGGATGGGATTTATCCTAGGATTCTCTGGGAAGCTAGGGAGGAGATTGCTGAGCCTTTGGCTTTGACCTTTAAGTCATCTTTGTCTACAGGAATAGTGCCAGAAGACTGGAGGATAGCAAATGTTGTCCCCTTGTTCAAGAAGGGGAGTAGAGACAACCCCGGTAACTATAGACCAGTGAGCCTTACTTCTGTTGTGGGCAAAATCTTGGAAAGGTTTGTAAGAGATAGGATGTATAATCATCTGGAAAGGAATAATTTGATTAGAGATAGTGAACACGGTTTTGTGAAGGGTAGGTCGTGCCTCACAAACCTTATTGAGTTCTTTGAGAAGGTGACCAAACAGGTGGATGAGGGTAAAGCACTTGATGTGGTGTATATGGATTTTAATAAAGCGTTTGATAAGGTTCCCCACGGTAGGCTACTGCAGAAAATACGGAAGAATGGGATTCAGGGAGATTTAGCAGTTTGGATCAGAAATTGGCTAGCTGGAAGAAGACAAAGGGTGGTGGTTGATGGGAAGTGTTCAGACTGGAGTCCAGTTACTAGTGGTGTGCCACTAGGATCTGTTTTGGGGCACTGCTGTTTGCCATTTTTATAAATGACCTGGAGGAGGGCATAGAAGGATGGGTGAGTAAATTTGCAGACGACACTAAAGTCGTTGGCGTTGTGGATACTGCGGAAGGATGTTACAAGTTACAGAGGGACATAGATAAGCTTCAGCGCTGGGCTGAGAGGTGGCAAATGGAGTTTAATGCAGAAAAGTGTGAGGTGATTCATTTTGGAAGGAATAACAGGAAGACAGAGTACTGGGCTAATGGTAAGATTCTTGGCAGTGTGGATGAGCAGAGAGATCTAGGTGTCCATGTACATAGATCCCTGAAAGTTGCCATTCAGGTTGAGAGGGTTGTTAAGAAGGCGTACGGTGTGTAAGCTTTTATTGGCAGAGGGATTGAGTTTCGGAGCCATCAAGTCATGTTGCAGCCGTACAAAACTCTGGTGCGCCCGCATTTGGAGTGTTGCATGCAATTCTGGTCGCCGCATTATAGGAAGGATGTGGAAGCATTGGAAAGGGTGCAGAGGGGATTTACCAGAATGTTGCCTGGTATGGAGGGAAGATCTTATGAGGAAAGGCTGAGGGACTTGAGGCTGTTTTCGTTAGAGAGAAGAAGGTTAAGAAGTGACTTAATTGAGGCATACAAGATGATCAGAGGATTGGATAGGGAGGACAGTGAGAGCCTTTTTCCTCTGATGATGATATCTTGCACGAGGGGACATAGCTTTAAATTGAGGGGAGATAGATATAAGACAGATGTCAGAGCTAGGTTCTTTATTCAGAGAGTAGTAAGGGCGTGGAATGCCTGTCTGCAACAGTAGTGGACTCGCCAACACTAAGGGCATTCAAATGGTCATTGGGTAGACATATGGACGACAAGGGAATAGTGTAGATGGGCTTTAGAATGGTTTCACAGGTCGGCGCAACATCGAGGGCTGAAGGGCCAGTACTGTGCTGTAATGTTCTATGTTCTAATGTGCAAACTCCACACGGAGATTGACTCGGAGCCAGGATCGAACCAGGGACCGGTGCCGTGAGGCAGCGGTGCTAACCACTGCGCCGCCGTGCTGCCCTGATTATGGATTTGGGTGAAGTTCTCACCAACAGATGTACACATATCCCGCTGGGTTGAACAAGACTGTGAGCTGTACCCCTGTGAGAAGGACTCCTCCCAGTCTCTTTGACTGCAGCTTCCTGTCATGGTTGAGTTGGACAAGAAATCCTCATCACTTGAACTGGGAAAGGCCATTGATTGTTGAGCAAGCAGAAAGGCACCTAGCAAGGATGGCATTCCAGCTGAACTGTTCAAACACACAGTCCCATCGACTGTCACACCTTCATGACCTGCTCCTCCTCTGTTGTTGGCTGTTCCTCATTTCGAGGATGACGTCTCCTCAGAGTCATGTGTTTTCTCTTGTGGTCTTTTTGCGATCGGAGAAGGTGTTTCTCGACCCGCACATCTTTGGCAGAGATCCCTCTCTGTTACTCTCTGCCTCTTCATTGAGGCATTGGAACTCAAAAGTAATAATAATAATCTTTATTATTGTCATACGTAGGCTTACATTATCACTGTAATGAAGTTACTGTGAAAATCCCCCAGTCGCCACACTCTGGCGCCTGTTCGGGTGACTAATTCACCTAACAAGCAGGTCTTTTGGGGAGAATGCACAGACTCCGCACAGAAAGTGACCCAAGTGGGAATCGAACATGGGAACCTGGGACTCTGAAGCAACGGTGCTAACCACTGTGCTACCATGGTGCCCTAATGATGCAGTTTGGTGGGCATGTTGTCACTATAGTGACTGATTGGCCGTCTTGCAGCAAACTACCCAGTCTTCAGAACAGTGACCACGACACCACACAACCCTGTCATGGTAATCTCTGCAAGACGTGCCAGATCATCAACATGGATACCACTATTACACGTGAGAACACCACCCACCAGGTACGCGGTACATACTCGTGCGACTCGGCCAACGTTGTCTACCTCATACGCTGCAGGAAAGGATGTCCCGAAGCGTGGTACATTGGCGAGACCATGCAGACGTGGCGACAACGAATGAACGGACATCGCGCAACAATCACCAGGCAGGAATGTTCCCTTCCAGTCGGGGAACACTTCAGCAGTCAAGGGCATTCAGCCTCTGATCTCCGGGTAAGCGTTCTCCAAGGCGGCCTTCAGGACCCGCGACAACGCAGAATCGCCGAGCAGAAACTTATAGCCAAGTTCTGCACACATGAGTGCAGCCTCAACCGGGACCTGGGATTCATGTCACATTACATTCATCCCCCACCATCTGGCCTGCGAAATCCTACCAACTGTCCTGGCTTGAGACAATTCACACCTCTTTAACCTGGGGTTACCCCATCTCTGGATCTGTAAAGATTTAATCACCTGCTAATGGTCGCATTCCTAGCATTGTTTGGCATCTTTGAATTTGCCTATATATGTGTTTCTGGAACAGACCTCTTCATTCACCTGAGGAAGGAGCAGCGCTCCGAAAGCTAGTGACATCGAAACAAACCTGTTGGACTTTAACCTGGTGTTGTAAGACTTCGTACTGTGCTCACCCCAGTCCAACGCCGGCATCTCCACATCATTATTATTGGACAATCAGCGAGTCAGCCTGAGCCTGTGGCCGCATTCACCATCTGAAACTGTCACAATGCCCGAGTGATTGACGGCAGCTCCTGACCAATAGGAAGAGGAGTGGCGGTCTGGAGGACCGAGTCAGGGCGGCTGGTCCTCCAAACAATCGGAGTGAATGAGGGGCGGGACACGCTGTGATTGAAGCATGCGCAGTGTGGGTAATGGCGATGTCGAAGGGCATCTTCATTGAATTTACAGTGCTGAAGGAGGCCATTTGGCCCACCGGCCCTTAGAAAGAGAACCCCACTCAAGGCCACGCCTCCACCCTAACCCCAGAAGCTTGGACACTCAGGGTAATTGATCATGACCAATCCACCTAAACTGCGCATCTTTTGACTGGGAGGAAACGGGAGCACCCGGACGAAACTCACGGAGACAAGTGGAGGACGTACAGACACCGCACAGACAGTGACCTAAGCCGGGAATCAAACCTGGAACCCTGGAGCTGTGAAGCAACTGTGCTACTCACTGTGCTCCCATGCTGCCCTAACTTTTAATACTAAGAATCAAAGAAAAATTAACTATATTATACTGGAGAAAGAAGGTTGGAAAGATCTCAATACAAACACAAAAGTACAATTCAAATTCTTTCTTTTCTTTTACCCCAGTAATAGCCTTACAGAAACAACGGCCGTAATTCTCCGTTCACATGGCTACCATGAATGGAGTTTTGGATGAGTGCCAAATTCTCCGTTCTTCGTGAATTCCAAAATTGGTAAGATGTGCTTAACAATATGGAGGAAGCAAGAGATTGCAGGGGTGGGCGAAAACGTTGTGAAAAGCTGTTGTGAGCTGCAATCCTCGGAAAAGAGTTTCCGGGTCCCCATTTGTACCGAGCGGAGCTGCAGCTCCTCATGTTTGGCGCGGGTTAACGGCCGCCATCTTTATTGGATGTACATCAGGGCGCATGCGCGTTTGTCATCTTTGTCAGGGGCGATGTTTCAATGAGTGGGAGGAGTTTGTTCCCCATTGTTCAGAATGGAGACAACTTGTCCATCAACCTGGATTAGTCCTTGAGTCTCAATGTCTTATTGATGATGCAAAGCGGTGGCAGAGATGGAAAGAAAAGGAAGCAAATCCTGCTCTCCGGATTTCACTGTCTTGTTAGACATCCTGTCCCATGTGTCCCAGCTCTGTTCAGCCACATGAAGACCCAGGGTAGAAATTCATAACCCTGAGTAGATGTCACCCTCAAATCAGGGGACTGCTGATGACAAGAGGGTCACTGTGCAGCGGGGTGGGGGGGGGGGGGGGGTGGGGGCGGGGGGGGGGGGTGGGGGCGGGGGGGGGGGGGTGGGGGCGGGGGGGGGGGGAGCGGTCATCCTGGACCAGGAAGCAGGAGGGGAGAATGTTGTGGATTTCTATCCTGGACTGATAGTGATTAATTTTGTAAACTCCTTTTACAGGGGATTAGTAGGGGAGGATTTACACACAGCAAACTCAAACCAGGAGAAATGTTTATCTTTCCTGAATTTCATTTCTGGACTGACAGTGATGCCTTTGTAAACTTCTTTCACAGTGGCTTAGAAAGGGATATGCAGACAGGAAACTCACAACCAATCCTCACATCAAATTCTGACAGCACCATTCGGTGCTGCGATCCTCGGAAAAGAGTTTCCGGGACCCCATTTGTACCGAGCGGAGCTGCAACTCCTCATGTTCGGCTCAGGTTAACGGCCGCCATCTTTATTGGATGTGCACCAGGACGCATGCGCATTTGTCATCTTTGTCGGGAGACGTTTCAATGAGTGGGAGGATCTGGATCTGGAGATTATCGACCTTTGTGTGTAAGCATTGAGTTCCATATCATTATCACTCACTGTATAAAATGACTACCTCCTTTCTCCCCTGTAGATCTTGTTCACAATCTTAAATCTGTGTCCCGTAATCCTTTTACAATCTACTGATGGGAACAGTTTTAAAAACTCTTTTGCTGGGTTTGCTGTTGTCGTTTCTGGTGTCAGGGTCGATGCCGGGTGTCTGTCTGCTTTCATTCCTTTTTCATGTTTTTGTAATGGTTGAATCAGCTTGGACCAGTCCATTTAGGATCCAGAATACAATTGAAGTCTCCTCCAAGAATCAATTGATTTGTATCCAGGTCTGGGATGGATACCAACAATTTTTTTACAAATGTTTCTATGAGATCCCCTCATTAAAAAAAAGATAAAGAAGCAGAATTAGACCATTCAGCCCATCGAGTTTTCGAGTTTGCTCTGCCATTCGATCATGGCTGATATGTTTCTCATCCCCATTCGCCCTGTATTGTAGCTCTCTTGAAATGAATGCGAACATTGCATTTGCCTTTCTAACTGCTGACTTTCCTTTATGTGTTCTTGGGATGAGGGTGTCGCTGGCTGAGCCGGCATTTGCTGCCCATCCCTAATTGCCCTTGAACTGAGTGGCTTGCTGGGCCATTTCAGAGGGGGCAGTTTGGGAGGATGTGAGGCTGAAGTGAATAAATGACAAAGGGGATAATGGTGCAAGACACTGGTTAACACTCCAACTTTAAAAGCTCAAACTATTTGATCCAATTTCAGCTCATTGTTATTGGCGAGGGGCAGTTTAACTTTGGTGGAGGGCCCATACTATTTAGGTGCTGTATTAATTGATTTAATGCATTTGTTCCCTTGGTCCAATGTTACTAATCGTAATCAGTTAGCAAAACATAATTTCCTTCAAAAATATCCATTTTAATGGCGGGTTTATAACCCAACATGCGTTGCAGCTGAGAATGTGCTCTATCCACATGACAGAAGCTCCTCGCCTATGTGCAGAGTCCGGCTGTGACTGGAGCATGCGCAGTTCGGGCTGTGATCGGCGCATGCACAGTTCAGGTTGTCGCTGACGGTGCGAGGAGCGGGGAAGAAACAACCGATCGACTTTCAGGATTGGAGCCGGTGGGTGGCCGGGGAGCGATAGAAGCTGCGGAGTGAGCCGGGAGGCTTCATAAATACCCCGTGGAGGCTTCAACTCCCAAGTAAAATGTTAACGGTCCCGTCTTAAACAGCACCGAACAGAGTGAGAGCTGAGCGGTGACAGGCCCGGGTTACCGGCCGCCATCTTTACAGAGGACAAGGTGCTGCAGGGCGCATGCGCTGCCAGCCTGGACCGGATGCCAACTCTCCCGGATTGACTGACTGGAGTCTCCAGCATTTTATTTTATTCATTTGTGGGAGTCAACATTTATTGCCCATTCCTAATTTTCCTGGAACCGGTTTGCTCGGCCATCTCGGAGGGCATTTAAAGTGTCAACCACATTGCTGTGGTTTGGAATTGTGTAGGCCAGGTAAGGATGGCAGATTTTCTTTTCTGTTCATTCACGGGATGTGGGTGTCGCTGGCTGGGCCAGCATTCACTGCCCATCCCTAATTGCCCTTGAACTGAGGGCATCTCAGAGAGCATTTTAAGAGTCAACAAGCTGACTGTAGATCTGGAGTCACATGTAGGCCAGACCAGGTAAGGATAGAAGATTTCCTTCACTGAAGGACATCAGTGAACTAGGTGGGTCTTTGCAACAATTGACAATGGTTTCAGGGTCTTCAGAAGACTTTAAATGAATTCAAATTTAACCTTCTGTCTTGGTGAGATTCGTGCCTGGGAAATCATTAGGACAGTAAAGAAGATTTTAATGTATTTTTCTTTCAACATTTCTCTTAAGCGGAGATACAAATATTGAAAATGGGATAAATGTTGTTTGGCTGACGGTCAATCACTGTCCTGTAAGGTAATGAGTCATTTTGCTTCCCAATTGACCGAGGAAGGCAGTGTGTCACAAGGATGGATGTGTTGACCGATTAATGGCTGGAGGATGGGGGCAGGTCATGTGATCAAAGCTCCAGGAATACATTTAATCAAAGTTGGCGAGGAGAGAATGTTGTGAATTTCTATCCTAAACAGACAGTGAGGTTTCTGTAAATTTACAGGATACTGGAAGTGGAGGTTTAACAGACGGGAAACGCAAACCAAACGTCACATCGCGATCTGACAGTCACTCGGTTAATCAGAAACTGAATATCAGCAGCATCTGGGTGTGGAAGGTAAAAGGTTTGTCTGTTCTGTCTGTGAGGGAAGATTTCAGGTCTCAGTGTGACTGGAAAAGCCCCGAGATTCACAAACCCTGGTTCGACCAAACCTGGAGGACTGTGTTCAGTTCTGGGCAACAAACCTGAGGAAGGGTAGAATGACCTCGGAGGGAGTGTAGCACAGATTTACCTGAGTGATATCTGAACACCCACTGGGGTTAAATTACAAAACTAGATTACACAAACAAATCATACAGAGAAAAGCATTAGGTCCATTGAGTCCATGCCAGCTCTCTAATCGGCACGATAGCACAGTGGTTAGCACCATTGTATCACAGCGCCAGGGACCCGGGTTTGTTTCCCGGATTGGGTCACTGAATGGGCGGAGTCTGCACATTCTTCATGTGTCTGCGTGGGTTTCCTCCAGGTGCTCCGGTTTCCTCCCACAAGTCCCGAAACATGTGCTTGCGAGGTGAATTGGACGTTCTGAATTCTCGCTCAGTGTACCTGAACAGAAGCTGGAGTGTGGCGACTAGGGGCTTTTCACAGGAACTTTATTGCAGTGTTAATGTAAGCCTACTTGTGACAGTCGATCATTTTCCCTCCGATAAGGACACCAAGGTGTGGTCTCACCAAGGCCCTGTATAATTGCAGCAAGACATCCCTGCTCTTCGACTCAACCCCTCTTGCTATGAAGGCCAACAAACCATTTGCCTTCTTTACCGCCTGCTGTACCTGCATGTTTCCATACAAAGTAGAAGCAGGCCACTTGGCCCCTCGACCCTGCTCCTTACATACACATCAGGAGTCGGTCTCTCGAACCTGCTCCTTGCATACAGAGTAGGAGTCGCCCCTTGAGCCTGCTCCTAACACACAAACTAGGAGTTGGCCCCTTGAGCCTGCTCCATCATTCAATAATTTTAACCTCAACTCCACATTCCTGCCGACCCCGATAATCTTTCACCCCTTTGCTTATCAAGAAGCTATCCATCTCTGCCTTAAAAATATTCAAGAGCTTGACTTCCACTGCATTTTAAGGACACAAGTTCTAAGTCACAGAATCCCTACAATGCAGAAGGAGCCCAAGTCAGCACTAACCCTCTGAAAAAACACCCCACCCATCCCACCCTACCCCATCCACATATCCCACCCAACGTGCACATCGTTGGAGATGAAGGGGCAATTTAGCACCTAACCTGCAAATCTTTGAACTGTGTGAGGAAACCGGAGCACCCCGAGGATACCCACACAGACACGATGAGAACGTGCAAACTCCACAGAGTCACCCAGGGTCGGACGTGAACCTGTGTCCCTGGTGCTGTGAGGCAGCAGTGCTAACCACTGTGCCACCCCCTGTCTTCCATCCCTCAAGAGAAAAAAATTGTTATCCCCATCTGAAATGGGTGCCCCATTATTTTGCAACCTTGACCCCCTTGTTCCAGATTCTCCCACAAGAGGAAACATCCTCTCCACATCCACCCTGTCAAGACCCCTCAGGATCTTATTTAGTTCAATCCAGGTTTTACCCAAAACTTTAAATCTGTGTCCCAACTGCTTGTACGACCAGTGAATGGAAACAAGAGTTTCTTTGTCCACCCGATGGAAACCTGGCATAATCTTGTGTACCTGAATCAAATCTCCCCTCAACCTTCTCTGCTCGAACCATTCTGGGAAATCTCCTCTGCACTTTCTCCAAGAACCTTCAGATCCTTCCCGAAGAGTGGTGACCAGAGCTTTATAAAGATTCATAGAATAGAATTAGAACCATAGAATTCCTCCAGTGCAGAAGGGGGCCATTATGCCATCAGGTCGGCACTGATTCTCTGAAAGGGCACCCTGCCTAAGCCCACACCCCTACCCTGTCCCTGTAACCCCATAGCCCCACCTAACCTACACATCCCTGGACACTAAGGGGCAATTTATCAAGGCCAATCCACCTAACTTGCTCTTCTTTGGACTGTTGGAGGAAACCTGGGCACCAGGTGGAAACCCACGCAGACACGGTGAGAAAGTGCAAACTCCACACACACAGTCACCAAGGCCGGAATTGAACCCGGGTCCCTCGCGCTCTGAGGTAGCAGTGCTAACCTCCGTACCACCAGAAGTATAGCTTTTCTGTTGCGGTATCAATATTACTGTTTATGAAGCTCAAGATCGAAGTTACTTTGCCAACTACTCTCTTAATATGTCTTGTCAATATATAAAATCCCTCTTCACCTCGTTCTCTCTCCTCCCAAAGAGCTCCTGTTAGACCGCATGACAGCTCTGGAGCTGCAGATGTACTCATTTTGGAGCATCCGCGATGCTGAGGATGTCGTGGATAGCACGTTTAGTGAGTTCGTACTGAGGGAGATAGAAAATGGGTGACCAAAAGACAGCAAGAGTAGGAAGACAGTGCAGGTGTCCCCCGTGGTCATTTCCCTGCAAAACAGATATACCGCTTTGGATACTGTTGAGGGGGATGGCTCACCAGGGGAAGGCATCAGCAGCCAGGTTCATGGCACCGTGGCTGGCTCTGCTGTGCAGCGGGGCAGGAAGAAAAATGGCAGGGCTATAGTGATAGGGGACTCAATCGTAAGGGGAACAGGCGGTTCTGCGGACGCAATCGAGACGCCAGGATGCTATGTTGCCTCCCTGGTGCAAGGGTCAAGGATGTCTCGGAGCGGCTGCAGGACATTCTTGGGTGGGGGGGGGGGGGGGCGGTGGAGAGGTGAACAGCAAGTTGTCATGGTGCACATAGGCACCAACGATATAGGTAAAAAATGGGACGGGGTCCTACAAGCTGAATTAAGGGAGTTAGGAGTTAAACTAAAAAGTAGGACCTCAAAGGTAGTAATCTCAGGATTGCTACCAGTCCCACAAGATAGTCAGAGTAGGAATGTCAGGATAGATAGGATGAATGCGTGGCTCGAGAGATGGTGCACGAGGGAGGAATTCAAATTCCTGGGGTATTGGTACCGGTTCTGGGGGGGGGGGGGGGGACCCGGTACAAACCAGACGGTCCGCTCCTGGACAGGACTGGAACTGATGTCCTAGGGGGACACCATTGTTAGAGCTGTTGGGGAGGGTTTAAACTAATGCGGCAGGGGGATGGGAACCGATGCAGGAAATCGGAAGGTAGTAAAACAGGGACAGAAACAAAATACAGTAAGGGGGAAAGTGTAAGGCAGAGAAGCCATAGTCAAAAATCAAAAAGGGCGACAGAAGGTACAGTGACTGAGGGGAGCTCAGTGAATAGGCCCAGTAATACTAAAAGGAATAAAACGGGAAGTAAAAACGTAAATGGTAAGCGACGCGGCAGGTTGTTACATGAAGATATGGGTTCAACGACAAGGAAAATTAGGAGAAAAGTTAAGAGGAAATATAACTTGGGAGAGGTTACTGATCGAGGTGTTAAGATTCAAAACAGGTATTAAAGGCAACATAAGTGTACTTTACCTGAATGCTCGTAGTATTCGGAAGAAGGTAAATAGCACAAATCATCGTGAATGACTATGATTTAGTGGCCATTACTGAAACATGGTTAAAGGATGGTCTTGACTGGGAGTTAAATATCTGAGGGTATCAAACTATTCGGAAGGACAGAGTGGATGGTAAAGGAGGTGGTGTAGCTCTGTTATTTAAGGATGACATCCGGGCAATAGTAAGGGATGATATCGGTGCTATGGAGGATAAGGTTAAATCCGTTTGGGTGGAAATCAGGAATAGTAAGGCGAAAAAGTCACTGATAGGAGTAGTCTTTCGGCCACCAAATAGTAACATTATGGTGGGGCAGGCAATAAACAAAGAAATAACTGATGCATGTAGACATGGTACAGCAGTTATCTTGGGAGATTTTAATCTACATGTCGATTGGTTTAACCAGGTTGGTCAAGGCAGCCTTGAGGAGGAGTTTATAGAATGTATCCGCGATAGTTTCCTAGAACAGTATGTAATGGAACCTGCGAGGGAACAAGCGATCCTAGATCTGGTCCTGTGTAATGAGACAAGATTGATTCAGGATCTCATAGTTAGGGATCCTCTCGGAAGGAGCGATCACAATATGGTGGAATTTAAAATATAGATGGAGGGTGAGAAGGTAAAATCAAACACTAGTGTTTTGTGCTTAAACAAAGGAGATTACAATGGGATGAGAGCTAAGGTAGACTGGGAGCAAAGACTTTATGGTGAAACAGTTGAGGAATAGTGGAGAACCTTCCAAGCAATTTTTCACAATGCCCAGCAAAGGTATATACCTACAAAAAGCAAGGATGGTAGAAAGAGGGAACATTGACCGTTGAGTTCTAAGGAAATAAGGGAGAGTATGAAATTGAAGGAAAAAGCATACAAAGCGGCAAAGATTAGTGGAAGTCTAGAGGACTGGGAAATCTTTACAGGGCAACAGAAAGCTACTAAAAAAGCTAGAAAGAAGAGTAAGATAGATTATGAGAGTAAACTTGCTCAGAATATAAAAACAGATAGTAAAAGTTTCTACAAATATATAAATCAAAAAAGAGTGGCTAAGATAAATACTGGTCCTTTAGAGGATGAGAAGGGAGATTTAATAATGGGAGATGAGGAAAAGGCTGAGGAACTGAACAGGTTTTTTTAGGTCGGTCTTCACAGTGGAAGACACAAATAACATGCCAGTGACTGATAGAAATGAAGTTATGACAGGTGAGGACCATGAGATGATTGTTATCACTCAGGAGGTAGTGATGGGCAAGCTAATGGGGCTAAAGGTAGACTAGTCTCCTGGCCCTGATGGGATGCATCCCAGAGTGCTAAAAGAGACAGCTAGGGAAATTGCAAATGCACTAGTGATAAGTTACCAAAATTCACTAGACTCTGAGATGGACCCGGCACATTGGAAATTAGCAAACGTGACACCACTGTTTTAAATAGGAGGTAGGCAGAAAGCGGGTAATTATAGGCCAGTGAGCTTAACTTCGGTAGCAGAGAAGATGCTGGAATCTACCATCAAGGAAGAAATAACAAGGCATCTGGATGGAAATTGTCCCATTGGGCAGACGCAGCATGGGTTCATAAAGGGCAGGCCGTGCCTAACTAATTTAGTGGAATCTTTTGAGGACATTACCAGTGCGGTAGATAACGGGGAGCCAATGGATGTGGTATATCTGGATTTCCAGAAAGTCTTTGACAAGGTGCCACACAAACGGTTGCTGCATAAGATAAAGATGCATGGCATTAAGGGTAAAGTAGGAGCATGGATAGAGGATTGGTTAATTAATAGAAAGCAAAGAGTGGGGATTAATGGGTGTTTCTCTGGTTGGCAATCTGTAGCTAGTGGTGTCCCTCAGGGATCAGTGTTGGGCCCACAATTGTTCACAATTTACATAGATGATTTGGACTTGGGGACGAAGGGCAATGTGTCCAAGTTTGCAGATGACACTAAGATGAGTGGTAAAGCAAAAAGTGCAGAGGATACTGGAAGTCTCCAGAGGGATTTGGATAGGTTAAGTGAATGGGCTAGGATCTGGCAGATGGAATACAATGTTGACCAATGTAAGGTTATCCATTTTTGTAGGAATATTCAGCAAAAAGGATTATTATTTAAATGATAAAATATTAAAACATGCTGCTGTGCAGCGAGACCTGGGTGTGCTAGTGCATGAGTCGCAAAAAGTTGGTTTACAGGTGCAACAGGTGATTAAGAAGGCAAATGGAATTTTGTCCATCATTGTGAGAGGGATGGAGTTTAAGACTAGGGAGGTTATGCTGCAATTGTATAAGGTGTTAGTGAGGCCACACCTGGAGTATTGTGTTCAGTTTTGGTCTCCTTATCTGAGAAAGGACGTACTGGCACTGGAGGGTGTGCAGCGGAGATTCACTAGGTTAATCCCAGAGCTGAAGGGGTTGGATTACGAGGAGAGGTTGAGTAGATTGGGACTGTACTCATTGGAATTTAGAAGGATGAGGAGGGATCTTATAGAAACATATAAAATTATGAAGGGAATAGATAGGATAGATGTGGGCAGGTTGTTTCCACTGGCAGGTGAAAGCAGAACTAGGGGGCATAGCCTCAAAATAAGGGGAAGCAGATTTAGGACTGAGTTTAGGAGGAACTTCTTCACCCAAAGGGTTGTGAATCTATGGAATTCCTTGCCCAGTGAAGCAGTAGAGGCTCCTTCATTAAATGTTTTTAAGATAAAGATAGATAATTTTTTGAAGAATAAAGGGATTAAGGGTTTAGTACAGGGCTAAATCGCTGGCTTTGAAAGCAGACCAAGGCAGGCCAGCAGCACGGTTCAATTCCCGTACCAGCCTCCCCGAGCAGGCGCTGGAATGTGGTGACGAGGGGCTTTTCACAGTAACTTCATTTGAAGCCTACTTGTGACAATAAGCGATTTTCTATTTCTTATGGTGTTCGGGATGGAAAGTGGAGCTGAGTCCACAAAAGATCAGCCATGATCTCATTGAATGGTGGAGCAGGCTCGAGGGGCCAGATGGCCTATTCCTGCTCCTAGTTCTTATGTTCTTTTAACAATCCAGCCGTTTTCATGGTCACTTTTTCCTACTGCCAGCACCACAAATGACCAGATTCATTCGGCTCAATTTCACAACCTGCCTTTGTGTTTTTGTGGATTCTCTCTCAATCCCTATTTTCTGTTTTAAATCAGTTTCACAGGGTGTTCGAAGGGGAGGCTTAAAAGTTTGGAAACTCAAACCAAGCATCACATCAGGATCTGACAGAATCCTCAATTTATCATATCCTGAATATCAGCGGATTTTGAACATGGAAGGAAAAAGCATCGTTCACAGTGGGGAGAAACCGTACACGTGTTGTGTGTGTGGACGAGGATTCACTCAGTCATCAGGCCTCACAAGCCACAAATGCAGTCACACTGAGGAGAAACCGTGGAAATGTGCGGACTGTGGGAAAGGATTCACTTACCCATCCCAGCTGGAAACTCATCGACGCAGTCACACTGGGGATAGACCATTCACCTGCTCCAAGTGTGGGAAGGGATTCACTCAGCCATCCACTCTGTATAGACACCAGCGAGTTCACACTGATGAGAAAACGTTTCAATGTCCAGTCTGCGGGAAGTGCTATAAAAGATCTGGGGATCTGATGTGCCATCAACGTGTTCACACTGACGAGAGACCGTTCAGGTGCTCTCACTGCGGGACTGGGTTCAGACTATCATCTCACCTAACTGTACATCAGCGAGTTCACACTGGGGAGAGGCCATTCGTCTGCGCCAAGTGTGGGAAGAGATTCACTCAGCCATCCGCTCTGCAGATCCACCAGCGAGTTCACACTGATGAGAGACCGTTTCAATGTCCAGACTGCGGGAAGTGCTATAAAAGTTCTGGCGAACTGATGCACCATCAAAGTGTTCACACTGACGAGAGACCGTTCAGGTGCTCTCACTGCGGGACTGGGTTCAGGCGATCATCTCACTTCATTGCACATCAGCGAGTTCACACTGGGGAGAGGCCATTCATCTGCTCCAAGTGTGGGAAGGGATTCGCTCAGTCATCCACCCTGCAGAACCACTATCGAATTCATACTGGGGAGAGACCATTCGCCTGCTCCGAGTGTGGGAAGAGATTCACTCAGTCATCGGCCCTGCTGACACACCAACGAGGCCATAAGTAACTACAGTGATTGGATTTTGCTGTTGCTCACATTCAGGACTGAACCATGTTCATTTGGGTCTCTTTCTGCTGATAACAAACTCCAACCCATTTACAGTGGCTAATATTCTGGCTAAAAGTCAAATAAATGAGATTTGTGTTAAATGCGCAGTGTGTTGAAACTTTTTAATATCTCTGTCACAAGTTAGTTCCTTTTGAAGTACTCTCGCTCTCCCCTGTCTCTTCCATCCTCACCTCCAACAAGAAGTGTGAGGAGCTTGTGGAGCTTCTTTGTGACTGAGATTGAGTAAATCCGATCAGCTGCCTCTGCTGCTTCCCTCCCTTCCACGAGCCCACCGGACCAAACTGTCTCTAAATGTCATCCTTTCCCGAGCCCTGAACCTACATCTTTCTCTAGTTTCTCGCTCATCTCCCCTCATGCCCTCTCAGAGCTCATCTTGTCCATGAGGTCCAGCTCCTGCTCCATCGAATCTATTCCCACTGAGCTACTGATCAACCAACTACCCTGTGTCCATGGATATTGTCAACATTTCTCTCTCTTCAGGTACTGTCCCTCTGTCCTTCAAATCTGCCATCATCACCCCCTCAATAAAACAAACCCTTGACCCTGCCATCCTTACAAATTACTGCTCCATCTTCAACCTCCCTCTCCTCTCCAAACTCTTTGAACTTGTTGTCACCTCCCAAATCCTTGCCCATCTTTCCCAGAATTCCCATGTTTGACTCCCTTCAAGCAGGTCGCTGCCCTGTCACAGTGAAATACAAGAGACAAACAGAATCTTACCCGGAGAGAAAGACAGACAATCCGGGAGCTTGGATGCAAGGGCGGCAAGGTAGCACAGTGGGTAGCACTGTTGATTCACAGCACCAGGGACCCGGGTTCGATTCCCTGCTTGGGTCACTGTCTGTGCGGAGTCTGTAAGTTCTCCCCGTGTCTGCATGGGTTTCCTCCGGGTGCTCCGGTTTCCTCCCACACTCCAAAGATGTGCAGGTTAGGTGGATTGACTATGCTAAATTGCCCTTCATGTCCAAAAGGTTAGGTGGGGTTACTGGATTACTGGGATATGGTGGAGGGGTGGGCTTAAGTAGGATGCTCTTTCCCAGGGCTGGTACAGACTTGATGGGCCGAATGGCCTCCTTCTGCACTGTAAATTCTCTGATTCTATGAGGTGAGATTGTCCTTTCTGAGCTCCAGCCAGGTGATGTTAAACACTCAGGCGGGAAAGACAAAAATCTACAACGTGTTTAAAACAGCTGATTTATTTCACCAATATCTAGACTGTTAAACTCCAGTCCCTTAGAGGTTATTATCATCAGAAACAAACTCCAACTATCAGAGTAAAAACCTCCAAGTTCTGGTCAAGAGAGAGGCCATTTGGCCCACTGTATGTATGCTGGCTGGGAGCTATTCCACTTAATCCCATTTTGCAGATCTCAGTCGATTGCCCTATATGTCCCAGTCCTTCAATTGGATATCCAAGACATTTATTTTAAAGTGATCAGGATTTCTGCTTCTATGACCCTATCAGTCAGCGAGTTACAGACTCCCACCGCTGAAATGATGACCTCCTAGAAGCCATAGCTTTGCCAAAAGAAGTATACATTCTAAAGTGTAAGGTCCATATTCAAGACAACGCTATAGAAGCACAAGGGAACTCCCTTGCAGACCGAGTAGCAAAGGAAGCTGCCTCCCAGTGGGATTTTTCAGCAGAACCAAGACACATCTGAAAATTGGGAGTGACCGATTTATTACAAGATCTATGTGAAATGCAACATGACTACACGAGAAGAGAAATGGTCATGATTAGACTCAGGCATCCAGTTGTATGATGATGATGTTTGGAGACAAGTTCAGACTGATAAACCAGTTGCACCACAGGCACTGATGCCATTTCTGGCCCAACAGATCCATTCATGGGGACATTTAGCCCCAGGACAGATGATGGCTCAATTGTTGGTGTGGCAAAGATTCAAAAAACATGCACAATTGGTATCAAACCGCTGTGTAACCTGTCAAAAGAACTTACGACCTATAACATCAATACCTCAGCTAAAAGCTCCTACCCCTGCAGGACCATTCCAGAACATACAGGTCGATTACATCACCCTTCCTACATGTCAAAGATACACTGACATCCTTGTAATAGTGGATACGTTCTCTCCATGGGTCGAGGCTGCTCCAGCCAGGAGGGCTACAGCCACCCATACAGCCAAAGTTCTGTGCAAAGACTATATTCGCAGATAGGGAGTACCAGCTAGCATTGACTCAGACAACGGAACCCACTTTACAGGTGCTGTTTGCCAGGAGGTGTGCAGGTTACTGAACATCGATTGGAACCGACACTGCCCTGATCGTCCAGAATCATCAGGACAAGTGGAACGCATGAACCGGACTTTAAAAGAACGGCTGTCCAGATACAACCAAGAAGGCAGGAATTGGATTCAAGCCTTGCCACTAGTTTTGTGCAAACAGAACCACAGGCCTAAGCCCATTTGAGGTCATCACTGGCAGACCCATGTCCCTGCCAGGAACTATTGACTTAAGAAAGGTAGACTGCCATCTGATGAGTTGATGCTTTACTTAGTTATTGTCAAAACTTAACAAATGCTGTCAGGTGTTGGCGGCGTGGGGCGAGCCTCCTGAGGGGGGCCACAACTTGGTGCCCGGCGAATCCGTTTACAGAAAACAAATTCAGCGCGAACCGTTAGGAGGAAAGTGGGAAAGCCCCTACCAGACATTACTCTCAACCCAGTCAGCCGTGAAACTCCAAGGAAATAAATCATGGCTTCACGCGTCACATGTGAAGCGCATGTACCAAAATCAGAATCTGTAAAATTGTTTGCCATAATAATGATTTTCAGTTACATGTTTGGCCCAGCAGGCCTTACCCAGGAGTTCAATGTTAACACGTTCCTTTACATGTCCTATACCTATGCCAGAGACTTTAATGTCTCTAAGTACTGGGTATGTTCTTCTATCCCTACCAATTCCCAAGCAGGTATCCCACTGCAGCCTGTTCCTCTTACTTTATCCCAAATGGCAGAAGGGTACATTTTCCAAAATCCCGACTCTCCCCTTCCCCAATGTGGAGACACCAGAACCAAAGAAACGATAAACGATGAGGTTCAGAGATGGCGACCTACAGGCCGCCCATTAAACACTTTCAGGCGATGGTATCAACATGTCTATGATCGGAAACAGAAACCACCCCAAGTAACCTTCCCAACTGGGACCATATGTTTAATCGGCTAGAATCATAGAGCTTGGAATGCGGGACACAGTAAATGGGAATATTATTTGGATGTGAGTGCCAGTACACAGTGCACTCATGACACAAGAAAGGTCTATGGACATGAAAGGAATCCCATCGACTTTAAAGGGCTATCTAATCACACCGATGGGACAAATTGTACAGAACGTTGGTCCCCACAGGTGGTTGCCCAATATTCTACCTATCATGGCACCTATTACATCTGCGGTAATACTGCATACCCTTGGCTCCCAATGAGCTGGAGAGGAGCGTGCTATTTATGATTCATTGTCCCCTTCATCTGCCATTCCCTTTCCCTAGCCGATGCTATAATGCAGACTCAAAACATGGACCTCTCATCCCACAGTTTGAGAAATATCAACCTACCACTATCATCATGAGATCTAAACGCGAGATCACAGGGGCTGAGAAATTATTTTCTGCTCTCATCCCTGCCTATGGCGTCATTGTATTGACCAGAGAATACATTAAATTGGCCGCAGCCTTAGAGAAAATAGCCAATGACACTGCCCGAGCCTTAAGCAGCATTTCAGCCGAGATGCTAGCCATTTGAACTGTGGCTTTACAGAATCGGGTGGCACTTGACTATTTGCTATCCGAAAAAGGTGGAACCTGTGCCCTGATTGGTGCAATGGTGCACCTACACCCCAGTAATTCAGAAGAAATCAAAAGCTTGTCAGCACATATTCAAGAGGAAGTTGGGAAACTTTACCAACCCTCTGACACCTCTCTTTGGGGATGGCTCTCTGGATGGGTGGGTGGCACAGGAATTTCCATCATTCAGGGATTTCTCTTATTGTTCATTTTTGGACTTGTCATTTACATAGTGGGTCTTGCTGATCAGATGCATTGGCCAATGTATGGCTACCCATAATACCCCAACAATCAAAGTGGTTCATAGTGGTCCAACTGCACCACCAGCCCAAGACATTGAACAAGGCTCCTGACATTGAACAAGGCTCCTACTATTGAACTTTTATTACAGCATTATTACCCAATTATTACTGCAATCATATAATCAATTTCCATTATTACTGAATTGTTATTGCACTGTATAATTACTTTTTTGAATAAAATACTTTTGGAATGCTTGCAAAGCTTTGCCCGCTCCAGTGTTGAAGGTTGTTCTCAAACAAGTGAACCATTCACGACAATGTGAGTGAGTTCCTCCCCGTGCTTACTTCTATCCTGTCGCATTTCTTCCTTAATTTCTATGCGTTATTTTGATTCATCTTATTAATCTTTAGAAGAATCAAAAGGGAGGGGACTGAGAGAAATTGGCTTTTCTAGTTACCTACTGATGATAAAGGTAAAAGGGTGAAGTGAGAACTCATTAAGCATATTAAGCATTATTTGAGTGCAACAGTAGCTGGAAACCCATTAAGGATTAATACAGATCATACACTTTAATTTTCTTTCATTAAACCTAGATTTTAACATTTGCAAATTGCTTGAGACAAGCAAGGTCAGTGATGCCAACTAGCTAAAAGACCCCATTGTATGCTGCTGCTTTTCCAGCACAGCAGTCCCGTTTCCATGGTAATGGACAGTCTGAGGTCATAATGCCCTGAAGGCTGTGTTTTTTCAATAAATGTTGAGATGCAGTTGTCGATAACTTGGAAAAGTGGCAAGCGATGGAATGGGAAAATTACACCAACATATTCACATACCTACATCTCTTAAATTGATGGACAGACACTTTGGTCGAATTGATTAATTATAAATTAGTTAAAGCCAATCAGCAGTAAAAAGAAGGCCAGACTTTGAGGTAACAATTCTCTTAAGAATCACTTACCGGAATGGAAAAGTGCTTCTGTTGCTCTGTTCTGTTTCTCCTCTTGCTCACTCCACCTATATTTCTGAAACCTTTGCTGCTTGCTGTGCTTAGATTATCATAGAATTTACAGTGCAGAAGGAGGCCATTCGGCCCATCGAGTCTGCACCGGCTCTTGGAAAGAGCACCCTACCCAAGGTCAACACCTCCGCCCTATTCCCATAACCCAGTAACCTCACCCAACACTAAGGGCAATTTTGGACACTAAGGGCAATGTGGCATGGCCAATGCACCTAACCTGCACATCTTTGGACTGTGGGAGGAAACCGGAGCACCCGGAGGAAACCCACGCACACACGGGGAGGATGTGCAGACTCCGCACAGACAGTGACCCAAGCCGGGAATCGAACCTGGGACCCTGGAGCTGTGAAGCAATTGTGCTATCCACAATGCTACCGTGCTAATCGCAATTGCCCAGTTATTTTATCTGGTGTATTATGATTTGAATGAAAACTCAACTTCTATATTCATGAAAGACAATTAATCTGACTAGCTTGCTGCAGGGCTAGTTCTTTCTAAATTTTGTATCAAAAACAGGTTTTCCAGTGGCACAGCTGACAAATGAAGTTCAACTGGATTTTGCCAAAAAGCACAGACTTGACCTCTGTTATTCGGGAACTGAGAAGGGATAACGCATGTCTAGGGTTCCAAATAGGCACAGAGATCCATTATCCCCCTTCCACTCCCAATCCTCTGCTAATTACTTTAAATCTAAACCCCTTGGTTATTGATCTGTTAATGAAATATATCCTTCTTATCCATTCTATCCGGGCCCCTCATAATGTTAAACACCTCAGTTAATCTCTCCTCAGCGTTCTCTGTTCCACAGAAAACCACCTCAGCCTCTCCAATCTTTCCTCACTGGTAAAATTCTCCATTTGTGTCAACATCCTCGTCAATCTCCTCTGCATCCTCTCTGGTATGAACACATCCTTCCTGTAATGTGGTGACCAGAACAGTACTCAGTAATGCAGCTGTGGTTTAACTAGTGTTTTGCATAGCTCCAGTATAACCTCCCTGATCTTATATAAAAACAGAAAATGCTGGAAATACTCAGCAGCTCTGGCAGCATCTGTGGAGAGAGGGGTTTCAGGCCTTTACTCCAATGGACATTGCTGGGAATATTCCCTGCTCTAGTACTCTGTGTCCTTGTGAATAACAAATTATCCTCTCTGCCTTTACAATCACTGTATCTACCTCTCCTGTCACCTTCGGGGATCTGTGACATGCACTCTTATGCCTCTCTGTCCCTCTACACCTCACTATCATACCATTCATATTCTTTCCCTTTGTCGTGTTTTTCCTCCCCAAATGTATTTATTACCCCGCGCTTCTCTGGATTGACCTCAGTTTACTACTTTTCTGGCCCGCTGATCAGTCTAATGATGTCTTCCTGCAGTCATTACAGCCTTGGTTCAAACATGCACAAAAGCGCTGAATGCCAGAGGTGAGGTGAGAGTGTCTGCCCTTGGAATCAAGGCAGCACTTGACCGACTATGGCATCAAGGAGCCCCAGCTCATCTGGAGTCAATGGGAATCAGGGGGAACACTCTCCGCTGGTTGGAGTCGTACCTGGTATAAAGGAAGATGGTAGTGGTGGTTGGAGGCCAACCATTTCAGCTCCAGGACATCACTGCAGGAGCTCCTCAGGGCAGTGTCCTCGGCCCAACCATCTTTAGCTGCTTCATTAATGATCTGCCTTCATCATAAGGTCAGGAGTGGGGATGTTTGTGGGTGACTGCACAATGTTCAGCACCATTCGTGACTCCTCAAATAATGAAGCAGCCCTTGTCCAAATGCAGCAAGACCTGGACAATATCCAGGCTTGGGCTGATAAGTGGCAAGTTACATTCGTGCCACACAAGTGTCAGGCAATGGTCACCTCCTCCAAGAGAGGGTCTAACCATCTCCCCTTGACATTCAATGACATTACCATCACTGAATCCCCCACAATGAACATCCTGGGGGGTGCCATTGATCAAAAACTGAACTGGACGAGCCATATTCGCATTGCGGCTACCAGGGCAGGTCAAAGACCAGGAATTCTATAAAGGGTAACTCATGTCCTGACCCCCCCCCCCCCCCCCCTCCCAAAGCCTGTCCACCATCTGCAAGGCACAAGTCAGGAGTGTAATAGAATACTCTCCACTTGCCTGGATGAGTTCAGCTCCAACAACACTCAAGAAGTTCAACAGCATCCAGGACAAAGCAGCCCGCTTGATTGCTCCTCCACAAACATTCAAACCATCCATCACCGACGAACAGTGACAGCCGTGTGTACCATCACCAATGTTCCTTAGTCAGCACCTTCCAAACCCATGACCATTACGATCTGGAAAGCCAAGAGCAGCAGATCACTGGGAATCCTGCCACCTGGAGGCTCCCCTCCAAGTCATTCACTACCCTGACTGGGAAATATATCACCGTTCCTTCGCTGTCGCTAGGAGAAAATCCTGGAATTCTCTCCCTAACAGCACAGTGGGTGTACCTACACCTGGAGGACTGCAGCGGTTCAAGAAGGAAACTCCCCACCACGTTCTGAAGGGCATCGTGGGATGCACAATAAATGCTGACCTAACCAGTGAAGCCCACATCCCATAAATGAATAATAAAAGTCTGCAGCTTTCTTGCTCACTGTCAAAAAGAGGACCGCAAATGACTTAATCATGTCCCCATGTTAAAGTCTAAAGCATTGATATAGAACTCAAGAAGCACGGAATCATGTCCTGCGAAATCTAGAATCCCACTGGAAATACTCCACCAATCACAAACATACCCCTCGACCACTGCCCTTCTTGCTGCTCCAGCTGATTCACTTCCTGCACTTGTGATTGTTCTGGACATGAGAAGTATCCTGGTTTTCCCACGTGGAGCAGGACTGGAATCCCCGGCCAGGTCTTTAGTTATTTGATTAGTTGACTTAAACAAAATAAATTTAAGATTAAAATAAATAAAGATTCATCAGCTTCTCACTAATCAGTTTCTTCCATTGAGCTGAAGTCACCGTACTTCTATCAGGAATTCACTGAAATGTTTTTGTGAATTGTTTTTTAAAATTAATTTAGAGTACCCAATTCTTTTTTTTCCCAATTAAGGGACAATATAGTGTGGCCAATTCACCTACCCTGCACATCTTTGGTTGTGGGGGTAAAACACAGGCAGACACGGGGAGAATGTGCAAACTCCACACGGACAGTGACCCGGGGCCAGGATCGAAACCAGGTCCTCAGCGCCTTCAGGCAGCAGTGCTAACCAGTGTGCCACCATGCCACCCTTTTTTGTTGATTGTTAATATCTAAACCTCTGAAATTATTAATTGACTGAAAAATTCAAATGTCTTCACTCTGACAATCGCAACTTCATCTTTATCCCCTAGGTTTGATGAATGGACCACGTACTGTAATTCTATGAACGATGATGAGATTGATTTTAGCTTTGTGATAATTAATGAATCATCTCACTTTATCATTGATGAATGCAGTGACCAGGATGTGCTCGCCACAGGACTGGGATACCCTGTCATTGCCTTTATTTATTCCATTATTAACTGACTGAAGCAACAATAAACTTCAGGTTAAAATAAATAAAGATTCATCAGCCACTCACCAATCAGCTCGTTCCATTTGCCTGAAGTCACGTTATTTTTATCAGGAATTAACTGAAATGATTTTCTTCATTCTTGTTACCGAAACAGCTCGGATTTTAACTTCCTGAAGAATTCAGACTTTTTCACTGTTACAATCGCTTGTCATTCAGCTTCAACTTTATCCTCACGATTTGATCAACAGAACACTGACTGCAATTATATAAATAATCAAATTGACTTCAGGTTTATACTAATTAATGAATCATGACTTATAGTTCATTAATACAGTGACCATAATGCTTCTCCATCCTCTCGCTGTACTCTTCGCCTTTTATAAAGTTCTAGCATAATCTCCTTGCTCTTATATTCCAGGCCTCGTCCAAGAAAGGATTCTTGGCTGCCTGATCGATCTATCCAGCTACCTGTGGATAGGCACTCCAATGTCTCTCTGTTGCTCACCAATTCTAAGTCTCATCCTATTTATAGTTCATTCACTTGTCTTGTTTTCACTCTGAAATTCATTATCTCTCACTATTTGTAGCACAGTGGTTAACACTGTTACTTCACAGCGCCAGGGTCGATTCCCAGCTTCGGTCACTGGGTTGTAATGCAGAACAAGGCCAGCAGCGGGGGTTCAATTCCCGTACCAGCTTACCCCAACAGGTGACGATTTGGGGCTTTTCACAGTAACCTCATACTTGTGGCAATAAAACATTATTATGTCTGTGTGGAGTCTGCACGTTCTCTCCGTGTCTGCCTGGATTTCCTCTGCGTGCTCCAGTTTCCTCCCTCAAGTCCTGAAAGATTTGCTTGTTTGGTGAATCGGACATTCTGAATTCTCCCTGTGTACCTGAAAAGGCGCTGGAGTTTAAAAAAGATTGAATTCCATTTGCAATTGTTCTCCCCATCTGACCAGTCCACTGATATCTTCCTGCAGTCCATGGCTTTCTCCCGCAATGTCAACCATACGCAGAATTGTTGTATCATCTGCAAATGTCATAATCATTCATATGTACCAGAGAACTGTGGAACCCCACTGGGAACAGGCATCCAGACATCATTCAGTCCTGGATGTGATTCACAGCAGCAATAACAGCAGAATCCATCCCCTGCTGTTGCCTGTGAACTTGCTGATGTCTCAGCAGGTTGTTTGACTGAGCGAATCCCCTCCCACACACACAGCAGGTGTACGGCCTCGCCCCACTGTGAACCATGTGTCAGCAGATTCCATTTACTTTTAAATCCTTTCTCGCAATCAGAGAATTGAAAGACCTCTGATCAGTGTGAGTAAGTTGGTGTGTTGTAAGGTGGGATGACTGAGTGAATTTCTTGTTACACACGGGGCAAGTGTATAGTCTCTCCCCAGTGTGAACCCGCTGGTGTATCAGAAGGTCGGATGAATCAATGAATTCCTGCCCACACACAGGGCAGATGAACGGTCTCTCCCCAGTGTGAATTCAATGGTGTCTCAGAAGGTGAGGTGATCGGGTGAATTCCTTCCCGAACTTGGAGCAGGTGAATGGCCTGTCCCCAGTTTGAGTGCGCTGGTGTTTCAGAAGATCCTTTTTGCTTTTAAATGTTTTCTCACAATCAGAACAATTAATTGGTCTCTGATCAGTGTGAACAAATTGGTGAGTCAGAAGGTGGGAGGGACAAGTGAATCTCTTCCCACACTTGGAGCAGGTGAATGGCCTCTCCCTAGTGTGAGTGCCTTGATGTATCAGCAAATCCTTTCTGCTTTTCTAGTTCTTCTCACATTTAAAAGGTCTCTGATCAGTATGAACAAGTTGGTGTGTCAGGAGGTGCGATGACTGAGTGAATCCCTTCCCACACGCAGAGCAGATGAACGGCCTCTCCACATTGGCTGAAACTCTGCATCATGTCTCAAACGCCAGGAGAAAAATGGACCTTTCTGTTTGTGGCTTTAAACAGATGAAACCCTGTGGGTGTGGAGCAAACATTTCAACATTTGTTGTTGAAATATGGCAGCAGGATGAAACAATCCACCAACAATTCAGGGGTTGATTTAAAGGAATAACTAGGCAGACAGGGAATGTCACCCTGAGGTCAAGGAGTCTCTGGTTTCAGTTGGTGGGTTAGGACAGGTTAGGGAGAAGGTTAATACTGTCATCATTCAGAACAACACAGACTTTCAAGCAACAACTGAGGAACTTTACTGTCCAATTTAATATTCACATAATATATTTGTAGATCAGAGACAGAACAACAGGAATTTGCAATCAGTTTGGAGATAACTCTGATATTTCCCATTCTTAAACATTTTGTCTTGACAGATACCAAATGGGATGAAGCCAAATCTTGAAAAGGCAAAGTCTCTAGTTTAAATCATCACCGTGCTGTCAGTGGAAAGGGTTAACTTCTCTGCTCTCAAAGGTGTTGGAGCAAACGTGCTCAAATGCGCACAACTGTGTTGACTTTACGTAACTTTATTTTCAGATATGAAATGAATCAAACACCATTTTAAACTTTGTATTCTCAATTCATTTGTCAACTTTTTCAGCTTTGCCCAAATTGTTTTTTCCCCTCTTTCTTCAGGCACTTTTCCAAGTGACTCAAATAAAACAAAAGAAAAATAAAAGTAAAACGATCAGCTTTCAGAGGTAACCAAAGCTTCAACGTTCTTAGACCAAAAAGACTTAAAGAGGTGGAGCTTCCAAAAGATTGTGAAATCCAATGCACAACATTAAGGCTGAAGATTAACTTCAGTGAATCCAACTTTTCTCTGCCTTTTACAATTGTACAAGTAAATTGCAATTCATACTTAAAGATTTACTTTCACTCAGTAATTAGTACTTCACTTTTCTCAGCACAGACTCTTTAGATTAAACACCAATTGTTCACTTTGGGTGGCACGGTAACACAGTGGGCAGGTTGCACTGTTGCTTCACAGCGCCAGGGTCTCAGGTTTGATTCCCGGCTTGGGTGACTGAATGTGCAGAGTCAGTACGTTCTATTCATGTCTGCGTGGGTTTCGTCCCACTAGTCCCGAAAGAGGTGCTGTTGGGTAATTTGGACATTCTCAATTCTCCCTCTGTGTACCAGAACAGGCGCTGGAATGTGGCGATAAGAGGCTTTCACAGTAACTTCATTGCAGTGTTAATATAAGCCTACTTGTGACAATGCAGATTATTATTATTATCAGCTGGTGTGTGGAGAAGATCATGTTCCTGTAGATCTGTCAGCACAGAAACCGCACTGTGCTTTTGTATCCACTCAGTCTGCAAGTAGATGAATCTTTTAAACATGACCCGAGTGAAGGTCTTCCCGGTGCTGCTAAGGAGTGAGACATTCCTGTAGTTGCTGCAACCTCCTCTGTCCCTGCTGTTTTTATCAGTTGTAATGATTTTAGCAACATGCACATGGAATGGTTCCGACCTCCCAACAGAGGAGGAGGTCGTGAAGGTGTGACAGTCGATGGGACTTTGTGTTTGAGCAGTTCAGCTGGAATTCCATCCTTGCCAGGCACCTTTCTGCTTGTTGAGCAATCAATGGCCTTGTCCAACTGAACCATGACAGGAAGCTGCAGGAGAGTCAGACAGCGACTGGGAGATGTCCGTCTGATGGAGCACAGCTGACAGTCATGTTCAACCCAGCAGGACATCTGTTTACATCTGTCAGGATGTCACCATCTGGGATTTCAGCGAACGTCATTGGTGATGGTCAGACCCAGAGCCCTCTTCTTCCCTTCACACACAGCACATAGATTTCTGTTATCACAGGCCGTTTGGAGTTATTGACGGTGGCTGATCCAGTGTTTATTTGCACAATCTCTCCGTGTTTTACACAACTGTCTTGACTACTTTCAAGTGATGCCGTGTTCTCGGTGTTGGGTTTATGTTGTACATCAGGTCGGCTTTGCTTTTTGCTTCAATGACAGATGTCATCTCTGCTGAGTGGCTCTCAAACCAGTCTGTGTTGTGGGTTCCACCTTTACCGTAGAATCCTGTTGGATCTTTCCAGTGCAGACGGAGGCCATTTGGCCCATCGAGTCTGCAATGACCCTGTGAAAGAGCACTCAACCTCGGCCCACTCCCCCGCTCTGTCCCCCTAACCCTGGCTGCTGCTGCTGTGTCAGAAATCATTGAACTCAGTGACTTCCAAGTTTCATCAATATCAATGTTGATTGATGAAGTTTTTATTGATGTGCCTGTGAAATATTTCACAGTTTAGTTTAATGCTCCTTGATAATGTAATTTCACAATGGACATGTTGCTGTGAGGAATGTGTGAGTAACAATTGTCAGCAAGGATTAATCAGCACTTTCTAATTGGAGATGTCAATCAGTGGAACCTTTCAAACTCTGAATTGTAGATTTTGGATCAAACATCAATTTCGGATTGAAGTAAAAGTTCAGAATTGTCTTGTTCCTGTTCAGAGTTCCTGAATGAAGCTTCGCCTTCCGCGGGACTCCTGACACCTGGAGCTTCTCAACTCCACTTCCCGCCCGCCCCGCCCCCACCGATGCCCGCGCCCCTCCCCCTCCCTTCCTCCGCCCCCCCCCCCCACCCCCCACCCATCAGCCCGCGCCCCTCCCCCTCCCCCTCCCTTCCTCCGCCCCCCCCCCCGCCCCCCCCCCCCCCCGCCCCTTTCTTGTTTGAAAAGCAACGGCCGCCGCGCGAGGGAGTGCGCGCGCCGCCGGCCAGCATCAGCTCAACAGCGAGGCCAAGCTTTCCTCAAACTCTCCCACAATCCCCCGCTCAGCCTCCTCGAGACAGCATGGCCCGGGCCCGGGCCAAGGGCAAGGAGGCAGGTGGAGACTGGAAGAAATTCCTCTGGGATTCCGAAATAAAAAAGCACTTTTTAGGCAGGACCGGCAGTCGTTGGCTCAAGATATTCTGGTTCTTCTTGATCTTCTATGGCTGCCTCGCTGGGATCTTCATTGGAACCATTCAAGCGCTGCTGCTCACGATTAGTCAATTTGAACCCAAACACCAAGACAGAGTTGCACCCCCAGGACTATCACAAACGCTGTATTTGTTCAAAACAGAAAGTTCCTTTAGTATGTCAGACCCAAACTCCTACGAAAGTTTTGCGAAAAGTTTGAACACGTTCTTGGATCTTTACAATGACTCCAGTCAGGGTGGCAACACTCCTTTTGAGAACTGTGAAGAGATTCCTCCAGCCTACATTCATGCAGGCCCACTGGACGATTCAGGACAGAAGAGAGCATGCAGATTTTACAGGACGTGGTTGAAGACTTGCTCTGGATTAAATGATCCTATTTACGGTTATGCTGAAGACCCCGCATTGTTCCGAAGCTCAACAGGATTCTTAACTTTTATCCCGGGCCTCCAAAGAATTCCACCGAACTTGCAGAAGATTTGCAAATCAATTATAATCCGTTTATTATTCCCATTCATTGTGCAGCAAAGAAAGAAGACCGAGATAAAATTGGACCTGTGAAATAGTTTTCATAGAATTTACAGTGCAGAAGGAGGCCATTCGGCCCATCGAGTCTGCACCGGCTCTTGGAAAGAGCACCCTACCCAAGGTTCACAGCTCCACCCTATCCCCATAACCCAGTAAGCCCACCCAACACTAAGGGCAATTTTGGACACGAAGGGCAATTTATCATGGCCAATCCACCTAACCTGCACATCTTTGGACTGGGAGGATTCAGCGGCTTTCCTTTGCAGTACTACCCATACATGGCAAGTGTCTGCAGGAAAAATACCTTCGGTTCTTTGTTGCTATTCAGTTTATGAACGTCAAACAGAACACGGAAGTGCGCATTGAGTGTAAAGTGTATGGTGATAACTGCATAATACAATTTTCCCCATTATTTCAAATTAGTCTTGAACAAACTGTCGTATATATAGGACCTACACTTAATTTATATGCTTTACACTAGCTTTCTGCATTTACCTCGGTATGTAACATAAAAACAATAGTAGTACATATTTGTTCCACTGTAAATGATAATACTTGAGCTATGGGAATGCCCATTACTGTAAACTATAATTCCCCTAATGTGTAGCAGTGTTTGTGTTCTTGGGTATTGCTGCCTTGTGCCTCATGTGAGTTTGAGTGTACATTCACAGGTCCTTCAAATTATGTTGCAGTTTTTAAGCACACTTTGCTTTCCAAGTTGTAAATATTCTGAAAATTGCCATGGTATTTGATTTTGTTTCTGTTATGCCCATGTGTATGAACATCCTTCACTCTGAAGTTTGTGGCGGAGAGGGGGGAAAAGTTGCTTTTTTTTTGGCAATGTTAAGTGTATGGTGATGGGTTTTATTACGCTTCCTTTTAGATCTGTTTAATCTTCAATCCATGTTGAGATCTGCGTCTGGCTATCAAGCTATTGTGATTAGTTATTAAAGTTGTTTGCTGGAACCATCACATGGTGGTGTCCAGGAATGTTTTAAACCATTTTCATGGAAGATTTTATATTTATGCAGTTGTAAAATTTTTTGCAAAGTGTAATTATAAAAGATACCAAAGTCACTGGTAAAATCATAATCTTTATTTTAAACCAATGCAGTAGGATGATGTTCATGGTGTGTAATGTAACATCTGTAAACTTGTTGGGAGATCAATACTCCACCCGATTTAAAGCATCAACAAATAAAACTCATGAACCTAAAAAAAAGAGTTCATGACTCAAGGAGAATATCACAGATGGTGCTTTTAAAATGGGACGTTGTAACGCTGAAAATCAGTGACATCTGAAAGTATTTAACTGTAGCCAATTATAGCATTTGTTAACATCAGCAGATATTGTCAGACCATCAATCCTGGATTTGATTAACAGCAGCACAAACAGCAAAATCCAATCCCTGCAGGCACTTGACAACTTGCTGATGTCTCAGCTCATATCATGACTGAGTGAATCCCTTCCCACAGAGTCGATGTTGATCTCGGCCCTTTGTGAACCTTCTCCTTAGTGTGACTTCATTGGTGTCTTAACAGGCTGGATGACTGAGTGAAGGTAGCAAAGTTAAGGAGAAACTATTTCTCCCAAAGGGCTGAATCTGTGGACTTCATTGCCCCAGAGTGCGGTGAATTCTGGGACAGTGAGTAAATTTCAAGAGGAGTTAGACAGATTTTTAATTGGTAATGCGTTGAAGGGTTATGGCGAATGGGAAGGACAGTGGAATTACGGCCAGGATAAGATCAGACATGATTGAATGGCGGAGCAGATTCAATTGGCCAAATGGCCTAATTCTGCTCCTATATCTTATGAACTTATCGACACAACCACACCTCACTTCCCTTGGAACAACATGAAGTGTCTACTGCTTTCCAGATCCCTTCCTTTCAACTCACATTTCAATTCGACTGCTTTGCATTATTCTCAACTCCAGAGAGAACAGACTCATCCCACAGAACCTCTCCTCCAAGGACAACTGCCTGATCTCAGGAATCAATCCAGTGAAACGTAGCTCCTCACTGGCAGTGAGCGAACAGAGAGAAGAAAGAGCAGAAAGGGGAAAAGCGATAGAGACACAGATAGGCAGAATATAAGAGTGAAGGAGACTGAGCCAAATATAGAAACAAAGAGAGACAGAATGGGGTAGACATTAAAAGCAGCAGATACATTTCACCATTCCATATGATTGCTAACTTAGATTAACAGACAGAAAGAAGGAAAAAATACTTAGATTTAAACAGTGCCAGCAGAGAGTCTGGAAAAAGAGAGGGGCTGGTGTAGCCACGTAAAATGGCTGCGTCCCGATTAATTTGGCCAAAACCCGACTTAAAATGGCTAACCGGAAAGGCTGCTGGGAAAAGCAGGTAACAAGACAGAAACGGACAGCTGCAGACAGAATAGCATATTCGGCTCTGGGGAAGTTGGCCAAGATCGATACTCAGGGCTATTAACAGCCCATCCACCCAGACATCTGCAGTGTAATCACCTATCCCCAGGAACAATTGCAACATATTAGCAATTGAATACCGGGCCAGTCCTGTCGGCGCCTGCAGTGGCCGAAACAAAGGCAGGTCAACGACCACCCACCGATCAGGGAATCGCCTCGCAATTGGACGTATCGACCCCAGTGATTGGGAACAGGTCCAATCACTTGGGACTCAGGGTCAAGGGCCGCCCCGGGAGGCGGGAAGCCCCTGGGCCCTATAAGGTAAGGGGCCAAGTTCAGATCTCTCTCTCTCTCCCTTCTACGCCTGCTCGAGACCTTAGCAAGAACAGCAACCGGCAACCGTAAGTTTGAATCCAGCGATCGCTATCCGGTAAAGACTCCTAGCCATCGACCTGTAGCAGCCTTTTGAATCCCGCGGGCCAGATCCGATTGGATAAGCCATTCGTTTCCCTGACCTGGTGGGCTCGTCCTAAAGTTAAGTATTGGCCAGTAGTGATAGGTTTATTATATAGATAGTAGTATTATTGTGTAAACATTACTTGTTGTATATAATAAATGACCGTTGATTTCAATCGTACTAAGCGGTGTGCTGACTTATTAATCATAACTTGAAATTGAACCACGTGGTGGTATCAGAAAGATACCTGGCGACTCGTGAGCAAAGGTGACGTAATCAGAGCTAATAAACTAAGGCTAAAAAGAGCAACACTGGGGAAGAAAGAACAAATGATCTTATGATGGGATTGATAAATGGAGTGATTAAATGACAAAGAGGATGATGGTACCGGGCAATATTGTAATAAAGAGAGAAGTAAAAATTACTAATAGACCAAGAAAAGAAACAAAAGAAAGGTCCGATTAAAAATTATAAGAGACGAACCACTATCAACATCTAATGTCTGAAAGATTGAATGATGGTCACGATCTGAAATTGTTGAAATGAATGTGCCAGATCAACAGATGAGTTCTCGGACCTACCATTCAGCTTCATTGGAACAGTGCAGGACATCCAGGGTACAGAGGTCAGACTAGGAGTGGAGCAGAGAATTCAAATGAATGCTCAGAATCACATTCATGGACTGAATGGTGATGTTCCACAAAGCAGTCACAAAATCTGAATTTAGTTTCAGAATAATGCAAAGCAGTCGAATTGAAAAGTGAGTTGAAAGGAAGGGATCTGGAAAGCAGTAGACACTTCATGTTGTTCCAAGGGAAATGAGGTCTGGTTGTGTCGATAAGTTCATAAGATATAGGAGCAGAATTAGGCCATTTGGCCAATCGAATCTGCTCCGCCATTCAATCATGTCTGATCTTATCCTGGCCGTAATTCCACTGTCCTAAACTGTGTGGAGATCACATAGTGAGCAGCAAGTGAACATAACTAAATTGCAAGAATTACAAGTATGTCCCGCGTCATCTGGAAAGTGTATTTTGGGATTTGAAATCCCTCTCTGGGCTGGAAACTCATGTGTAAATCTCACTGTAAAAAGATTGTTCACCAGTTGAAAGTGGAAAAGAGTTCACTCGGTCAAGTCATTTACTGACTTGGCCACACAGTCACACTGGAGAGAGACCATTCAGATACATAATGTGTATGAGAGGGATTTACTCAGTTTCCCTACTCATTAACACTCCAGCTTTAAAGGTTCGAAAGGCTCTGATCCACAATTGCTGAATTCTTATTGGCAAGACAGAGTTTAAATATTCGGTGTATGGGGAAAATTCACTTGTTCACCCCACCTGCTGAGGCGCCAGTGAGTACATATCGAACTATTGGGGTTTATTCTGCAGTTAATTACACTGAGGACAGGACTATGCTTCCTGAGAAATTGGTTGATGCATCAATTAGTTCAATAATTTTACATGTTAACCCTATAACTGCGATCATAATCAGACATGAAATACAATTTTCGTCAAACAATATCACCTTTCAATGGCCGGGGTGGTACCCAGCATTCCTGGCGAAAGAGAATATGTCCTATCATCACAATAGCAGATGTGTGCACATGCGCAGCGGATGTTGGTGAATAAAGCATGCGCCGTGCGTGTTCAGCCTGATCATGCGCAGTTTGGGTGCTGGAGCTGCAGGGACGCGGCGGAGTGGATGCACAGGCTTCAGAAACACCCAGTGGAGGAGGCCTCAAACCCAGAACAAGAAGCTCCCCGTCCCCAATTTGCACCGACCCCGGTGGTAATTGCAGAACCTCTGTAACTGGGGAGATGGGGGTAATTCCAGTGGATCAGAGACCCAGGCCAATGGTCTGGGGACAGGGGCTCAAATCCCACCCTGGAGTTGGGGAAGTTTAAATTAAATTAATAAAGGGGGAGGAATCTGGAACATAAATCCACTTTCAGTAGGAATGACCATTACAGCTATCATCAATTGTAAACTGATGGAAACCTGCTGTCGTTCCCTAGTCTGGCCTACAGGAGATTCAGACTCTCAACAGCCCTCTGACAAGGGTAATAAGGGGTCAGAAACAAATCCAATGAAACCCACATCCCATAAAATAACAAAGGAAAAATTGATGGACTTGGGTTAATGACAGTCATCTTCCTCGGGGGGCAGGACATGTGCAGGGTCATCACTGACCCTGTGCGGTGGCACAGTGGTTAGCGCCGCAGTCTCACAGCACTGGGAACACGGGTTTGATTCCGACTTTGGGTGACTGCGGGAGTTTGCACATTCTCCCCTTGTCTGTGTGTCAGGCTTGCCTCCTGGTGCTCTGGTTTAGTCCCACAGTCCAAAGGTGTGCAGGTTCGGTGGATTGGCATCCCTCAGTTGCCCCTTCATGTCTAAAGGTCCGGTGGTGTTATGGGAATAGCGTGAGGGAGTGGGTACTGTCGGGTGTTCTTTCGGAGGGTCAATACAGACTCTGGGCTGAATGGCCTCCTGCACTGTAGGGATTCTATGAAATATATATGTAAATGTTCTGAATTGCTATCCTGGACTGACAGCAATGGATTTTGGAACTCCTTTTATAGGGTGTAACACCGCAAACTCAAACCAAAAAAAATATTTGTCTCTGTTGAATTTTTAACCTTCGACATTGTGTTCACAGGATGTTGGACAAGCAGGAGATGAAGGCAGGAAACTCAAACCAAACATCACATCAGGATCTGATGCGATTGCCTAAATTTTTGTAATCTGAATATCATTTAATCTTGAACATGGAAGGAGAAAGCAATGGAGAGAAACCGTCCACGTGTTCTGTGTGTGGACGAGGATTCAGCCGATCATCTGGCCTCTTGAGACATAAATGCAAACATGCTGGGGAGAAACCATGGAAATGTGGGGACTGTGGGAAGAGGTTCAGATACCCGTCTGAGCTGAAAACTCATCAACACAATCACAATGGAGAGAGACCGTTCACCTACTCCGACTGTGGGAAGGGATTCACCACCTCATCCATCTTGCTGACACACCAGCGAGTTCACACTGGGGAGAGACCATTCACCTGCACCAAGTGTGGGAAGGGGTTCATCTGTTCATCCCACCTATTGAAACACCAATGGGTTCACACTGGGGAGAGACCGTTTAGCTGCCAGGAGTGTGAGAAAGGATTTACTACCTCATCCATCCTGCTGACACACCAACGGGTTCACACTGGAGAGAAACCATTCACATGCTCCGAGTGTGGGAAGGGATTCCCTACCTCGTCTATCCTGCTGAAACACCAGCGAGTTCACACAGGGGAGAGGCCATTCACCTGTTCGGATTGTGGAAAGGGATTCACTGATTCATCCGACCTGCTGAAACACCAGCGAATTCATAATGGGGAGAGGCCATTCATCTGCTCTGTGTGTGGGAAGGGATTTACTCAGTCAAAGACCCTGCAAAAACACCAGCGAGGTCACACCGGGGAGAGACCGTTCACCTGCTCTGAGTGTGGGCAAGGATTCACTCAGTCATTCATCTTGTTGAAACACCAGCGTGTTCACACTGGGGAGAGGCCATTCATCTGCTCCAGTTGTGGGAAGGGATTTACTGATTCTTCCACCCTGCTGAGACATCAGCGAGTTCACACTGGGGAGAGACCATTCACCTGCACCAAGTGTGGGAAGGGGTTCATCTGTTCATCCCACCTATTGAAACACCAATGGGTTCACACTGGGGAGAGACCGTTTAGCTGCCAGGAGTGTGGGAAAGGATTTACTACCTCATCCATCCTGCTGACACACCAATGGGTTCACACTGGAGAGAAACCATTCACATGCTCCGAGTGTGGGAAGGGATTCCCTACCTCGTCTATCCTGCTGAAACACCAGCGAGTTCACACAGGGGAGAGGCCATTCACCTGTTCGGATTGTGGAAAGGGATTCACTGATTCATCCGACCTGCTGAAACACCAGCGAATTCATAACGGGGAGAGGCCATTCATCTGCTCTGTGTGTGGGAAGGGATTTACTCAGTCAAAGACCCTGCAAAAACACCAGCGAGGTCACACCGGGGAGAGACCGTTCACCTGCTCTGAGTGTGGGCAAGGATTCACTCAGTCATTCATCTTGTTGAAACACCAGCGTGTTCACACTGGGGAGAGGCCATTCATCTGCTCCAGTTGTGGGAAGGGATTTACTGATTCTTCCACCCTGCTGAGACATCAGCGAGTTCACACTGGGGAAAGGCCATTCACTTGCTCCAAGTGTGGGAAAAGATTCACACAGTCATCCAACCTGCAGAAACACCAGAGAGTTCACACTGGGGAGAGGCCATTCACTTGCTCCAAATGTGGGATGGGATTCACTCCGTCATCTCACCTGCTGAAACACCAGCGGGTTCACCAGTGACTGCAGTGATTGGATTTTGCTGTTAATCACATCCAGGACCAAATCTTTTTATTGGCATCTGTTTCTGCTGAGGTTAATAGACCCCAGCACAGTTGTAGGACATGTTATCGATAAAAGTTTAAAAAAACAACTTTGTGTTGAGCAGTTTGGTGAATGTTTTTACTGTCTTTAACACAAATTAATTCCTTTTGAATGCTCTCCTCCTCCCCAGTCTCCTCCATCTTCATCACTAACAACAAGTGTGAGGGGCTCTTGGAGCTTCTTTGTAACTAAAATTGTGACAATCCGATCTGCTGCCTCTGCTGCTTCCCTCCCTCCCACTAGCCCACCGGGACAAACTGACTCTTAATTTCCCCCTTGTCTGAGTCCTGAACTCCCATCTTCCTCCATCCAGCCCCCACACACACAGCAGTGAGTTCATACTGCAGAGAGAGGGTTTAAATGCTGAGACTGTGACAGAGCTGTAAAACCCACATTCACTGATGGTTCACCAGTGCAGTCACTCTGGTTCCACTCTATTCATCTGCTCTCAGTGCAGGGAGAGGTTCAGCCGATTGTCCATCCTGCAGCAGCACCAGTGAGTTCACACCGGGGAGAGGTCATTCAGTCCAAAGATGTGTGGGTGAGGTGGATTGGACATGCTAAATTGCCTTAGTGTCCAAAAAGGTTAAGTGGGGTTACTGGGTTAAGTGGGGTTAGTGGGTTACGGGGATAGGATGGAGGTGTGGGCTTGGGTAGGGTGCTCTTTCCAAGGGCCGGTGCAGACTCAATTGGCCGAATGGCCTCCTTAGCACTGTAAATTCTATGATTCTATGACCTGCTCCATGTGTGGGGAGGGATTCACTGAGTCATTCAACCTGTTAACACACCAGTGGGTTCATACCGTCGGAAACTATTTTAAATGTGTTTTAAAATTTCTCTGGAGCTGATGTCCTATCAGCATGTTCACACTGACCATTCAGGATCTCACTGTGGGTTCAGGTGATCATGTGGACTCAGTGTCCGCCAGCACAAGTTAATGAAAAGGATCCAAAGTGACACACAGCTTTAAACTAATACAGAAATTACAAAGTTATCTCACATACAATTTATAACAAGTGTGCATAAAATCAGTGCATAAAGGTGTCAGTGTGTAAATGTTGAGAGAGCAAAATATATTATAAAATACAGCATGACATATTCAAATAAAACATATTTGTAAGTAATATGAGTTAAACTGACGAAAGAACTATGAAAACTGATTGGAGAACTTAAATTCTTTAAGTTCACAAACCAAAGGTGGTTACATAGTGTGACAGAAAGTGACTGCTTCTTTCCAGAAACTGCAAGTTAAAGGTTAAACAAATTTAAGACACAAGGCTGAAGGTTTGAAATCTCACAGTTTTCTTCACTCAAACTGATGTATAACTGTTAATTTTCAATGGCAGGAGAGTTAACGGTTCCAGACCTTTGCTCATCCAACCTTCATGGGATTCACAGCAGTTGCCCTGTAATTAAACCATTAAAGTGTAACTTTGTCCTGGCCTCGGGCCATGGGATGTATTTCACTTGTCCAGTTTGGCAGGAAGAATAGAAAAAACAATATTCTTGTGATCTTATGAGACAAAATCCCATCTTCACACTGAGGATACCCTCCATTGTCCCGTGTGACACTATCACTGTGCTAAATGGGGTAGATTCAGAACACATCTCGATAAAAATAGGGTATCCAAGAGGTGCTGTGGCCATCAGCAGCCTAATATTCAATTACAATCAAACCTCATAGAACATAGAACATTACAGCGCAGTACAGGCCCTTTGGCCCTCGATATTGCTGCCGACCACTCTAAAGCCCATCTACACTATTCCCTTATCGTCCATATGTCGATCCAATGACCACTTGAATGCCCTTAGTGTTGGAGAGTCCACTACTGTTGCAGGCAGGGCATTCCACACCCTTACTACTCTCTGAGTAAAGAATCTTATCTCTGACATCTGTCCGATATCTATCTCCCCTCAATTTAAAGCTATGTCCCCTTGTGCTAGACATCACCATCTGAGGAAAAAGGCTCTCACTGTCCACCCTAACTAATCCTCTGATCATCTTGTATGCCTCAATTAAGTCACCTCTTAACCTTCTCTCTAACGAAAACAACATCAAGTTCCTCAGCCTTCCCTTATAAGATCTTCCCTCCATACCAGGCAACATTTTGGTAAATCTCCTCTGCACCCTTACCAATGCTTCCACATCCTTCCTATAATGCGGCGACCAGAATTGTACGTAATACTCCAAATGCGGCCGCACCAGAGTTTTGTACAGCTGCAACATGACCTCATGGCTCCGAAACTCAATCCCTCGACTAATAAAAGCTAACACACCGTACGCCTTCTTAACAACCCTCTCAACCTGGGTGGAAACTTTCAGGGATCTATGTACATGGACACCGAGATCTCTCTGCTCATCCACCCTACCAAGAATCTTACCATTAGCCCAGTACTCTGTCTTCCTGTTATTCCTTCCAAAATGAATCACTTCACACTTTTCTGCATTAAACTCCATTTGCCACCTCTCAGCCAGCGCTGCAGCTTATCTATGTCTCTCTGTAACTTCTAACATCCTTCCGCACTGTCCACAACTCCACTGACTTTAGTGTCATCTGCAAATTTACTCACCCATCCTTCTACGCCCTCCTCCAGGTCATTTATAAAAATGACAAACAGCAGTGGCCCCAAAACAGATCCTTGTGGTACACTACTAGTAACTGGACTCCAGTCTGAACATTTCCCATCAACCTTGTCTTCCAGCTAGCCAATTTCTGATCCAAACTGCTAAATCACCCTGAATCCCATGCCTCCGTATTTTCTGCAGTAGCCTACCGTGGGGAACCTTATCAAACGCTTTACTGAAATCCATATACACCACATCAACTGCTTTACCCTCATCCACCTGTTTGATCACCTTCTCAAAGAACTCAATAAGGTTTGTGAGGCACAACCTACCCTTCACAAAATCGTGTTGACTATCTCTAATCAAATTATTCCTTTCCAGATGATTATACATCCTATCTCTTATAAACCTTTCCAAGACTTCACCCACAACAGAAGTAAGGCTCACTGGTCAATAGTTACCAGGGTTGTCTCTACACCCCTTCTTGAACAAGAGGACAACATTTGCTATAGGCCGGCATAATCCCTCACTCTACTGCTGGGAACACACAAAGCAAGTGTGGAGTACAAGGAAAATAGAAAGAAACTTAAGCAAGGAGTCTGGAGGGCTAAAAGGGGTCACAAAAAGTCATTGGCCAGCAGGATTAAGGAAAATCCCAAGTCTTCTTAATTTTAATAATCTTCATTGTCACAAGTAGGCTTATATTAACACTGCAATGAAGTTACTGTGAAAAGCCTCTAGCCGCCACATTCCAGTGCCTGAGGGAGAATTCAGAATGTCCAAATTACATAACAGCATGCCTTTAGGGACTTGTGGGAGGAAACCGGAGCATCCGGAGGAAACCCACGCAGACACAGGGAGAAATTGCAGACTCTCCAGAGTATCCCAAGCCCGGAATCGAACCTGGGAATCTGGCGCTGTGAAGCCATAGTGCTAACCACTATGCTACCGTGCTGCCCATATATAAAGAGCAAGGGGTTAGCCAGGGAGAAGGTTGACCCACTCCAGGACAGGGGAGGGAATCTATGTGTGGAGCCAGAGGAAATGGACAAGGTATTAAATGAGTACTTTGCATCAGTGCTCACCAAAGAGAAGAACTTGGTGGATGATGAGTCTGGGGAAGGGTGTGTAAATAGTTTGCGTCATGCTAAAATTAAAAAGGAGGTACTGGGGGTCTTGAAAAATATGATGGTCGACACATCCCCAGGGCCTGATGGGATATATCCCAGAATACTGTGAGAGGCAAGGGAGGAAATTGCTGGGGCCTTGAGATAAATATTTGTATCCTTACTGGCTACAGGGGAGGTCCCAGAGGGTTGGAGAATAGCCAATGTTGTTCCTTTGTTTAAGAAGGGTAGCAAAGATAATCCATGTAATTACAGGCCGGTGAGCCTTACATCAGTGGTAGGGAAATTATTGGAGGGGATTATTTGAGACACAATTTACTCCCACTTGGAAATAAGTGGACATATTAGTGAGAGGCAACATGGTTTTGTGAAGCGGAGGTCGTGTCTCACGAACTTATCGGGTTTTCGAGGAAGTGATAAAGATGATTGATGTGGGTAGGGCAGTGGATGTTGTCTACATGGACCTCAGTAAGGGCTTTGACAAGTTAGGTCCCTCATGGCAGACTGGTACAGAAGATGAAGTCGCGCAGGATCAGAGTTGAGCTGACAAGATGGATACAGAAATGGCCGGTACAGCAATTGAACCCGTGCTGCTGGCCTTGTTCTACATTACAAACCAGCTGTCTAGCCCACTGAGCTAAACCGGCCCTAATCTTTTATTGTCACAAGTATGATGTTATTGTGAAAAGCCCCTCGTCGCCAGAGTCCAGCACCTTTTCGGGTAAGTCGGTACGGGAATTGAACCCACGCTGCTGGCCTTGTTCTGCATTACAAACCTGCTGTCTAGTCCACTGAGCTAGACCAGCCCATAAACCCTGGTGTCCTGGCAAATATTTATTCCTCAATCAACATTGCCAAAATCCGATCATCTGCTCATTGCCACATTGCTGTGTGTGGCAACTTGCTTTGTTGAAATTGGCTGCTGCATTTCCGACAGCAGTGATCACACTTCAGAAGCTCTTTGGGACATGTTGTGGTAATGAAAGGCACTACAGGACTGAAAGTTTTAAATTGAAGATTAATGCTTTCTGATCCTAAATTTATTTCAGCGATCCCCAACTTCCCATTTAATAAATTTGCTTTGGTTTGGACAAGAATTGTTTTTTTAAATTTAGAGTACCCAATTCATTTTTTCCAATTAAGGGGCAATTTAGCGTGGCCAATCCACCTACGCTGCACAACTTTGGGTTGTGGGGGTGAAACCCACGCAAACACGGGGTGAATGTGCAAACTCCACATGGACAGTGACCCAGAGCCGGGATCGAACCTAGGACCTCAGCACCGTGAGGCAGTGCTAACCACTGTGCCGCCTTTGGAGAAGAATTTTAACCAATTAAAGAAAAGGCAGAATTCTCTGGATAGTCAATTAAAAAAGTTTATTAAAAGAAAAAGTTTACTGAACAACGTGAAGACAGTAACGTTCGCAACTTCAAGGCGGTGATCAGTCTGTAGAAGCGTAACTCTCCCTGGGTTCATCTTTGACAGTAATTTCCTTGGAACTCGGCCTCGAGTCTTCAGTACTTGGCCAGCAAGGAAGACCTTCGGAACATCGACCTTTATCCCCAAAGTGACCATTACCCCATGTCAGAGTTGGGCCTGTTGTAACATGACCATTGGTCAATTGGGCACTAGTTTAATTTACTTGAATCTCCAATTCCTGACACCACCTGAGACAGGAATACAATTGAACTGTTTCATACAGTTCCTTTATCTGATTCTGTACAATTCCTTTTTCATACAGTTTCAAATGTTGAGGCTAATCTGGGCTGGAAGGAGACACCAATAGTTTTGGGGGTGAAACCCACGCAGACACGGGGAGAATGACAGAGACCCAGGGCCGGGATTCGAACCCGGGTCCTCAGCGCCGTAGTCCCAGTGCTAACCACTGCGTCGCTGTGCTGCCTGCCCTGGGTGTAATTGAGAACAGAAACAATAACAGCAGAATCCAATCCCTGTAATCAGTTGTGAACTTGTTGTGTCTCAGAAAGTGCGATGAATTACAAAATCCCTTTGCACATTGAGGGCAGGTGAACGGCCTCTCCCCAGTATGAACTCCCTGGTGTGACTGCAGACGGCATACCCGAGTGAATCGCACAAATCAACATAAACGGGTGTGAGATAATTGGGATTATGGAGACATGGCTGCAGGGTGACCAGGGATGGGAACTTAATATATTCAGTATTTAGGAAGGACAGACAAAAAGGAAAAGCAGTGGAGTGGCAGTGCTGGTTCAAGAGGAAATTAATCATGGCGCTAAGGTCCCAGGTTCGATCCCAGCTCTGGGTCACTGTCCGTGTGGAGTTTGCACATCCTCCCCATGTTTGCGTGGGCTTCGCCCCCACAACCCAAAGATGTTGTGGTTCAGAAAGATGAAGGTGGTTCAGAAAGTTAAAAGACAGGACCTCGAGGGTTGTAATCTCGGGATTACTCCCTGTGCCACGTGCCAGTGAGGCTAGAAATAGGAAGATAGAGCAGATAAACACGTGGCTAAACAGCTGGTGTAGGAGGGAGGGTTTCCGATATCTGGACCACTGGGAGCTCTTCCGGGGCAGGTGTGACCTGTATAAGAAGGACGGGTTGCATCTAAACCGGAGAGGCATAAATATCCTGGCCGCGAGGTTTGCTAGTGTCACACGGGAGGGTTTAAACTAGTATGGCAGGGGGGTGGGCACGGGAGCAAGAGGTCAGAAGGTGAGAGCATTGAGGGAGAACTAGGGAATAGGGACAGTGTGGCTCTGAGGCAGAGCAGACGGGGAGAAGTTGCTGAACACAGCGGGTCTGGTGGCCTGAAGTGCATATGTTTTAATGCAAGGAGCATTACGGGTAAGGCAGATGAACTTAGAGCTTGGATTAGTACTTGGAACTATGATGTTGTTGCCATTACAGAGACCTGGTTGAGGGAAGGGCAGGATTGGCAGCTAAACGTTCCAGGATTTAGATGTTTCAGGCGGGATAGAGGGGGATGTAAAAGGGGAGGCGGAGTTGCGCTACTTGTTCGGGAGAATATCACAGCTATACTGCGAGAGGACACCTCAGAGGGCAGTGAGGCTATATGGGTAGAGATCAGGAATAAGAAGGGTGCAGTCACAATGTTGGGGGTATACTACAGGCCTCCCAACAGCCAGCGGGAGATAGAGGAGCAGATAGGTAGACAGATTTTGGAAAAGAGTAAAAACAACAGGGTTGTGGTGATGGGAGACTTCAACTTCCCCAATATTGACTGGGACTCACTTAGTGCCAGGGGCTTAGACGGGGCGGAGTTTGTAAGGAGCATCCAGGAGGGCTTCTTAAAACAATATGTAAACAGTCCAACTAGGGAAGGGGCGGTACTGGACCTGGTATTGGGGAATGAGCCCGGCCAGGTGGTAGATGTTTCAGTAGGGGAGCATTTCGGGAACAGTGACCACAATTCAGTAAGTTTTAAAGTACTGGTGGACAAGGATAAGAGTGGTCCGATGATGAATGTGCTAAATTGGGGGAAGGCTAATTATAACAATATTAGGCGGGAACTGAAGAACATAGATTGGGGGCGGATGTTTGAGGGCAAATCAACATCTGACATGTGGGAGTCTTTCAAGTGTCAGTTGAAAGGAATACAGGACCGGCATGTTCCTGTGAGGAAGAAAGATAAATACGGCAATTTTCGGGAACCTTGGATGACGAGTGATATTGTAGGCCTCGTCAAAAAGAAAAAGGAGGCATTTGTCAGGGCTAAAAGGCTGGAAACAGACGAAGCCTGTGTGGCATATAAGGAAAGTAGGAAGGAACTTAAGCAAGGAGTCAGGAGGGCTAGAAGGGGTCACGAAAAGTCATTGGCAAATAGGGTTAAGGAAAATCACAAGGCTTTTTACACGTGCATAAAAAGCAAGAGGGTAGCCAGGGAAAGGGTTGGCCCACTGAAGGATAGGCAAGGGAATCTATGTGTGGAGCCAGAAGAAATGGGCGAGGTACTAAATGAATACTTTGCATCAGTATTCACCAAAGAGAAGGAATTGGTAGATGTTGAGTCTGGAGAAGGGGGTGTAGATAGCCTGGGTCACATTGTGATCCAAAAAGACGAGGTGTTGGGTGTCTTAAAAAATATCAAGGTAGATAAGTCCCCAGGGCCTGATGGGATCTACCCCAGAATACTGAAGGAGGCTGGAGAGGAAATTGCTGAGGCCTTGACAGAAATCTTTGGATCCTCGCTGTCTTCAGGGGATGTCCCGGAGGACTAGAGAATAGCCAATGTTGTTCCTCTGTTTAAGAAGGGTAGCAAGGATAATCCCGGGAACTACATGCCGGTGAGCCTTACTTCAGTGGTAGGGAAATTACTGGAGAGAATTCTTCGAGACAGGATCTACTCCCATTTGGAAGCAAATGGACGTATTAGTGAGAGGCAGCACGGTTTTGTGAAGGGGAGGTCGCGTCTCACTAACTTGATAGAGTTTTTCGAGGAGGTCACTAAGATGACTGATGCAGGTAGGGCAGTAGATGTTGTCTATATGGACTTCAGTAAGGCCTTTGACAAGGTCCCTCATGGTAGACTAGTACAAAAGGTGAAGTCACACGGGATCAGGGGTGAGCTGGCAAGGTGGATACAGAACTGGCTAGGCCATAGAAGGCAGAGAGTAGCAATGGAGGGATGCTTTTCTAATTGGAGGGTTGTGACCAGTGGTGTTCCACAGGGATCAGTGCTGGGACCTTTGCTCTTTGTAGTATATATAAATGATTTGGAGGTAAATGTAACTGGTCTGATTAGTAAGTTTGCAGACGACAAAAAGGTTGGTGGAATTGCGGATAGCGATGAGGACTGTCTGAGGATACAGCAGGATTTAGATTGTCTGGAGACTTGGGCGGAGAGATGGCAGATGGAGTTTAATCCGGACAAATGTGAGGTAATGCATTTTGGAAGATCTAATGCAGGTAGGGAATATACAGTGAATGGTAGAACGCTCAAGAGTATTGAAAGTCAAAGAGATCTAGGAGTACAGGTCCACAGGTCATTGAAAGGGGCAACACAGGTGGAGAAGGTAGTCAAAAAGGCATACGGCATGCTTGCCTTCATTGGCCGGGGCATTGAGTATAAGAATTGGCAAGTCATGTTGCAGCTGTATAGAACCTTAGTTAGGTCACACTTGGAGTATAGTGTTCAATTCTGGTCGCCACACTACCAGAAGGATGTGGAGGCTTTAGAGAGGGTGCAGAAGAGATTTACCAGAATGTTGCCCGGTATGGAGGGCATTAGCTATGAGGAGCGATTGAATAAACTCGGTTTGTTCTCACTGGAACGAAGGAGGTTGAGGGGCGACCTGATAGAGGTTTACAAAATTATGAGGGGCATAGACAGAGTGGATAGTCAGAGGCTTTTCCCCAGGGTAGAGGGGTCAATTACTAGGGGTCATAGGTTTAAGGTGAGAGGGGCAAGGTTTAGAGTAGATGTACGAGGCAAGTTTTTTACGCAGAGGGTAGTGGGTGCCTGGAACTCGCTACCGGAGGAGGTAGTGGAAGCAGGGACGATAGGGACATTTAAGGGGCATCTTGACAAATATATGAATAGGATGGGAATAGAAGGATACGGACCCAGGAAGTGTAGAAGATTGTAGTTTAGTCGGGCAGCATGGTCGGCATGGGCTTGGAGGGCCGAAGGGCCTGTTCCTGGGCTGTACATTTCTTTGTTCTTTGTTCTATGTGCATGGTAGGTGGATTGGCCACGCTAAACTGCCTCTTAATTCAGAAAAAAATGAATTGGGTACTCTAAATTAAAACAAAAAATGAATTAGGAGAAGGGAATGTGCAACGAAACCTGGGTATCCTCGTACACCAGTAACTGAAGGTAAGCAGGCAGCTACAGCAGGCGGTAAAGGAGGCAAATGGTATGCTAGCCTTCATTGCGAGCGGATTAGAGTACAGAAGCGGGGATATCTTGCTGTCATTATACAGGGCCTTGGCGAGGCCCTACCTGGAATATTGTGTGCAGTTTTGATTTCTGTATCTGAGGAAGGTTGTTATTGCTCGAGAGGGAGTGCAGCAAAGGTTTTCCAAGCCGATTCCTGGGATGGTGGGACTGACATATGAGAGCTGAATCAGTTAGGTTTATTATATTCATTGGAGTTCAGAAGAATGAGGGGGGGATCTCATAGAAACCTATAAAATTCTAATAGGACTTGACAGGGTAGATGTGGGAAAGACTTTCCCGATGGTGGGAATGTACGGAACCAGAGGTCGCAGTCTGAGGATACGGTGTCGATCATTTAGACAGAGATAAGGAGTAATTTCTTCAACCAGAGAGTGGTGAGCCTGTGGAATTTCTTACCACAGGAAATAGTTGAGGCCAATACATTCTATGTTTTCAAGAAGCAGTTAGATATAGCATTTAGGGTGTAGGGGATCAAAGGATATGGAGGAGAAAGCGGGATTAGGCTATTGAGTTAGATGATAAGCCATGATCTTAATGACTGGCAGAGCAGGTGCTAAGGGCAAAATGGTCTCTTCCTGCTCCTACTTTCTATGTTTCTATGTAATCCCTTCTCACACTAAGAGCAGGTGAGTGGCCTCTCCCCAGTGTGAACTCGCTGGTGTGTCTGCAGTCTGGATAACCGAGTGAATCCTTTCCCACAGAGGGAGCAGGTGAATGGCCTCTCCCCAGTGTGAACTCGCTGATGTTTCCGCAGGGTGGATGCATCAATGAATCCCTTCCCACACTGAGAGCAGGTGAATGGCCTCTCCCCAGTGTGAACTCGCTGGTGTGTCTGCAGGCTGGATAACCAAATGAATCCCTTGCCACACTGAGAGCAGGTGAATGGTCTCTCCCCAGTGTGAATCCGCTGATGTTTCCGCAGGGCGGATGAATCACTGAACCCCTTCCCACACTGAGAGCAGGTGAATGGTCTCTCCCCGGTGTGAATTCGCTGATGTGTCTGCAGATTGAATAACCCTGTGAATCCCTTCCCACATTGAGGGCAGGTGAACGGCCTCTCCCCAGTGTGAACTCGCTGATGTGACTGCAGATTGGATAACCCTGTGAATCCCTTCCCACACTGAGGGCAGGTGAATGGCCTCTCCCCAGTATGAGCTTGCTGGTGTCTCTGCAGACTGGATAACCAAGTGAATCCCTTCTCACACTGAGAGCAGGTGAATGGTGTCTCCCCAGTGTGAATTCGCTCGTGCTTCCGTAGGGTGGATAACTGAGTGAATCCCTTCTCACACTCAGAGCAGATGAATGGCCTCTCCCCAGTGTGATTGCGTTGATGAATCTCCAGCTCAGATGGGAATCTGTATTCTTTCCCACAGTCCCCACATTTCCACGGTTTCTCCATGTTTTGGGTCTCCTCGTGTCTCTCCAGATTGGACAATCAGTGGAAGCCTTGTCTCCACACAGAACTTTGTGCACGGTCTCTCCTCACTGTGAATGGTGTGATGTTGTTTCAGGCTGTGTATCTAGTTGAAGCTCTTTCCACAATCAGTTCACTGGAACACTCTCACTCGGGTGTCTGTTGTGTGCGTCTCGGTGCTTTTCCAGTCACGCTCACGTTTAAAATCTTTTGAAGCCGACAGATTGGACGAACATTTCTCCTTGTCGCCGATGATATTCAGAGCCCGATGATATTCAGGTCAGAAGGAATCGAGTGAGTTTGTCACATCGAGATGTGATGTTTGAGATTTCTGTCTATAATTCTTCCTCTTCCAATAACCTTTAAAAATGATTTACAAAAGTCATCAGTGAGCACAGGATAGAAATTCAGAACAGACAATTCTCGTTCCTATGGAACTTGATTTTCTCTCTCGTTCTCCAAAAGCTGTAAATCTCCATCCCACACACTGTCCCTCCATTCTGACTCTGCTGTATCTAATATTCACCCTCCCAATTCTCCTGAAGGTGCTGATTCATGTTGACTGACAGATCCAAGCTCAGCTCACTGCTTCCTCACCAGGACACAGAGATTAGAATGGGAGCAAGAGTAGGCCATTCGGCCCACCGAATCTGCTCAACCATTCAATGCGATCCTTGGCCGATCTACTTCAGCACCATTTTCCCACACGATCCCCATATCCCTCGATATCTTCAGTATCTAGAAACCTGTCAATATTTGTCTTGAACATACCAGATGACTGAGGCTCCACATTCCTGTGGGGTAGAGAATTCCAAAGCTTCACCACATCCTTGAGTGAAGAGATCTCTCATCTCAGCTTTCTCTCTATTTTCCTACCTGTTCCCCATAACCCTTAACTCCATTGTCAATAGAATATCTGTCAAACTTGTGCTTCAATATATTCAATGACCCCCAGATAAAACTGGTCCCTGTGGAAGAGAAATCCAAAGACTAACAACCCTCTGAAGGAAGAGATGACTGGAAATCTATAACGTAGCTACAGTCTGATATTACAACATGAGAAATAATTAAACATTTACTGTATTACAGAACCGTAAATAATATATCTAATTTGTACCATGTAACAACACTAGACATATCTCTGTCCATTATTCATTTAATTGCCCTGAAATGTCAGTCATCTCCTGGGGAATCCACCCCTTTAATTGTGAACATTAGGAAAGAGACAATCCTTTTTTGAAATAAATTTAGAGTAACCAATTATTGTTTTTCCAATTATGGTGCAATTTAGCGTGGCCAATCTACCTACCCTGCACATCTTTGGGTTGTGGGGGTGAGACCCACGCAGACATGGGGAGAATGTGCGAACTCCACAAGGACAGTGACCCGAGGCCTAGATCAAACCCAGGTCCTCGGTGCTGTGAGGCAGCAGTGCTAACCACTGTGCCACCAGAAACCATTCTTTTAGTCAGACAAATAAATGTGCCAACCTGTTAAGGAGATGGGTGGGAGGAGTTGGATACACTTTGTGGAGCCGTGAACCTTCATGTATTTTTTTTTTCCCAATTAAGTGTCAATCTAACCTCGGCTAACCACTGAGCCACCGTGCCTGCCCCGAATGATGACTTTTATAAACTCCTTTTACAGGGTATTACAAGGGGAGGATTTACAGATGGAAACTCAAATCGAACTTCACTTCAAGATTTAACAGAGTTGGGTAGCACGGTGACCTAGTGGTTCGCACAGCTACCTCACGGGGCAGGTACCCGGTTCGATCCCGGCTCTGGGTCACTGTCCGTGTGGAGTTTGCACATTCTCCCCGTGTCTGCGTGAGTTTCGCCCCCACAACCCAAAAATGTGCAGAGTCGGTGGAATGGCCCTTAATTGGAAAAAATAAATTGGGCACTCTAAATTTTAAAAAATTGCTTTTGTAAAGATTTAACAGAGTCACTCCATTCATCAGGACCTGAATATCATTGGCCTGTGAATGTGGAAGAAGAAATTTTTGTCTGCTCCGGCTGAAGGAAAAGGTTTTCAAGATTAGTGTGACTGAAAAAAAACCGATACACACGCGACTCGAGTGAGTGTTCCAGTGAACTGACTGTGGAAAGAGCTTTAACCAGTTCCAGTCTGAAAATACATCACACCATTCACAGTGGGGAGAGACCATACACATGCTCTCTGTGGGGACAGACATAAACTGATTGTCAAATTTGAAGAGGGACCAGGACACCAGCAGCATCCTGAAACCATGGAAATGTGGGGACTGTAGGAAGGGATTCAGATCCCCATGTGAGCTGGAGATTCATCACCGTAGACACACCGCCGACAGAGCACTCACCTGTTCTGAGTGTGGGAAGGGATTCACTCAGTTATCCGAGTGAGGATTTTCCAGGATTTGGGAGCCGAGCTGGTGAGGAAGCGAGCGGCCTTTAATAAGGTTCAGGCTGCTCCATGTAAGAAAGGAGTTTGATTCGGGATGGTTTACCCGGCAAAGCTGCGGGTTACAAATTAGTCCAAAGACTTCCTTTTCGAGACACCAGAGGAGGCGAACATGGTAAAGCATGGACTGGGGTCCAATTATCTCTGTTGGACAAGATCTATGTTCCCTGTGGGGTGGGATGGGTGTTGTGATATCCTCTATATAGTTTTGATATTTTCTGATAAAATCTGTTTTTCTGTTTGGTGTGAAGGGAGATTTTCTTTATGAAGCACAATGTAGACATATTAGGGGGTGGGGAGGGAGACGGGTTAGCTACCTGATGGCTAAAGAACTGTTTTTGTTTTACTCTAAGTGTATGGGTGCGTATATGGCGGCCACCTTGGGGGACTCTTGGCCTGCACATTTTGAAGATTTACTGGATAGTCCCTCATGGCTGATTGTGTGATGGGGGGTGGGGGGGGGGGGGGTGTTCTTGCAGGAGACTCACTTGCGGGTTAGAGATCAGACCAGACTGTGGAGGGGTGAGCCAAGTGTTTCACTCGGGCTTTGACAAAGGGCTCGAGGTGCTGCAATTCATTTCAAATAAATTTAGAATACCCAATTCATTTTTTCAAATTAAGGGGCAATTTAGCGTGACCAATTCACCTACCCTGCACATCTTTGGGTTGTGGGGGTGAAACTCACGCAAACACGGGGAGAATGTGCAAACTCCACACAGGCATTGACCCAGGGCCGGGATCGAACCTGGGACCTCGGCGCCGTGATGCAGCAGCGGTACCCAGGGCACCACTGTGCTTCCTGTCAGGTACTGCAATTCTAATCGATAAACAGGTCCCTCTTTCGGTCACTAAGATCATTGTGGACACTAATGGGAGATATGTGGTGGTCACTATGTCGTTGGGTGCTGGTGAATGGCAAGCCCCTAACTGGGACGATGTGTCATTTGCAAAAAGAATTGTTGGTATCCATCCCAGACCTGGATACACAACAATTGATTCTGGGAGCATGTGGTAGTATGTATTAGGGGTCATGTGGGACTGGAAGTCCTAATGTCATTGGCTGACAGATCCAGGGTCCTGGTTGGCTGTTGACCTCTAGCTCCGCCCTGAAGGCAGAGTATAAGAAGCTGGAGTCCTCCCCCGCAGGCCATTCTACTATCGAGCTGCGGGGGAACAGACACGCTTAATAAAGCCTCATCGACTTCACTCTATTCGTCTCACGGAGTCTTTGTGCGCTACAATTTATTAAGCGTGCCTAAAAAGGACTATGGAGCTCAGGACCATTCCGGAATGCCTGAGGATCAGCCCCCACGCAGTGAACGCGGCAGCAGCCTTCAAGCACTGGCAGACTTGTTTCGAGGCCTACCTCAGAACGGCCACCGGCCAGGTCACAGAAGACCAAAAACTACAGGTCCTGCACTCGAGGGTAAGTACGGAGATCTTCTCCCTCATCGAAGACTCGGAGGATTTCCAGACGGCGTTCGCAGCACTGAAAAGTCTCTATGTCCGCCCAGTTAACCAAATCTACGCTCGCTACCAGCTCGCAACGAGACGGCAAGGTCCCGGAGTATCGATGGACGAATTCTACGCCGCGCTGCTGATTTTGGGACGAGCCTGCAGCTGCCCTTCGGTGAACGCAAATGAACACATAGACATTTTAATGCGCGATGCTTTTGTGGCAGGTATGAATTCCTCCCAAATCCGCCAAAGACTTCTAGAAAGAGAGTCGCTAGGACTCTCCAAGGCCCGGGCCCTAGCAGCCTCCCTAGACGTGGCCGCGCGTAATACCCGCGCCTACGGCCCCGACCGCGCGGCAGCCCATTGGGCTCCGTACGTACCCGTCGCGACAAACCCACCCCCCCCCCCCGGACACCCCACAGGCTTGCGCGGTCCAAACGCCAAGTCGCACCGGGGGCGCCCGCTGCTATTTCTGCGGCCAGGCAAAACACCCCCGACAGCGCTGCCCGGCCCGCGCAGCGATCTGCAAGAGCTGCGGGAAAAAGGGCCATTTCGCGGTTGTGTGCCGGTCCCACGAGGTCGCCGCTGTCCCGGGAGAACAGGGAGCCCTGCAAGCCGTTTACGCTCCCCAACCCCCCCAGCGCATCATGTACGACCCGCAGGCGCAGCCGCTCTGGGTCCCGACCACCGCGGTCCCGGGAGAACAGGGAGCCCTGCACGCCGCTTACGCTCCCCAAACCCCCCCCCCGCAGCCCATGTATGACCCGCCGGCGCTACCACTTTGGGTCCCGACCACCACTCCCCACGGAGAAGAGGGAGTTCTGGGCGTCTCTAATGCCCCCCTAACCCCCCCGGCCCCACGTCTGACCCGCCGGCGCTACCAACTTGGGTCCCGACCACCGCTGTCCCCGGAGATGAGGGAGCCCCGCGCGGTCCTAATGCTCCCCAACCCCCCCAGCGCCCCATGTGCGACCTGCAGACGCCGCCATTTTGGGTCCCGGCCACCACGAAGGGAGGAAGGGCGCCGCCATCTTGGACCACCCCAAACCTGTACGACGCGTGGGGGCGGCCATTTTGTCCACCACCGCCGCCATCTTGTGACCCCCCAGCCATGTGCGATGTATGGGGGCGGCCATTTTGTTCATCCCTGACGCCATCTTGGACGGCAACAACGGACCCCACTCCGCTACTACAACCACGTCTCGCTTCAATTACGCTCGATCAAGCTCGGCCCCGGACACTCCAGACGACGACGACAACGGTGCTAATAAACGCCCACGAGACACCATGCCTAGTCGACTCCGGGAGCACGGAGAGCTTTATCCACCCCGACACGGTAAGACGCTGTTCCTTGACCACCTATCCCAGCGCACAAAAGATTTCCCTAGCTGCAGGATCCCACTCCGTACAGATCCAAGGAATCTGCATAGTTACCCTAACGGTGCAGGGGAGGGAGTTCAAAAACTACAAACTAAACGTCCTTCCCCAACTCTGCGCCCCCACCTTACTGGGATTAGATTTCCAATGCAATCTACAGAGCCTTACGTTCAAATTCGGCGGCCCAATACCCCCACTCACTATCTGCGGCCTCGCAACCCTCAAGGTGCAACCCCCGTCCTTGTTTGCGAACCTCACCCCGGATTGCAAACCCGTCGCCACTAGGAGCAGACGGTACAGCGCCCAGGACCGGACCTTCATTCGGTCCGAAGTCCAGCGGCTACTAAAGGAAGGCATAATCCAGGCCAGCAATAGTCCCTGGAGAGCGCAGGTGGTAGTAGTGAAGACAGGGGAGAAACAAAAGGATGGTCATAGACTATAGCCAGACCATCAACAGGTACACACAACTAGACGCGTACCCTCTCCCCCGCATATCCGACATGGTCAATCGGATCGCCCAATATAAAGTCTTCTCCACCGTGGACCTCAAGTCCGCCTACCATCAGCTCCCCATCCGCCCAAGTGACCGCAAGTACACAGCCTTCGAGGCAGACGGGCGATTATACCACTTCCTAAGGGTCCCATTTGGCGTCACAAACGGGGTCTCGGTCTTCCAACGGGAGATGGACCGAATGGTTGATCAACATGGGTTGCGGGCCACGTTCCCGTATCTCGACAATGTAACCATCTGCGGCCACGACCAGCAGGACCACGACGCCAACCTCCAAAAATTCCTCCAGACCACTAAAGCCTTGAACCTCACGTACAACGAGGACAAGTGCGTTTTTAGCACCAATCGGCTAGCCATTCTGGGCGACGTAGTGCGCAATGGGATAATAGGCCCCGACCCCGAACGTATGCGCGCCCTCATGGAATTTCCCCTCCCGCACTGCTCCAAAGCCCTGAAACGCTGCCTGGGGTTTTTTTCATACTACGCCCAGTGGGTCCCCCAGTACGCAGACAAGGCCCGCCCCCTAATACAGACCACGACCTTCCCTCTGTCGACAGAGGCGTGCCAGGCCTTCAGCCGCATCAAAGCGGATATCGCAACGGCCACGATGCGCGCCATCGATGAGTCCCTACCCTTCCAGGTCGAGAGCGACGCCTCAGACGTAGCTCTAGCGGCTACCCTTAACCAAGCGGGCAGACCCGTGGCCTTTTTCTCCCGGACCCTCCACGCCTCAGAAATCCGCCACTCCTCAGTGGAAAAGGAAGCCCAAGCCATAGTGGAAGCTGTGCGACATTGGAGGCATTACCTGGCCGGCAGGAGATTCACTCTCCTCACTGACCAACGGTCGGTAGCCTTCATGTTCGATAATGCACTGCGGGGCAAAATCAAAAACGACAAGATCTTAAGGTGGAGGATCGAGCTCTCCACCTTCAACTACGAGATTTTGTATCGTTCCGGAAAGCTGAACGAGCCGTCCGATGCCCTATCCCGCGGCTCATGTGCCAACGCACAAATTAACCGCCTCCAAACCCTCCACGAGGACCTCTGCCACCCGGGGGTCACTCGGTTTTTCCACTTTATCAAGTCCCGCAACCTCCCATACTCTTTAGAGGAGGTCCGTACAGTCACAAGGGACTGCCACATCTGCGCGGAATGCAAACCGCATTTTTTCAGGCCGGATGATGCGCACCTGATTAAGGCTTCCCGCCCCTTTGAACGCCTTAGTCTCGATTTCAAAGGGCCCCTCCCCTCCACCGACCGCAACACATACTTTCTTAATGTGGTGGACGAATACTCCCGCTTCCCATTCGCCATTCCCTGCTCTGACATGATCGCGGTCACAGTCATTAAAGCCCTGAACACCATCTTCACACTGTTCGGTTGCCCCGCATACGTCCACAGCGACAGGGGGTCCTCTTTCATGAGTGACGAGCTGCGCCAGTTCCTGCTCAGCAAGGGCATAGCCTCGAGCAGGACGACCAGCTACAACCCCCGGGGGAACGGGCAAGTAGAGAGGGAGAACGGCACGGTCTGGAAGACCGTCCTACTGGCCCTACGGTCCAGGGACCTCCCAGTTTCACGGTGGCAGGAGGTCCTCCCGGATGCTCTCCACTCCATCCGGTTGCTATTATGTACGAGCACTAATCAAACGCCTCATGAGCGTCTCCTTGTCTTCCCTAGGAGGTCCTCCTCTGGAACGTCGCTGCCGACCTGGCTGGCGGCCCCAGGACCCATCTTGCTCCGAAAGCATGTGCGGGCACATAAGGCGGACCCGTTGGTCTAAAGGGTTCACCTCCTCCACGCGAACCCGCAGTACGCTTACGTGGAGTACCCCGACGGCCGACAGGACACGGTCTCCCTGCGGGATCTGGCGCCCGCCGGCAACACACACACCCCCCCGACACCATTCACCCAACCCCCCCCCCCTTCCTGCCACCGCCGCACCCCGCGAACGCCCCCTTCCAGGAGGATCGGTTCCCCTCCCCTCAGGCCCGACCAAGAATAAAGCCCAAGCGGAAACCGTAAGGCTCCCGGAGACGACAACACCGGTACAAGCACCACCACCACCACCGGGGCCGCGGCGATCGACACGGACGACCAGATCGCCCGACCGACTCGTGGCGTCGATCTAAATCAATATATGGACTTTTCAGAAGAACATTTTGCTTTTCTCCCGATACCTTCTGTAAATAGTTGAAACAGGATAAAATTGTACAATACTGTATTGACATGTGAATGTTTTTTCCTCCCAGGACCAGCCCTGTAAACCCTTACCACCATACGAAGCATCACCCCGCCGGGTTCATTTTGACAAGGGGTGAATGTGGTAGTATGTATTAGGGGTCATGTGGGACTGGAAGCCCTAATGTCATTGGCTGACAGATCCCGGGTCCTGGTTGGCCGTTGACCTCTATCTCCGCCCTGAAGGCGGAGTATAAGAAGCCAGAGTCCTCCCCTGCAGGCCATTCTACTATCGAGCTGCGGGGGAACAGACACGCTTAATAGAGCCTCATCGACTTCACTCTATTCGTCTCACGGAGTCTTTGTGCGCTACAGAGCAAACATCAATTGCATACTGGATCCTAAAATGGACTGGTCCAAGCCCATTCAACTGCTACAAAAACAAAAAGGAATGAAACTGGACAGATCACACGGCAGTGACCCGGGCACCGGAAATGACAACGGCGAACCCAGCAAAAGATAAAGAAAAGCTGTTCATTAGCAGATTGTAAAAGGATTATGGGGCACAGATTTAAGATTGGGTACAAGATCTACAGGGGAGATGTTACACAGTGAGTGATAACGATCCGAATTCAATGCTTACACACAAAGGTCGATAATCTCCAGGTCCTGATAACTCGAATGTTGCTGTCAGAATTTGATGTGAGGCTTGGTTGTGAGTTTCTGGTCTGCGAATCCCTTTCTAAGTCCCTGTGAAAGAAGTTTACAAAGGCATCACTGTCAGTCCAGAAATACAATTCAGGAAAGATAAATATTTCTCCCGGTTTGTATTTGCTGTGTGTAAATCCTCCCCACCTAGCCCCCTTTAAAGGAGTTTCCAAAATTAATCACTGTCAGTCCAGGACAGAAATTCACAACATTCTCTCCTCCTGTTCCCTGGTCCAGGATGACCACTGATGCGCCCCCTCTGCACACAGTCCCTCTCGTCATCAGCAGTCCCTTGATTTGAGGGTGTTGTCTACTCAGGGTTGGGAGTTTCTGCCCTGGGTCTCCATGTGGCTGAACAGAGCCACAGAGCTTTGGACACATGGGACAGGATGTCCAATGAATCTTGTATTTACAGTGCAGAAGGAGGCCATTCAGCCCATCGAGTCTGCACCGGCCCTTGGAAAGAGCACCCCATTTCAAGCCACACTTCCAATCTATCCCCTCAACCCAGTAACCCCACCCAAACCCTTTTGACACGAAAAGGGCAATTTAGCATGACCACTCCACCGAACCTGCACATTTTGGACTGTGGGAGGAAACCGGAGCACCCGGAGGAAACCCACGCAGACAGTGAAATCTGGAGAGCAGGATTGGCTTCCTTTTCTTTCCATCTCTGCCACCACTCTGCCCCATCAATAAGACATTGAGACTCAAGGACTCATCCAGTTTAATGGACAAGTTGTCTCCATTCTGAACAATGGGGAACAAGCTCCTCCCACTCAATGAAACATCGCCCCGACAAAAATGACAAACGCGCATGCGCCCTGATGCACATCCAACAAAGATGGCGGCCGTTAACCCGAGCCGAACATGAGGAGCTGCAGCTCCGCTCGGTACAAACTGGGTCCCGTCAATATTTTCGCGGTTTCCAGCTTACAACAGCTTTATACAACGTTTCCGCCCAGCGCCGCGATCCTCGCTCCCTCCATATTGTTGAACGCCTCGTACCAATTTCCGATCTGAAAAAGACGCCCTTCCACTTCGCCATTACCCACACTGCGCATGCTTCAATCACAGGGGACCCCGCCCCTTATTCACTCCGATTGGTTGGAGGACCAGCTGCTCCCGTTTGATCATTCAGACCCGCCCCTCCTCTTCCTACCTGAGAGCGGCCACAGGCTCAGGCTGACTCGCTGATTGTCCAATAATAACTGTGAGAGTGTCATAGACCATAGAACAATACAGCGCAGTACAGGCCCTTCGGCCCACGATGTTGCACCGAAACAAAAGCCATCTAACCTACACTATGCCATTATCATCCATATGTTTATCCAATAAACTTTTAAATGCCCTCAATGTTGGCGAGTTCACTACTGTAGCAGGTAGGGCATTCCACGGCCTCACTACTCTTTGCGTAAAGAACCTACCTCTGACCTCTGTCCTATATCTATTACCCCTCAGTTTAAAGTTATGTCCCCTCGTGCCAGCCATATCCATCCGCGGGAGAAGGCTCTCACTGTCCACCCTATCTAACCCCCTGATCATTTTGTATGCCTCTATTAAGTCTCCTCTTAACCTTCTTCTCTCCAACGAAAACAACCTCAAGTCCATCAGCCTTTCCTCATAAGATTTTCCCTCCATACCAGGCAACATCCTGGTAAATCTCCTCTGCACCCGCTCCAAAGCCTCCACGTCCTTCCTATAATGCGGTGACCAAAACTGTATGCAATACTCCAAATGCGGCCGTACCAGAGTTCTGTACAGCTGCAACATGACCTCCCGACTCCGGAACTCAATCCCTCTACCAATAAAGGCCAACACTCCATAGGCCTTCTTCACAACCCTATCAACCTGGGTGGCAACTTTCAGGGATCTATGTACATGGACACCTAGATCCCTCTGCTCATCCACACTTTCAAGAACTTTACCATTAGCCAAATATTCCGCATTCCTGTTATTCCTTCCAAAGTGAATCACCTCACACTTCTCTTCATTAAACTCCATTTGCCACCTCTCAGCCCCGCTCTGCAGCTTATCTACATCCCTCTGTAACCTGCTACATCCTTCCACACTATCGACAACACCACCGACTTTAGTATCGTCTGCAAATTTACTCACCCACCCTTCTGCGCCTTCCTCTAGGTCATTGATAAAAATGACAAACAGCAACGGCCCCAGAACAGATCCTTGTGGTACTCCACTTGTGACTGTACTCCATTCTGAACATTTCCCATCAACCACCACCCTCTGTCTTCTTTCAGCTAGCCAATTTCTGATCCACATCTCTAAATCACCCTCAATCCCCAGCCTCCGTATTTTCTACAAGAGCCTACCATGGGGAACCTTATCAAACGCTTTGCTGAAATCCATATACACCACATCAACTGCTCTACCCTCATCTACCTGTTCAGTCACCTTCTCAAAGAACTCAATAAGGTTTGTGAGGCATGACCTACCCTTCACAAAGCCATGCTGACTATCCCTGATCATATTATTCCTATCTAGATGATTATAAATCTTGTCTCTTATAATCCCCTCCAAGACTTTACCCACTACAGACGTGAGGCTCACCGGTCTATAGTTGCCGGGGTTGTCTCTGCTCCCCTTTTTGAACAAAGGGACCACATTTGCTGTCCTCCAGTCCTCTGGCACTATTCCTGTAGCCAATGATGACATAAAAATCAAAGTCAAAGGTCCAGCAATCTCTTCCCTGGCCTCCCAGAGAATCCTAGGATAAATCCTATCAGGTCCCAGGGACTTATCTATTTTCAGCCTGTCTGGGGGGCAATCAGACAATAATAGTGGAGATGGGGCCCAGAGGAGAAACAGCAAAAGGATTCACTCACTTTGAGAGGAACAAACACAGTGTATGTTCCAACAAGTCAGGCTGCAGTGTGTGAATGAACACATCTTTGGATCCAGTGTAGAATCATAGAATCCCTACATTGCTGAAGGGGATCATTCGGCCCAGTGAATCTACACCGACCCTCTGAAAGATCACCCTACCTTGGCCAAACCCCCACCCCGTAACCCCACCCAGGGACAATTTAGCACTGACAATCCACCTAACCTGCACATCTTTGGACTGTGGGAGGAAATCTTTGCAGCCACGGGAAGAATGTGCAAACTCCACACAGAAAGTGACCCAAGGTCGGAATCAAACCCAGGTACCTGGTGCTTGAGGCAACAGTGCTAACTACCGAGCCACCCCCGTAACTCTGTCATGATTAGACAATAACCTGCCTGTTATTCCAATTCTGATGTCTGTTACTCTGTCACTATTATTATTAGACAACAACCTATCTGATATTCCAATTCTGGTGTGTGTTACTCTGTTACTGTTATCACCAGACAATAATAGGAGGGCAAGATAGCATTGATATTTTGAAGTTTCTGTGTTGCAATGGATGTCACTGGGAGGTGTGTGATAAAATAGGAATGGAACCATCATGACAAAGAGTGGCAGTGGTTAGCACTGCTGCCTCACGGTGCTGAGGACCAAGGTTCGATCCCGGCCCCGGGTCACTGCCGTGTGGAGTTTGCACATTCTCCCCATGTCTCCGTGGGTCTCACATCCACAACCCAAAGATGTGCAGGCCAGGTGGATTGGCCACTCTTTTGAGGTCCACCAACAAAATAGAACAAAGGAAACAAACTTAGGGACAAAGCAAAAAGGGCCGCTCCAGTTAGGGGCACTCCCCGAATGTAACAAAGATCAGCAGAAACTTAAAAACATCTAATGAGAGTGCATTTAAAGGGGTCAATAAAGCACCCCAACCCCTGCGGTGCCCACCGGGCATGGAAGGCTTTGATGGTGCCCATGGACACTGCAGCTCCCTTTCTAGGGACACCCAGCTGCGAATGTAGCCACGGAAAAGAGGAAACCAGTCTGATCAGATGACCCCCTCGGTTGCCCGTTGCCTGGAGCAAGAAATGACGCGCTTCGCCAAGCCCCGAAGCAGGTTCACAAGGAGATAAGTGGCACTGGTTCGCGAGGTCTTCGGCCAAAGTAGGACTCAGCAAAAACACAGTCCGTGCTCCCACCCTGGAACAACACCCAATAGAATCCACCTCCTCCCTGCTCCTGTGTGGAGTCTTCAGGCCGGGAGGAGGCTCAGCAAACACACTGCCCACTCAATCCCCGTGCCCCGGAACAAGCACACCGGATAGAATAAGGAGGGTTGTGTCCTTGCTGAAGGCAGATGTTATCAGTTGGTAAGACTGGGCCAGGCCCTCAACCCGGGAGGGGCCAGCAAACAAGCAGTCCAAAGGGCTTTACTCCCACCTTGTTTTTGAAGTTGCTTTGGAGGCAGTTCAGTGAAGTTTCACTAGTCTGATTTCTGGGATAGGAGAATTTGTTTTATGGAGCAAGATTGAACCTGATTGGTCTGTACCTGATGGAGTTTAGAAGAATGAGAGGTGATCTTATTGAAACATCTAAGATTCTGAGGTGTTTTGATGAAAGAATATTTCCCACATGGGGATTCAGGAACTAAGGGGGACAGTTTAAAGATAAGAGTTCTTCAATTTGACACTGAGATAAGGAGAAATGTCTTCCCTCAGAGGCTCATCAGTCTGTGGATAAAAGCAAATTACTGCGGATGCTGGAATCTGAAACAAAAACAGTAAATACTGGACAATCTCAGCAGGTTTGACAGTATCTGTGGAGAGAAAAGGCAGCTAACGTTTTGAGCCTGGATGATTCTTTGTCAAGGCTGAGTTTGTGGAATTGTCTTTTGCAGAGAGCAGTAGCGCTGGGTCACTGAATATACTCAAAGCTGAGTTCGTCTTTTTTTAATCTACTGGGGGGTCAAAGGTTTTGGGGGCAGACAGGAAAATGTAATTAATGGCACATTCGGATCAGCGTTTATTGAATGGCAGAGCAGTGTCAATAGGCCGAATGGCCTACCCCTGCTGCTAATTCTGATGTTATTCTTCTTCTGTTCTTCGGATTGCTACACATGGAACTAACACCTCCCCCCCTCTGGAGAGGCCTGTCAATCATCGAGGCAATGATTTTCTCTCCTGGTCACCGGGATCCTGAAGCACCGCCTTTGTTACGTCATCAAGATGGCCCCTTAGCCGCGCCGCTAAACAAAGATGGCGGCCGTGGAACTGGGCCTGATACCGGATAAAGGCTCCGCACCTGCAAACGTGGGATTTGCAGCGTCTTATTCCGGGTTTGTGACCAGCAGGGGGTGTTTATGAAGCTTTCACTCCCTCCCCACCCTGACTCCGTTCCTCCCTCCGCCTCACCGACTCTCCCCGCCCCAAACAGCCGCTGCCGCACTCGCAGACCTCCGAACAGTGACATTGCGCATGCTCCAGATACAGCCCATCATTGCGTCTGCGCACTGGGCTCCGTGGAATGAATCGGGTACATTCACAGACGCAGGGAATGTTGGGTAATAGCCGCACCATTGAAACAGTTAATGCAAAATAACTTGGGTTACCAATTGCGAAAATAATCAAACAAATTATTGTCAATGGATATTCTGCTATTCTTCATTTCTCAAAATGATTAAATGCTGCTCTCCTGTGGAATAATGCAGAACTGAAAGGTTTTTATCCCCGATGGTTTCTTCCTTTCTCTTCCCCAGAAGATGCAAACTCTTCCTGGGTTCAATTCGAGAATCAGTAATTCCTCCACCTTCTTCCCTCTTGCTCGTCATACTGAATGTTCAGTGTTTTCTAGAATTATCCAGCACAGATGGAAGTCACTCGGCACATCATCTTGATCATGACCAGTGTTCTGGCGAAAAGAGTAAATAGGGTGGTCAATACGACTTTAAACTAAAGATTGGGGGGGGGGGAGGGAAAGCCAGGGAACCAAGAGGTGAAGTAATCAGTGGGAAGCGTAGCTGCTTAGGAATACAAAAAAGCACGAAAAGACAAAACTCAGGAGAGGTTATGATAGTCCCCATCCCACAAAATATAACACAGTGTATGGAAAGGCTCAGTAAACCAAGGTCCACCACACTAAGAAAACAAAACGGGACGGTCAATAGAGAATTAAAGGTGCTATATTTAAATGCGCGCAGTGTACGGAACAAGGTAGATGAGCTTGTGGCCCAGATTGTGACTGGCAGGTGTGATGTGGTAGGCATCACAGAGACATGGTTGCAGGGGGTTCAGGACTGGCATTTAAACATCCAGGGATTCACAATCGAAAAGACAGGGAGGTGGGCAGAGGGGGCGGGGTTGCCTTGTTAATTAGGAATGATATTAAATCAATAGCACTAAACGATATAGGGTCAGATGATGTGGAGTCTGTGTGGGTAGAGTTGAGGAACTACAAAGGCAAAAAAGCCATAATGGGAGTTATGTACAGGCCTCCTAACAGTGGTCACGACCGGGGGCACAAAATGCACTACAAAATAGAAAGTGCATGTCAGAAAGGCAAGGTCACAGTGATCATGGGGGACTTCAATATGGAGGTGGACTGGGTAAATAATGCTGCCAGTGGACCCAAGGAAAGGGAATTCATTGAATGTTTACAGGAGGGCTTTTTGGAACAGCTTGTGATGGAGCCCACGAGGGAACAGGCCATTCTGGACTTAGTGTTATGTAATGAGCCAGACTTGATTAAAGATCTTAAAGTAAGGGAGCACTTAGGAGGCAGTGATTATAATATGGTAGAATTCAGTCTCCAATTTGAAAGAAAGAAGGTAGAATCAGATGTAAAGGTGTTACAGTTAAATAAAGGTAACTACAGGGGCATGAGGGAGGAACTGACGAAAATCAACTGGGAGCAGAGCCTAGTGGGAAAGACAGTAGAACAGCAATGGCAGCAGTTTCTGGGAGTAATTGAGGACACAGTACAGAGGTTCATCCCAAAGAAAAGAAAGGTTATCAGAGGGGGGATTAGGCAGCCATGGCTGACAAAGGAAGTTAGGGAATGCATCAAAGCAAAAGAGAAAGCCTATAATGTGGCAAAGAGTAGTGGGAAGTCAGAAGATTGGGAAGGCTACAAAAACAAACAGCGGATAACAAAGAGAGAAATAAGGAAAGAGAGGATCAAATATGAAGGTAGGCTAGCCAGTAACATTAGGAATGATAGTAAAAGTTTCTTTAAATACATTAAAAACAAACGGGAGGCAAAAGTTGACATTGGGCCGCTCCAAAATGACGCTGGTAATTTTGTGATGGGAGACAAGGAAATAGCTGAGGAACTGAATAAGTACTTTGCGTCAGTCTTCACAGTAGAAGACATGAGTAATATCCCAACAATTCCGGAGAGTCAGGGGGCAGAGTTGAATATGGTAGCCATCACAAAGGAGAAAGTGCGAGAGAAACTAAGAGGTCTAAAAATTGATAAATCTCCGGGCCCAGATGGGCTACATCCTACAGTTCTAAAGGAGATAGCTGAAGAAATAGTGGAGGCGTTAGTTATGATCTTTCAAAAGTCACTGGAGTCAGGGAAAGTCCCAGAGGATTGGAAAATCGCTGTTGTAACCCCCCTGCTCAAGAAGGGAACAAGGAAAAAGATGGAAAATTATAGGCCAATTAGCCTAACCTTGGTTGTTGGCAAGATTCTAGAATCCATTGTTAAGGATGAGATTTCTAAATTCTTGGAAGTGCAGGGTCGGATTAGGACAAGTCAGCATGGATTTAGTAAGGGGAGGTGGTGCCTGACAAACATGTTAGAGTTCTTTGAAGAGATAACAAATAGGTTAGACCAAGGAGAGCCAATGGATGTTATCTATCTTGACTTCCAAAATGCCTTTGATAAGGTGCCTCACGGGAGACTGCTGAGTAAAAGAAGGGCCCATGGGATTCGAGGCAAGGTACTAACATGGATTGACGATTGGCTGTCAGGCAGGAGGCAGAGAGTTGGGATAAAAGGTTCTTTTTCGGAATGGCAACCGGTGATGAGTGGTGTCCCGCAGGGTTCAGTGTTGGGGCCACAGCTGTTCTCTTTATATATTAACAATCTAGATGACGGGACTGGGGGCATTCTGGCTAAGTTTGCCGATGATACAAAGATAGGTGGAGGGGCAGGTAGTATGGAGGAGGTGGGGAGGCTGCAGAAAAATTTGGACAGTTTAGGAGAGTGGTCCAAGAAATGGCTGATGAAATTCAACGTGGGCAAGTGCGAGGTCTTGCACTTTGGAAAAAAGTATAGAGGCATGGACTATTTTCTAAACGGTGACAAAGTTCATAATGCTGAAGTGCAAATGGACTTGGGAGTCCTAGTCCAGGATTCTCTAAAGGTAAACTTGCAGGTTGAGTCCGTAATTAAGAAAGTAAATGCAATGTTGTCTTTCATCTCAAGAGGCTTGAAATATAAAAGCAGGGATGTACTTCTGAAGCTTTATAAAGCATTAGTTAGGCCCCATTTAGAATACTGTGAGCAATTTTGGGCCCCACACCTCAGGAAGGACATACTGGCACTGGAGCGGGTCCAGCGGAGATTCACATGGATGATCCCAGGAATGGTAGGCCTCACATACGATGAACGTCTGAGGATCCTGGGATTATATTCATTGGAGTTTAGGAGGTTGAGGGGAGATCTAATAGAAACTTACAAGATAATGAATGGCTTAGATAGGGTGGAAGTAGGGAAGTTGTTTCCATTAGCAGGGGAGACTAGGACCCGGGGGCACAGCCTTAGAATAAAAGGGAGTCACTTTAGAACAGAGATGAGGAGAAACTTCTTCAGCTAGAGAGTGGTGGGTCTGTGGAATTCATTGCCACAGAGGGCGGTGGAGGCCGGGACGTTGAGTGTCTTTAAGACAGAAGTTGATAAATTCTTGATTTCTCGAGGAATTAAGGGCTATGGAGAGCGGGTAAATGGAGTTGAAATCAGCCATGATTGAATGGTGGAGTGGACTCGATGGGCCGAATGGCCTTACTTCCGCTCCTATGTCTTATGGTCTTGTCATGTCTGTACTGACTTTGTACAAGAGCCTTGGTTTCCTGGTTAAGTTCCATTTGCGACTGTTCTGCCCCCATATGACCAGCCCATCTGTATCATCCTGTGATTTAAGGCTTTTGTCCTCGCTAGTTCCCACACCAACAATTTTCCATCTGCAGACTTATTGATCATACCTCCAATCTTCACGTATTTCAAATCCTAGATTTTATATATAATTACTATTGGTGGTTGAGGATGCACCAGGATCTTCCTGTGAGACATTCGAGAGCTTTAATAACGCTGGAGAACCAATGCTGAGAAAGCTGATGTTCTGGTCAAGGCTAATAACTGGGTGCTGCCTTGCCTGTCTCTGAATTTACTCCACTCCTGTTCATTCTCCACTTATGTAATAAGCATTGATCATAATGACTGGGAAGAGGTTGCTGCCAATCGGTCACTATCGTGACAACGTGTGCATCAAACATCATCATTAGGGTGGCACGGTAGCACAGTGATTAGCACTGTTGCTTCACAGCACCAGGGTCCCGGGTTCGATTCCCGCTTGGGTCACTGCCTATGCAGTCTGAACGTTCTCCCCAAAAGACGTGCTTGTTAGGAGAATTGAGCTTTCACCTGAACAGGTGCCGGAGTGTGGCGACTTGGAGATTTTCACAGTAACTTCATTGCAGTGTTAATGTAAGCCTACTTTTGTCAATAAAGATTATTATTTTTTGTTTTATTGATGTTCTTGTAAAATATTGACCTGTTATATTTTCTTTGATAATTTACTTTCATAATGGAGGTGGCACCGTGAAGAATGTGTCAGTCAGTAAGGATTGTCAGTGAGGATTGATCAGCATTTTCTAATTGGAGATGTTAATCAGAGGAAGCGTTCAGGCACTGAATTGCAGAGTTTTTTACAAAAACAACTTAGGACTGAAGTAAAAATTCATAATTTTATTGTTCATCAGTTTCTTTGGGAGGTCTTAAATCGAAGGATAAGATCACAGATGATGCTTTTAAAAAGGGACCCTGCCATCACAAAAACCAACATATATCTTGAAGATTAAACTCCAGCCAGTTAACATTAGGAGGAAAGTAAATAATAATAATCTTTATTGTCACATAGGGACTTACATTAACACTGCAATGAAGTTACTGTGAAATGCCCCTCATCACCACATTTTGGTGCCTGTTCGGGTACACTGAGGGAGAATTCAGAATGTCCAAATTGCCTAACAGCACGTCTTTCGGGACTTATGGAAGGAAACCGGAGCACCCGGAGGGAACCCACACAGACACAGGGAGAACATGCAGACTCCGCACAGACAGCGACCCAAGCCGGGAATCGAACTGGGACCCTGGTGCTGTGAAGCATGAAGGAGCATTGAGGGAGCATTAAGGTTCAGACAGGAGAAGATCACCAGGAACGATGGAGAAATAACAGAAATATTAAATAATTACTTTGCATCATTGTTTCCCAGGGAGATAGAACAGGTCAACAGGACATTGAATGATAAGGTGATTATTGATTGCACTAATCAAACTCAAAGGGGATAAAGCCCCTGATCTGAATGGATTACATCCATGTATTTTAAAAGATTTGCAGGGAGGGACATTACTGCTCAAATTTAATAATTAATTAAAAAGGTTCAGTTCTAAAAGACTGGCAGCTCAGTAATGTAATTCCTATAATTAAAATGGTGGCCAGAACATGCCCAGGAAATTATGAAACAATTAGCTGCACATTGGTAAATAATCGAATCCTGAGTAAAGGAGGGAACTTTTAAAATCTGGAAAAGATAAACATAACAATGAATAGTCAATATGGATTTCAAATGGGAAAATCTTGTCTGACCAACTTTGTCTGACCAAAGTTATGTGTCTTGCTGCTTGTGCGTGTGCTGCTTATCATTAGGTGTAAGCAACCTTCCTCCCCAATGTGGTTCCTGAGAATTCCATTGATTTGAATGGTACGATTTGAGTCAGAGAGTTTTTCCAGGAGTGAAAGAGGCACTTTGACCCATCGGGTCTCCATCAGCCATCAAGCACCTATTTACTCTAATCCCATTTTCCAGCACTTAGTCCGTAGCCTTCCATGCAATGGCATTTCAAATGCTCATCTAAATACTTCTTAAATGTTGTGAAGTTTACATTCTCTACCACACTTTCAGACAGTGAGTTCCAGATTCCCACCACCCTCTGGGTGAAGAAGTTTTTCTTCGCATCTCCTATAAACCTCCTGCCATTACCTGAAATCTATGCACCTGCTTATTGACCCCTCCGGTAAGGGGAAAGTTCCCTTCTATGCCCACTGGTTATTGACCCTTCCACTCAGAGGAAAGATTCCTTCCTATTCATCCCATCTATTCACCACTAATTCACTCAATAATTTTATATACCTCAATCAGGTTCCCCTCAGCCTTCTCTGCTCCAAGGAAAACAATCCCAGCCGATCCAGTCTCTCTTGCTTGCTGAAATACTCCAGCCCAGGCCATCCTGGTGAATCTACTCTGCATCCTCTCAATTGCAATCACTTCCTTCCAGAACTGCACACACTACTCCAGCTGTGGTTTAACCAGCATTTTTTACAGCCCCATCATAACCTCCCTGCTCTTATAGTCTATGCCTCAGTTAATAAAGGCAAGTATTCCATATTGCTTTTTAATCCCCCTATCTACCTGTCCTCCTGTCTTCAAGGACCGATGGATATGCCCACCAAGGTCCCTCTGATCCTCTAGGGTCCGACCATTAATTGTTTATTCTCTTGCCTTGTTTGCAGATTCTTTACCCAGCGCGAAACTGCAGGCTGACGGTGTGCTGTGTAAAACCTGACATTCCACAGGCCCCACTTTCCTGGAACAACATGAAGAATCTGTTTAAATCCACAAATACAAAGCTCCAGTTTTCTCCTGGAGTTGAGACAAATCAACTTTCAAAATGATGCAGACTTTCAGCCAATGAGGGAGATCCGGGCTGAGCCCCGCCCCTCATTCACTCCGATTGGTTGGGGGACCAGCTGCTCCCGCTCTGTTCTCCAGTCCCGCCCCCTACTCCAAATGGCCCGGAGCTGCCGTCAATCACTCCCAGGGCATGGTGGGCTGGAGCATGCGCAGTGCCTGGAGTAGCTCCGGTTGAGACGGTTGTGCGGAAATTCTCAGTCCGATCTGCTACCGCCGGGTAAGTCATGAGGGAGGGATTGAGGCGGCGGATGTGTCCGGCGGCTTCATAAAAACTCCGTTCAGGCTCCAAGCCCCGAATACGAAGCTCGGATACAGCAGCTGAACCGGCGAAAGCTGCTCGGGATTTTCCCCAACACAGGCCCGGGTGGACGAAGTGTGGGGCAGTGCGCATGCGCACGGATCGAGCGCCCCTGCGTTGCCCCGCCTCCCATTCATTCTGGTTGGTTGGAGGACCAGCCGCTCTCTTTCGGTCCCTCAGCCACGCCTCCTCTCCCTATTGGTCCGAACCTGCCGTCAATCAGTCCCCGGGCATTGTGAGCTGGAGCAAACCCTTCACCATCATTGTCAGCTCCCTGGTTTGCAGCTGCGGAGCTTCTCCCTCCCTCCCGGGAACAGGCCCAGGTTATCGGGCACCATCCTGCAGACACTGGAGGATGGTTCACATCAGAGGATGGGGGAGGGGGAAAAGAAATAAGAGCTTCCACTTTTTACTCAAATCAATGAGGACTCTGATCTCTGGCAAGGAAGGAAACCCTGGCAGGTGGGCGGGGAGGATTCACAAACACCCGCTGGAGGCCCCAAGCCCCCAATAGGACCCATTGGTTTTATTGTCAGTCTGCAGACAGGAGCTGGAGAACTGAACCCAGGCAGAGGAGAGGGAGGGAGAAAACTGGGAGTGGAGGAAAGAAATGGTGCCAATGGTGAGATGGGTTTGGATTTCAGCCCAGGGAGGAGGGAGACTGTGTGGGATGGGGATTTACAGCTTTGGGGGAACAAGAGAGGAAAAAATGTTCCAGAGAAACTAGAATTGCCTGTTGTACACTATTGTAAACTCCTTTTACAGGGGGTTAGAATTGGAGAAGTTACGCATCATAAACTTGTAGCGCACAAAGACTCCGTGAGACAAATAGAGTGAAGTCGATGAGGCTTTATTAAGCGTGTCTGTTCCCCCGCAGCTCAATAGTAGAATGGCCTGCGGGGGAGGACTCCGGCTTCTTATACTCCGCTTTCAGGACGGAGCTAGAGGTCAACGGCCAACCAGGACCCGGGATCTGTCAGCCAATGACATTAGGGCTTCCAGTCCCACATGACCCCTAATACATACTATCACAAAACTCAATCCTTGTCAAAAATGAACCCGGCGGGGTGATGCTTCGTATGGTGGTAAGGGTTTACAGGGCTGGTCCTGGGAGGAAAAAACAGTCACATGGCAATACAGTATTGTACAATTTTGTCCTGTTTCAACTATTTACAGAAGGTATCGGGAGAAAAGCAAAATGTTCTTGTGAAAAGTCCATACATTGATTTAGATCGACGCCACGAGTCGGTCGGGCGGTCTGGTCGTCCGTGTCGATCGCCGCGGCCCCGGTGGTGGTGGTGGTGCTTGTACCGGTGTTGTCGTCTCCGGGATCCTTACGGTTTCCGCTTGGGCTTTATTCTTGGTCGGGCCTGAGGGGAGGGGAACCGATCGTCCTGGGAAGTGGGAGGTCGCGGGGTGCGGCGGTGGCAGGAAGGGGGGGGGTTGGGTGAATGGTGTCGGGGGGGTGTGTGTTGCCGGCGGGCGCCAGATCTCGCAGGGAGACCGTGTCCTGTCGGCTGTCGGGGTACTCCACGTAAGCGTACTGCGGGTTCGCGTGGAGGAGGTGAACCCTTTCGACCAACGGGTCCGCCTTATGTGCCCGCACATGCTTTTGGAGCAAGATGGGTCCTGGGGCCGCCAGCCAGGTCGGCAGCGACGTTCCAGAGGAGGACCTCCTAGGGAAGACAAGGAGACGCTCATGAGGCGTTTGATTAGTGCTCGCACATAATAGCGACCGGATGGAGTGGAGAGCGTCCGGGAGGACCTCCTGCCACCGTGAAACTGGGAGGTCCCTGGACCGTAGGGCCAGTAGGACGGTCTTCCAGACCGTGTCGTTCTCCCTCTCTACTTGCCCGTTCCCCCGGGGTTGTAGCTGGTCGTCCTGCTCGAGGCTATGCCCTTGCTGAGCAGGAACTGGCGCAGCTCGTCACTCATGAAAGAGGACCCCCTGTCGCTGTGGATATATGCGGGGCAACCGAACAGTGTGAAGATGGTGTTCAGGGCTTTAATGACTGTGGCCGCGGTCATGTCAGAGCAGGGAATGGCGAATGGGAAGCGGGAGTATTCGTCCACCACATTAAGAAAGTATGTGTTGCGGTCGGTGGAGGGGAGGGGCCCTTTGAAATCGAGACTAAGGCGTTCAAAGGGGCGGGAAGCCTTAATCAGGTGCGCACCATCCGGACTGAAAAATTGCGGTTTGCATTCCGCGCAGATGTGGCAGTCCCTTGTGACTGTACGGACATCCTCTAAAGAGTATGGGAGGTTGCGGGACTTGATAAAGTGGAAAAACCGAGTGACCCCCGGGTGGCAGAGGTCCTCGTGGAGGGTTTGGAGGCGGTTAATTTGTGCGTTGGCACATGTGCCGCAGGATAGGGCATCGGACGCCTCGTTCAGCTTTCCGGGACGATACAAAATCTCGTAGTTGAAGGTGGAGAGCTCGATCCTCCACCTTAAGATCTTGTCGTTTTTGATTTTGCCCCGCAGTGCATTATCGAACATGAAGGCTACCGACCGTTGGTCAGTGAGGAGAGTGAATCTCCTGCCGGCCAGGTAATGCCTCCAATGTCGCACAGCTTCCACTATGGCTTGGGCTTCCTTTTCCACTGAGGAGTGGCGGATTTCTGAGGCGTGGAGGGTCCGGGAGAAAAAGGCCACGGGTCTGCCCGCTTGGTTAAGGGTGGCTGCTAGAGCTACGTCTGAGGCGTCGCTCTCGACCTGGAAGGGGAGGGACTCGTCGATGGCGCGCATCGTGGCCTTTGCGATATCCGCTTTGATGCGGCTGAAGGCCTGGCAAGCCTCTGTCGACAGAGGGAAGGTAGTGGTCTGTATTAGGGGGCGGGCCTTGTCTGCGTACTGGGGGACCCACTGGGCGTAGTATGAAAAAAAACCCAGGGCTTTGGAGCAGTGCGCGAGGGGAAATTCCATGAGGGCGCGCATACGTTCGGGGTCGGGGCCTATTATCCCATTGCGCACTACGTAGCCCAGAATGGCTAGCCGATTGGTGCTAAAAACGCACTTGTCCTCGTTGTACGTGAGGTTCAAGGCTTTGGCAGTCTGGAGGAATTTTTGGAGGTTGGCGTCGTGGTCCTGCTGGTCGTGGCCGCAGATGGTTACATTGTCGAGATACGGGAACGTGGCCCGCAACCCATGTTGATCAACCATTCGGTCCATCTCCCGTTGGAAGACCGAGACCCCGTTTGTGACGCCAAATGGGACCCTTAGGAAATGGTATAATTGCCCGTCTGCCTCGAAGGCTGTGTACTTGCGGTCACTTGGGCGGATGGGGAGCTGATGGTAGGCGGACTTGAGGTCCACGGTGGAGAAGACTTTATATTGGGCAATCCGATTGACCATGTCGGATATGCGGGGGCGAGGGTACGCGTCTAGTTGCGTGTACCTGTTGATGGTCTGGCTATAGTCTATGACCATCCTTTGTTTCTCCCCTGTCTTCACTACTACCACCTGCGCTCTCCAGGGACTATTGCTGGCCTGGATTATGCCCTCCTTTGGTAGCCGCTGGACTTCGGACCGAATGAAGGTCCGGTCCTGGGCGCTGTACCGTCTGCTCCTAGTGGCGACGGGTTTGCAATCCGGGGTGAGGTTCGCAAACAAGGACGGGGGTTGCACCTTGAGGGTTGCGAGGCCGCAGATAGTGAGTGGGGGTATTGGGCCGCCGAATTTGAACGTAAGGCTCTGTAGATTGCATTGGAAATCTAATCCCAGTAAGGTGGGGGCGCAGAGTTGGGGAAGGACGTTTAGTTTGTAGTTTTTGAACTCCCTCCCCTGCACCGTTAGGGTAACTATGCAGAATCCTTGGATCTGTACGGAGTGGGATCCTGCAGCTAGGGAAATCTTTTGTGCGCTGGTATAGGTGGTCAAGGAACAGCGTCTTACCGTGTCGGGGTGGATAAAGCTCTTCGTGCTCCCGGAGTCGACTAGGCATGGTGTCTCGTGGCCGTTTATTAGCACCGTTGTCGTCGTCGTCTGGAGTGTCCGGGGCCGAGCTTGATCGAGCGTAATTGAAGCGAGACGTGGTTGTAGTAGTGGAGTGGGGTCCGTTGTTGCCGTCCAAGATGGCGTCGGGGATGATCAAAATGGCCGCCCCCATACATCGCAGATGGCGGCGGGGGTGGACAAAATGGCCGCCCCATACATCGCAGATGGTGGCGGGGGTGGACAAAATGGCCACCCCCACGCGTCGTAGAGGTTTGGGGTGGTCCAAGATGGCGGCGCCCTTCCTCCCCTCGTGGTGGCCGGGACCCAAAATGGCGGCGTCTGCAGGTCGCACATGGGGCGCTGGGGGGGTTGGGGAGCGTTAGGACCGCACGGGGCTCCCTCATCTCCGGGGACAGCGGTGGTCGGGACCCAAGTTGGTAGCGCCGGCGGGTCAGACGTGGGGCGCGGGGGGGTGTTAGGGGGGCGTTAGAGACGGCCAGAACTCCCTCTTCTCCGTGGGGAGTGGTGGTCGGGACCCAAAGTGGTAGCGCCGGCTGGTCATACATGGGGTGCGCGGGGGGGGGGTTGGGGATCGTAAGCGGCGTGCAGGGCTCCCTGTTCTCCCGGGACCGCGGTGGTCGGGACCCAGAGCGGCTGCGCCTGCGGGTGGGGAGCGTAAACGGCTTGCAGGGCTCCCTGTTCTCCCGGGACAGCGGCGACCTCACGGGACCGGCACACAACCGCGAAATGGCCCTTTTTCCCGCAGCTCTTGCAGATCGCTGCGCGGGCCGGGCAGCGCTGCCGGGGGTGTTTCGCCTGGCCGCAGAAATAGCAGCGGGCGCCCCCGGTGCGACTTGGCGTTTGGACCGCGCAAGCCTGTGGGGTGTCCGGGGAGGGTGGGGGGTGGGTTTGTCGCGACGGGTACGTACGGAGCCCAATGGGCTGCCGCGCGGTCGGGGCCGTAGGCGCGGGTATTACGCGCGGCCACGTCTAGGGAGGCTGCTAGGGCCCGGGCCTCTGAGAGTCCTAGCGACTCTCTTTCTAGAAGTCTTTGGCGGATTTGGGAGGAATTCATACCTGCCACAAAAGCATTGCGCATTAACATGTCCGTGTGTTCATTTGCGTTCACCGAAGGGCAGCTGCAGGTTCGTCCCAAAATCAGCAGCGCGGCGTAGAATTCGTCCATCGATTCTCCGGGACCTTGCCGTCTCGTCGCGAGCTGGTAGCGAGCGTAGATTTGGTTAACTGGGCGGACATAGAGACTTTTCAGTGCTGCAAACGCCGTCTGGAAATCCTCCGAGTCTTCGATGAGGGAGAAGATCTCCGTGCTCACCCTCGAGTGCAGGACCTGTAGTTTTTGGTCTTCTGTGACCCGGCCGGTGGCCGTTCTGAGGTAGGCCTCGAAACAAGTCTGCCAGTGCTTGAAGGCTGCTGCCACGTTCACTGCGTGGGGGCTGATCCTCAGGCATTCCGGAATGATCCTGAGCTCCATAGTCCTTTTTTTTTTTAGGCACGCTTAATAAATTGTAGCGCACAAAGACTTCGTGAGACGAATAGAGTGAAGTCGATGAGGCTTTATTAAGCATGTCTGTTCCCCCGCAGCTCGATAGTAGAATGGCCTGCGGGTGAGGACTCCGGCTTCTTATACTCCGCCTTCAGGGCGGAGCTAGAGCTCAACGGCCAACCAGGACCCGGGATCCGTCAGCCAATGACATTAGGGCTTCCAGTCCCACATGACCCCTAATACATACTACCACAAAACTCAATCCAACAGAAAGGTTGATTTCTATCCTGCATTGACAGTGATGACTTTTGTAACATGAGATTACAGCTCTCAGGAAAGATTAAATGGAGAGGGGCCTTTTTTCTATTGAAAACAACCAATTAAGCGGTGGCCTGATAGAAATCTTTAAAATTATCAGTTCTTTAAAATTATCAGTACTTTTGAGAGGGGTCGATGTGAGAGAGTCCAAAATCAGTGACCATTAATAAACAACAAGTCATAATTACAAGATAGTTACGAATAAATCCAAGGGGGCAATTTGGACAAATTTTTTATCACATGTTCAGAATGTGCAACTCATTACCATGGGAAGGAGTTGAGGAAACTGCTGAGATGTTTTCAAAAGGAAACGGGACAAGCACATGAGAGAAAATGGAATCGAAAATCAGCTGAAAGGCTGAGATTTGATAGGTGTGACAGTCGGAGATGTATAAGACCATAAGACATAGGAGTGGCAGTAAGGGCATTCGGCCCATCGAGTCCACTCCATCATTCAATCATGGCTGATTTCAACTCCATTTACCCGCTCTCTCTCCATAGCCCTTAATTCCTCGAGAAATCAAGAATTTATCAACTTCTGTCTTAAAGACACTAACGTCCCGGCCTCCACCGCCCTCTGTGGCAATGAATTCCACAGACCCACCACTCTCTGGCTGAAGAAATTTCTCCTCATCTCTGTTCTAAAGTGACTCCCTTTTATTCTAAGGCTGTGCCCCCGGGTCCTAGTCTCCCCTGCTAATGGAAACAACTTCTCTACATCCACCCTATCTAAGCCATTCATTATCTTGTAAGTGTCTATTAGATCTCCCCTCAATCTCTTAAACTCCAATGAATATAATCCCAGGATCCTCAGACGTTCATCGTATGTTAGGCCTACCATTCCTGGGATCATCCGTGTGAATCTCCGCTGAACCCGCTCCAGTGCCAGTATGTCCTTCCTGAGGTGTGGGGCCCGAGTAAGGACAGCAGCAGAATCTGTGACAGAATGGCCTGTTTGTGTCTTATATATTCACAGTAATTCAATGTAATCTCCTTTTACAGAATATTTGCAGATGTAAACATCATGTCGAGATCTGACAGTCACTTGATTCATCAGGACCGGCCTTTCAACGTGGAAGGAGAAATGTTTGTCTGTTTTGTCTTTCGGGAAAAAATTCAAAAATCACTGTGATTGGAAAAGCACCGAGACACAGACATCAAAGTAATTTTCCACAGTTAGCTGGAACTGAGCTTTAACCAATCACACAGCATGAAATTAAATTGCAGCATTTACATCAGGGAGACACCGTACTCAGGCTTCAACTGATGATCCAAGTTGGAGAGACATAAGGACATTCGCACCAAAGGAATCAAGAAGCAGCAATTGGACATTCAGCCCCGTGAGCCTGTTCCACCATTTAATAACTTCACGGCTGATCTGACAGTGACTGCAAATCTGCATCCCACCTACACCTGGTAACCTGTCAATAACCATGGAGAAACCGTGGAAATGTGGGGACTGTGGGATGGGATGCTATTCTCCGTCTGAAATGCAAACTCATCGACGTATTCACACTGGGGAAAGGCCGTTCATCTGCTCTGTGTGTGGGAAGGGATTCACTCTGTCATCCCACCTCCTGACACACCAACTTGTTCATACTGATGAGAGACCGTTTAAATGTGCTGACTGTGAGAAGAGCTTTAAAAGCAGAAATTATTTACTGACACACCAACGCACTCACACTGGGGAGAGGCCGTTCACCTGCTCCGTGTGTGGGAAGGGATTCATTTGTGCATCTCACCTCCAGACACACCAACTTGTTCATACTGATCAGAGACCTTTTAAATGTGCTGACTGTGAGAAGAGCTTTAGAAGCAGAAATAATTTACTGACACATCAACGCACTCACACTGGGGAGAGGCCATTCACCTGTCTGGAATGTGGGAAGGGATTTAATGATTTGTCAAACCTCCGGACTCACCATCAGGTTCACTCTGACCAGAGACCGTTTAAATGTGCTGACTGTGAGAAGAGCTATAAAAGCAGAAATAATTTACTGATACATCAACGCACTCACACTGGGGAGAGGCCATTCACCTGCTCCGTGTGTGGGAAGAGATTCACATGTTCATCCGACCTTGTGATACACCAATTTGTTCACACTGATCAGAGACCTTTTAAATGTGCTGACTGTGAGAAGAGTTTTAAAAGTAAAAAGCATTTAATGTCACATCAACGGACTCACACTGGGGAGAGGCCGTTCACCTGCTCCATGTGTGGGAAGAGATTCACATGTTCATCCGACCTTCTGAAACACCAGCGAGTTCACACTGGGGAGAGACCGTACACTTGCCCCATGTGTGAGAAGAAATTCACTCGGTCATCCGACCTGACTTCACACCAACTTGTTCACACTGATCAGAAACCTTTTAAATGTTCTGAATGTGAAAAGAGATTTAAAAGAAAAACAAGTCTGCGGAAACACCAGCGAGTTCACACTGAAACAGAATCATAGAATTTACAGTGCAGAAGGAGGGCATTTGGCCCATCGAGTGCACCGGCCCTTGCAAAGAGCACCTTACTTAAGCCAAGTTACCTCCAACCTAACCCATAACCCCACCTAACCTTTTTGGATACTAAGGTCAATTTATCATGGCCAATTCATCTAACCTGCACATCTTTGAACTGTGGGGGGAAACCGGAGCACCTGGAGGAAACCCACGAAGACACTGGGACAACGCGCAGACACCGCACAGACAGTGACCCAAGCCGGGAATCAAACCCGGGACCCTGGAGCTGTGAAGCAAATGTGCTAACTGTTAAATCCCAAATTTCTTTACCCGTCAGTCTGGCCTCAATAAAAGTCGAGATGGATTTGCAGGTACAGCATTAGTTATTTTATTTAGCTTGCAAGCTTGATTCATTTCACAGAGGCATAAGACACACACATCTAGTCTCCTACACCCCGGAAAGCGAATGAACAAAGAGACAAAGGGATCTCTGCAAATCAATTCAAATGGTATCAAGTTTCACATACACGATTCCCATAGGTCATCCTATACCACTCCTGACCTAGTCAGACATTCTGATTGGCTCACTTCCAATCCCTTCCTCTGGCCCCTATTACCCAGCATCCTTTTCTCCCCCTATGGTGGACACACCTCCTCCTTGCTTTGCCATGCGGTCTGAAATCCTTTGTCTGTGAACTCACCAGAATGAGACTGGCCTATCTCTACATTACAGTAACTAATATCCCTAAAGTAACTATTTTATATCACATTCGTCATAACCACTGTGCTACTGTGTCACCCAAACGTGGGAGCGGTACTTGGGAGAGGCTGTTCAACCGCTCCGTGTGTGGGAGGAGATTCACTCAGTCAAACAACCTGAACAGACATCAGCAAGTTCACAGGCAACAGCAGGGTTTAGATTCAGCTGTTGTTGCTACTGTTAGTCACATCCAGGACTGAATGATGCCTGGATGTCTGTTTCCAGTGGGACTCCACAGTTTCCAGTATATATCAATGATTTAGACTTAAATGTATGCACCAGGATTACACAAAAGGTGCAGATATGTTTTAGACAATGAGGGAGAAAGCCATGGACTGGGTCAGGTGGACAGAAAAATGGTGAATGGAAATTTAGATACGGAGAGGTTCGAAACACACGACAGTTAATTCCCGATAAAAATAAGGTCACTGATTGGTGGGGAAGCTACAAATAATCCTTTTTAAAAAAAATAATAAATTCAGAGTACCCAGTTATTCTTATTTTTTTCCCAATTAAGGGGCAATTTAGCGTGGCCAATCCACCTAACCTGCACATCTTTAGGTGGTGGGGGTGAAACCCATGCAGACACGTGGAGAATGTGCAAACTCCACACGGACAGTGACCAAGGGCCAGGATTCAAACCAGGCTCCTCAGCGCTGTAGTCCCACTGCTCCACGTGCTGTCCTAGCTACAAATAATTCAAATAACTTTATTGAACAGTTCTCAAATGGAAAGGCACTTGCCCACATTAAAACTAAGGATCTGCAATTGACCTTTGATCAAGCAAGTCATATTTAGGGCAAGATTATAAACAGACGGCATTCATTTAAAGTGATTATAAAAAGAAGCAATGCTGAGCAAAGCTAGGAGAGTGGGCAAAGAAGTGGCAGATGGAATACAATGTGGAAAAGTGTGAGGTTATGGACTTTCGAAGCAGGCATAAACTATTTTCTAAATGGGGAAATGCTGAGGAAATCACAAGCACAAAGGGAATTGGAAGTCCTTGTTCAAGATTCTCTTCAGGTTAACGTGCAGGTTCAGTCGGCAGTTAGGAAGGCAAATGCAATGTATTCATGTCAAGAGGGCGAGAATACAAGTCCAGGGATGTAATTCTGAGGCTGTATAAGGATCTGATCAGACCCCATTTGGAATATTATGAGCAGTTTTGGGCCCCGTATCTAAGAAGGACGTGTTGGCCTTGGAAAAGGTCCAGAGGAGGTTTACAAGAATGATCCCTGGAATGAAGAATTTGTATGAGGAACGGTTGAGGACTCTGGGTCTGTACTTGTTGGAGTTTAGAAGGATATGGGGGATCTTATTAAAACTTATGGGATACTGCAAGGCCTGGGTAGAGTGGACATGGAGAAGATGTTTCCACTAGTTGGAAAAAGTAGAAGCAGTGGACACAATCTCACACTAAAGGGCGATCCTTTAAAACAGAGTAAGAAGTCTTACAACACCAGGTTAAAGTCCAGCAGGTTTGTTTCGACTCACTAGCTTTAAGGGCACAGTTCCTTCCTCAGATGATGATGAGGAATTAAAACAGATGAGGAGGAATTTCTTCAGCCAGAGGGTGGTGAATCTGTGGAACTCTTTGCCACAGAATGCCGTGGAGGCCAAATCACTGAGAGTCTTTAAGATGGAGATAGATAGATTCTTGATTAATAAGCGGATCAGCGGTTATGGGGAGAAGGCAGGAGAATGGAGATGAGAAAAATATCAGCCATGATTGAATGGCGGAGCCGATCCGAGTGGCCTAATTCTGTTCCTATGTCATATGATGTGAAGAAAAACATTCTGTGCTGCGTGTGGGATCATGAATGCACTGCTCGAAAATGTGGTGGAGGCAGATTCAATTGATGCCTTGAAAAGAGAATTGGACAACTATCTGTTACTATCAGATCAGCCATGAGCTTATTAAATGGTGGAGCAGACTGGGCTGAATAGCCAACTCCAGCTCCTTGCTCATCTATTCGTATCTTTTGAGGAGAAAAATATCTGCAGAGTTCAGGGCCAATGACAGGGGATTGTGACTGTTGCAGAAAGTTGGCACAGGTACAATTTGTTGAGTGCCTTTGTTTTGTGCTGTCACCTTTCTATGCCTCTGTGTTATGAGGGAAATGCAGAACACCAATGCAAGAGAGGCAGATTACTCCCTCGATATGGATTGGACTTGTTTATTGTCACGTGTACCGAGGTACAGTGAAAAGTATTATTCTGCGAGCAGCTCAAACAGATCATTTTGTAAATGAAAAGAAAGTAAACTAAAAAGAAAATACATAATATGGCAACACAAGGTGCACAATGTAAATATATAGACAAAGGCATTGAGTGAAGCATACAGGAGTGTAGTATTAATCAGGTCAGTCCAGAAAAGGGTCATTTAGGAGTCTGGTAATAGCGGGGAAGAAGCTGTTTTCAATCTGTTTGTGCGTGTTCTCAGACTTTTGTATCTCCTGCCCGATCGAAGAAGTTGGAAGAGTGAATAAGCCGGGTGAGAGGGGTCTTTAATTATGCTGCCCGCTTTCCCCAGGCAGCGGGAGGTGTGGATAGAGCCAGTGGATGGGAGGCAGGTTTGTGTGATGGACTGGGCTGTGTTCACTACTCTCTGACGTTTCTTGCGATCTTGGGCCGAGCAGTTGCCATACCAGGCTGTGATGCAGCCAGATAGGATGCTTTCTATGGTGCATCTGTAAAAGTTGGTAAGAGTCAGTGTGGACATGCCAAATTTCCTTAGTTTCCTGAAGAAGTATAGGCGCTGTTGTGCTTTCTTGGTGGTAGTGTCGATGTGCGTGGACCAGGACAGATTTTTGGTGATGGAAACCCTGTGCCCCAGTGCAGGAGAGGCTGGTTGTTGGGCAGTGTGAGCTGAACATACATGGCTGGATAAAGATTAAGGCAGATGTCAAGACCCTTGGAGTGAAAACAAGTCTGGAGGGAGTGGGTCAAAAAACCTGGAGAGTTGCATTTTGTATGAATCGTGAGTGATCCAGTCACAATTATGAACAGTAAACTAAATCTATCACTGGTTTGATGAGATGAGTCGATGGGCCGAGTGGCCTCCTTCTGCAATGTAAATTCTAAATTCTTTGATTTAACGTGTCCCAGGTGTTGTAAATACTGTACATACTGTAGATCAGTCTGCTTGCTGCCCATGTCTAAGTGATATCAGAATAATGTGCTTCTGTATTAAATAAAGTATCCAAAACTCTCATTGTGCTTCATGCCCAGCATCTTGCCTAACTGTGGATCTTCTGTTTTGCTAACTGGGAAATAGAATCTTCCTGTTTACTAATTGCTCTATGGCGGCTGTGTTACCCAGAATCCCCCGCGCTGCAGAAAGTTCCCGATCAGTGAGTGTACGAGGCCAGTGCGCAGGTGCAGTGTGGGTGTGTGCTCTGAGCATGCTCAGTGTCAGTCATGGTGAGAGAGTGAGGAGGAGCTGGGTTGAACACAACAGTGAGCTGTATCCCTGTGAGAAGGGCATCTCCCAGTCTCTGTTTGACTCTCCTACAGCTTCCTATCATGGTTGAGTTGGACAAGGAACTCTCGTCATTTGAGCTGGAAAAGGCCATTGATTGCTGACCAAACAGCAAGGTGCCCAGCAAGGATGGAATTCCAGCTGAACTGCCCACACACGGAAAGTCCCATCGACTGTCACACCTTCCTGCCCTCCCCTTTTGGGCTGTGAGACTGGTCCACGAGATGCAATAAAAACTGCAGTGACAGAGGAGACAGCATCAACTACAGGGACATCTCACTCCTTCGAGTCAGGGGAAGACCTTCACTTGGGTGATGTTTAAAAGATTCATCTACTTGCAGACTGAGTTTATCCAGAAGCACAGTGCGGTTTCTGTGCTGACAGATCTACAGTGAACATGATCTTCTCCACACACCAGCTACAAGGGAAGAAAACAATTGGGATTTGACCTAAAGCATTTGTGCTGAGAAAGTGAAATGTTCTAATTACTGAGTGAAAGTAAACCTTTCAGTGCGAATCACAATTTACTGGTACAAATGGAAAAGGCACTAAAATGTTTCAATCTCTGAATATAAACTTCAGCCTTGAAGTCATGTTTCGGAGCTCACAAGCTGTGGAAAGCTTTGTGACTGTTTCCTCTTCCCTTTTGTAAACAAGTAGAGAAGTTAACCCTTTCCCCTGACAGCACGGCAATGATTTGAAATAACGACTTTGCCTTTTAAAGATTTGGCTTCATCCCATTTGTTGGGGTCATATTTCCGGCTGCGGGAATCATCGCGGGCGGGATGAAAATTTGCTGGAACATTTTGAAAATAATAATCTTTAGTCACAAGTAGGCTTACATTAACACAGCAATGAAGTTACTGTGAAAATCCCCTAGTCGCCACATTCCAGCGCCTGTCCGGGTACACAGAGGGAGAATTCAGAATGTCCAAATTACCGAACAGCACGTTTTTCGGGACTTGTGGGAGGAAACCGGAGCACCCGGAGGAAACCCATACAGACACGGTGAGAACATGCAGACTCCGCACAGACAATGACGCAAGCCGGGAATCGAACTTGGACCCTGGTACTGTGAAGCAACAGTGCTAACCACTGTGCTACCGGGCCGCCCCTTTAAAGGTCCTTTACCTTGGGCGGGACTTTCCGGTATGGGCTTGGGGAGTTTGGTAAGGTGGAGGAGTGCGACCGGAAAATCCCACCTGTTATCTTTCAAAATAAAATTCTTGGGAATGGGAAATGAGGGAGTTATCTCCGAGCTGATTGGAAATACCTGGACCTGTGTTCCTGAATGTCCCACTTGGAATAAAAGAGAAAAGTCACACCATCAAACGGGAATTGGAATAACTCAGCCTGGGTATAGTTCAATAGAACAGATCAATCTATCAGGGGGAGATGATGGGCTGGGGTAAAGTCACTGGGCTAGTCGGCCAGGACAATGCTCTGGGGACATGGGTTCAAACCCCATCATAGTCACTGGAGGAATTTAAATTCAGTTAATGGAAGCTGGTCTGAGTTACCATCTGGTTCAGTAATGATTCTGGTGTCCTTACCTGGTCTGGCCGAACCCTCAGTGAGGTGCTGGACTCTGAAATGGTCTTCAGGCAATTAGGAATGGCCACATCTCATGAAAAAAATACTTTAAAAAATAATCTGACATCCAGGTACATTCCAGTACATGAAAATAGTCAATATCTGGTGATGTTTGTACCTTTCCCTCTGCACTTTTTAAACTACAATCTTCTACACTTCCTGGGTCGGTATCCCTCTATTCCCATCCTATTCATGTATTTGTCAAGATGCCCCTTCAATGTTACTATCGTCCATGCTTCCACCACCTCCTCCGGCAGTGAGTTCAAGGCACCCACTACCCTCTGTGTAAAAAACTTGCCTCGAACATCAACTCTAATCCTTACCCCTTGCACCTTAAACCTATGCCCCTTAGAAATTGACCCCTCTACCCTGGGGAAAAGCCTCTGACTATCCACTCTGTCTATGCCCCTCATAATTTTGTAGATCTCTATCAGGTCGCCCCTCAACCCCCGTCATTCCAGTGAGAACAAACCGAGTTTATTCAACCGCTCCTCATAGCTAATGCCCTCCATACCAGGCAACATTCTGGTAAATCTCTTCTGCACCCTCTCTAAAGCCTCCACATCCTTCTGGTAGTGTGGCGACCAGAATTGAACACTATACTCCAAGTGTGACCTAACTAAGGTTCTATACAGCTGCAACATGACTTGCTAATTCTTATACTCAATGCCCCGGCCTTCTTGACTACCTTCTCCACCTGTGTTGCCCCTTTCAGTGACCTGTGGACTTGTACACCTAGATCTCGCTGACTTTCAATACTCTTGAGGGTTCTACCATTCACTGTATATTCCCTACCTGCATTAGACCTTCCAAAATACATTGCCTCATATTTGTCTGGATTAAACTCCATCTGCCATCTCTCCGCCCAAGTCTCCAAACAATCTAAATCCTGCTGTAGCCTCTGACAGTCCTCATCGCTATCCGCAATTCCACCAACCTTTGTGTCGTCTGCAAACTTACTAATCAGACCAGTTACATTTTCCTCCAAATCATTTATATATACTACAAACAGCAAAGGTCCCAGCATTGATCCCTGCGGAACACCACTAGTCACACCCCTCAAATTAGAAAAGCATCCTTCCATTGCTACTCTCTGCCTTCTATGACCTAGCCAGTTCTGTATCCACCTTGCCAGCTCACCCCTGATCCCGTGTGACTTCACCTTCTGTACGAGTCTACCACGAGGGACCTTGTCAAAGGCCTTACTGAAGTCCATATAGACAACATCCACTGCCCTACCTGCAGGGTAGGTCATCTTTGTGACCTCTTCGAAAAACTCAACAAGTTAGTGAGACACGACATCCCCTTCACAAAACCATGCTGCCTCTCACTAATACGTCCATTTGCTTCCAAATGGGAGTAGATCCTGCCTCGAAGAATTCTCTCCAGTAATTTCCCTACCACTGACGTAAGGCTCACCGGCCTGTCGTTCCCTGGATTATCCTTGCTACCCTTCTTAAACAGAGGAACATCATTGGCTATTCTCCAGACCTCCGGGATATCACCTGAAGACAGTGAGGATCCAAAGATCTCTGTCAAGGCCTCAGCAATTTCCTCTCTAGCCTCCTTCAGTATTCTGGTGTAGATCCCATCAGGCCCTGGGGACTTATCTACCGTAATATTTTTCAAGACACCCGACACATCATCTTTTTGGATCTCAATGTGACCCAGGCTATCTACTCACCCTTCCAGACTCAACATCCACCAATTCCTTCTCTTTGGTGAATACTGATGCAAAGTATTCATTTAGTACCTCGCCCATTTCCTCTGGCTCCACACATAGACTCCCTTGCCAATCCTTCAGTGGGCCAACCCTTTCCCTGGCTACCCTGCTGTTTATGTACGTGGAAAAAGCCTTGGGATTTTCCTTAACCCTATTTTCCAATGACTTTTCGTGACCCCTTCTAGCCCTCCTGACTCCTTGCTTAAGTGCTGAGTGAATCCCTTCCCACACACAGAGCAGTTGAACGGCCTCTCTCCAGTGTGACTGCTGGTGAATCAGCAGATCCATTTTGCCTTTGAAGCTCTTCTCACAGGCGGAACATTTAAAAGGTCTTGTGTCAGAGTGAACACGTTGGTGTGAAGTGAGGTGGGTAGACTGAGTGAATCCCTTCCCACACACAAGGTAGGTGAATGGTCTCTCCCAAGTGTGACCACGCTAGAAATAGCCCTTTAGTTCCAAAGGTGAAGTGGGGTTACGGGGAGAGAGAAGGGAAAGTGTGCCTGGGTGGGGTGTTCTTTTGTTGGGTTGGTGCAAACTCAATGGGCCGAATGGCCTCCTTCTGCACTGGAGGGATTCTATGATGCTGCAGACTTGTTGAGTTAATCTGGCATTTTCAGTTTTAATTCTAAATTACACACATTTTTAATTCATTAATTATATTTATTGAACCACTATACCATCAACTCCCAGGAGCAGTGTGTTGATGTTTCAGTTATTCTGGCCTTGGGTGACTGTGGAGTTTGCACATTCTCCCCGTGTCTGTGTGGGTCCCCTCCGGGTGTTGCAGTTTTCTCCCACAGTCCAAAGATGTGCAGGTTCGGTGGATTGGCCACACTAAATTGCCCCTTCGTGTCCAAAGGTTAGGCGGGGTTACGGGGATAGGGTGGAGGCATGGGCTTAGGTAGGGGGCCGGTTCCGAAGGCCGGTGCAAACTCGATGGGTCGAATGGCCTCCTTATGCACTGTAAATTCTATGATTCTGTAGGATTTTCTCTCTCAATCTGATCCGCTGGGTGTGTCTGGTGGCATTTTCCTGACGGTAGCACAATGGGTCGCACAGTTGCTTCACAGTGTCAGGGTTCCGAGTTCAATTCCCACTTGGGTCACTGTCTGTGCGGAGTCTGCACGTTCTCTCAGTGTCTGCATGGGTTACCTCCGGCTGCTCCGGTTTCCTCCCACAAGTCCCAAAAGACGTGCTTGTTAGGTGAATTGGACATTCTGAATTCTCCCTCTGTGTACCCGAACAGGCACCGGAGTGTGGTAACTAGGGGCTTTTCACAGTAACTTCATTGCAGTGTTAATGCAAGCCTACTTGTGACAATAATAAACATTATATGTTTGTGTATTTTAGGCAACAGGTGGAACCTCCTTGGTTCTCCCTGTTGTCCCCTCAGATATTCCATCTGTTTTTGGTTAATGTGTCTGAAGTCTGAGTTCTTCCAGTCCGTCTCCAATTCTCCTTCCTGTCTCGGGTATATTGGTCTAGGTAGCTTGGTGTTGCGATTTGTGTTGTTTAGTTGTCTGTCTGTCTGTCTCCAGCAGGTATTGTTGTCTCTCGATAATGACTGTGCTGCTACCCTTGCTTCTAGTCTTCTGAACATATCGGTGTTGGATCCAAGCTCCCGGATTGTCTGTCTTTCTCTCCGGGTAAGATTCTGTTTGTCTCTTGTATTTCACTGTGACAGGGCAGAGACCTGATTGAAGGGATTCAAACATGGGAGTTCTGGGAAAGATGGGCAAGGATTTGGGAGGTGACAACATGTTCAAAGTGTTTGGAGAGGAGAGGGAAGTTGAAGATGGGGCAGTAATTTATAAGTATGGCAGGCCAAGGGTTTGTTTTATTGAGGAGGGGTTGATGATGACAGATTTGAAAGACAGAGGGACAGTACCAGAAGAGAGAGAAATGTTGACAATATCCATGGACACAGGGTAGTTGGCTGATCAGTAGCTCAGTGGGAATAAGGTCGATGGAGCGGGAGCTGGGTCGCATGGACAAGATGAGCTCTGAGAGGGCATGAGGGGAGAGAAACTAGAGAAAGATGTGGGTTCAGGGCTCGGGAAAGGATTAAATTTAGAGACAGTTTGGTCCGGTGGGCTCGTGGGAGGGAGGGAAGCAGCAGAGGCAGCTGATCGGATTTACTCAATCTCAGTCACAAAGATGCTCCACAAGCGCCTCACACTTCTTGTTGGAGGTGAGGATGGAAGAGACAGGGAAGAGCGAGAGTACTTCAAAAGGATCTAACTTTTGTCAGAGAGGTATTTAACACAAATCAACTTTATTTGACTTTTAGCCCCTGTAAATGGGCTGGAGTTTGTTATCAGCAGAAAGAGACCCAAATGAACATGGTTCAGTCCTGAATGTGAGGAACAGCAAAATCCAATCACTGTGGTTCCTTATGGCCACGTTGGTGTCTCAGCAGGTTGGATGACTGAGTGAATCCCTTCCCACACTGAGAGCAGGTGAATGGCCTCTCCCCAGTATGAATTCGCTGGTGACTCAGCAGGGCAGATGACTGAGTGAATCCCTTCCCACACTTGGAGCAGGTGAATGGCCTCTCCCCAGTGTGAATTCGCTGGTGACTCAGCAGGGCAGATGACTGAGTGAATCCCTTCCCACACTTGGAGCAGGTGAATGGTCTCTCCCCAGTGTGAATTCGCTGATGTTCAGTGAGCTGAGTTGATCGCCTGAACCCAGTCCCGCAGTGAGAGCACCTAAACGGTCTCTCGTCAGTGTGAACATGTTGATGGCGCATCAATTCCCCAGAACCTTTATAGAACTTCCCGCAGTCTGAACATTGGAACGGTCTCTCATCAGTGTGAACTCGCTGGTGTGTCTGCAGGGCGGATGAGTGACTGAATCCCTTCCCACACTGAGAGCACGTGAATGGTCTCTCTCCAGCGTGAATACGTTGATGTTTCTGCAGGGTGGATGAATCACTGAATCCCTTCCCACACATAGAGCAGCTGAATGACCTCTTCCCAGTGTGAACTCGCTGGTGTCTCCGCAGGTTGGCTGAAAAAGTAAATCCCTTCCCACACTTGGAGCAGGTGAATGGCCTCTCCCCAGTGTGAATACGTTGGTGTTTCCGCAGGGCGGATGACTCAGTGAATCCCTTCCCACACTTGGAGCAGGCGAATGGTCTCTCCCCACTGTGACTGCGTCGATGAGTTTCCAACTTGGATGGGGAAGTGAATCCTTTCCCACAGTCTGCACATTTCCACGGTTTCTTGTCAGTGTGACTGCATTTGTGGCTTGTGAGGCCTGATGATCGAGCAAATCCTCGTCCACACACACAACACGTGTACGGTTTCTCCCCACTGTGGATGATGCTTTTTCCTTCCATGTTCAAAGTACGATGATATTCAGGATATGATAAATTCAGGATTCTGTCAGATCCTGATGTGATGCTTGGTTTGAGTTTCCGGACTTTGAAGCCTCCCCTTCGAACACCCTGTGAAACTGATTGAAAACAATAAATAGGGAGTGAGAGAGAACCCACAGAAACACAAAGGCAGGTTGTAAAATTGAGCTGAATGAATCTGGTCATTTGTGGGGCCGGCGCTGGGAAAAAGTGACCATGAAAACTGCTGGATTGTTGTAAAAACACAACTGGCCTCTTTGGGAGGAGCGAGAAAGAGGTGAAGAGGGATTTTGTATATCTACAAGACATATTAAGAGAGTAGTTGGCAAAGCAAATTCGATCTTGAGTTTCATAATCAGTAATATTGATACCAAAACTAAGCTTCTGGTGGCACAGTGATTAGCACTGCTGCCTCACAGCACCAGGGACGCGGGTTCGATTCCGGCCTTGGTGACTGTCTGTGTGGAGTTTGCACTTTCTCCCTGTGTCTGCGTGGGTTTCCACCCAGTGCTCAGGTTTCCTCCAACAGTCCAAAGAAGAGAAGGTAGGTGGATTGGCCTTGATAAATTGTCCCTTAGTGTCCAGGGATGTGCAGATAAGGTGGGGCTATGGGGTTACAGGGACAGTGCAGGGGTGTGGGCCTAGGCAGGGTGCCCTTTCAGAGGATAGGTGCAGGGTCGATGGGCCGAATGGCCCCCTTCTGCACTGTAGGAATGTTATGGTTCTAATTATATATTATGAATCTTTATAAAGCTCTGGTCACCACTCTTCATTGGATTGGATTTGTTTATTGTAACGTGTACCAAGGTGAAAAGTATTTTTCTGCGAGCAGCTCTACAGATCATTAAGTACAGGAAAAGAAAACAAAATACATAACAGGCAACTCAAGGTATACAATGTAACTACATCGACACCGGCATCGGGTGAAGCACACGGGGGTGTAGCGTTAATCAGGTCAGTTCATAAGAGGGTCGTTTAGGAGTCTGGTAACGGCGGGGAAGAAGCTGTTTTCGACAATGTTCAAGCGTGTTCATCTTCAGGAAGAATGTGAAGGTTCTTGAGAAGGTGCAGAGGAGATTCACCAGAATGGTTCCAATAAAGGAGGTTGAGGGGAGATTTGATTCAGGTCCACAACATTATGCCAGGTTTCCATCAGGTGGACTAAGAAACTCTGTTTCCAGTCACTGATCGTACAAGCAGTCGGGACACAGATTTAAAGTTTTGGGTAAAGCCTGGATTGAACAATATAAGATCCTGAGGGGTCTTGACAGGGTGGATGTGGAGAGTAGAGGATGTAGAATCTGGAACAAGGGGGTCACTGTTGCAAAATAAGGGGTCACCTATTTCAGATGGGGATAAGGATTTTTTTTTCTCTTGAGGGTTGCAAGACAGGGATTGGCACAGTGGTTAGCACTGCTGCCTCACAGCACCAGGGACTCAGATTCAATACCGACCCTGGGTGACTGTGTGGAGTTTGCACGTTCTCCCCATGTCTGTGTGGGTTTCCTCTGGGTGCTCCAGTTTCCTCACACAGTTCAAAGATGTGCAAGCTCGGTGGATCGGCCATGCTAAATTGCCCCTTCGTCTCCAAGGATGTGCACGTTGGGTGGGGTTATGAGGATGGAGTGGGTGGGATGGGGGGTGGCCTGGGTGGAGTGCTCTTTCAGAGGGTTGGTGCAGACCTGATGGGCCGAATGGGCTCCTTCTGCACTGTAGGGATTCTATGACTTTGGAACTTCCGTCCTTCAAATGCAGTGGAAGTAGTGTCCTTGAACATTTTTTTAAAAATAAATTGAAGTGCCCAATTCATTTTTTCCAATTATTGGGCAATTTGGCGTGACCAATCCACCCAACCTGCACATCTTTGGGTTGTGGGGGTGAAACCCATTCAAACAAGGGGAGAATGTGCAAACTCCACACAGACAGAGACCCAGAGCCTTGATCGAACCTTGGACCTCGGCGCCGTGAGGCAGCAGTGCTAACCACTGCACCACCGTGCTGCTCGGTCTTTGAATATTTTTAAGGCAGAGATGGATAGATTCTTGATAAGCAAGAGGGTGAAAGGTATCGGGGTCGGCAGGAATGTGGAGGGAGGTTAACATTTTTGAATGATGGAGCAGGCTCAAGGGGCCGACTCCGGGTTTGTATGTAAGGAGCAGGCTCGAGCAGCCGACTCCTAATTTGTGTGTAAGGAGCAGGCTCGAGGGGCCGACTCCCAGTTTGTGTGTAAGGAGCAGGCTCAAGGGGCCGACTCCTAGTTTGTGTGTAAGGAGCAGGCTCGAGGGTCCGACTCCTAGGTTGTGTGTAAGGAGCAGGCTCGAGGGGCCGGCTCCTAGTTGTGTGTAAGGAGCAGGCTCGAGCGGCCGACTCCTAGTTTGTGTGCAAGGAGCAGGCCCGAGGGGCCGACTCCTAGTTTGTATGTAAGGAGCAGACGTGAGGGGCCGGCTCCTAGTTTGTGTGTGGGCTCGAGGGGCCGACTCCTGGTTTGTATGTAACGAGCAATCTCGAGGGGCCGACTCCTGGTTTGTGTGTAAGGAGCAGGCTCGAGCGGCCGACTCCTGGTTTGTATGTAACGAGCAATCTCGAGGGGCCGACTCCTAGTTTGTGTGTAAGGAGCAGGCTCGAGGGCCGACTCCTAGTTTGTGTGTAAGGAGCAGGCTCGAGGGGCCGACTCCTAGTTTGTGTGTAAGGAGCAGGCTTGAGGGGCTGACTCCTGGGTTGTGTGTAAGGAGCAGGCTCGAGCAGCCGACTCCTAGTATGTATGTAACGAGCAATCTCGAGGCGCCGACTCCTAGTTTGTATGTAAGGAGCAGGCTCGAGGGGCCAACTATTTTTTTCAGAGACCCAAAAATTGTTTTTACTGTCCTAATGATTTTCCAGAGATCCAGGCATGAATCTCAGCAAGGCTGAAGGTAAAATTTTAATTAATTGAAAGTCTACTGCTGACCATGATGGCACTGCGAGCCTGGACAGGATGCCAACTCTCCCGGATTGACTGACTGGAGTCTCCAGGATTTGATTTTATTCATTTGTGGGAGTCACTGGCTGGGCCAACATTTATTGCCCATCCCTAATTTCCCTAGAAATGAGTGGCTTGCTCGGCCAATTGTCGATTGTTATAAAGACCCATCTGGTTCACTCATGTCCTTCAGTGAAGGAAATCTTCTATCCTTACCTGGTCTGGCCTACGTGTGATTCCAGATCCACAGTTAACTGGCTGACTCTTAAAATGCTCTCTGAGATGCACTCAGTTCAAGGGCAATTAGTGTTGGGCAGTGAATGCTGGCCCAGCCAGCGACACCCACATCCCGTGAATGAATAGAAAAGAAAATCTGCCATCCTTACCTGGTCTGGCCGACATGAACATAGAGTGCAGAAGGAGGCCATTCGGCCCATCGGGTCTGCACCGACCCACTTAAGCCCTCACTTCTACCCTATCCCCGTAACCCAATAACCCCTCCTAACCTTTTTGGACACTAAGGGCAATTTAGCATAGATTATCATAGAATTTACAGTGCAGAAGGAGGCCATTCGGCCCGTCGAGTCTGCACCGGCTCTTAGAAAGAGCACCCTACCCAAGGTCAACACCTACACCCTATCCCCATAACCCAGTAACACGGGGAGGATGTGCAGACTCCGTACACACAGTGACCCAGCGGGGAATCGAACCTGGGACCCTGGCGCTGTGAAGCCACAGTGCTGGCCACTTGGTGCTGCTGTGTTGCCCAATCCATTCTTTTATTTCCTCTAGACCCAACTAACCTAACGCACCCTCGGATGACCTCCCACATTCAACCTCCCTGTAATATTGAGTGAATCCAAAACTCTTGCTTATTCACACCAAGACGTGGTCACCCATCACCCCTGGCTCACTGACCTATAAAATTTCCCGTTAAAGAAGCACCTTTTCCTCCAGGGTTGTGTCTCCCTATCTCTGTCATCCCATGCAGCCGCCGAGATGTTTGCTCTCATCTAATTCTGGACGCAGACTGAGATAGACAATTGTTAATCAGGAAGGGAATCAAGGTTATGGGGATAAGACGGGAAAGTGGAGTTGAGGAGATCAGATCAGCCACGATTTCATGGAATGGCAGGGCAGACTCGATGGGCCGAATGGCCTACTTCTGCTCTGCATCTTACATCTTATGGTCATGAGCATTTGCAATATTAATCACTCTATGAATGGTGGCTGTTCTTTCAGTTGCCTGATAGCCAAGCTCTGGAAATTCTTCCTTCAACCTCCGCTGCTCACTCCTTTACTTGCCTATTTTAAAACCTACCTTGTACAAGCTTTGTCCACCTGCTCTGATATCTCCCTGTGTGGCTCAGTGTCAAATGTTGCTTTGAATTGGGCGACACCTCGATGCCTTAGAAAAAAAAATGGATCAAATTGAAGCATGTTTCTCTCTTTCAAATCCTCGACATGTTGCATAATTACTCTTGGTGGCTGAGGGTGCACCAGGATGTCCATCGCCACCTGAACCAGTGTCGCCTCTGCGTCCACATGAATCCAGCTCTTGAGAACAGAAAGGTCCCAAAGGAGACTCTCCCCTGGCCACCGGGATCGAGGCCCCGCCCACACTATTGCGTCACATACGGCGCATGCGCTTCACTCCCGACTGATTAGTGGCGGCCAGTTACCTGGGCCTGTTCATGGGGAAAAGCCTCGGCGTTCCAAACCCGGGGCCTCCGGTTCTTATTGAGGTTGTGAGACCTGCACTGGGTGTTTATGAAGCCTCCGCTCCCTCTCCAACCCCACTCCCGGCTCCATTCCTCCCTCCGGCCCACCGACTCTCACCCGTTCAGAAAACCGTCTCCCGCACGCACAGGGCCCCGAGCAAAGTGACACTGCGCATGCTCCACATACAGCCCAGCATTGCGCCTGGGCAGTTCGCTCCTGTGGAGTGAATAGAGTACTTGCACACCCGAAGTGAATGCTGGGTATGTCAGCGCCATTGAACCGTGAAACTGCAGAGAAAATAAATTTTTACCCAACTGAGATGAATTGCTTTTCAAAAATTTCAGACTCATTGTTGTGAATAGATGATCGCTTAGATATATTTTTGAATGTTTCTAATTAAGGGGCAATTTAGAGTGTCCAATTCACCTACCCTACACATTTTCTTGGGATTATCATAGAATTTACAGTGCAGAAGGTGGCCATTCGGCCCATCGAGTCTGCACCGGCTCTTGGAAAGAGCACCCTAACCAAGGTCAACACCTCCACCCTATCCCTATAACCCAGTAACTCCACCCAACACTAAGGGCAATTTTGGACACTAAGGGCAATTTTATCATGGCCAATCCACCTAACCTGCACATCTTTGGACTGTGGGAGGAAACCGGAGCACCCGGAGGAAACCCATGCACACACGAGGAAGATGTGCAGACTCCGCACAGACAGTGACCCAAGCCAGAATCGAACCTGGGACCCTGGAGCTGTGAAGCAATTGGGCTATCCACAATGCTACCGTGCTGCCCGGGATGTAGGGGGTAAAACCCATGCAGACATGGGTGTGACCCGCGGCCGGATTGAACACAGGTTCTCGGAACCGTGAGAAGCAGTGCTGACTTCCGGTTGTGGCTATGCGGAGCTAAGCCGCACATTCGGCGGTTCCCGCTAAAACGGACTTTTGGGCTCTCCAGAGGAGCCCCAACGGAAATTTTTCGACGACTTCCAGTGTGGAAAGGTGATAGCAAGGTTCACCCCCATAGTATATGGATTGGACCAGGAGCGGAGCAGTCAAAAAAGCGTTTTTGGAGCAGCGAAAAATGCAAGGGAGAAAAAACAAGATGGCGGCGGGCAGAGATCAAGCGGCATGGGTGCAGGAGCAGCAGGAGTTTCTCAAGCGCTGATTTGAGGAGCTGAAGAAAGAGGTGCTGGCGCCAATGCTGACGGCGAAAGAGGGGTTAGCGGAGACCCAGAAGGCGGCGATCAGGGAGGTGCGGGAAAAAACACGGAGAACGAGGATGAGATCTTGGGCCTGGCGGTGAAGATGGAGGCACACGAGGCGCTGCACAAGAGGTGGGCGGAAAGATTTGAGGACCTGGAGAACAGGTCAAGGAGGAAGAATCTTCGGATTCTGGGTCTCCCTGAAGGAGTGGACGTGGCTGATGCTGGGGCATATGTGAGCACGATGCTCAACTCGCTGATGGGTACGGGGGCCTTTACGAGTCCCCTGGAGCTAGAAGGGGCTCATCGGGTCCTGGCGAGGAGACCCAAGGCCAACGAGCCGCCAAGGGCAGTAGTGGTGAGATTTCACCATTTCGTGGATAGAGAATGTGTCTTGAGATGGGCCAAGAAAGAGCGGAGCAGCAGGTGGGAGAATATGGAGATCCGAATCTATCAGGACTGGAGTGTAGAGGTGGCAAAGAAGAGAGCTGGTTTTAATCGGGCCAAGGCGGTGCTCCATCGGAAGAAGGTGAGGTTCGGAATGCTGCAGCCAGCGCGATTGTGGGTCACGTTTCAGGATCGACACCACTACTTCGAAATGCCTGAGGAGGCTTGGACCTTTATACAAACTGAAAAGTTGGACTCAAACTGAGGGTTTGTGGTTGTGGGGGGGATGTCAGTTGTATACAGGGTTTTAACTATGCGCAAGGAATGTTCCACGAGTTGGGTGATGGATGGGGATGGGGGAAGAGATCTGATGGGGAGACTGTGAGAGAATGTGGGCGCCGGTGCTGGAGGGAGAGGAGGCACGGGGATGGGGGAATTGAGATAAGGCCACAACAGGAGCGGCGCCAGAGGGGGCGGGGCCGGCTCAGGAAAGCGCTGGCTTTTTCCCGCGCTAGTGAAGGACGGAAGGGGGTGGAGGAGCGCACACTGATTGCTGGGGAGGAGGGATTCCCACACGGGAGGGGTCAATGGGACAGCGGGGGAGGCCGGGGTCAGCAGGAGTCAGCTGACTTACGGGAGTGTTATGGGGGGAGCAAAAGAGCTAGATACAGATCTAGCGGGGGAGGGGGGAGGAAAAAGGGTTGCTGCTGCATTGGCCGATGGGGAACTGGAAACAGAAGAGGTGGTCGGGGCGGGGGCCCCCGGCTGGGAGACTGGAGAGTGCGGGAGGCGCGGGCACGGGACTGGCCTAGAAAAGAAGATGGCTAGTCGGCGGGGGGGGGGGGGGGGGGGGGGGATCCAGCTGATAACTTGGAATGTGAGGGGCCTGAATGGGCTGGTTAAGAGGGCCCGAGTGTTCGCGCACTTAAAGGGACTGAAAGCAGACACAGTCATGCTTCAGGAGACACATTTGAAGGTGGCAGACCAGGTCAGGTTAAGAAAGGGATGGGTAGGACAGGTATTCCATTCGAGGCTGGATGCGAAGAACAGAGGGGTGGCAATACTGGTGGGGAGGCGGGTGTCGTTTGAAGCCAAGAATATTGTAGTGGACAATGGAGGTCGATACGTGATGGTGAGCGGTAAGTTGCAGGGGGCGTGGGTGGTATTGGTAAACGTATACGCCCCGAAGTGGGATGATGCTGGATTTATGAAGCGCATGTTGGGGCGGATTCCGGATCGGGAGGCAGGAAGCTTGATAAGGATGTAGCAGGTTACAGAGGGATATAGATAAGCTGCAGAGCTGGGCTGAGAGGTGGCAAATGGAGTTTAATGTAGAGAAGTGTGAGGTGATTCACTTTGGAAGGAGTAACAGGAATGCGGAATATTTGGCTAATGGTAAAGTTCTTGAAAGTGTGGATGAGCAGAGGGATCTAGGTGTCCATGTACATAGATCCCTGAAAGTTGCCACCCAGGTTGATAGGGTTGTGAAGAAGGCCTATGGAGTGTTGGCCTTTATTGGTAGAGGGATTGAGTTCCGGAGTCGGGAGGTCATGTTGCAGCTGTACAGAACTCTGGTTCGGCCGCATTTGGAGTATTGCGTACAGTTCTGGTCACCGCATTATAGGAAGGACGTGGAGGCTTTGAAGCGGGTGCAGAGGAGATTTACCAGGATGTTGCCTGGTATGGAGGGAAAATCTTATGAGGAAAGGCTGATGGACTTGAGGTTGTTTTCGTTGGAGAGAAGAAGGTTAAGAGGAGACTTAATAGAGGCATACAAAATGATCAGGGGGTTAGATAGGGTGGACAGTGAGAGCCTTCTTCCGCGGATGGAAATGGCTGGCACGAGGGGACATAGCTTTAAACTGAGGGGTAATAGATATAGGACAGGGGTCAGAGTTAGGTTCTTTACGCAAAGAGTAGTGAGGCCATGGAATGCCCTACCTGCTACAGTAGTGAACTCGCCAACATTGAGGGCATTTAAAAGTTTATTGGATAAACATATGGATGATAATGGCATAGTGTAGGTTAGATGGCTTTTGTTTCGGTGCAACATCGTGGGCCGAAGGGCCTGTACTGCGCTGTATTGTTCTATGTTCGATGTTCTATAATGGGGGGGGGGGATTTCAACACGGCGTTGGACCCAACATTAGATCGCTCCAGATCTAGGACGGGGAAGAGGCCGGCTGCGGCCAAGGTGCTTAGGGGGTTTATGGACCAGATGGGGGGAGTAGACCCGTGGAGATTTGCTAGGCCCCTGTCCAGGGAATTTTCTTTTTTCTCCCACGTACACAGAGCCTACTCCCAGATAGATTTTTTTGTTTTGAGCAAGGCGCTGATCCCGAAAGTGGAGGGAACGGAGTACTCAGCCATAGCTATCTCAGACCACACCCCACACTGGGTGGAGCTGGAGTTGGGAGAGGAGAGGGACCAACGCCCGCTGTGGCGTCTGGATGTGGGATTACTGGCGGATTAGGAGGGGTGCGGGGGTGCATTGAAAGGTATTTGGAGGCCAACGACAATGGGGAGGTGCAGGTGGGGGTAGTATGGGAGGCGCTGAAGGTGGTGGTCAGGGGAAAGTTAATCTCCATCAGGGCTGACAGGGAGAAGAGAGAGGGCAGGGAAAGGGAGAGGTTAGTGGGGGAGATCCTAAGGGTAGGCAGGAGATATGCAGAGGCCCCCGAGGAGCTAAGTGCTATCACGGAGACCGTGTAAACTGTACAAAATGAAAAATCCAAAAACTAGATTGAATATAATAATAATCTTTATTATTGTCACAGGTAGGCTTACAATAACACTGCAAAAAGTTACTGTGGAAAGCCCCTAGTCGCCATATTCGGGCGTTGTTTGGGTACACAGAGGGAGAATTGAGAATGTCCAAATTACCTTACAGCACATCTTTCGGGACTTGTGGGAGTAAACCGGAGCACCGGCCGAAACCCACACAGACACAGGGAGAACATGCAGACTCCGCACAGATACCCAAGCCAGAATCGAACCTGGGACCCTGGAGTTGTGAAGCCACAGTGCTAACCACTGTGCTACTGTGCTGCTCATATAAATACTGTGTTAGGTTTTTCCATTAGAAACAAGTTGTAGATGACCATCATCTCCTGGATTGTGCCCAGACTTAAATTCTCTTCCTGCTGTACAAACCTCCCCCAGATCGTCCTTTCTGAGTTCCTGCCAGGTGATGTTAAACACTAAGGTAGCAAAGACAAAAATCTACAACAATGGGTTTAACACAAAGCTGATTTATTTGAGGAATAACAAGAGTACTAAGCACTTATAATTATTAACATCAGCAGAAACACCAAAAGTCAAAATGAACATGGTTTAGTCCGGGACGTGGTTAACAGCAGCAATAACAGCAGAATTCAACTCCTGCAGTCACTCGTGAACTCGCTGGTGTCTAACCAGGTTGTTTAACTGAGCAAATCCCTTCCCACACTTACAGCAGGTAAACAACCTCTCACCAGTGTGAACTCGCTGGTGTCTCAGAAAGTTGGATGAACAGGCGAATCCCTTCCCACATTCAGAGCAGGTGAACGGTCTCTCACCAGTGTGTGCACATTGGTGTGTCAGCATTTCACATCTGCTTTTAAAGCTCTTCTCACAGTCAGAACATTTAAATGGTCTATTGTTAGTATGAACACGTTGGTGCGCAGTGAGGAGTGATGACCGAGTGAATTTCTTACCACAGATGGAACAGGTGAATGGCCTCTCCCCAGCATGAGCTTGCTTGTGTGTTCGAAGATCAGATGAATTTGTGAAACCTTTCTCACAAACAGAGCAAGTGTACGGTCTTTCCCCAATGTGAAATCGCTTGTGTATCAGAAGGTGGGATGAGCGAGCATATCCGTTACAACATTCGGATCAGATAAATGGTCTCTCCCCTGTGTAACCCCACTGGTGTGTCAGAAAGTCAGATGAATTAATGAATCCCTTCCCACACACAGAGCAGATGAAGAGTCTTTCTCCAGTGTGATTGCATTGATGAATTTGCAGTGTGGATGGATAAGTGAATCCCTTCCCACAGTCCCTACATTTCCACGGTTTATCCATGCTGCCGTTGTCTCTCCAGGTTGGATGATCACTTTGTGTCTTGTTTACACACAGATCACTTGTATAGTTTACCCCCACTGTAAATGGTGTGATGTTTGTTTCAGGCTGTATAACTGGTTAAAGCTCTTTCCACAGTCAGCTCACTGGGACACTCTCGCTCAGTGTGAGTGTATCTCAGTGCTTTTGCAGTCACTCCATTCTTTCAAATCCTTTCCCACAGACAGAAATAACATTCTCCTTCCACATTCAAAGGCTGATGATATTCTGGTCCTCAGGCAGCACGGTAGCACAGTGGTTAGCACAGTTGCTTCACAGCTCCAGGGTCCCAGGTTCGATTCCCGGCTTGGGTCACTGCCTGTGTGGAGTCTGCACGTTCTCCCCATGTCTGCGTGGATTTCCTCTGGGTGCTCCGGTTTCCTCCCACAGTACAAAGATGTGCAGGTTAGGTGGATTGGCTATGCTAAATAGCCCTTGGTGTCCAAAAAAAGTTAGGTGGTGTTACTGGGTAACGGGGATAGGTTCGATGTGTGGGCTTAAGTGGGGTGCTCTTTCCAAGGGCCGGTGCAGACTCGATGGGCTGAATGGCCTCCTTCTGCACTGTAAATTCTATGATTCTATGATAAGATTTCCTGTCTACAAATCCTCCCGTTCAAATACCCTGGAAAATGAAACATAAATAGGTTATTTGGCTCAATGAGCTTCTCCTAGTGATTAAGCTTCTCCTATCTTCATCCAATTCCACCTGCCTCATCCAATCTCATCAGTTTATCCGTTTATCTTCATCGCTCTAATTTTCTCATGTAGTTTCCATTTGAAAGAATCTTCAGCTTTTTGACACAGTTCCACATTCTAACCACTCTGAGGAAACACATTTCTGCTTATTTCCCTGTGGATTTGTCAGTACCTATCTTGTATTCATGTCTCTAGTTTAGGAACCTCCCACAAATTGAAACAGTCTCCCCACATCTATTCCTGCAATTCATTCATAAATTTTGAAGACCTTCATCAGGGGATTGCAAATTTTCCTTTTTCTAAATGAAAAACCCCAACTAGCCAATCTTCTCTAATCGTTTCAATCTCTATGCTTAAGCAAACCGTCACTGTTGGTCCAGGATAGAAATTCAAATGAGACAAACATGTCTCTTGGTTTGAGATTTCTGTGTGTAAATCCTCCCTTTCTAAACCCCTGTAAAAGAAGTTTCCAGAATCCATCCCTGTCAGTCCAGGAGAGAAATTCACAACATCCTCTCCTCCCGCTGACAGGACAGAGATCACCGCGCATGCGCTCTGTTGCACATTGTCCTTGGTAACCCGGGCCGGTCACTGAGAGGTTGAACAGGCCGGTACAAAGGCAGCACCAGGAGCTTCCTATTCGGGTATTAGGTAATTCGCAAAGTATTTACAATGTAGTCCTCCTCTACCCACCGGCTCCGTCGCTCCCTCCGCACTTTCGCCGCCTCTGACCTGGCGCAGGCCGAAACAAACAAGATTCTGGTCATCGCCATCACTGGCACTGCGCCTGCGCATTGGTCTCTTCTGTATGGATGGGGGATATTCTCCATCGCGGGGCATGTTGGGTATATATATCGCCATTGGCAGTCTCCATTCGTTTACACTGATATTTTATTGTATTGAGATGGAGACGTGGGCATGAGTGTCAATAACCAAAACTGTAGATAAAACGAAGTGCACGTTCCTTCCATTATTTACAGGAGAGAACAGACCAAGAGGACCAAGAACAGAAAGCTTGAGAAAAAAAATAGTGACATCGAAACAAACCTGTTGGACTTTAACCTGGTGTTGTAAGACTTCGTACTGTGCTCACCCCAGTCCAACGCCGGCATCTCCACATCATATTTACAGGAAAGAAGGGGATTGAGGATCAGTGAAGAATAGAGATCAAAAGAACATAAGAAATAGGAGCAGAATTGGGCCATTCGGCCCATCGAGTCTGCTCCGCCGTTCAATCCTGGTCTTTATGTTCCTCAAATTCCAGTATAATTCAGAATATTCTCTCCTCCTGCGCTCTGGTGTCCTGTGCTGTGGATCGGGGATATTCGCCACAGCGGGGAATGCTGTGTAATAGTCCCGTCATTGAATGTCTCCATTAGTTTATAGTGATTTTTTATGCTGAATGGAGAGATTAAAAAACAAGTTAATGATCTTACTGAGAGCCAGTGGGCCAGGATATAAAATGAATGAATTAGTACAGAATCTCAAGGGATCTACACCATAATTCCATCCTGGTTATTGTAACAGCAACAATATCAGAACCAACGACGATGAACAGATGTAAACTCATTAATGGTCAGTAAACGGGGGTTAACGAATGAAGCTTTTCCCTGTGCAAAATATTTGCACAGCGAATCATGAATCAAATCCTTTCGTCTTTGAAAATTGGAGTGTTAACAATTGGAAATGGTGAGTGAACCCCTTTGGACATGTGTAATATCTGAATGGTCCCTCTCCAATGTTTCTGTGTTATTGTGTCAGTAAATGGACGACCCCGTGAATCCACAATTAGCTGGCGAATAGTCTTTTTGCAGAGTGAGTGTATCCTTGCGTTTTCTGCCTGGAATGGCAAACAAGGATCATCCATAATCAACAGTAACTACTTGCATTTATAGAGCACATTCACTATGTTTATAAAAATTTGAAGCAATTCACAGAAGCATTAATACTCTCCATATTAAGGGAATCATTCCAACATATCATGCTTGTGCCTTCAACATCTTCCCCAAAACACTGCAATAATTTCTGTGCAATAAAAGAAGAAAGTTCAAGTTTTGCCAAAGTAAATCGGTGACTTTGGAAAACAGTCTTTGACACTGTGTAGATTTAGATTTATTGTCACATGTACCGAGGTACAGTGAAAAGTATTGTCATGCGTATAGTCCAGGCAGATCTTTCTATACATGGAAAACATAGGGCATACAATAAATACACAACGTATATACATAAACCTGGACAATGGGTGAAGCACATGGAGTACAGTGCTACAAGAATAGAGAAGATGCATAGAGAGATTAGTTCAGTCCATAAGAGGGCCATTCAGGAGGCTGGTAACAATGGGGAAGAAGCTGTTTTTGAATCTGTTGGTGTGTGTTCTCAGAGTTTCGTATCTTCTGCCCAGTGGAAGCGGTTAACGGTCACCATCCTGCTTCAGCCACTGGAGGATGGTTCACATCAGAGGATGGGGGAGGGGGGACAATAAATAAGAGCTTACACCTTGCACTCAAATCAATGAGGACTCTGATCTCTGGTAAGGACGGAAACCTTGGCAGGTGGGCGGGGAAGATTCAGAAACACCCGCTGGAGGCCCCAAACCCCCAATAAGACCCACTGATTTTATTGTCAGTTTGCGGACAGGAGCTGGAGAACTGAACCCAGGCAGAGGAGAGGGAGGGAGAAAACTGGGAGTGGAGGAAAGAGTGCAGATGGTGAGATGGGTTTGGATTTCAGCCCAAGGAGGAGGGAGAGTGTGTGGGACGGGGATTTACAGGCCTCTTTACAGTTCTATCATCCTTGTTTTCTTTATAAAATCAATTCCACAGGATATTAGGAGAGGATTTGCAGTCAGACATCAGAAACATCATTTCAAGATCTGACAGCTGCTCCATTTATTGACACCTATCATCGGAATTTGAACATGGAGCGAAAATGCACCGTTCACCAGAGTGAGAAACCCTACACATGTTCAGTGCGTGGACGAGGCTTCAGCCATTCATCCGGCCTGTCGAGACACAAGCGCAGCCACACCATGGGGAAACCGTGGAAATGTGGGGACTGTGAGAAGGAATTCAATTACCCATCGGAGCTGGAAACTCATCGCCACAGTCACACTGGAGAGAGGCCATTCACCTGCTCAGTGTGTGTTGGGGGGTGGGGGGATTCACTGCATTATTCATCTTCCAGTCACACCAGAGAATTCACACACTGGAAAAGCGGTTCAGCTGCTCATTCTGTGGAACGAATTTCAGGCAGTCATTCGCCCTCACTGCACCAGCGAGGTCACACCAGGGAGAAACCATTCATCTGCTCCCTGTGTGGGAATGGATTCACTCAGTCATCTCAGCTGCTGATACACCAGCGAATCCACACTGGCGGAAGGCCATTCACCTGTTCTGTGTGCGAGAAGAGATTTGCTCAGTCATCTGCCCTGCTGACACACCAGAGGGTTCACACTGGGAAGAGGGCATTTGGTTGCCTTGAGTGTGGGAAGGGGTTCACTCAGTTATCCAACCTGCTGACACATGAGCGAGTTCACAAGTGAAGTTGGATTCTGTTGTTAATGCTGCTGTTAATCACACTGAACAATGTTCATTCCGACAGTTCGAGTTTGTTTCTGCTGATGTTCAAGGTTATTCAGGGGAGATGGTGGTGTTGTTGTAATGTCACTAGATTAGTAATCCAGAGGCCCAGGTTAATTCTCTGAGGACATAGGTTCAAATTCCCACACATGCTCTTGCATGGACTCGATGGGCCAAATGGCCCCCTTCTGTGGCGTCACCATTCTGATTCTAAGACTGAATCTCTAAGACTGATTCTAAGACTGAATTCAGCAGTAGCTGAGATAATATAAATTCAGTTACAAAATCTGGAAAGCTAGTCTCAGTTAATGATGACAATGAACCCAGCATCGATTTTTTTTTAAAACAAATTTGGTTCGCTAATGTCCTTTCAGGAAAGCTGCCATCCTTATCTGATCTGGCCAACATGCAACTCCAGATCAACAGCAATGTGGTTGCCACTTAACTTCCCTCTGAAATGGGCCTCGAGGTCACTCAGTTCAAGGGGAATTAGGAATGGGCAACAAATGCTGGCCTTGCCAGTGATGCCCACATCCCCTTAAAGAATAAAGAAATAAAAGTTAATAACTGGACCAGAGTTTAATATTGGGGATCTACAGCCGATTGCGTACACGGGGCTGTGGTGCCCCTTTCACAACTGCTGTCTGATCTTTCCCCAGAATTCAGAAACGCTGATCAGGTAATTCCTGAATTGACTTTTGGTAAGAACTCTACATTTCAGTGTCTGAAATGTGCCACTGAAATGTGCCACTGATTAGCATCTTCAATTAGAAAGTGCTGATTAACCTTGCTGACAATTCTTACTAAGTTGTACATTACACACAGTGACACCTCCATTATCCAACAGTGAATGGGAATTGGTCGAGAATCGAGAGTCTCCAAATGCTATCCCTCCTGTCAGGTACAGAAATCTCCTGATGTGGAGAAGCCGGCGTTGGACTGGGGTGAGCACAGTAAGAAGTTTTACAACACCAGGTTAAAGTCCAACAGGTTTGTTTCGACGTCACTAGCTTTCGGAGCGCTGCTCCTTCCTCAGGTGAATGAAGAGGTCTGTTCCAGAAACACATATATAGACAAATAGTCTTCAGAACAGTGACCACGACACCACACAACCCTGTCATGGCAAACTCTGCAAGACGTGCCAGATCATCGACATGGATACCACTATTACACGTGAGAACACCACCCACCAGGTACGCGGTACATACTCGTGCGACTCAGCCAACGTGGTCTACCTCATATGCTGCAGGAAAGGATGTCCCGAAGCGTGGTACATTGGCGAGACCATGCAGACGCTGCGACAACGAATGAACGGACATCGCGCAACAATCACCAGGCAGGAATGTTCCCTTCCAGTCGGGGAACACTTCAGCAGTCAAGGGCATTCAGCCTCTGATCTCCGGGTAAGCATTCTCCAAGGCGGCCTTCAGGACCCGCGACAACGCAGAATCGCCGAGCAGAAACATATAGCCAAGTTCCGCACACATGAGTGCGGCCTCAACCGGGACCTGGGATTCATGTCACATTACATTCACCCCCCACCATCTGGCCTGCGAAATCCTACCAACTGTCCTGGCTTGAGACAATTCACACCTCTTTAACCTGGGGTTACCCCATCTCTGGATCTGTAAAGATTTAATCACCTGCTAATGCTTGCATTCCTAGCATTGTTTGGCATCTTTGAATTTGTCTATATATGTGTTTCTGGAACAGACCTCTTCATTCACCTGAGGAAGGAGCAGCGCTCCGAAAGCTAGTGACATCGAAACAAACCTGTTGGACTTTAACCTGGTGTTGTAAGACTTCGTACAGAAATCTCCTCAGCACGGGAATGGAATCGACCTCAAGAAATAACCATGTATTAATCTTTTAAATCTCAAGAAAGTCATTATATGTTATGGCAAAAGCTCACACTCAATCTATCTTGAATAAAGCTTTCACAACAGCTTGCTGGCTGACAATTATAGGACAGGCCTGTGATCTCTGCTCAGAACAAGACTCCAGCACGGGTTTTAAAACAAAACATTTATAACCCTGATTCAGTTGGATACGTAAACCAATTGTCGTTGGTTTGTCTGAGTAAATGTTGCACCAGGCCTTTGAGAGAGAAATAATAATTTTAGACAGGAAAGTGATTTTGAAGTGATTGATTCTAATTTCAACCCAACAACACTCTGGTGACAACATGGACGAAAGGTTTTATATGGGGAGGTGATAGCGTAGTGATATTGTCCTCCAACTAGACCAGTAATCCACAGGCCCATGGTCATGTTTTGGGAAATTTCAAGCAAATGTATTTGAAGCTTTGGAGGATAATCAAATGTTCATTTTAAAAAGCGAGCTATAAAACAGTCAGGGTGGTCCCTGGGTTTCGACCACACGAGCTGTCGAGAAATAAACTAAACATGAACAAAATTTCAGTTGTGCCTCCCGAATAATCCCCCCAAACTCTTGCCATTACTGTTCCACTGTCTTCCGTGCTAGGCTACCCTTCCAATCAACTCTGGCCAGCTCCTCTCTCATGTCTTTGTAGTTACCTTTATTCAATTGTAGTACCGTTACACCTGATTCCAGCTTCTCCCTCTCAAACTGCAGGGTAAATTCTATCATATTGTGGTCACTGCCCCCTAAGGGTTCCTTCACCTTAAGTTCCCTAATCAGGTCTGCCTCATTACACATCACCAAATCCAGAATTGCTTGTTCCCCAGTGGGCTCTACCACAAGTTGCTCCAAAAATTCCCTTTCTTGGGATCTGCTAACAACCTGATTTTCCCAGTCCACCTGCATGTTGAAGTCCCCCATGATTATTATGGTATTGCCAATACAATTGCAGGAACCCACTTCTCGCTGGTAGTACAGCTGTGCACAAATACTTGCTCTCCTTGTACAATCGAGTGCTTTTTGGGATTACCTTCTCTTCAGGTTTGTGACTGCTGATTGTGTTCCACTATCTCAGACGTCTCGGGGCAAATGTTGATCACATGTCGTTCTCAGCTTCCTCTTCAGTAGTAGTAAAGCTGGGGAACTCTGAGTGGTCGTGTGTGTGGTGTTGCGAGACGTCGCCAAAAACTGTTTAGACGGCAATTTAATGAACCTTGGTCCTTGAAGGTTTTCAGTGCATCTTCAAGGACTGGACAAACCAATTGTAGGGATTTTTAGTTTTCATTGCTGAGCACAACATCGAGGGCCGAAGGGCCTGTTCTGTGCTGTACTGTTCTATAAAACTAAGGAGCAAACACTGTTATTTGGATTTGGGATCATTTTGAAATGAGAAAACATCAGGCACTTTATAATGGGTCAAAATGGAGAAGAAACTAATAAAATCTGCGAATGCCTGGAACCAAATGGGAATGTTTGATTTCTGTTTTATCCATGCTGCTGCCTTGTTCTGCATTACAAGCCAGCGGGTTGCCCACTGTACTAAACCAGTCCCAGATGTGCATGTTAGGTGGATTGGCTATGCTAAATTGGCCCTAGGTGGGATTACGGGGATAGTGTGGGATTTGGGTCGAGGTGTGATTCTCTTTCAGAGGGGTGGTGTAGACTCGATGGGCCGAATGGCCTCCTGTAGGATTCTATGATCCTCCTAACCCTGACCATAGATTAAATCATAAATTATGTAATTTACGACTTTCTGGATCAAATTATCCAGGAAACTTTCTCCTTCCCCAGTCTAATTTCTATAGTTCAGGCGACAGCTCAACAACTCTGAGCTGATATTCCTGGTGCTGCATTTACTGCAGATGCCATTGCTGTGAATCATATTGATGCCCACCAGTTTCTTCAAAGCTGTGACACATCACTTCAATTTAAGGTTTGACCTGGAAGTTGTACAAATTCTGAGTATTGGCATCATTTTCTATTTTTATTTCATATTTATTGTATCCGCAGTATTTTGCTTTTCTTTAACCATGGAACTTCATATATGCAAATAGATTTATTCAATTTTTCTACCTGTTAACACTTGAGCTTTGAAAGTCCAAAGCAATTAATATACAGTCACTGCTTCTTAGTGCGAAGGTGATGTTTTAATATTCTCTTTGTGAGAAAAGAGACACCTGTTCACATTGTCTGCTGAGGTTCAAATGAGTTGGCATCTGACCAACTCTGCTTTTAATCAAATCTAGGCTAGAACTATGGAGCAGATCCCATTCGCTCGGATGCTGTATCAGCTGACTTAATTGTTTTATATCTATCTCTGAAATCGTAATCGGCGATGGATGATTTTATATTGGACAATGGGGCTTGCCCATGGCGATGCGGTTACCCAGCATTCACCGAGAGGGTGGCTATGCCCCAGCTTCAGTCCAGAAGACCATTGCGCAGGCGCAGTGTCTCTCTTACTGGCGTATGCGCAGTGTCTCTCTTACTGGAGTATGCGCAGTGCGGGTGTTGGAAGTGTTCGGATGGGATGTGCAGGAGCTGCAGGCAGAGATGAACTAATTAAGATAGCGGGCGAGTGAGGTTAAATGCAGCCGGCGTGTGAGGAGGGAGGCTTCATGAATACCTGGTGCAGGAATAGAAGGTTTCATAAACACCGGACGAAGGCCTCATCCGCAAATAAAAACATCGAGGCCCTTTGTTGGGACCGATGTTGCAGCCGCCATCTTTAGATAACAGCGAGCAGTGCGGCCGCCATCTTTGTAGGGGGCAATGGGCAGCATGGCGCATGTGCTGCGCCATCTTTATTTGGGGCATTTGGCATGAATTCCAGAAGTTAGTACCTGGCTTCCAATGTTTGTCTCTTGTTCGTTAAGTCGTAGAATCATTGAATGATTACATTACAGAAGATTCACCTGAGGAAGGTGCAGCGCTCCGAAATCTAGTGATATCGAAACAAACCTGTTAGACTTTAACCTGGTGTTGTAAGACTTCTTACTATTACAGAAGAAGACTGCTTAGCCTTCCTGTTAGTGCCAGTTCTCTGCCAGAACAAAGCAGTTAGTCCCACTCCCCTGTGCTTTCACTCACAGGACCAGCTGCAAATATTCCCCATCCCGTTACCTGTGGAGAAGTTGATGACTGATCTTCTTGAACTGCTGCAGAAGTTGCTCCCACAGTGTTGTTCGATAGGTAGTTGCAGGTTATTCATGCAACAATGTTGAAGGAACAGCAATATTTGTCTCATACAATGTGTGTTTATATCGTATCATTCATGTCATGGAACATTCCAAGGTGTTTCATGGGAATTTTATAAAGCAACATTTGGCACAGAAGTATGTAGGGACACTTGAGGACTGATTGTCAAAGGTTTGGCCAAGGATATAGAATTTACGGAATATTTTAAAGTAGGAAAGGAAGATAGAGGGGAGAGGATTAGGGAGGAAATTCCAGCATTTATAGGCTTGGAAACTGGGGAATGGACACCAAGGATGGAGTGATTTCTTAAACTGGAGCCTTTGTAGGTCAGCGAGCACAGGGGCGGAACACGACTTGGTGTGACTAAGCACATAGGCAGCAAAGATTTTGATGACCTCCAGAATACAGGGAGGTTGAATGTGGGAGGCCGACTGGGAGTGCTTTAGGATTGTTAAATCTAGAGGTAATAAAAGAATGTGTGATGGTTTCAGCAGCAGAGTGGAATTGAGCGATTTAACTGAAGCAGAAATAGTTGGTCTTGGTGATGATTTGAATATCTGGTCAGAATCTCAGTTTGGGAATTGTTGTGAATAGTTTAGTTTGGCCTTAGAAAGTTCCCAGGGAGAATAATGGGGTCATTGGCTCGGGAGTGTGGTTTATACTGGGAACTAAAGACAACAGCTTTGGTCTTCCCAATATTAAACTGGAGGAAATGTGTGCTCATGCAGTATTGGACATCAGACAGATCGGATGGTGTTTGACCTGATCGGGATCTTGGAGATGATGTTGTTCATATTCGCTTGCTAGACTGACCCTTCTATGTGGTGGATGTTGAGGGGTTGGGAGATTGTCAAATGGTGGTTCAGTTTAACATCTATAAAATATCTCTCCATTATACCCTGTCTTTCCCAACCACTTGTCTCTCTCCCACCTCTCAATCTTTTTCTCTCCCACTTCTCTCACATTTTTTCTCTCTCGTCACGTAGAATTGTCTATCCCAGAGGTTTGTGGATGCTCCATCATTGAATATACTTCAGGCTGAGATGGAGAGTTTTGATCTCTCAGGGGGTAAGGGGAGTTGGGGAGATGCAGAAAAGTGGAGTTAATAGACCAAAGCCATCTACGATCAGAGTAATTAACAGAGCAGACCCGATGGGCCGAATATGTTACTGCTGTTCCTATTTCTTATGATCCAATAGGGGTCCGAGTTTTGTGTAGGTCCAGACTGGGAGGCAGGTTCCCTTCCCTGAAGGATCTTAATGAACCAGTTCGGTTTTTACAATAATCCAGCCATTTTCATGGTCATTTTTAGGTAGTGCTGGCCCCACAAATGACCAGATTGATTCAACTCAATTTCACAACCTGCCTTTGAATTTTTGTGGGCTCTCTCTCACTCCCTATTTTCTGTTTTAAGTCAATTTCACAGAGGATTAGAAGAAGAGGATTTGTGGGTGGAAAACTCAAACCAAACATCACATCAGGATCTGAATATCATCAGATGTTTTGAGAAATGTGGGGACTGTGTGGAGGGATTCGGGTCCCTGTCTCTGCTGGAAACTCATCGGTGCAGTAACAGAAGGGAGAGGCCACTTCTCATCCTGTGGGAAGGAATTCACTCGGTCATTCACCCTGCGAGTTCACACTGGAGAGAGACTTTTCAGATGCCCCAACTGCAAATCCTGTGGAAAGAGGTTCAATTCATCACCAGATCTCACTGCACACCAGCAAGTTCACACAGTGGAGAAACCATAAAACTGTGTCAAAAGTTCCTGGGAACTGATGTCCCATCAACGTGTTCACACTGACGAGAGACCGTTCAGGTGCTCTCACTGCGGGACTGGGTTCAGGCGATCGTCTGACCTCACTGTACATCAGCGAGTTCACACTGGAGAGAGACCGTTCAATTGCTCAAAATGTGGGAAGAGATTCACTCGGTTATCCAGTCTGCAGACACACCAGCGAGTTCACACTGGGGAGAGGCCTTTCTCCTGCTCAGAGTGTGGGAAGGAATTCACTGAATCATCAGGACTGCTGCGACACCGGCGAGTTCACACAGGGGAGAGGCCATTCGCCTGCTCTGAATGTGGGAAAGGATTTACTCGGTCTCAGCACCTGCAGAGACACCAGCAGGTTCACACAGACACAAAATCATTCAAATGCCCAGACTGTGAGAAGTGTTATAAAGGTTCCCTGGAGCTAATACGCCATCAACGTGTTCATACTGGGGAGAGACCTTTTAAATGTTCAGACTGTGGGAAGTGCTTTAAAAGTTCCTGGGAACTGATATCCCATCAACGTGTACACACTGACGAGAGACCGTTCAGGTGCTCTGACAGTGGGACTGGGTTCAGGCGATCTTCTGAACTCACTGCACACCAGTGCGTTCACACTGGGGAGAAGCCGTTCACCTGCTCCAAGTGTGGGAAGAAATTCAAACACTCATTCATGCTGCTGACACACCAACGAGTTCACAGGCGAGAGACCTTTTAAATGTCCAGACTGCAGCAAATGCTATAAAAGTGCTGGGAACCTGATGCTCCATCAGCGTTCTCACACCGACGAGAGGCCATTCAGGTGCTCTGACTGTGGAACTGAGTTCAGACGAGCTTCTCAACTTACTGTTCACCAGCGTATTCACACTGGGGAGAGGCCATTCACCTGCACTGTGTGGGGGAAGGGATTTATTGATTCATCCACCCTGCAGAAACATAGGAGAGTCCACACTGGGGAGAGGCCATTCACCTGCTCCCAGGGTGGGAAGGGATTCACCCAGCCGTCCACCCTGCTGAGTCACCAGCAAATTCACAAGTAGCCGCAGTGACTGGATTTTGTTGTTAATCACATCCAGGATTGAACCATGTTCATTGAATCTGTTTCTGCTAATGTTAAAGGCCAACCCGGTTAGAATGATTAATTTTCTGTATAAAGGGGCAACACTGTGGTGCAGCGGTTAGCACTGCTGCCTCACGGCGCTGAGGTCCCAGGTTAGATCCTGGCTCTGGGTCACTGTCCGTGTGGAGTTTGCACATTCTCCCCATGTCTGTGTGCATCTCCCCCCACCACAACCCAAAGCTGTGCAGGGTAGGTGAATTGGTCATGCTAAATTGCCTCTTAATTGGAAAAAATAATTGGGTACACTAAATTTATATTAAAATAATATTTCTCTATGAAGAATAGATCAGTTTTATTTTCAATACACAGTGTGCTGAATATTTTAATAACTCTCATACAAGTTTGTTCCTTTTTTAGCTGATGCTTCCACTTGTGGGGCATTCTAGAATGGGAGGTCAGACTCTTAGGATAAGAGGTAGCAAATTTAAAACAGATTTGAGGAGAAACTACTTTTCTCAAAGGGTGGTGAATTGGAATCCGTTACCTCAGAGTGTGGTGGATGCTGGGACAGTGAGGAAATTGAAGGAGGAGTTAGACAGATTTTTAATTGGTGATGGGTTTTGGAGAATGGGCAGCACGGTGGAGTTACGGCCAGGATAAGATCGGCCATGATCGAATGGCGGAGCAGACCCAATGGGCCAAATGGCTCAATTCTGCTCCTATATCTTATGAACTTGTGAAATAGGTGCTCTCCCTCTGCCCTGTCTCCTCCATGCTCACCTCCAACAAGTGGGAGGCGCTCCGAGAGCTTCTTTGTCACTAAGATTGAGACAGTCAATCAGCTGCCTCTGCTGATTCTCTCCCTTCCCACAGGGCCAAATTGCATCCTAAAGGTCCGGCTTGTGCAAGCCCTGAACTCGCATCATCGTCCAGTTTCTCTCCTCTCTTTTAGCTCCTTCTATATTCTCTTGTCCATGAGACCTGCCTTCTCCCTCGATCCCACTCTGACTAAACTGCTGACCGCCTACTTTCTCCAAGTTAGCTGAAACACCCTGGGATGTTTTATTACATTAATTGTGTTATATAAATACAGGTTGTTATTGTTTCACCACAGCCAGTTTGTGCAAACTAAGATTCCACAAACAGCAAGCAGACCAGTGACTGATTAATCCAGTGTTTCTTTGGGTGTTAGTTGAAACACAAATGTTGGTCATACTGCACCAGGAGAACTCCCCTGTGGATATATGTGGAGGTGAAAGTTCTTGTATTTATTTCACAGCTTTCACACCCTCTGAACATCCCAAAGTGATTCACAGTCTGTGACAGCATCAGACAGTCAGCATGGGTTTACAAAAGGGAATTCATGCTTGAGAAATCTGGAATTCTTGGAGGATGCAACTAGTAGAGCTGATTAAGGGGGAGCCAGTATATGTTGCTTATTTGGACTTTCAGAAGGCTTTCAACAAAGTTCATATAAGAGATTAGCGTGCAAGATTAAAACGCATTGGATTGGGTAGTGTATTGAGATGGATAGAAAACTGGTTGGCAGTCAGGAAATAACACAGTGGTTAGCATAGTTGCTTCACAGCTCCAGGGTCCCAGGTTCGATTCCTGGCTTGGGTCACTAGCTGTGCGGAGTCTGCACGTTCTCCCCGTGTCTGCGTGGGTTTCCTCCGGGTGCTCCGGTTTCCCCCCACAGTCCAAAGATGTACAGGTTAGGTGGATTGGCCATACTAAATTGCCCATAGTGTTCAAAAAAGGTTAGGTGTGGATGGTATGGGCTTAGGTGGGTTGGTCTTTCCGATGAGGACTCGATGGGCCAAATGGCCTCCTTCTGCCCTGTAAATTCTATGTCTAAAAAGGTCTTTTACTGAGTGGCAGGCAGTGCCCAGTGGGATACCGCAGGGATCGGTGCTAGGACACCAGCTATTCACAATGTACATTTAATGATTTAGATGAGGGAACAAAATGTAATATCTCCAAATTTGCAGATGACACAAAGCTGGGTGGGAGGATGAGTGATCAGGAGGAAGCAGAGATCCTTCAATGTGATTTGGATGAGTGGGTAAATGAATGGCAGGTTCGTATAATTTGGATAATTGTGAGGTTTGGTAGGAAAAACAGTAAGGTAGAATATTATCTGTGTGGCTATAAATTAAGAGAGAAGAATGTGCAATGAGACCTGGGTATCCTCATACACCAGTCACTGACGGTAAGCATTGCAGATACAGCAGGCAGTAAAGTAGCAAATGGTCTGTTGGACCTCTTAGTGAGAGGATTTATGTACAGGGACAGGGATGTCTTGCCACAATTGTACAGGGCGTTGCTCAGCCCAAGACCGCAAGGAACGTCAGAGAGTCGTGAACACAGCCCAGTCCATTACACGAACCTGCCTCCCATCCATTGACTCCATCTACACCTCCCTCTGCCTGGGGAAAGTGGGCAGTATAATCAAAGACCCCTGCCACCCGGCTTACTCACTCTTCCAACTTCTTCCATCGGGCAGGAGATACAGAAGTCTGAGAACACGCACCAACAGATTCAAAAACAGCTTCTTCCCCACTGTCACCAGACTCCTAAATGACCCTCTTATGGACTGACCTGATTAGTACAACACTCCTGTATGCTTCACCCGATGCCGGTGTCTATGTATTTACATAGTGTACCTTGTGTCACCCTATTATGTATTTTATTTTATTTTCATGTTCGAAATGATCTGTTTGGAGGAAAATACTTTTCACTGTAACTCGGTACACGTGACAATAAACAAATCCATCCACAGGGTGACCGTGTACTGTGTCAAACCTGACATCTGCACAACCAGACCCCACTTTTCCTGGAACAACATGTCTGCTGCTTTCCAGGCCTCTTCCTTTCCCCTCACTATTATCTCAGATAGCTAACAAATTCCACATGTGCATCATCCTCCAGCCACCTATGGCCTCCATTTTAAATATTTACATTGGTCTTGCCAACAGCAATGGGATATCTGCTATCACCGGGATTGTTTCTAAAATACTACCTCTCTGATTTTAAGGATTCTGCAAGCAATACATTGATCTAGATGTCAGTAATCCATATCCTCACGTGAGTTCCACTGTTTAATATGATTATTTGTTCACATAGAAAACGTATATCATTTAACCTTCAACAGCATCTTCCAACCCCACGACCTCTAACTTCCACAGAACCATAGAATTCCTACAGTGCAGGAGGAGGCCATTCAGCCCATCGTGTGTGCACCAACATTCTGAAGAGCACCCTCCTCCCACTGCCCCATCCCATACTTGTAACTCCCATTACCCCACCTAACCAGCACATCTTTGGACAGTAAGGGGCAATTTAGCATAAACTCTACCACCTAAAGGACAAGGGCAGCAGGTACATGGGACCACGTCCGCCTGCAAGTTCTCCTAGTCACAAACAATCCTGATTTGGAATTAGACCATTGGATAAAAGTCCTGGAGCTCCCTTCCTAACAGCACTTTGGGTGTCCCCCTGCTACATGGACTGCAATGAACATACAAACATAGGAGCAGAAGTAGGTCATTCAGCCCCTCAACCCTGCCCGTCATTCAATAAGATCACAACTGATCTGATAGTAACCTCAAATTTTCACTTCAAGAAGGCAGCCCCCATCTCAAGGACAATTTGGGGTGGCCAATGAATGCTGGTCTATCCAGTAATGTGCACATCCCATGAACAAATGTAAAAACCCAATTAAAACTGACTCATTACATCCCCCTCCAGACAAACTACAAGAGATTGTCTTTAAGATCAGTTCCTCATTTATCGTCTGTGCTTTTCTGAACGATGATTTGATTTATTATTGTTGGAATTCTTTGAAGAGGTAACCAGTACAGGCAATAAGGGGGAGCGAGTCGATATGATATATTTGGACTTTCAGAGGGCGTTTGACAAAGTCCTGCATAAGAGATTATTGCGCAAAATTAAAGCGCATGGGATTGGGGGAAATGTATTGAGGTGGATAGAAAACTGGTTGGCAGAGAGGAAACAAAGAGTAGGGATTAATGGGTCCTTTTCAAATTATCAGGCAGTAACTAGTGGGGAACCACAGGGATCGGTGCTGGGATCCCAGCTATTCACAATATATATTAATGATTTGGATGAGGGAACAAATGTAACATCCTGAAAGTTTGCAGATTATACCAAATTAGATGGGAGGGCGAATTGTGACGAGGATGCAGGGATCCTACAGTCTGATCTGGACAGGTTGGGCGAGTGGGCAAATCAATGGCAGATGCAGTATAATTTGGATAAGTGTGAGGTTATTCATTTTGGAAGCAAAAACAGGAAGGCAGATTACTACCTGAATGGTTGTAAATTGGGAGAGGGAAGTGTGCTTTGGGACCTGGGTGTCCTTGTGCACCATTCTCTGAAGGTAAGCATGCAGATACAACAGGCAGTAAAGAAGGCGAACGGTATGTTGGACTTCATTGCAAGAGGTTTCGAGTATAGAAGCAGGCATGTGCTGCTGCAATTGTACAGGGCCTTTGTGAGGCCACACGGAGTATTGTGTGCAGTTTTGGTCTCCTTCTCTGAGGAAGCATGTTCTTGCTCCCGAGGGTGTGTTACCAGACTGATCCCAGGGATGGCGGGACTGTCATATGAGGAGAGATTGACTAGGTTGGGATTGTTCTCACTGGAGTTCAGAAGAATGAGGGGGGAATCTCATAGAGACTTATAAAATTCTAACAGGACTAGACAGGGTAGATGAAGGGAAGATGTTACCAATGATGGGTGTGTCCAGAACCAAGGGTCACAATCTGAAGATTCAGGGTAAACCATTTCGGACAGAGATAAGGAGACAAGAGTGGTGAGCCTGTGCAATTCATTACCACAGGAAGTAGTTGAGGATAAAAATTTGAATATGTTCAAGAGGCGGCTGGATATAGCACTCAGGGAGAATGGGATCAAAGGCAATGGGGAGAAAGCAGGATTGGGCTATTGAGTTGGATGATCAGCCATGATCATGATGAATGGCGGAGCAGGCTCGAAGGGCCAAAAGGCGTCCTCCTATCTTCTATGTATGTATGTTCCCAGCAGTTACTTTTCTTCAGTAACATCCTCATTCTCCCTAAACTACCCTGCCTGTTAATTCTATTATTTCTGATAGTTCCATTATTGTAGCTAGAAACATTATGCATCAGAATTTAATCTATTCTGTTGCTCACTCTGGTTTAAGTTTAGGTTAATAACAGACAAACTCTGTCCTCTCCCCGATCCACTAAAGTTTCCAATGAGTCGATTCTGTGGAATGGAATGTCTTATCAGTGTTTCCATGGTGACCTTTCTGCAGTGAAGGAATGTCTTATCAGCGTTTCCACGGTGACCTGTCTGCAGTGAAGGTATGTCTTATCAGCGTTTCCACGGTGACCTGTCTGCAGTGAAGCGCCTGCTTGAGTTTCTAACTCAGACTAAACTTCTATCTCCCATAACATCCCATTATATCACAGTAAGAAGCCTTACAACACCAGGTTAAAGTTCAACAGGTTTGTTTCAAACACTAGCTTTCGGAGCGCTGCTCCTTCCTCAGGTGAATGAAGAGGTATGTTCCAGAAACATATATATATATATATTATATATATATATATATATATATATATATATATATGTAGACAAAGTCACTGTTGGACTTCTTACTGTGCTCACCCCAGTACAACGCCGGCATCTCCACATCATGAACACATTATATCAGACATTGGATGTCAATGTATTTCAGCCATGTTATATTAATGTCTCCAAAATCCGAAAACAAGTTCAGATACCACAAACTTTGAAATGTGGGAGGACAAGTTGATAAAGTGTTTCAAAAACACATGGGATCCAAGGTTTTATAATTCTGGGTGTGGAGCACAAAAGGACAGAGGTCATGTAAACCTCTACAAATCATTGGTTAGGCTGCAGTTAGAATATTAGATCAGGTTTTGGGGATCTTACACCAGGAAGGATGTCAAGGCCATGGAGAGGGTGGAGAAGAGATTCACTGAGATGATCCCAGGGAAGAGAGGCTTCAGTTTCCAGGAGAGATTAGAGAAACTGGGGCTCTTTACATTCGTACAGAGGCTGACTGGAGATCAGAGGGAGGGGATTTGATTCTGGCCTTGGGTGACTGTGTAGAGTTTGCAATTTCTCCCCTTGTCTGCGTGGGTTTCTTCCGGGTGCTCCGGTTTCCTCCCACAGTCCAAAGACGCACATGTTAGGTGGATTGGCCATTCTAAAAGATTTCCCCTGAGTGTCCAAAGGTTAGGTGGGGTTCTGGGGATAGGGTGGAGGAGTGGGGTGCCGTATTGGAGGGTCGGTGCAGACTCGATGGGTTGAATGGCCTCCATCTGCACAATAGGGATTTTATGAAATGGAAAAAGGGCTCATATAAAATATCAAGCAGGACTGTACAACAATGTTCAGGACTCACTGTCCCTCTGGGCCTGCGGGGTGTGTGTGTGTGGTAAGGGGGGGGGGGGACCGGTGATGGTTTCTCTTATCTCTGAATGAAATGTTATTTTTAAAGTGAAGGGTGTCTGTACTGGAAAATCTGAGTACCAAGTGCCAGCTTGAACCATTCTCCAAACTTACAGCACAGCTCCCTCTACATTGCCCCATTAAACACTCCCAAGGCTGATACAAAATGGTGTTAGATACAGAATAAATCTCCCTCGATTCTGTTCCCATCAAACACTCCACAAGGTTGGATACAACGTAAATCTTCCCCTGCACTATCCCCATCAAAAGCCCCTAGGCCAGGTACAGCACGGGGTTAGATACAGAAGAAATCCCCTTATACACTGTCCCCATCAAACACTCCCGGGCAAGTACAACACAGGGCTAGATACAGTGTAAAGCTCCAGTTACACGATATCATCAAACATTCTCAGGGCAGGTACAGCACAGGGTTAGTATAATCAAACACTGCTGGGGCAGATACACAGGCAGGTTTGCAAAACCATCCCTGGATGGCAAGGCTAGGGGAGACAGCATGGAAGGTATGGGGAGCTGGGACTGTTTAAATTTGGTTTCGGGAGTCGCAGATTACCTACAAAGTGAATTTCACAAAACATTTCTTGATATTTTACATTTGCCAAATCACATCTGCACACTCGCACCGATATCCTCACATGAGGCGACATGGGCTCCACCCAATGCAGACAATTCATAGACTTTCAGGTGATCTCATATTAGAACTTGGAATTATTTTCAACCAATCCACTAGTGTTTGTAAACAGTTCACTCAATTGTTATAGTTTGAACAAGACGTTTTTTTAAATATGTTTATTAAGAATTTTTTAACAAAATTTTCAACCATACAAACAAACCCCGCCCCCCGTAACAAAAAGAAAGAAAGCGCACATAGCAAGACATGAACATGGCAAGTCAATATGGTACAGAACTTTGGACATTGGATTCCTCCCATACATATCAGTTTTCCGGATCATTCATGTATTTTCTTGCTCAAATGTCCCCCAGGAAAAAAAACCTTCCCCCTCTTTCCCCCCCCGGGTTGCTGCTGCTGTCCGACCTTCATCTAACGCTCCGCGAGATAGTCTAGGAACGGTTGCCACCGCCTGTAGAGCCCCTGCGCAGACCCTCTCAAGGCAAACTTTATCCTCTCCAATTTGATAAACCCTGCCATATCATTTATCTAGGCTTCCACGCTGGGGGTCTTCGCCTCTTTCCACATTAACAAGATCCTTCGCCGGGCTACTAGGGACGCAAAGGCCAGAATGCTGGCCTCTTTCGCCTCCTGCACTCCCGGCTCGTCCGCTACTCCAAATAGTGCTAGCCCCCAGCTTGGCTTGACCCTGACTTTCACTACCTTAGATGTTCTCGCAACTCCCCTCCAGAGCCGGGCATGACCAAAACATTTGGACATGGTTCGCTGGGCTTCCTGAGCACCTCCCACATCTGTCCTCCACCCCAAAGAACCTACTCAACCTCGCCCCCGTCATATGCGCTCTGTGAACTACCTTAAACTGTATCAGGCTAAGCCTGGCACACGAGGAAGAGGAATTAACCCTACTTAGGGCATCGGCCCACAGCCCCTCCTCTTCCCATTTACCCTTCAGCTCCTCTACCAAAGCCTCCCCCTCTTCTTTCATCTCCTGGTATATCGCCGACACCTTGCCCTCTCCGACCCATACACCCGAGATCACCCTGTCTTGAATCCCCTGTGCCGGGAGCAGCAGGAATTCCCTCACCTGCCGCCTCACAAACGCCCTCACTTGCATGTACCTGAAAGCGTTTCCCGGGGGTAGCCCAAACCTCTCCTCCAGCGCCCCTAAGCTTGCAAACGTCCCGTCAATGAACAGGTCCCCCATTCTTCTAATCCCTGCCCGATGCCAGCTCTGAAACCCTCCGTCCATCCTTCCCGGGACAAACCTATGGTTGTCTCTGATTGGGGACCACACCGAGGCTCCCGTCGCACCCCTGTGCCGTCTCCACTGCCCCCAGATCTTTACCGTTGCCGCCACCATCGGGCTCGTGGTGTACCTTGTCGGCGAGAGCGGCAGCGGTGCCGTCACCAGCGCCCCCAGGCTCGTTCCTCTGCAGGACACCATCTCCACCTCTTCCATGCTGCCCCCTCTCTCTCCATCACCCACTTATGGATCATCACCATGTTGGCTGCCCAATAGTAGCCACCCAGATTCGGCAACGCCAGCCCTCCTCTATCCCTACTACGCTCAAGGAACCCCCTTCTTACCCTCGGGGTCTTACTCGCCCACACAAAGCCCATAATGCTCCTGCCTGCCCTCTTAAAAAAGGCCTTGGTGATCACAATTGGAAGGCATTGGAATACAAAAAGAAACCTCGGGAGGACCACCATTTTAATCGACTGCACCCTGCCCGCGAGCGAGAGTGGCAACATGTCCCACTGTTTAAAGTCCTCCTCCATCTGCTCCACCAGCCTCGTCAAGTTAAGTTTGTGCAGGGCCCCCCAGCGCCTAGCTACCTGGATCCCCAAGTACCGAAAGCTCCTTTCCGCCCTCCTCAATGGTAGGTCGTCTATCCCTCTTCCCTGATCCCCCGGATGCACCACAAAGAGCTCGCTCTTCCCTGCATTGAGCTTATAGCCCGAGAAGTCCCCAAACTCCCTTAGGATCTGCATGACCTCCACCACCCCCTCCACTGGGTCCGCCACATACAGCAACAGGTCGTCTGCAGACAGCAACACTCGATGCTCCTCTCCCCTTCGGACCACCCCCTCCATTTCCCAGACTCTCTTAATGCCATGGCCAAAGGTTCAATTGCTAGTGCAAACAACAAGGGGGACAGGGGGCACCCCTGCCTTGTCCCTCGATACAGCCGAAAATAGTCCGACCTCCGCCGATTCGTAACCACACTCGCCACCGGGACTCTATATAGTTTAACCCAACTGATAAACCCCTCTCCAAACCTCCGCAACACTTCCCAGAGATATTCCCACTCTACTCGGTCAAAGGCCTTCTCCGCGTCCATTGTTGCCACTATCTCCGCCTCTCCCTCCACCGATGGCATCATTATCACGTTTAGGAGCCTTCGCACATTGTTATTTAGCTGCCTACCCCTTACGAATCCCGTCTGGTCCTCACCCCCGGGACACAGTCCTCAATCCTCGTAGCCAACATTTCTGCCAGCAACTTAGCATCTACATTGAGGAGCGAGATCGGCCTATACGACCCGCATTGCAGTGGGTCCTTATCCCGCTTCAGGATCAAAGAGATCTTCGCCTCCGACATTGTCGGGGGCAGGGTCCCCCCTCCCTGGCTTCATTGAAGGTCCTTACCAGCAGTAGGGCTAACAGGTCTACATACTTCCCATAAAACTCCACCGGGAACCCATCCGGTCCCGGGGCCTTCCCTGCCTGCATGCTCCCCAGTCCTTTAACCAGCTCCTCCACCCAAATTGGCACCTCCGCACTCCAGTCCTGGTAGACTCGGATCACCGCATTCTCCCGTCTACTGCTCCGCACCTTCTTGGCCCATCTCAGAACACTCTCTTTGTCCGCAAAGCGATGGAACCTCGCCACTATCGCTCTTGGCGGCTCGCCAGCCTTGGGTCTCCTCGCCAGGACCCGGTGAGCCCCTTCTAGCTCCAGGGGGCTCGGAGAGACCTCCGCACCCATCAGCGAATGGAGCATCGTGCTCACATACGCCCCGGCATCAGCCCCCTCCACTCCTTCGGGCAGACCCAGAATCCGGAGATTCTTCCTCCTCGACCTGTTCTCCAGGACCTCGAATCTCTCGGCCCACCTCTTGTGCACCGCCTCGTGCGCCTCCATCTTTACCGCCAGGCCCAGGATCCCGTCCTCGTTAGTTTTATCCCTCACCTCACGGAGCTCCACCGCCTGGGCCTTCTGGGTCTCCTTCAGCCCCTCGATCGCCATCAGCATTGGCGCCAGCACCTCCTTTCTAAGCTCCTCCACGCAGCGCCTAAGGAACTCCTGCTGGTCCGGCCCCCATGCTGCTCGATCTCTGCCCTCCGCCATCTTGTTTTTTCCCCCTCGTTTCTGCCACTGCTCCAAAGCCTCTTTTTCCGTCGCTCCACTGCTAATCCCCGCCATACGACGTAGGGGGACCTTACTTCACCTTCCCACACGGGATTCAATCAAAACAAATTCCCGTTGTGGCTCCTCCGGAGAGCCTAAAAGTCCGTTATAGCGGGAGCTGCCGAAATGTGCGGCTTAGCTCCGCATCGCCACAACCAGAAGTCTGAACAAGACTTTTAACGATTAGGAAGGACAGGAATTTCAGATGGTAAATTGAAAGAAATGTAGTTAAAATAAAGATACATGGGCAGCACGGCGGCTAGCACTGCTGCTTCACGGCACCGAGGTCCCAGGTTCGATCCCGGCTCTGGGTCACTGTCAGTGTGGCGTTTGCATTCTCCCTGTGTCTGCATGGGTTTTGCCCCACAATCCAAAGATGTGCAAGGTAGGTGGATTGGACATGCTAAATTGCCCCTCAATTGGAAAAACGAATTGGGTACTCTCAATTTATTTTAAAAAACGAGAATATAGGTGCATATCGATACAGAAGGAAAAGGGTAAACTGATCGATACAGAAAGAAAAGGGTAAACTGATCGATACAGAAGGAAAAGGGTAAACTGATCGACACAGAAGGAAAAGGGTAAACTGATCGATACAGAAGGAAAAGGGGAAACTGATCGACACAGAAGGAAAAGGGTAAACTGATCGACACAGAAGGAAAAGGGTAAACTGATCGACACAGAAGGAAAAGGGTAAACTGATCGACACAGAAGGGAAAGGGTAAACTGATCGATACTGAAGGAAACGGGTAAACTGATCGATACAGAAGGAAAAGGGTAAACTGATCGATACAGAAGGAAAAGGGTAAACTGATCGATACAGAAGGAAAAGGGGAAACTGATCGATATAGAAGGAAAAGGGGAAACTGATCGATATAGAAGGAAAAGGGGAAACTTATCAACACAAAACAGACCTTTACCATTTCTTTTGGTTGATGGCTGTAAAAACATAATCCCTCTTGTACCCCTTCTTTGACAACAATTCTGATGGGAATCTTGCTTTGGGGATTCCAGTTCTTGGCTGGCAACAGACCTTCTCCTCGGGGTTTAAATACCTAAGTAGCTCCTCCCTCAGTTTGAATAAACAGATTAGAACTCAATGGTTGGTCAGTTTCATTACTGAATCGATTTGATTGGGTTTTAACCATTTGGGTAAATGTTTCAGATCAGGATACAATGGGAATGTTTAATGTATCCCTCCTGTCTGATCCTGCACAACTCTTCAATTCATTGTATGACCTTCCAGTTCCAAATAAGATTACCAAGTGTATGAAACCTCACTGCTAACCATCTTATCAGATCATACATTCCTTCTTACAGAAGCTGTAGTACATAATTTAAAACAGACTGATATAGTTTTAGGTATGTCTTTAAACACATACTAACTGATTATTAAATCTTCAATTAAATTTAATTGACGCTATTTGTTTCTGGCTGGTGAATGATGAATACACTTCATTGCTTAATAGCTGGATACAAAATGCCCTTTACATGTAAATATTAGTCTCAAAATGGTTTCCTTGATCTTGTTTGCTTATTCAATAAATATTAAATGTAACTTGTCTAAAAATGAATAATTTCTACTGAAATTTACTACCTAGTCCCACTTATAGGTGTCTGTAAAGACTTTTGTTCATCCCCCTGCATGATTCAATGGGCTAATTTGTTCAGGAGAACAACAAAGATGTGAGAGTGGAAATAATCTGGAGTTCATGATGAGGTGTTATTGTTCAGTGGTTACAGTCCCATCTCTGAGTCAGGAGGATGTGGGTTCAACTTCACCTCCAGGAACCGGACCATAAAATCCAGCTGATATTCCGATGCTGTACCGAGGGAATACAGCACTGTCTTTCAGAGGAAACCTTCCAATATAACCCCATCTGCTCTTGCAGCTGGACTTAAAAGGTTCTGCTGATGATATTTCGAAGGAGGAAGTTCTCTCGGGTGAACTGCTCACTATAAAGCCCTCAGTGATGAGCACTGAACAGATAATCTGGTCATAATCATAGTTTTGAACTCACTTTCTTGCTTCACAGATGCTGCCTGACCTGCTGAGTATTTCCAGCATCTTATTTGTGTTTGTTGGAGCCTGTTGTACACAATCTGGCTGCTTTATTTCCTACATTACAACAGTCACTACATTTCAAAAGAACTTCTTTGTGTGTAAAGCACTTTCTAAGAGAAATGAAGGATTCCAACACTGTCCATTTAATGCAATTCATGTCCATTCTATTAATCCCTTTAACAGGGCTCGAGTTTAACATTAGGGAAATAAATCTCAACTGTCAAAATGGACATGGTTCATTTCTGGGTGTAGGAATCCAATCCCTGTAATCACATGTGAACTCTCTGGTGTTTCAGACGATTGGATGGCCGAGTGAATCCTCTGCCACACACGGGGCAGGTGAACGGCTTCTCCCCAGAATGGATTCGCTGGTGTTTTGTCAAATCACTTCCGCTTTTAAAGCTCTTCTCACAGACAGAGCATTGAAATGGTCTCTCATCAGTGTGAACAAGTTTATGTTTCTTAAGCTGCGATTTCAAAGTGAACCCCTTCCCACATTCAGCGCAGGAAAAGGGTTTCTCCCCAGTGTGAACTCGCTGGTGATCCCGGAGATTATATGGATTAGTGTAACTCTTCCCACACTCAGAGCAGGTGAATGGTCTCTCATCAGTGTGAATACGCTGGTGTCTAAGAACGTGTGCTGATTTAATAAATCCCTTCCCACACACGGAGCAGATGAACGGCCTCTCACCAGTGTGGACACGCTTGTGATCAGTGAGGTGGGAAGAACAAGTGAATCTCTGCCCACACTCAGAGCAGTGGAATGGTCTCTCCCCAGTGTGAACCCGTAGATGCTCTGTGAGGTTGGATGAAGACCGGAAGCTCTTCCCACACTGACAGCAATCGTACAGTTTCTCTCCAGTGTGAACTCGCTGGTGCGACGTTAGGCTGGATGCTGAAGTGAATTCCTTTTCACAGGTGGAGCAGGTAAACAGCTTCTCTCTCGTGTGAACACGTTGATGAATAATTAGACTCCCAGCATTCTTATAGCTTTTCCCACAGTCAGAGCAGTTGAAAGTCCTCTCCCTGGTGTGACTCCATCGATGATTTTCCAGCTCTGATGGGGATCTGAGTCCCTTCCCACAGTCCCCACATTTCCACGGTTTTCCCATGCTGCCGGCCTCCTTGTGTTACCAAGGCAGTGACGTAGTGGTATTGTCACTGGACTAACAATCTAGAGACCCAGGGTAAAGCTCTCGGGACCCAGGTTCAAATCCCACCACGGCAGATGGTAAATTGAATTCAATAAAGATCTGGAATTCAAATTCTAATGATGACCATGAAACCATTGTCAATTTTTGTAAAAACCCATCTCGTTCACTGATGTCCTTCAGGTCTGGCCTACATACGACTCCAGATCCATAGCAATGTGGTTGATTCTTAAATGCCCTCAGGGATGGGCAATAAATGCTTCCACAACCAGCAATGCCCACATCCCATGAACAAATGAAAAAAAAAACAGGCCTGGATAATCAGTTGAAGCCTCTTCCACACACACAACACGTGTACGGTTTCTCCCCACTGTGAACGGTGCAATGTTTTTTCAGGCTTTTCAGTCAGTTCACTGGAACACTCTCACTCAGGTGTGTGTGGGTCTCGGTGCTTGTCCAGTCACAATGATGTTTCCGATCCTTTCCCACAAACAGAACAGACAAACATTTCTCCATCCACATTCAAAAGTTGGTGATATTCAGATCCTGGTGAATGTGTCAAATCCTCTCCTTCCAATCCCCTGTAAAAGGAGTTGACAGTGTCAGTATCACTTTCATTCCAGGATAGAAATTCAGAACAAATCATTCTAATTTCTATGGAATATTCTTCCCTCTCTGGTTTCCCCAAATATGTTGCCCAATTAAAGTAAAAGGAGGAAAAATCCCAACATGAACAATGGTAAGCTAGGGTAGCATTGTGGTTAGCAATGCTGCCTCATGGCGCTGAGGACCTGGATTCGATACGGCGCCGGGTCACTGCCCATGTGGAGTTGTACATTCTCCGCCTGTCTGCGTGGGTCTCATCCCCACAACCCAAAAAAGATGTGCAGGGTAGGTGAATTGGCCATGCTAAATTGCCCCTTAATTGGAAAAAAAAATTGGGGACTAAAAATTTAGGAAAAAAAGGAAAGCTTTTTAACTGAACAAGAATGATGCTTTCAGTGTCTCAGAAGCACTCTGCACCCGAGGTAACAACAGCTGTGGAAGGTATCAAGCGTGGACACCTCATGGTCCCGCTCCAGGGCCATCTGAACATGGACAAGAGCACAAAAGAGAGGCCAGCAGCATCCCCCATAGGGCTCACCCATCCAGATGTACAAATTGGTATTTTAAGCAGACTAGGAGCAGAATTTCCGCTCCGACTAGCCCAGACCCCTCCGTGTAGCAAAGCTGACTTTCTAAAAGAGCATCCTGCCTGAGCCCACTCCCCCACCCTATCCCCATAACCCCCCCCCCCCCCCTAACCTGTAGATCTTTGGGTTGAGGGAGGACAGCAGAGCACCGGAAGAAATCCACAGACACAGGGAGACTGCAAACTTCACAACGACAACCACCCAAGCTCGGATTCGAATCCAGGTCTCTGTCGCTGTGAGGCAGCAGTGCCAACCACAATGCCGCTTATTAACAATTTAAACGATCGCCCGGCATTAGGACCCAGTTGGAAAAGAGACCCTAAAGTCCTGCCCATTGTCTGACCTCGGCCAGCCGCCAGCGCTCTTCTCCTCGGTGAACCAACATGGCGGCCGCTCGCCTGGGCCTGGTCCCAGACACAGGACCCAGAGCCAAAATCTCGCTACCTCAGGGTCTTATTGAGGGTTTGCGGCCTTCACTCGGGAGTTGAGACACTCTCCTCTCCACAGCTGGCTCCATCCATCATCTCTCCCCCCCGGGTTCCATATCCTTACCAGTTTATTGCAGCCTCTCCGCGCCACCACTTCCCGGTTCCCTCCGAATCGGAAGAGGAAGCCACCCAGAATGCCCCGCGGCTGGCCCTGGAGCATGCGCACTCAGCGCCTGCGCAATGAGAGAGTTGGATGAGAGGTTTCTGGGCCGCGGAGGATTGTGGGAACCTTAGCCACCATTCATGAGCTGCAGGAAGTCAGTGTTTTACTGGCGACTAACCGCAGCTCAAACCTCAACCTATAATTCTGTTCCTTTCTCTCTACAGATGCGGTCTAACCTCATTAGTGTGTCATATTTTGATATTCCAACATCTGCAATGTTTTTGCTTTTTAAAAATTCATTAATTTTATACTGGAGTGGCTGGCTGGGCCAGTATTTATTGCTATTCATAACTGCCTTGAGCAGTAAGCCTACTTGTGACAATAATAAAGATTCCTGTTATTGTGCATAAGTCAGCGGTTCTTTCTATCCAGGGGTCTTTTAATGCTCCTGAGTTACGAATCTGACCAGAACTCGATTGTGTAATAATAATAATCATCATTATTATTGTCACAAGTAGAATATAAGAGGTCTATGAAATGCAGGAGAGATTAAATGGCGAAAGGGATGTAAGACAAAATGAGATGGTAATCAGGAATATAGAAAGATTTCTAACACTGATGGTGGCCATTCCGCAGGGTGGACAATTCAGTGAATCAAGAATGGTTAGAGTGTGGTGCTAATAATGCCAGGGTTACAGGGTTGATCCCTGTGCTGGCTGTCCAAGTTTTTATTATTGCAGTGTAAAACCTACTTCTGCCACTAATAAAGATTATTATTATATTTATTTCAAGGAGGGTGGAGTCTAATAGCAAAGTGGTGTTGCTGCAACTGCACAAGCAGCCAGTGAGGCCACATTTAGAACACTGTACAGTCTTGATCACCTTCTTCAAGGAAAGATGAGGGACTGCCAAATGTGGAAAGAATTTCTTCTCCCAAAATGGTAAATCTTGGAATTATTTACCCCAGGAAATGTGGAGGCCGAGTCCTTGATCAGTTGCAAGGCTGAGATCGATCTGTTTTTAATCAGTAGGGGAATTAAGGGTTACTGAGGGAAGGTAGGAAGGACATAGTGAGTATTAGATCAGCCATGATCTTATTAAATGGTGGAGCAGCTCATAGGGCTGAACGGTTGACTCGTGTTCCTGTTTCTTCTGGTCTGTTCTGTTTGTAGGTAAAGATTTCCAATATCTGTGTGACTGGAGAAGCACTGAGATATATAAAATCCTCGTTAGACACCATCTGGACTGCTGTGATTTCACAAAAAAAAAACACAAAAGCTGGAAAGCTTCAGCATACCAGGCAGCGTCTGGGGAGGGAAACAGAGTTAATGTTTCAGGTCAGCATGATCTTTCAACAGATCAAGAACAGTGTTCCCATTAGGGACAAAGGGGGAAATCTGTGGGTGGAGCCAGAGGGCATTGGTTGGACGTTGAACAAATACTTCACATCTGTCTTCACCCAAGAGAATGAGAAGGTAGACATGGAACTCAGACAGAGAGACTGACGTTTACGAGCAAATTGAGATAGGGAGTGACATGGTATTGGAGGTATTGGCTGGCTTAAAAGTGGACGAATCTCCAAGTCTGAATGAACTGTGTCCCAGGATGCTGAGAGACGAGGGAGGAGATTGCAGGGGCTCTGAACCAAATTTCTAATTCTTCTCTGCCCACAGAGAGGCGCCAGAGGACTGGTGAACACCTAATGTGGTCCCACTATTTCAGAAAGGTTGTAGAGATAAATTAGAGAACTACAGACTAATGAGTCTCATTTTCAATTCATTTCATGTCAGTGGTAGGGAAAATATTGGAGAAAATTCAGAAGGAGCGAGACTTACCTTCACTTGAAGAGGCAATATTTGATCAGGAATAGTCCACATGGCATTGTTAGAGGGAGGTTATGCCTAACAAATCTGAATTGATTTTTTATGTGACCAGCTGTGTAGATGAGGATAGGGCAGTTGATGTGGTTTACATGGATTTCAGCAAAGCCTTTGACAAGATCCCACAGGGGAGACTTTATAAAGAAGGCAAAAGCACATGGGATACACGTAACATGATAAGGTGGATTCAAAATCAGCTCAGCTGTAGGGGACAGAGGGTGATGACAGATGGCTGCTTTAGTGACTGGAAGTCAGTGTCGAGTGGCACACCACAGGGATCCAGCAGAGTAAGAATGGAGGGAGCGTGTGTGGGATGGAGATTTGCAGCTTTCGGGGAATAAGAGAGAGGAAAAAATGTGACATAGAAACTAGAATTGTCTGTTCTGAGTTTCTATCCTGTACTGACAGTGATGAATTTTGTAAATTGTTTTTACAGTATATTAGATGAGGAGGAATTACAAACAGAAGTCTCAAACGTCACGTCTCGATCTGACAGTCACTCGATTCCTTGGAACCTGAATGTCATCGGGCTTTGAATCTAGAAGGAGAAATGTTTGCCCGAACTGTCAGCTACAGGTTTCAAACATCAGTGTGACTGGAAAAGCACCGAGACCCACACAGCACACCCAAGTGAGAGTGTTCCATGTGAACTGACTGTGGAAACATCAGTGTGACTGGAAAAGCACCGAGACCCACACAACACACACCCGAGTGAGAGTGTTCCATGTGAACTGACTGTGGAAACATCAGTGTGACTGGAAAAGCACCGAGACCCACACAACACACACTCGAGTGAGAATGTTCCATGTGAACTGACTGTGGAAAGATCTTTCACCAGTTACACAGCCTGAAAAACATCACACCATTCACAGCAAGGAGAGACTGCACCCGTGCTCTGTGTGGACGAGGCTTCAACTGATCAACGAACCTGGAGAGACACAAGGTGACCCGCACAATGGAGAAACCGTGGAAATGTGGGGACTGTGGGAAGGGATTCAAAGCTCCGTCTGAGGTGGAAATCCATCGATGCACCCACACTGGAGAGAGGCCGTTCACCTGCTTTGACTGTGATTCATCCAACCTTCTGATGCACCAGCGAGTTCACACCGGGGAGAGGCCATACACCTGCTGTGATTGTGGGAAGGGATTCAGTCGATCATCCAACCTGCAGTCACACCAGCGAGTTCACACCGGGGAGAAGCCATTCACCTGCTCTGAATGTGGGAAGGCGTTCACTCTGTTGTCCCATTTGCAGACACAGCAGAGAGTTCACACCGGGGAGAAGCCATTCACCTGCTTCCAGTGTGACAAAGGATTTACTAATTCATCCAATCTACAGAAACACCAGTGGGTTCACACAGGTGAGAGGCCGTTCACCTGCTCTGAATGTGGGAGGGGATTCATTCAGTTATCCAAGCTGCTGATACACCAGCGTTTTCACACTGGGGAGAGGCCGTTCACTTGCTCCGAATGTGGGAAGGGATTCACTCACACAGTCCTCCACCCTGCTCTCTCACCAGCGAATTCACATTGGGGAGAGGCCATTCCTCTGCTCTCAGTATGGGAAAGGATTCACTCAGTCATCTAGCCTGCTGACACATCAGAGAGTTCACACCGGGGAGAGACCATTCACCTGTTCTGTTTGTGGGAAGGGATTCACACAGTCAGCCAACCTGCAGACACATCAGCGAGTTCACAAGCAATTACAAGGGTTGGATTCTGCTGTTGTTGCTGCTGTTAATCACATCCAGGACTGACATTCTGACAGTTAGTGAAGTGGGAGGGTCGGAGGGTTTCTTTCTGCTGGACTAGCCGGTCTCCTGACTTTGCTTCCAGAGCACATTTCCACTGGAATGATCCACAAACTGATGAAGGACACTTATTTTATCCTGAGTAGTGAATACTGTTATTTCTACAACTGCAGGTAAATCTCTCATAAATATATTTGTCTCTGTTCCATTGAGCCTACAGCACAGGGCCAGGCCAGTCGGACCAATTGGTCTGTGTCAGTATTTATGCTCCACATGATCCTCCACCCGCCCCTCTACATCTCTGCCATCAGCATTTCCTTCTATTCCTTTCTCCCTCATGTCTGTATCTAGCTTCCCCTTCAATGTATTCATGCTGTTCACCTCAACCACTTGCTGTGGTCGTGAGTTCCACGTTCTCACCACTCGCTGGGTAAGAGGTTTCCCATTGAAATTCCTATTGGATTATTGAACCACTGCATAATCTTAGACTCCCATCAGGTCACCCTTCAGTCTTCTCTTTTATAGAGAAAAGCAATCCCAGCCTTTCCTGAGGGTTAAATGATCTTGGGCCTGGTATTATTTTTGTGAATCTTTGTTGCTCCTTCTCCAGTGTCTCTATTTCCTTTTTCTCAATGGAGATCAGAATGTTGACAGAGCTCCCAGTGTAGTCTAACCCTGGTTCCAAACAAGTTGAACATAACCTCCCTGCTTTTCGATTCTATCCCTCGAGAAAGCAACCCTATAAATGGGCCCCACATGTTAGGAAAGATGTGAAGTTCTCGGAGAGGATGCAGAGGAGATTTACGAGAATGGGAGCAGGGATGAGACTTCAGTGAATTGGAGAGACTGGAGCTGCTGAAATTGTACTTTTTAGATCAGAGTACGTGGAGAGGATGGTTCCACTGGGAGGAATAACTAGAACCCAAGGGCACAGCGTCAGACTAAAGGGACGATCCTTTAAAACAGAGATGAGGAGGAATTTCCTAAGCCAGAGGGTGGTGAATCTGTGGAACTCTGCTGCAGAAGGCTGTGGAGGTCAAGTCACTGAATACCTTTAAGGCAGAGATAGATAGGTTCTTGATTAATAAGGGGATCAAGGGTTATGGGGAAAAGGCAGGAAAATGGGGTTGAGAAAAATATCAGCCATGATTGAATGGCAGAGCAGACTCGATGGGCCGAGCAGCCTAATTCTGCTCCTATGTCTTATGGTCATGAGGTCAGAGAAGGAGGCTATTCAGCGCATCGATTCCCTGTTGCAAATCAGTCAGTTCCATTGCCCTGTTCTATCCCTGTAGCCCTGCAAGTTTAGATCCCTAAATGCCCATTCGGTTTCTGTTTGAAATCTCACATTGTCTTAATTTCCACCCTCCTCACAGGCAGTGAGTTCCAAGTCATTACCATTCGCTGCATCAAAATATTCTCCCTCACATTCCCCCTGCATCTCTTACCCAAAACCTAAAATCTGTGTCCCCCCTCGTCCTCGTCCCTTCAGCTAATGGGAACAGCTTTTCTTTATCCACCTTATCGAAACCTGTTGTAATCTTGTCCACCTCTATCAACTCCCCCTCAACCTCCTTTGCTACAAGGTGAACAACCCCAGTCTGACATCGACCATAAAGAACAAACAGAATATGTTAATATCTGAAATCAATTTGGAATGTTTAATTTCTGTTTTAAAAATCTTGTGAATATATTGTCCTGGACAATAAATGAATTGGAATACTTTCCCTTGGGTGTGTCTGAATGGAATATTTGAATCTGGTATCCACCTAAATTCCAGTGAAAGTCTGGAATGTGTAGATGGGATGAATGAGTTGATCACTTTCTCTTGGAAATATTTACATATAGATCATAGAATTTACAGTGCAGAAGGAGGCTATTTGGCCCATCGAGTCTGCACCGGCTCTTGGAAAGAGCAGCCTACCCAAGGTCAACACCCCCACCCTATCCCCATAACCCAGTAACCCCACCCAACACTAAGGGCAATTTTGGACACTAAGGGCAATTTATCATGGCCAATCCACCTAACCTGCACATCTTTGGACTGTGGGAGGAAACCGGAGCATCCGGAGTAAACCCACGCACACACGGGGAGGATGTGCAGACTCCGCACAGACAGTGACCCAAGCTGGAATCGAACCTGGGACCCTGGAGCTGTGAAGCAGTTGTGCTAGCCACAATGCTATCGTGCTGCCCAAATCCTTGCCCATGAACTTTGTTTTATAGAAGTCCAGCCACTACATAAAATATCAGCACCGTAACAGGGGGAGATCAGAAAGACAGACTTACTTTGGTCTTTTCATCAGCACATCTGAGAGTTAAGAATGTGTGACATGATTTTGGGATACCGGTGTGAGAGTGCAGATGTGATTTGTTACATGTGAAGAACAGCAAGTGTAAATTCATGTTGAAACGGACTGAGGACCGGGTCCCAAACACACACAGCTACTTCAGACACAGCAGGAGATGAAATGGTTAATGTGTCCAAGGGATTGAGACAACATTGTGACATCATCAAGGCAGTGACACACTCCAGAGAGAAACTGACTTTAAAACAATCAATGGAGATGGTGCTTCTACCCAGAATGCAATGGTAATGCTGCTGCACTTTGATACTACTGCTCAGACATTAGACTGTGTCAGCTCGTATTTATACTGAATAAAATCTGACCACTGCCACCAATAAGGGTTCTAACTGTGAATCATTTCAGAGTTTGGGAAAGTGGGGGTGTTAAGGGTCAATACAAATTAGGAGCAGGAGTCGGCCATTCGGCCCCTCGATCCTGCTCCTCCATTCAATTAAATCAGGGCTAATCGGATTGTGGTCTCAACTCCTTTCCTTCCTCCACCCTTTCACTCCCTTGTCAATCAAAAATCTATCAAATTCAGCCTCAAAGCAGATTCAATGCCCTGCCTCCCGCCCTCTGTGGGGAAGAAAGGTTCACAGACCCACAGCCATCAGGGGGCAAAATTATCAGCATCTTAAATGGGAGACCCCTTATTTGTAAATGGTGTCCCCTAGTTCTAGTCTCTGCCACAAGGGGAAACATCCTCTCAGCATTCTCTCTGTCAATTCCTTCCAGGGTCTCATGTGTTTAAATAAGATCATCACTCGTTCTTCTAAATTGCAATGGATCCAGGCCCAACCTGTGAAACCTTTCCTCAAAGGCTAACCCCCCTCATTCCAGGAATCCGGGCAGTCAACCTTCTTTCCAAACCAGGGGCTGGTTGAGCACAGGGCTAAATCGCTGGCTTTTAAAGCAGACCGAGGCAGGCCAGCAGCGCGGGTTCAATTACCATACCAGCCTCCCCGAACAGGCGCCGGAATGTGGCGACTAGGGGCTTTTCACAGTAACTTCATTGAAACCTACTTGTGACAATAAGCAATTTTCATTTTCATTTCTACTGCTGCTAATGCACTTATCTCATTTCTGAAATAAGGAGACCCAAGCTGTACACAGTGCTCGATATATGGTCTCACGAAGGCCCTGTAAAACTGCAGCAAAACATCCCTAATTTTATATTCCATTTCCTTTGCAATAAACAACAATATTCCATGGACCTTCCTAATCACTTGCTGTACCTGCAGACTAACTTGCGATTCCAGGGCACGCCGATCCCTGTTCTGCAATCTCTCTCCATTTAAAAAATATTGTTTTATTTAATACTCCCTGACAAAGTGGACAATTCACATTTTCCAAAGCTATGCTCCATCTGTCAGGTTTTTGCCACTCACTTAACCTATTTGTAGCCTTTGCAGAGTCCTGAAATCCACCTCACAAATTACTGTCCGACCTATCTGAGGCATCAGAAAATGTAGCCGCCATACATTCAATCCCGTCATCCAACACATTCATACAGATTGTAAATGGGTGAGAGCCCAGCACTGATCCTGGTGACATTCCACTTGTCACATCTTACCAAACCAGAAATTACCCATTTATACCTACTGGCTGCTTCCTCCTCGCTAACCAATCCTCTTTCCATGCTGATATGTTGCCCCTACACCATGAGCTCTTATTTTGTGTAATAACCTTTGATGTGACACCTTGGGAAATACATTCTGGAAATCCAGATAAAGCACATCCACAGGTTCCCCTTTATTGACATCCCTTGTTACTTCCTCAAAGAATCTTGATAAATTAGTCATGATTGATTCCCTGAACCTCATTTTCATTTTTAAACAATGTATCAAAAGAAAAATCAAATCTCCTCTACCCCTCTGGCTCCTTTACCAGTTACCTTAGAGGGACTCACTTTCTGTGAAAGAGCTCGGCAACCCCTCTCACCCACTTTCCGGAAAGTGAACAAATTTAATCAGGAAAAGTCCACCAAATTAAAAAAAATTCTGGTTAAAAGTTTATTGACGGAACAGATCATGGTTCAAAAAACTAACAGAAAATTACTTGAGGATCAAAGATAACCAGAGTAACAGGATGTTCACAATGTTCTGGTCCCAAATAGTTTCCCTTGGCTTCTCTGTACCCTGTTGCCGTGACTCCCCGCTTTGGACACAGGGGCACTGAACCCTGGGGTCACATCACCATCAGCCCCTGTCACCCACCCCCCCCACCCCTGATTAGTTGGAGGTCCATTTCCCAGGCAGGCCTCCAGCACCTTCCTGTCTCTATTCGTGCACAGGCTCCTTGATTCTCAGCTAAATTCAACCCTCCGCTCCATCACCTGGCTGTCATTGACACGAGCAATAGAGACAGAAAGGTGCCCGAGGCTCAAATGGGAAGTCAAAATTTGTGGATTAGGACCTCCATAAAGATCAGCAACTTCTTGGAAAAAAAATCGAATTCCCAGTCAACAAATGAAAGAATCACATGGCGGGACTTCCAAGTTTTATGACTTTGAATGCAACAAACAAACAAACTAGAAGCTACTTTAACCTACACATAGAACTTTGCTCTTTTATAATAATAATCTTTATTATTGTCACAACTGGGCTGGCATTAACATTGCAATGAAGTTACTGTGAAAATCCCCTAATCGCCACACTCCGGCGCCTCTTCGGGTACCCGGAGGGAGAATTCAGGATGTCTAATTCACCTAACGAGCACACCTTTATGGGAGGCAACCGGAACACCCAGAGGAAACCCACGCAGACATGGGGAGAACGTGCAGACTCTGCACAAGTGACCCAAATGGGAATAAAACCTGGGACCCAGACGCTGTGAAGCAGCAGTGCTAACCACTGTGCTACCGTACCAAAGTTACACAATCTAAAGTCACACTCCACGATTATAGTTACTCTGCCCTGGAAGTCGATACTGAATTATCTCAGAACCAGTCCAAAGTGATGATTCATTCCCGAGGATTTACTTCCGTTCTTTTCATTTCGCCGTCTGGCAGCCTTTAATCCCAGAACTGTCTTTCACAGGGAAAGATTAGCCAGCTGCCAGAAAACCGAGTGTAGGCACAAACAGGCCATTTTCTGGTAGGCAAGATGTAATGAGCGGTGTGTCACAGGGATCAGTGCTGGAGCATCAACATTTCACAATTCAGATCAATGACTTTGATGATGGGACCAAAGATATGGTCACTTAGTTTGCTGATGTTGCAGGCGAAACGGAAAAGGAGGTGTGTTGCTCGGATAATAGGGGACGGCATCAGAACATTAGTAAAAGTGGATCTCAGATCAGGAATACAAAACATGGAATATGTTTGGGTGAAGCCAAGAAACAGCATGGGGCAGGAAACTTTGGTAAGAGCTGTTACAGGTCACCAAACAGCAGGGGTTGTGTGGGACATGGTATTAATCAGAGTTTAGAGAAACACGTAGCATGGGTAAAACAGTAATGGGTGACTTCAATCTGCATATAGACTGGGTAAACCTAATGGGCACTGATGCTGTGGAGGACAAGTTTCTGGAGTGTGTTAGGGACAGTTATCTACAGCAGTAAGTTGAGGAACCGACTAGAGAACAGGCTCTTGTAGATCTAATATTTTGCAACGATAAAGGGCTAATTGATAATCAGCTGAAAACAACCTTTAGGGATGAGTGACCAGAATATTGAATATGAGGTATTCCAATCTGAAGCCAGGGTATTAAGTTTGAAGGAAATTTTGATGGTAGAAGGGACAAATTAGCTGAGGTGGATTGGTGGGTAAATACATTAAAAGGTGTGACAGTCCACAGGCAATGGATAGACTTTCAATCATTATTACACAGTTTACATTCCTTCAAGGCACAAGAACCCCAAAAGGCCAGAGAACCGTGACTACCAGAGGAAGTGAAGTATTGGATAAGATTGAAAGAAAAGGCCGATAAAGTTATCAGAAGTAGGAATAAACCTGAGGATTGGGAGGATTTTTTTTTTTTTTTTTTTTTAATATATTTTATTGAAATTTTTTTCCCCGAGCAACATTTTTCCCGCTTACAAAACAAGCGAAACGATAACAGTAACAAAACAGAAATTTTAAAACTTTTTAACAATAATAATAATATACAAGTAACAAAACCTCATACTCTATTGACCTATACTCAATTGAGCCTCCCCCCACCCCCCTCCCCTCCCCCCTGGGTTGCTGCTGCTGGTCATCCGTCTTCCCTCTAACGTTCCCCTAGGTAGTCGAGAAATGGCTGCCACCGCCTGGTGAACCCTTGAGCCGATCCTCTCAGGGCAAACTTTATCTGCTCCAGTTTAATAAACCCCGCCATATCGTTTACCCAGGTCTCCAGTCCGGGGGGTTTCGCCTCCTTCCACATGAGTAGGATCTTGCGCCGGGCTACGAGGGACGCAAAGGCCACGACATCGGCCTGATTGGGAGGATTTTATAATACAGCAAAGGACCAAGACATTGAGAAAGCGAGGGAGAACAGAATATGAATGTGAACCAGCAAATACATAAACATTTATGTACATTTTTTCACACAAAGAGTGGTGAGCTTGTGGAATTCACTACCACAGGAAGTAGTTGATGCTAAAACTTTGAATACATTCAAGAAGCGGCTGGATACAGCACTTGGGGAGAATGGGATCAAAGGCTATGGGGAGAAAGCAGGATTAGGCTATTGAATTGGATGATCAGCCATGATCGTGATGAATGGCGGAGCAGGCTCGAAGGGCCAATAGGCCTCCTACTGCTCCTATCTTCTATGTATCTATGTAAGTTCCTAATCAGCAGGTTTACCACTATTGTGACATGTTATGAGCCTCTTCCATTGATCTAATGGGATCTTTAACTTTTCTTGTTAGTCACGGTTACATTACTTTTCCTGTTGGAATGAATTTTGTTCCTTAAAGGAATCTATATTTGTTGTATATATGTGTAATAAAAGTCCTAAAATCCCAGAGGACCATAGGCTGCTCTGCCCTTTGACAGAGAGAGAGCTGACTGGTGATGATTTAACCTGAGGGTCAGCACACCTCAGGCGAGGGGCCTAGTTGAGAAAGCGGGGCCTTCATAAATAAACTCAGCCTATACGGGAGTTGAATCCTCACTGTTGGTTTTGCTCTGCACCACAAGCCAGTCGTCCAGCCAACTGCGCTAACCGACCCTGATAAATATGTAATAATTCCTTAAATATTCGGTATTCCCTGTACTAATCAGTTTCCCAGTCCACCTTAGACAACTTGCCCCTCATAGTTTTCTAATGTGAGGAACACCCAGATAAATTAAACAAAATAACCTTGTAACCACCAGGGCCCATCTCCATGGCAATGTGGCATATTTTTGTTTTGTGGGGGGGGGGGGGGTTCAAACAGAAACAGAAACTAAATATCTTCAAACTTCCAAACACCCTTTCACTCTGTGATCCTTGTGCAATTTGAAGCCAGGGATTAGCAACAAGGCTCAAAGAGCATCAGCCCACTGGAGGCAAAATGATGAGACCTGCCAGTCCAGCAGAAAGAAACCCTCCAACCATCCCCACTGACCACTTGTCAGAATGAACAAAACGCAGTCCTGGGTGTAGAGCAGAAACAATAACAGCAGAATCCAACCCCTGTAATCAATTGTGAAATTGTTGGTCACAGCAGGTGTGATTAAACATGCAATCCCGTCTCACATTGAGGGGTGGACGGCGTCTCCCCAGTGTGAACTCGCTGGTGTGTCCGCAGGTGAGATAACTGAGTAAATCCCTTCCCACACTGAGAGCAGGTGAATGGCCTTTCTCCAGTGTGAATTTGCACGTGTCTCAATAAGCGGGAAGAATCACTGAATCCTTTCCCACACTTAGAGCAGGTGAAATGCCTCTCCCCAGTGTGAACTCGTTGGTGTTTTCGCAGGGTGGATGAATCACTGAATCTTTTACCACACTGAAGGCAGGTGAATGGCCTCTCCCCTGTGTGAACTCGCTGGTGGTTCCGCAGGGTGGATGAATCATTGAATCTTTTACCACACTGAAGGCAGGTGAATGGCTTCTCCCCAGTGTGAACTCGCTGGTGTGACTGTAGGTGAGATAACTGAGTGAATCCCTTCCAACAGTGAGAGCAGGTGAATGGCCTCTCCCCAGTGTGAACTCGCTGGTGGTTCCGCAGGGTGGATGAATCACTGAATCTTTTACCACACTGAGAGCAGGTGAATGGTTTCTCCCCAGTGTGAACTCGCTGGTGTGTCTGCAGGTGAGATAACTGAGTGAATCCCTTCCCACACACAGAGCAGGTGAATGGCCTCTCCCCAGTGTGAATGCGTCGATGAGTCTCCAGCTCAGATGGGGCTCTGAATCCCTTCGCACAGTCTCCACATTTCCACGGTTTCTTCATGTTTTGGGTCTCCTCTTGTCTCTCAGGTCGGATGCTCAGTTGAACCCTTGTCTACACAGACAACATGTGTACAGTCTCTACCCGCTGTGAATGTTGTTATATTTTTCAGGCTGTGTGTCTGGTTGAAGCTCTTTCCACAGTCAGTTCACCGGAACACACTCACTCGGCTTGTGTGGGTCTCGGTGCTTTTCCAGTGAAACTGATGTTCCAAATCTTAAGAAGAAGACAGTTCGGGTAAATGTTTCTTCTTCTAGATTCAAAGGTCAATTATATTCAGGTTCCAAGGAATCGAGTGACTTTGTCAGATTTGATCGAGATTTCTGTCTGTAATTCCTCTTCGTCTAATATCCTGTAAAAACAATTTACAAAATTCATCACTGTCAGTACAGGATAGAAACTCAGAACAGACAATTCTCGTTTTGGTGGCACATTTTTTCCTCTCTCATTCCCCAAAAGTTGTAAATACTCTCCCTCCATTCTCACTCTGCTGTGTCTAATATTCACCCTCTCTATTCTCCTGAAGGTGCTGATTCAGGCTGATTGACAGATCCATGCTCACAGCTTCCTGTCCAGGAGATCACAGCAAATATGAGCTGCAATTGGCCATTCGGCCCATTGAGGCTGAACCATTCAATGGGATCATTGGCTGATCTACCTCAGCACCGTTTTCCCACACTATCCCCCATATCCCTCGATATCTTCAATCTCTAGAAACCTATCAATCTGTGTCTTGAAACTACTTGATGACTGAATCTCTAGAATCCTCTAGGAGAGAGAATTCCAAAGCTTCACCACATCTTTGAGTAAATAAATCCCTCCTTTCTCTCCATTTACCTGCCAGTTCCCCATAACCCTCGACACCCTCATCAAAATCTGCCTGTGGCTGAGCTGTCTGATATTTGTTACGGGTGCGGGAGCTGCTTTTCCGTAGGTTCTGGTGCCACTCACCTATAATCTGTCACTTATCCTGATTGCCCGGCACTCACCTACCTAATCCTTGAATTAATATTTGTTATCACGTCCCTGGAAGACTTCAGGATTCGGATTGGTAGGATTATGCCGAAAAAAGTCAAGAAATCTGTCGATAAAACAGCGCAGGGGGATTCAGCGGGGGTTGAGCCGCCTTTTCAACATGGCGGCCTGACCCTCAGGAGGTCTCTCGACCCCGCGCTCTCTGGGCCCTGGGGGCAGCGAAAATGATGCCGACAATATCGGTGTTATCAACCAAAGGCGGAGTGTGCTGACTCAATATCTGTGAGCTCCTGAGGACCAGCTGCAAAACTCCATGAAGAGGCTCGATGATCCGGAGGAGAGAATCCTGAACATTCAGCAAGATGCTTCCGTCGAAATTCAATCCTTTGAAAACCAGCAGAGTGGCTGGCGGAGGTCCTGGAGAACCGAGGGTCAGAGAAAGAACATCCGAGTCGTCGGCCTGTCAGAAGGTGTGGAGGGTAAGGCTCCTGCTAGGTTCTTCGAGGACCGACTGCCACGTTTTCTCAAGCTGGATGTGAAGCCTAGGTGTTTCAAATTAGAAAGGGTGCATCGTATCATAAATGGAACCGGTCTGATTAGTAAGTTTGCGATCACACAATTGTTGGTGGAATTGCGGATAGCGATGAGGACTGTCAGAGGATACTGCAGGACATAGATTGGTTGGAGACTTGGGCGGAGAGATGGCAGATTGAGTTTAAACCAGACAATGTGAGGTAATGCATTTTGGAAGGTCTAATGCAGGTGGAAATATACAACAAATGACAGAACCCTTTTGAGTATTGACAGGCAGAGAGATCTGGGTCTACAGGTCCACAGGTCATTGAAAGTGACAACACAGGTGGAGAAGGTAGTCAAGAAGCCATATGGCATGCTTGCCTTCATCGGCCGGGGCATTGAGTATAAAAATTGCCAAGTCATGTAGCAGCTGCATAGAACCTTAGTTAGGCCACACTTGGAATATAGTGTTCAATTCTGGTCGCCACACATACTTTCAGAAGGATGTGGAGGCTTTGGAGAGGGTACAGAAGAGGTTTACCAGGATGTTGCCTATTAGCCTTTTATGGAGTACATTAACTATGAGGAGGGGTTGGATAAACTCAGTTTGTTCTCACTGGAACGACAGAGGTTGAGGGGCGACCTGATAGATGTCTACAAAATTATGAGGGGCATAGACAGTCAGAAGCTTTTTCCCAGGGGTGGAAGAGTCAATTACTAGGAAGCAGACCTTTAAGTTGCGAGGGACAAAGTTTAGAGGAGATGTGCAAGGGAAGCTTTTTGACACAGAGGGTAGTGGGTGCCTGGAACTCGCTGCCGGAGGTGGTGGTGAAAGCAGGTATGATAGTAACGTTTAAGGGGCATCTCGATAAATACATGAATAGGATGGGAATAAAGTAATATGGACCCCGGAAGAGTAGAAGGTTTTAAGTTAGATGGGCTGCATTTTCAGCACAGGTGTGGGAAGGCCGAAGGGCCTGTTCCTGTGCTGTACATTTCTTTGTACTTTGTTTGTTCTATCCAACCTCTCTTCATAACTCAAAATGTTCCATCCCAGGCAACATCCTGGTGAATCTCCTCTGCACCACCAGTTCAATCATATCCTTCCTCTAATGTGGTGACCAGAACTGCTCACAGTAATGCCCCATATATCATTTTCTCCACCCTATTAACCTGCCCTTCCACATTCACAGATCTTTGGACAAACACATCAAGGTCCCTTTGTTCCTCAGAACATCCCAGTGTCACGCTGTCCATTGAATATTTTGTTCTCACATTATCCGTTCCAAAATGTGTCACCTCACACTTTTTAGGGTTAAATTTCATTTGCCACTTATCCGCCCATTTGACCAACCCATCAACATCTTCCTGTAACCTAAGACACTCAACCTCACTGTTAACCACCCGGCTAATCTTTGTGTCATCCACAAAGCAATGATCCTACCCCCCACATAGTCATCCATGTTGTTTGTATCAATGCTGAATAATAGGGGACCCAGCACAGATCCCTGTGGTATGCCACTGGTCACTGGCTTCCAGTCACTAAAACAGTCATCACCCTCTGTCTCCTACATCTAAGTCAATTTTGAATCCACCTGATCAATTTCAAGTCTCTCATGTGGGATTGTGTCAAAGGCTTTGCTGAAATCCATGGAAACTATATCAACTGCACTACCCCCATCGACACACCTGGTCACATGCTCAAAAAAGTCAATCAAATTTGTTAGGCATGACCTCCCTCTGACAAAGTCATGCTGACTATTCCTGATCAAACCTCTCCAAGTGGAGATAGAGTCCATCAGAATTTTCTCCAATAGTTTCCGTACCAGTGACTTGAGACTCACTGGTCTGCAGTTCCCTGGCTTATCTCTACAACCTTCTTAAACAGTGGGACCACATTAGCTGTTCTTGAGTCCCCTGGCAACTCCCCTCGTGGCCAGAGAGGAATTAAAACTTTCGGTCAGAGCCCCTGCAATCTCCTCCCTCACCTCCCACAGCATTCTGGGAAACAATTCATCCAGATCTAGTAATCTAATAATCTTATGGGCGGCACGGTAGCACAGTGGTTAGCACTGCTGCTTCACAGCAGCAAGGACCTAGGTTCGATTCCCAGCTTAGGTCACTGTCTGTGCGGAGTCTGCACGTTCTCCCTGTGTCTGCATGGGTTTCTTCTGGCTGCGCCGGTTTCCTCCCACAAGTCCCGAAAGACGAGCTTGTTCGTGAATTGGACATTCTAAATTCTCCCCGAGTACCCGAACAGGCGCCGGAATGTGGCGACTACAGGATTTTCACAATAACTGGCAGTGTTTATGTAAGCGTACTTATGACAATAATAAAGATTATTATGAATGGGCCGAAGGGTCTCTTTCCGTGCTGTAAAACTCTATGATTCTAAAGATAGAGGTGGCAGAGGGAGGGAATAAATGAGAGGGACTTTATAGAGAAACTGCCAAAGCCACAACATTCACCAGCTCTGAGGACACACCTTAGCTCCCTTTCCAATCTGAAAGCAGCCTGAGCTGGATTTACATTCCCCTTAATTGATCATTGCTGGGTGATAATCCTGTACTTCCTCACCTCACACCACTGTGACAGCACCTTCACTACACAGACTGCAGCAACTGACCAAACATCACCTTCCCAGTTATTCCTGAAAACACCGCCTTCCCAACCTGGCCCCTTGCCTGAGGTGCGGTGATCCTCAGGTCACATCACCGCCGGTCAGCTCTCTCCCGGGACCAGACCCTGGTTCACAGCCGCCATCTTGGGAAAGCAGAGCGCATGCGCTGGCGTCTTGGTGACGCAACAGCTAGTGGGCGGGACCTGAAGGTTTCTGTTCCCAGCCGGGTCCTAGTGCCGGTCTTCACATTTGGCGGGCAACAGGTTTTTAAAAGGTTCCACCCACGCCTGGGCTGAAGCTGATGTTTGTGGCCTGGAGGTGTCTCTTGATTACGTAGACATTCAGTGTGAGAGGTTGCAGCCTCTATATAGCAACCTGAAGAGAGTGAGACAGCTTTGATTACAATTCGTGGTCCTTTCCAGTCCATTATCAGAATGTTTGTGTGATATTTTCTTAACCTCTGGGTGATCTTTCTTTATTTAAAATACATTTCAGCATCAGGCTTACTGGTGATTTTTAAAGGAAAGGTTATTTATTATCACACTATTTCCCTGGATGTTTGAACATCTCAGTCTCTCGTCTCTTTCACACTCACTGACACATACACAGAAATTAGGTACAGGTCAAGTTGAAGCTGTAATGATGAAAATGGAATGTAGACTGCAATCTTTATATCTCTGCAGGTCTGTTGTCTTCTTGTTGAGCTGATCCTTTAGTTGGAGTGAAGGGTTTTTAGAAACAGATAATTCTCATGAGGCTCTGAAGCTTCTTGTAGATGAATAGCCAGGAGGTTGGTTCTCAGGTGGCCTTGGAAGCTGGAATACGTTCAGTACTGTGGCTGCACTGGGAGACATTCAGCTTTGCTCGTTCAGCTGGTTCCTGGTGCTCCAGATGCTTCTCACACACACATTTGCTTTGTTCAGGGTTTATTATACTGCATCCCTGACAATTAACTGCAGGGTTAAAACTCAGACCCAGAACACCCAGATACAATAGCAGTTTACGATGCTCACTCTGCCTCAATTCGAGCTCATTCTCCAGTGATTCTCCTGTGTTCAATATGACACTTGGAGATCAACAGTCCAGAGATTTCATATTCCTCAAGTGCTGGTTCATCCTGACACAACGAGACATTTAAACTTCACAGGTGGCTGCAACGTTTCCTTATTCAGATCCGTGTTTAACTAAATATTGGTCACAGAATTGAATATTACCCACAGTTTAATGTCCATAATAACCTGTTAAGTTGCAATCAGTTTGGCAGAGTTTGTGGATCTTACAGTCTATAGTATCCTTCTGCCGAACGTGACATCTTGAATCTACTCTTGGGTCTGGATAAAACAGTGCATTGTAGCTGGGTGGGATAGGTGGCACGGTAGCACAGTGGGTAGCACTGTTGCTTCACAGCTCCAGCGTCCCAGGTTTGATTCCCAGCTTGGGTCCCTGTCAGTGTGGAGTCTGCACGTTCTCCCCGTGTCTGCGTGAGTTTCCTCCGGGTGCTCCAGTTTCCTCCCACAATTCCTGAAACGTGCTGTTAGGTAATATGGACATTCTGAATTCTCCCTCTGTGTACCCAAACAGGCACCGGAATGTGGCAATTAGGGGCTTTTCACAGTAACTGGCAGTTTAAAAAAATATATATATTTTTTATTCTCCTTTTTCACATTTTCTCCCAAATTTACACCCACCAACAATAAACAATAATCAGTAACAAATATGTCAATCCCCATATCAATAACAAGGATCCCATCCTCCCACCAAACCCCAAACCACCAAAGCCCGCATGTTCACACAAACAAATGACAAAAAGGAATTAGGGATCGCCCATAGTCACCATTATCCCACACAGCCCCCCTCCCCCAACCCTCCCACCCACCCTCCCCAACTAATGTTTGATGTTATCCAGTTCTTGAAAGTGCATAATGAATAATGCCCATGAATTGTAGAACCCCTCCATCCTTCCCCTCAGTTCAAATGTAACCTTCTGAAGAGTCAAGAATTCCAACAGGTCCCCCCGCCATGCCAGGGCACAGGGTGGGGAGGTTGCTCTCCAACCTATCAGGATCCGTCTTCAGGCGATCAACGAGGTGAAGGCTACAGCATCTGCCTCCGCACCCGTTTCCAACCCTGGCTGGTCCAACACCCCGAATATGGCCTCCCGGGGGCCCGGGTCCAGTTTCACGTGCACCACTTTAGAAATTATCCTAAAAACTTCCTTCCAGTAATCCTCTAGCTTTGGACAGGACCAAAACATATGAACGTCATTAGTGCCACCCCCCCCCCCCCCCCCCCCACCCACCCGCAACGTTCACACACATCTTCTACTCCTTCAAAGAATCGGCTCATCCTCAGCCTCGTGAGGTGTGCTCTGTATACCACCTTCAGCTGCATCAGCCCCAACCTCGCGCACGAAATGGAGGCATTCACTCTCCGGAGCACCTCACACCAGAACCCCTCCTCCATATCCTCTCCCAACTCTTCCTCCCACTTTGCTTTGATCCCTTCCAGTGCTGCCTTTTCCTCGTCCAAAATAGCTCCGTAAACTGCCGACACTACCCCCTTCTCCAGTCCCCCTGTCGTCAGCACCTCCTCCAGCAATGTGGAGGCCGGCTCCACCGGGAAACTCTGTATCTCCTTTCTGGCAAAATCTCGAACCTGCATGTATTTAAACATTTCCCCCTGCTGCAGCCCATACTTCGCTTCCAGCTCCTTCAATCCTGCAAACCGACCCCTAAGAAACAAATCTTTTAGTGTCTTAATCCCCTTCTCCTCCCATTTCCGAAAATTTCCATCCCACTTCCCTGGCTCAAATCTCAGGTTCCCCCAAATCAGCATCTCCCTTGACCCTGCCCCCAACCCGAAGTGTTGGCGAAACTGTCTCCAAATTCTCAATGAAGCTATTATTACCGGACTCCCTGAGTATTTCCCCAGGGCCATCGGGAGTGGCGCTGTTGCCAGTGCTTTCAATCCCGACCCCCTGCACAAACTCTCCTCCATTCTGACCCACTGGGAATCAAACCCTCTCACCCAGCTCTGCACCTTCTCCACATTCGCCACCCAGTAGTAATACATCAGGTTTGGAAGACCCAAACCCCCTGCCTGCCTTCCCCTCTGTAGCAGCACCTTTCTAACTCTGGCCACCTTCCCTCCCCATATGAACGACGTAATCCTTCCCTCAATCTCTCTGAAAAAAGCCTTTAACAGGAAAATCGGCAGGCATTGAAAAATAAACAGAAATCGTGGCAACACGTTCATTTTAACCGCCTGTACCCGACCCGCCAGCGACAGAGGGAGACCATCCCAACTTGCCAGATCAGCTTTCACTCTCCCCACCACTCCCGGGCAACCTGCACCCCCAGGTACCTAAAGTGAGTCCCTGCCCTACGGAATGGCAGCTCCCCCACCCCCGGCTGAGACACCACAAAATACTCACTCTTATCTAGATTTAGTTTGTACCCCGAGAAAGACCCAAACACTCGAAGCAGCTCCAATATTCTCCCTATCGACACACTCGGATCCGACACGTATAACAGCAAGCCATCGGCATATAAGGACACCCTATGCTCTATCCACCCCCCCCCGCACTATTCCTTTCTATACCCTCAAACCTCTTAATGCGATGGCCAACGGCAGAATCGCAAGTGTGAACAGCAGGGGGGACATAGGACATCCCTGCCTAGTCCCACGGTGGAGAGAAAAGTATCTCGAGCTGAAGTTGTTTGTGCGGACACTCGCCCTCGGCTCCTTATATAGTAGCTTTACCCAGTTCACAAATCTTGGTCCAATCCCAAACCGCTCCAGAACTGCCATCAAGTACCCCCATTTTACCCGGTCAAACGCCTTCTCAGCGTCCAATGCCACAACCACCTCTGTTTCCTTCCCCTCTGCCGGTACCATAACAACGTTCAATACCCTTCTAATGTTTGAAAAGAGCTGCCTCCCTCTCACGAACCCCGTCTGATCTTCACCTATCACCTTCGGGAGGCACTCCTACAGCCTACCCGCCAGTAACTTTGCCAATACTTTTGCGTCCACATTCAGAAGCGATATGGGTCTATACGACCCACACCCCGTTGGATGCTTTTCTTTTTTTAGCAACAGGGAAATCGACGCCTGCCCCAAAGTTTGTGGCAACACCCCCTTCCCTATCGCCTCTTCAAACATCCCCACCATCAGGAGTGCCAGCTTATCATTGAAGTTTTCATAATATTCCACCGGAAACCCATCCGGCGCTGCCACCTTCCTTTATCTCCTGCTCCACTATCGCTCCTTCTAATGTAGCCCTGTCCCCCTCCCCTAACCTCGGGTACTCCAACCCATCTAGAAATTCCTGCATCTCACAGTCTCTCCCAGGTGGCTCTGACCTGTACAACCTCTCATAAAATTCCTCAAAAACCTTGTTAATCAGATCCAGAGCCACCACCAACTTCTCTGCCCTATCCCTCACCTAAATAATTTCCCTTGCTGCTGCATCCCTCCGGAGCTGACCTGCTAACATATCCTTATCTCCATGTTCGTAAATTGCACCCATGCTCATCTCAGTTGGCGCACCACCTTCCTGGTGGATAGTCGGTCAAAGCTTGCCTGGAGTTCCTTCCTCTTTTCCAGCTTTACTGGGTCCCCACCTTCTGCATAACTCCTATCTACCTCCAACATCTCATCTATTACCCTCTGCCACTCCAACCTCTCCTCTTTGTCCACACTGGCCTTAAACAAAATCACCTCCCCTCTCACCACCACCTTTAGAGCCTCCCAGACAACTGCCTTCGACACCTCATCCGTGCAGTTGAAACCTACATATTCCTCAATTACCTTTTTTCAATTTTGTCACAGAACACTTGGTCCCCCAAAATTTCCACATCTAATTTCCACCCCGGCCTCTGCGCTGCCCCCTTCTCCAGCACCATAGCCACCCAATGCGGAGCATGATCTGACACTGCAATTGCCGAGTATTCCGACCCCTTAACCCCAGCCAGCAAAGCCTTCCCCACCACGAAAAAGGCGATCCGCGAGTATTCCTTATGGACTGCTGAGCAAAACGAGTACTCCCGTTCCCTTGGGTGCAGGAACCTCCAAGGGTCCACCCCTCCCATTCCCACAATTAGCCCAGCCAACGCCTTCGCCCCCCCTGATGGTGTCAGTGAGCACGGCCATGACCTGCCCACCTTGGCTCCTGCGCCAAGTTCCAGTCCTCCCCCCCCCCTCCTACTAACAGTTTGTGTGTGTCCAAGTCGGGGATGGCCCCAAACACCTTCTTTGCGAATCCCACATCGTCCCAATTCGGACCTCATACACTTAACAGCACCACAAACCTCCCCTCCAGCGGCCCTGTCAGAATCACATATCTACCCCCCTGATCTGCCACCACCTTCTCCATCTGGAAGCGTACTCTTTTGCTGACCAGCACCGCTACCCCTCAAGACCTTCCGTCAAATCCAGAGTGAAAACACCTGACTCACCCAGCTCTTTTTAAGTCTCACCTGATCCTTCACCCTCAAGTGAGTCTCGTGCAGCATTGCTACATCAGCTTTCAAACTTTTAAGATGCACCCATGACCAGACCTCCTAACCCCCTCACGTTCCACGTGACTATCCTAACTGGGGGTCTCTCACCTCCCCACCCTTCTTATCCACCATCATCATACCACCGGGCCCTACCCCATGAGCCTGACCCGCCCCTATCCATTATTAGCATTGAACCCCTTCCCCCCCCCACCGCTTACATTTCCTCTCGAAAAAACATCTCCAGCATCAATCCCCCCTCGTTCGCCTCGTAGGCCCATCAAAACCTGCTAACCAGGCTCCAATGTCCGCAGCCCTCCTCTCACCTCACATCCGTTCACTGTCCGACTTTAGTTAGCTAGCGTGGGTAGCTCCCTTCGCCAAGAAATACCGTCCCCTCCCACACAGTCCCAGAGAAAGAAAAAACAATAATCAAACTAGGGGGTTGGATAGGGTGGACAGTGAGAGCCTTCTCCCGCGGATGGAAATGGCTGGCACGAGGGGACATAACTTTAAACTGAGGGGAAATAGATATAGGACAGAGGTCAGAGGTAGGTTCTTTACGCAAAGAGTAGTGAGGCCGTGGAATGCCCTACCTGCTACAGTAGTGAACTCGCCAACATTGGGGGCATTTAAAAGTTTATCGGATAAACATATGGATGATAATGGTATAGTGTAGGTTAGATGGCTTTTGTTTCGGTGCAACATCGTGGGCCGAAGGGCCTGTACTGCGCTGTATTGTTCTAAACCCATACAATTCACTAAACTAAGATATAACCGTCGCAACACAGAATGCCAATCAACCCAACCAATAACCTGAACTCTGCAACAATGTAAAGAGAATTAAATTACAATACACGTCAGTAAAAAGAAAGTTATAACATTTATACATTTTCCAGCTCCCCAATAACAGCCCAGTCTCTCTTCCAGCTCCACTCCTCACGTCTGTCCCAAGCCTTCTGCCCTCACGAACGCATCAGCCGCCTCCTCTGTCTCAAAATAAAAGTCTTTGGCATCATACGTCACCCTCAGCTTCGCCGGGTATACCATACCAAATCGCACCCCCTTTTTGTACAGTGCCGCTTTCACTCGCCAGAACGAACCTCGTCTTTTTGCCAACTCCACCGTCAAGTCCTGGTAGATCCAAACTCCAGCAGCATCCCACTGCACCTTGCGCTTCTCCTTCGCCCAGCTTAACACCTTCTCCTTCATGCAGTACTTATGAAAGCAGATAATTACTGCTCTTGGCGGCTCATTCACTTTGGGCTTCGGCCTTAATGACTGATGAGCTCGGTCCAGCTCGTACCGGGAGGGGTTCTCACCCTCCCCCATCAACTCCGCCAGCTTCTGAGTTCCGGTTGCAGCGATGCCCAGCTAAACCGCACGTTTCGGCGACTCCAGCTCAAACGGACCTTCGGGCTCTTTTAAGAGCCCCAACGGGGAATTTTTTCAGGACGAAACCCGGTGTGGGGTGAGTTAACAGGGAGTCCCCCCCAACCCAAGAGAAAAATATCGGCGGCGGCTACATCGCGAAGAATCCTCGAGGATAGGGACAGGAGGAAAAAAGAAGCAAGCTGGCGGCGGAGAAAGCCCAGGCGACATGGAGGCCCGATCAAGACGAATTTTTAAGACGGTGTGTGGAGCTACTTAAGAAGGAGGTGCTGACCCCGATGCTACAGGCAATTGAGGGGCTTAAGGAGGCACAAAAGACCCAGGAGATGGAGCTCCGCGTGGTGGAGCAGAAAGTGACGGATAATGAAGACGAGATCCTGGGCCTGGCGGTCAAAACACAGACGCACGAGGCGCTCCACAAAAAGTGCATTGAAAGGATTGAGGCCCTAGAAAACAGAGCACGAAGGAAGAACCTTCGGATTCTGGGTCTCCCAGAGGAGTGGAAGGAGCGGACTGCGGGGCTTACGTGAGCACAATGCTAAGCTCGCTGATGGGAGCTGAGGCCCCTTCGGGCCCCTTGGAAGTGGAAGGGGCTTATCGGGTCCCTGCGAGGAGACCAAAGGCGGGAGAACCACCTAGGACGACAATCGTGCGATTTCATCGCTTCAATGATAGAGAAGTGGTTCTGAGATGGGCCAAAAAGGTACGGAGTAGTAGATGGGAGAATGCGGTGGTACAGGTGTACCAGGATTGGAGTGCGGAGGTGGTGAGAAGGAGGGCGAGTTTTAATCGAGCCAAGGAGGTGCTACACAAGAAGAAGGTGAAGTTCGGGATGCTGCAGCCGGCGCGACTATGGGTCACGTACCAGGAGAGACATCACTACTTCGAAACGGCGGAAGAAGCATGGACCTTTATTAAAGACGAGAAACTGGATCGGAACTGAGGGACTGATCTTAGAGGGGAAATGACACTGTCGATGTATATAGGGATGTAAATTGAGAAGGGGGGACACTAAGAAATGTGGGTGCCGGTGGGGGGAAAGAAGAGACATAGGCGGGGGATGAGGAATGAGAGTGGGGCGGTAGAGGGAGCTGCGCCACAAGGGGCGGGACAACTACAGAGAATATGGGGCCTACTGTCCTTGTTCCCGCGCCAGAAAGGTGATGGCGGGAAGATAGGCGCAAGGTATATGGGAGTTCCCCACACGGGGGGGTCAAGGAGTGAGCGGGAGAAGCCGGGGTCAGTTGAAGTCAGCTGACTTTCGGAAGTAATATAGAACATAGAACAATACAGCGCAGTACAGGCCCTTCGGCCCACGATGTTGCACCAAAACAAAAGCCATCTAACCTACACCATGCCATTATCATCCATATGTTTATCCAATAAACTTTTAAATGCCCTCAATGTTGGCGAGTTCACTACTGTAGCAGGTAGGGCATTCCACGGCCTCACTACTCTTTGCGTAAAGAACCTACCTCTGACCTCTGTCCTATATCTATTACCCCTCAGTTTAAAGTTATGTCCCCTCGTGCCAGCCATTTCCATCCGCGGGAGAAGGCTCTCACTGTCCACCCTATCCAACGCCCTGATCATTTTGTATGCCTCTATTAAGTCTCCTCTTAATCTTCTTCTCTCCAACGAAAACAACCTCAAGTCCATCAGCCTTTCCTCATGAGATTTTCCCTCCATATCAGGCAACATCCTGGTAAATCTCCTCTGCACCCGCTCCAAAGCCTCCACGTCCTTCCTATAATGCGGTGACCAGAACTGTACGCAATACTCCAAATGCGGCCGTACCAGAGTTCTGTACAGCTGCAACATGACCTCCCGACTCTGGAACTCAATCCCTCTACCAATAAAGGCCAACACTCCATAGGCCTTCTTCACAACCCTATCAACCTGGGTGGCAACTTTCAGGGATCTATGTACATGGACACCTAGATCCCTCTGCTCATCCACACTTTCAAGAACTTTACCATTAGCCAAATATTCCGCATTCCTGTTATTCCTTCCAAAGTGAATCACCTCACACTTCTCTACATTAAACTCCATTTGCCACCTCTCAGCCCAGCTCTGCAGCTTATCTATATCCCTCTGTAACCTGCTACATCCTTCCACACTATCGACAACAATAGTATCGTCTGCAAATTTACTCACCCACCCTTCTGCGCCTTCCTCTAGGTCATTGATAAAAATGACAAACAGCAACGGCCCCAGAACAGATCCTTGTGGTACTCCACTTGTGACTGTACTCCATTCTGAACATTTCCCATCAACCACCACCCTCTGTCTTCTTTCAGCTAGCCAATTTCTGATCCACATCTCTAAATCACCCTCAATCCCCAGCCTCCGTATTTTTTGCAATAGCCTATCGTGGGGAATCTTATCAAACGCTTTGCTGAAATCCATATACACCACATCAACTGCTCTACCCTCGTCTACCTGTTCAGTCACCTTCTCAAAGAACTCAATAAGGTTTGTGAGGCATGACCTGCCCTTCACAAAGCCATGCTGACTATCCCTGATCATATTATTCCTATCTAGATGATTATAAATCTTGTCTCTTATAATCCCCTCCAAGACTTTACCCACTACAGACGTGAGGCTCACCGGTCTATAGTTGCCGGGGTTGTCTCTGCTCCCCTTTTTAAACAAAGGGACCACATTTGCTGTCCTCTAGTCCTCTGGCACTATTCCTGTAGCCAAGGATGACATAAAAATCAAAGCCAAAGGTCCAACAATCTCTTCCCTGGCCTCCCAGAGAATCCTAGGATAAATCCCATCAGGTCCCAGGGACTTATCTATTTTCAGCCTGTCCAGAATTGCCAACACCTCTTCCCTACGTACCTCAATGCCATCTATTCTATTAGCCTGGGGCTCAGCATTCTCCTCCACAACATTATCTTTTTCCTGAGTGAATACTGACGAAAAATATTCATTGAGTATCTCGCCTACCTCTTCAGACTCCACACACAATTTCCCATCCCTGTCCTTGACTGGTCCTACTCTTTCCCTAGTCATTCGCTTATTCCTGACATACTTATAGAAAGCTTTTGGGTTTTCCTTGATCCTTCCTGCCAAATACTTCTCATGTCCCCTCCTTGCTCGTCTTAGCTCTCTCTCTAGATCCTTCCTCGCTACCTTGTAACTATCCATCGCCCCAACCGAAACTTCACACTTCATCTTCACATAGGCCTCCTTCTTCCTCTTAACAAGAGATTCCACTTCCTTGGTAAACCACGGTTCCCTCGCTCGACGCCTTCCTCCCTGTCTGACCGGTACATACTTATCAAGAACACGCAGTAGCTGATCCTTGAACAAGCCCCACTTATCCAGTGTGCCCAACACTTGCAGCCTACTTCTCCACCTTATCCCCCCCAAATCACGTCTAATGGCATCATAATTGCCCTTCCCCCAGCTATAACTCTTGCCCTGCGGTGTATACTTATCCCTTTCCATCATTAACGTGAACGTCACCGAATTGTGGTCACTGTCCCCAAAGTGCTCTCCTACCTCCAAATCCAACACCTGGCCTGGTTCATTACCCAAAACCAAATCCAACGTGGCCTCGCCTCTTGTTGGCCTGTCAACATATTGTTTCAGGAAACCCTCCTGCACACACTGTACAAAAAACGACCCATCTATTGTACTCGAACTATATCTTTTCCAGTCAATATTTGGAAAGTTAAAGTCTCCCATAATAACTACCCTGTTACTTTCGCTCATATCCAGAATGAATATGGGGGGAGCAATCACGCTAGATGGGGATCTAGCGGGGGGGGGGGGGGAGGGGGGGGGTGGAATAACTGGTTTGCTGCTGCAGAAATCAAAGAGGAACTGGTTAAAGAAAGGGTGGTCGGGGCTGGAATGCGCCACCTGGGGAACGGGTGGGAGAGCGGAACCGGGACGTGGGACCGGCCGAGAGAGGGTGATGGCTAGTCGACACGGGAAGGGGGCAGGTAGCCCCCCAGTGCGGCTGATCACGTGGAACGTGAGAGGCCTAAATGGACCGATTAAAAGGGCCCGAGTGTTCGCACACTTGAAAGGACTGAGGGCAGATGTGGCTATGCTGAAGGTGGCGGACCAAGTTAGGTTAAGGAAAGGATGGGTGGGACAGGTGTTCCATTCAGGGCTGGATGCAAAGAATAGAGGGGTGGCCATACTGGTGGGGAAACGGGTATCATTCGAAGCTAGGAGCATTGTAGCAGATAGTGGAGGCAGATATGTGATGGTGAGTGGCAGACTGGAGGGAACGGAGGTCATGTTGGTTAACGTATATGCCCCGAATTGGGATGATGCGGGATTCATGAAGCGGATGCTGGGACGTATCCCGGACCTGGAGGTAGGAAACTTGATAATGGGGGGAGACATCAACACCGTGCTGGACCCAGGGTTAGATAGATCTAGATCTAAGACCGGAAGAAGGCCGGCAGCGGCCAAGGTGCTTAAGGGGTTTATGGACCAAATGGGGGGAGTGGATCCATGGCGATTTGTTAGACCGAAGGCCAAGGAGTTCTCCTTCTTCTCCCATGTTCACAAGGTGTACTCCCGGATAGATTTTTTTGTTTTGGGAAGGTCGTTGATCTCGAGGGTGGAAGAAACTGAGTATTCAGCCATAGCTGTCTCAGATCATGCCACACATTGGGTGGACCTGGAACTAGGAGAGGAGAGGGAGCAGCGTGCACTCTGGTGATTAGATGTGGGATTGTTGGCGGATGAGGGAGTCTGTGGAAGGGTGCGGGGATGTATTGAGAGATACCTGGAGGCCAATGACGACGGGGAGGTCCGAGTGGGAGTAGTATGGGAAGCACTAAAGGTGGTGGTCAGAGGAGAGCTGATCTCCATCAGCGCCCACAAAGGGAAAACAGAGGCCAAGGAAAGGGAAAGATTACTGGGGGAGATTTTAAGGGTGGATAAAGAATATGCGGAGGCCCCGGAGGAGGGACTATACAGGGAGAGACGACGACTCCAGATGGAGTTCGACCTTCTGACCACTAGGAGGGCGGAGGTGCAGTGGAGGAAGGCACAGGGGATGAGATATGAATATGGGGAAAAGGCTAGTCGCCTGTTGGCCCATCAGCTGCGAAAGAGGACAGCGGCGAGGGAGATAGGGGGAATTAGAGATGAAAAGGGAGCTACGGTGCGGAGAGCAGGGAAGATAAACGAGGTGTTTAAGACCTTTTACGAATGACTTTATAGGTCCCAACCCCCGGAGGGAAAAGAGGAGATGCGGCAGTTTTTGGACCAATTAAGATTCCCGAGGGTGGAGGAGCAGGAGGTGGAAGGCCTGGGGGCACCAATTGGGGTGGACGAGGTTACCAAGGGGCTGGGGAACATGCAGGCAGGGAAGGCCCGGGACCAGATGGGTTCCCGGTGGAATTTTATAGAAAATATGTGGACTTGCTGGCCCCGCTGTTGGTGAGGACTTTTAACGAGGCCAGGGAAGGGGGAATCTACCCCGACAATGTCGGAGGCGACGATATCGCTAATTTTGAAGCGGGATAAAGATCCGCTGCAGTGCGGATCCTATAGGCCTATTTCACTACTAAATGTGGACGCCAAATTGCTAGCAAAGGTGCTGGCAACGAGGATAGAGGACTGTGTCCCGGGGGTGGTGCACGAAGACCAGACAGGAATCGTAAAGGGGAGACAACTAAATGTCAACGTGTGACGGCTATTAGGGGTGATAATGATGCCCCCAGCAGAGGGGGAGGCAGAGATAGTGGCGGCAATGGATGCAGAGAAGGCATTTGATAGGGTGGAGTGGGAGTACTTATGGGAGGTGCTGAGGAGGTTCGGGTTCGGAGACGGGTTTGTTAGCTGGGTCAAACTCCTCTATGGGGCCCCAACGGCAAGTGTGGCCACGGGTCGGCAAAGATCGGTGTATTTACGACTATACAGGGGAACAAGACAGGGATGCCCGCTATCTCCATTGCTGTTCGCGTTGGCAATTGAACCACTGGCCATGGCGCTGAGAGACTCCAGAAAATGGAGAGGGGTGATTAGAGGGGGAAAGGAACACCGAGTGTCACTCTACGCGGATGACCTACTGCTGTATGTGACGGACCCAGTGGGGGGGATGACAGAGGTCATACAGATATTGAGGGAGTTTGGAGATTTCTCGGGATATAGGCTTAACATGGGAAAGAGTGAACTTTTTGTGATACACCCTGGGGACCAGAGTAGAGGGATAGATGGCCTGCCTTTAAGGAGAGTGAAAAGAAACTTTCGATACCTGGGGATTCAGATAGCCAGGAGCTGGGGAACCTTGCACAGACTTAATCTGACACGACTAGTGGAACAAATGGAAGAGGACTTCAAGAGGTGGGACATGCAGCCACTGTCACTGGCGGGCAGAGTGCAGGCAATTAAGCTGATGGTCCTCCCGAGGTTCCTATTTGTGTTCCAATGTCTCCCTATACTGATCACTAAGGCCTTCTTTTAAAAAATAGACAGGAGCATCACGAGCTTCGTGTGGGCAGGGAAAGTTCCGAGGGTAAGGAGGGGGTTCTTACAACGTAGTAGAGACAGAGGGGGACTGGCGCTGCTGAATTTGGGCGATGACTACTGGGCTGCCAATGTGGCGATGATCCGTAAATGGATGATAGAGGGAGAGGGAATGGCATGGAAAAGATTAGAGAGGAAGTCCTGTAAAGGGACGAGTCTAGAGGCGCTGGTGACGGCGCCACTACCGTTCTCACCAAAAAAATTTACCACAAACCCAGTGGTGGCGGCAACATTGAATATCTGGGGGCAATGGAGGCGACAGAGAGGTGTGCTGGGAGCCTTGGTGGGGTCCCCAATTAGGAACAACCATAGGTTTTGCCCCAGGGAGGATGGACGGAGGATTCCAGAGCTGGCACCAGTTGGGAATTAGGAGGGTGGGAGATTTATTTATAGACGGGACGTTTGCGAGCTTGGGAGCGCTGGAGGAAAAGTATAAGGGGAAATTTCTTTAGGTATATGCAGGTGAGGGCGTTCACAAGACAACAGGTGAGGGAATTTCCATTGCTCCCGACACAGGGGATCCAGGATAGAATGCTTTCAGGGGTGTGGGTCGGGGAGGGCAAGGTGTCAGAGATATACCGAGAGATGAGAGAAGAGGGGGGGAGGAGCTGGTGGGCGAACTGAAAGGAAAATGGGAAGAAGAGCTCGGGGAGGAGATAGAGGAGGGTTTGTGGGTTGATGCCCTAAGCAGGGTAAATTCCTCTTCCTCGTGTGCCAGGCTTAGCCTGATTCAATTTAAGGTGCTGCATAGAGCACACATAACGGGAGCAAGGTTGAGCAGATTCTTCGGGGTGGAGGACAAGTGTGGGAGGTGCGGCAGAAGCCCGGCGAACCACACACATATGTTTTGGTTGTGTCTGGCACAGGTGGGGTATTGGAGGGGAGTGACGGGAGTGATCTCGAAGGTGGTGAAGGTCCGGGTCAAACCAGGCTGGGGGTTAGCTTTATTTGGAGTTGCGGATGAGCCGGGAGTGCAGGAGGCAAAAGAGGCCGATGTCATGGCCTTTGCGTCCCTAGTAGCCCGGCGTAGGATCCTACTCATGTGGAAGGAAGCGAAACCCCCCGGACTGGAGGCCTGGATAAACGATATGGTGGGGTTCATATAACTGGAGCAGATTAAGTTTGCGCTGAGAAGATCGGCTCAAGGGTTCACCAGACGGTGGCAACCGTTCCTCGACTACCTAGCGGAACGTTAGAGGGAAGATAGATGACCAGCAGCAGCAACCCGGGGGGGGGGGGGAAGTTTCATTTTATGTTATTTGGTTAGTTTACCATGTTAGTTAGTTACTCATTATTAGATTGTAGTTATCATGTTACTTGTACTGTTAACTTTTCTTTTTGTTTGATGTGTAAGAGGAAAAAATTGTGAATGAAAAACTTCAATAAAATATATTTTTGAAAAAAAACTCCGCCAGCTTCTTAGCGAAGTACTCTGTTGGCCTTGCACCCTCTGTCCCTTCGGGCAAGCCCACAATTCTCAGATTGTGCCGCCTCGAGCGGTTCTCCAAGTCCTCGAGCTTTGCTCGGAGTCCTCTGTTGACCTCCACCACCCTCCGTAGCTCATCCCCCATCGAGGTGAGCTGATGATGTGCTGCGACACGGCCTCCTCCACTTCCTTCACCTTCTCGTCCTGCTCTCTCACCTCGGCCGATGTCTTTGCCACAGCTATCCTCACTGGGGCGATTGCCTCCTCCACCAATGTCTTCAATGCGACCGCCGTCTCCTTCCTCAACGCATCCATGTGCCTCACAAACTGCTTTTCGAGCTCCACCACCATCACCTCGGTCATCTTCTACACCGTAAGTAGTGCTGACCCACCACGCGGTCCGGCATCCGCCATCTTGTCAGCATATTTGCTCATCTTCTCATTCAACGGCGAGCCCACGTTTCCAACCTTTCTCAACGCTGCTTTTCGCATCCTTTAACGGCTTATTATTTTTCCTTTTTTTCCCATCTTCTTTCCTTCTTCAATCCTTTCGTTTTTTTTTTAAAAAACAAAAAGATTTTCTTCCTTCAAAGAAAAAGGGGGAAAAAAAATTTTCACCAAATTTCTTTAAAACATCTTTCTCTTCTTTTTTGTATTCCTCCAAAAATTCCCTCGGACCAGGCTTCAGTCTTCTTACCACATTCTAGGCGGGACATCCGATGTGGGACATCTCACCTACATCACGCCCTGGCTTTGGGCCTGCCGCCTCGGCCTCCGTTTGGCTCCGCCCCCGCTGCTCCTTTCAAATTTTCAGGTCCGGCTTTCAGGTTGTCCCGCTCCTCCTCCACGTGCAGCCGCTCCACCGAACCCACCGGGACCAGTCCCCCCCCCCCGCCCCCCCTCCCCCCTCACCCTTCCAACCCTCCGGCTCCCTGAAATGGAGCTTTGACGGGCGAGGGAGGCAGGGCCGACCCCGGAGAAGTTACATTTTTTTAAAAACAGCGGTGGCCCCCTGAAAAAGACCGCGATATCGTGGACCAGCAGGAGCTTCTCCTCATCGCGGCCGCTCCGCTCGCGAACGCCACCGGAAGTCAATTTATTTGACTTTTAGCCAGAATATTAGCCCCTGTAAATGGGCTGGAATTGTTATCAGCAGAAAGAGACCCAACTGAACATGGTTCAGTCCTGAATGTGAGGAACAGCAAAATCCAATCACTGTGGTTACTTGTGGCCTCGTTTGTGTCTCCGCAGGTTGGATGAATCACTGAATCCTTTCCCACACTCTGAGCAGGTGAATGGTCTCTCTCCAGTGTGAACTCGCTGGTGCGTGGACAGAGCGAATGGCTGAGTTAATCCCTTCCCACACTTGGAGCAGATGAATGGCCTCTCCTCAGTGTGAATCCGCTGATGTACAGTGAGGTCAGATGATCGTCTGAACCCAGTCCCGCAGTGAGAGCACCTGAACGGTCTCTCGTCAGTGTGAACACGTTGATGGCTCATCAGTTGCCCAGAACTTTTATAGCATTTCCCACAGTCCAGACACCTAAACGGTCTCTCACCAGTGTGAACTCGCTGGTGACTCAGCAAGTGGGCTGAAATAGTAAATCCCTTCCCACACTCTGAGCAGGCGAATGGTCTCGCCCCAGTGTGAACTCGCTGATGTCTATACAGAGTGGATGACTGAGCGAATCCCTTCCCACACTTGGAGCAGGTGAATGGTCTCTCCCCAGTGTGAATTCGCTGGTGTTTCCGTAAGGCCAATGAATCACTGAATCCCTTCCCACACTTGGAGCAGGCGAATGGTCTCGCCCCAGTGTGAACTCGCTGGTGTCTATACAGAGTGGATGACTGAGCGAATCCCTTCCCACACTTGGAGCAGGTGAATAGTCTCTCCCCAGTGTGAACGCGTCGGTGAGTTTCCAGGTGGGATGGGGACGTGAATCCTTTCCCACAATCCGCACATTTCCATGCTTTCTCCTCAGTGTGACTGCATTTGTGGCTTGTGAGGTCTGATAGAGCGAATCCTCGTCCACACAAACAATAAGAGTACGTTTTTTCCCCACTATGAACAATGCTTTTTCCTTCCATGTTCAAAATCCGCTGATATTCAGGATATGATAAATTGAAGACTCTGTCAGATCCTGATGTGATGCTTGGTTTCAGTTTCCGGACTTTGAAGCCTCCCCTTCGAACACCCTGTGAAACTGATTCAAAACAGAAAATAGGGAATGAGAGAGAACCCACAAAAACAGGTTGTGAAATTGAGCTGAATGAATCTGGTCATTTGTGGGGCCGGCACTGGGAAAAGGTGACATGAAAACTGCTGGATTGTTGTAAAAACCCAACTGGCCTCTTTGGGAGGAGAGAGAAAGAGGTGAAGAGGGATTTTGTACATCTACAAGACAGATTAAAGAGAATAGATGGCAAAGCAAACTCGATCTTGATCATCAGAAACTATAATATTGATACCAAAACAATGCTTCTGGTGGCACAGTGGTTAGCACTGCTTCCTCACAGCGCCAGGGACCTGGATTCAATTCCGGCCTTGGTGACTGGGTGTGTGGAGTTTGCAGTTTCTCCCCGTGTCTGCGTGGTTTCCACCCGGTGCTCAGGTTTCCTCCAACAGTCCAAAGAAGGGAAAGTTAGGTGGATTGGCCTTGATAAATTGCCCCTTAGTGTCCAGGGATGTGCAGGTTAGGTGGGGCTATGGGGTTACAGGGACAGGGTAGGGGTGTGGGCCTAGGCAGGGGGCCCTTTCAGAGAATTGGTGCAGACTTGATGGGCCAAATGGCCTCCTTCTGCACAGCAGGAATTCTATGGTTCTAATTCTATTCCATGAATCTTTATAAAGCTCTGGTCACCACTCTTGAGGAAGAATGTGAAGGTTCTTGGAGAAGGTGCAGAGGAGATTTACCAGAATGGTTCCAGCAAAGGAGGTTGAGGGGAGATTTGATTCAGGGACACAAGATTATGCCAGGTTTCCATCGGGTGGACAAAGAAACTGTTTCCATTCACTGATCGTGATATTCATTTTCTAATGAACCGAGTGACTCTGTCAGATCGCGATGTGACATTTGGTTTCTGTTTCCCGTCTGTTAAACCTCCACTTCCATTGTCCTGTAAATTTACAGAAACCTCACTGTCAGTTTCAGATAAAAATTCACAACATTCTCTCCTCGCCAACTTTGATTCAACGTATTCCTGGAGGTTTGATCACATGACCTTCCCCCATCCTCCAGCCATTAATCTGTCAACACATCCATCCTTGTGACACACTGCCTTCCTCGGCCAATGGGGAAGCAAAAGGATTCATTACTTTACAGGACAGTTACTATCCTAATGATTTTCCAGACACCCAGGTATGAACCTCGCCAACGCAGGGAGCGGAGTTCATAGAATTTACAGTGCAGAAGGAGGCCATTCGGCCCATCGAGTCTGCACCAGCTCTTGGAAAGAGCACCCTTCCCAAGGTCAACACCTCCACCCTATCCCCATAACCCAATAACCTCACCCAACACTAAGGGAGTTGGTGTGAACTCGTAGAGGAGGAGTTTCGGAACAGTAAATATAAATAACTTACCTCGGGAATTCACGGCCTAGTCAGCAGGGAGCGGAGTTGGTGCGAATCCGGGGAGGAGCAGCTTCGGAACAGTCAGTATAAATAACCTCGGGGATTAATGGCCTAGTCGGCAGGGAGCAGAGTTGATGTGAATCCGAGGAGGATTAGCTTCGGAACAGTAAGCTGGTTTAGCACACTGGGCTAAATCGCTGGCTTTGAAAGCAGACCAAGGCAGGCCAGCAGCACGGTTCAATTCCCGTACCAGCCTCCCCGGACAGGTACCGGAATGTGGCGACCAGGGGCTTTTCACAGTAACTTCATTTGAAGCCTACTTGTGACAATACGCGATTTTCATTTCATTTCATTTTCAATAACTTACCTCGGGGATTCACGCCCTAGTCGGCAGGGAGCGGAGTTGGGGCGAATCCGAGGAGGATCCTTCGGAACAGTAAGTATAATTTTTTTTTTTAAATTTAAAGTACCCAATTCATTTTTCCAATTAAGTGGCAATTTAGCGTGGCCAATCCACCTACCCTGCACATCTTTTTGGGTTGTGTGGGCAAAACCGACACAAATACGGGGAGAATGTGCAAACTCCACACGGACAGTGAGCCAGAGCCGGGATCGAACCTGGGACCCCAGCACCGTGAGACTGCAGTGCTACTCACTGCGACACCGTGCTGCCATCAGTAAGTATAAATAACTTACCTGTTGGGTATCTGGACTGGGGGCAAAAACTGAAACGTGACATCAGAGTAATTAACTAAGTTGGGGACTTAGTGACTAGGAGATTAGTAAGGAGATTAGTAACTAGGAGATTAGTAACTAGGAGATTGCTGAATGTTATCTATATCAACGATTTGGATGAGAATGTACAAGGCATGATCAGTAAGTTTGCAGATGACTACTGGTATTGAAGACAGTGAGGAAGGTTATCAAAAATTGCAGCTGGATCTTGATCAGCTGGGGAAGTGGGCCGAGAAATGGCAAATGGAGTTCAATACAGTAAGTGTGAGGAGTTGCATTTCGGAAAGTTGGAAAGTCACAGTGAATGGTAGGGCCTGAGGGAATATCGTGGAATAGAGGAACCTTGGACTTCAGGTGCACGGATCTCTAAAGGTGTGATATACACTTCCTCCTTCACAGGTATATAGGGCAGTGAAGATGACTTTTGGCCTTCATCAGTCAGGACATTGAGTATAGAAGTTGGGAAGTTATGTTGCAGTTGTCCAGGACGTTGGTGAGGTCACACCAGGAGTATTGTGTTCAGTTTTGGCTGCTTTGCAATAGGAGAGTCGAAAGTTGTTATTAAACTGGAGAAAGCGCAGACAAGATTTGAAAAAAAATGAAAATTGCTTATTGTCACGAGTAGGCTTCAATGAAGTTACTGTGAAAAGCCCTTAGTCGCCACATTCCGGCGCATGTTTGGGGAGGCTGGTACGGGAATTGAACCGTGCTGCTGGCCTGCCTTAGTCTGCTTTAAAAGCCCGCGATTTAGCCCAGTGTGCTAAACCAGCTCACAAGGATGGTGCTAGGACTCGAGACTGAGTTATCAGGAGAGATTGGACAGGCCAGGACCTTTTTCTTTGGAGCGTAGGACACTGAGGGGTGATCTTCCAGAGGTGTATGAGATCATGAGAGGCATGGATAGGATGAATGCTCTCAGTCTTTTTATCAGGGTTGGGGAATTGAGAACTAAAAGACTTTGGTCTAATTTCAGAGGGGAAAGAATTCATGGGAACCTAAGGAGCAACGGTTTTACACAGAGGATGGTACGGATGTGGAATGAGCTGAAGGAGGAAGTGGTTGAGGCAGGGACATTGGCAACATTGAAAAGGCATTAGGACAGATACATGGATAGGAAAGGTTCAGAGGTATATGGGCCAAAAGCATGCAAACTGGGTTGGCTTAGATGGACCTTTTGGTTGGCATGGGCCAGTTTGGGGCAAAGGGCCTGTTTCCGTGCTGTAGGTTCTATCCATGAACCCCAAGTCTCTTTGGACACCCACTGTACTTAACCTCTTTCCATTTAGAAAGTACTCAGCTCTAACCGTTATTGGTTCAAACTAGATAACCTCACACTTGTTTACATTGCCACAATCTTGGCCATTCACCTTGTCTGTCAATATCTGTCAATAGGGGCTGTTTAGCACTGTGGGCTAAATAGCTGGCTTGTAATGCAGAACAATGCCAGCAGCGAGGTTCAATTCCTGCAGCGGACTCCCCAAACAGCCACCGGAATGTGGTGACTGGGGGCTTTTCAGAGTAACTTCATTGAAGCCTACTTGAGACAATAAGCGATTATTATTATTAATATTATCATTATCTTCTTACAGTTTTATGCTGTCATCAATGCTGTCTACGATGCCACCGAACTTTGTATTATCAGCAAAAGTGCAGAAGAGGCACTTCTGTCCGTCGAGTTTGCACCAACACATCAAAACCTGACCCACCTACCTAATCCCATTTGCCAGCACTTGGCCCATAGCCCTGAATGTTATGACGTGCCAGTCTTCATCCAGGTACTTTTAAGAGGATGTGAGGCAACCCGTCTCTACCATCCTCCTCAGCAGTGCATTCCAGACCCTCACCACCCTCTGGGTAAAAATGTTTTTCCTCAATATATGTGTCAATAAATCTAATATAATCTAACCCCACTCTCTGCTGTCCGTTGGTTAGCCAATCCTCAATCCAAGCTAATATATTACCTCTAAACCTCGTGGGATCTTACCTTGTTTATTACCTTTTGTGTGACACCTTATCAACTGTATTCTGGAAGTCCAAATACATCTACAGGACCCCCATTATCCACCTGGCCTGTTGCATCTTCCAAGAACTCCAACGAGTCAAACACTTCACCAAACCAGGCTGACTGATGGATTGCGGTTTGACTTTCCAAATGTCCAGTTACTACTTCCTCAATAATGGATTCCAGCAGTTTCCCAACAACAGGCTTTAAACTAACTAGTTTCCGACTTTCTGCCTTTTTGAACAGGAGGGGTGCCATTAGTCTTTTTCTCCAATGCAGTGACATTGTCACTGGGTCAGTGTCTCCCCCCCCTTGGTCTCTGTGAGGTTGTTTGTGGAGAGAAGCCGGAAGCGGCGGATAGTGAGAGTGGAACATGTTCATTGTTTCACATTCGACTCTGGGGCCGGACTGCGGTTTGTAAACCCCACCCCCCCGACACTGACCCCTCACAATGCGCGGGGTGATTGACGGCATCACCGAACCAATAGGCGAAGGGTGGGCATGTCCGGAGGACCAACTGGTCCTCCAACCAATCAGCGTGAATGATGAGGCGGGACTGGGCTGAGTGAAGCATGCGCAATGTGATTAATGGTGACAGCAAAAGGTTCTTTCTCGGATCCACAATCCGGGGATGACGGGACGGAGGGAGAGATGAATCAGGAGGGTCGGTAGGAAAATTCGAGTACATGTTAGATAGACCAAAAATCCGGAAAAATAACCTGCCGGTACCTGGGGATCTGAGCGGGAGCTGCAGCTTTCTCACAAACAAGATTTTGCGGCCGCCATCTTTATTTGGTACTGGCAGCGGCGCGCATGCGCCATCGGGATCCTTATTTGGTTCACTAGCGGCAGTGCGCACGCGCACCCACCATCTTTATCGGGGCACGAGCAGAAGAGCGCAGGCTCAGTCGCCATCATTGTTGGGGGCAACATTTTCGAAACGTTCCTTCATGACAGAATGTCCAGCAAACTGCTTCACTCTGAGTTACAAATTCCTATTTATGGGGCAGAATATATGTCCAGGGCAGTGACAATAATTCGAATTTATATGGTGACTTGAACAGAATAAAACTTTGAAGACTTTCAGAGAAACATTACAAAGTAACAATTGCTGCAGGAAAGGATGTCCCGAAGCGTGGTACATTGGCGAGACCATGCAGACGCTGCGACAACGAATGAACGGACATCACGCAACAATCACCAGGCAGGAATGTTCCCTTCCAGTCGGGGAACACTTCAGCAGTCAAGGGCATTCAGCCTCTGATCTCCGGGTAAGCGTTCTCCAAGGCGGCCTTCAGGACCCGCGACAACGCAGAATCGCCGAGCAGAAACTTATAGCCAAGTTCCGCACACATGAGTGCGGCCTCAACCGGGACCTGGGATTCATGTCGCATTACATTCATCCCCCACCATCTGGCCTGCAAAATCCTACCAACTGTCCTGGCTTGATACAATTCACACCTCTTTAACCTGGGGTTACCCCATCTCTGGATCTGTAAAGATTTAATCACCTGCCAATGCTCGCATTCCTAGCATTGTTTGGCATCTTTGAATTTGTCTATATATGTGTTTCTGGAACAGACCTCTGCATTCACCTGAGGAAGGAGCAGCGCTCCGAAAGCTAGTGACATCGAAACAAACCTGTTGGACTTTAACCTGGTGTTGTAAGACTTCGTACTGTGCTCACCCCAGTCCAACGCCGGCATCTCCACATCAAAGTAACAATTGACACTGAGCCACAAGAGGAGATATTAGATTTTAAGGACAATCTTAATGGAGGAAAGTGAATCGGAGAGTTTTAAGGAGGAAATTCCAGAAATAGAGGCCCTGGAAACTAAGTAATGGTTGAGAGATTAAAATCAGGAATGCTCACGTGGCTGGAATTAAATGAGTGCAGAGATCTCAAAGGGGTGTGTGTGGAGGAGATTACAGTGATCAGGATGGTCATTACCTTGGAGTAAAACAATGAGAAATTTAAACTTTTTGTGCCTTTTAAAAGGAAGCATTTGCAGATCGGTGGGCACAGGGGCTGGTGTGAGTAAGCACTTGGGTAGCAGAGTTTTGGATGGGATGGAGGGGGTTGTTTAATGTTAGAGTCCAGCTGCGAGTGCGTTGGAATAATCTGGTTGAGAGGTAACAGAAGAATGGATGATGGTTTCTGCAGCAGATGGACAGAGACTAAGGTGGAGTCGAGCTATGTTCCTGAGGTGGAAGTCTGCAATCTTGGTGATGATGTGGATCTGTGGTCACAAGCTCATCTAGGGGTGAAATAGTTCACCATGGTTGTGAACAGTCTGCTTCAGCCTCAGACATTTGACAGGGATGGAATTTGTAACAAGAGAGTGGAGTTTGTAGCGGGGTTGAAAGGGAATGGGTTCAGTCTTGTCAATATTTAAATGGAGGAAAGTTCTGCTCATCCAGCCCTGGATGTTGGACGAGTTTGGACAGTGTGTGTCTTGGAAAGGAACTTGCAGGTGGTGATGTTCACATACATCTGCTGTCCTGCTCCATCCAGGTGGTGGAGGTTAAGTGTTTAGGAGATTCTGTCAAATTGTGATTCAGTTGTTGGTCCATTGCTTGCTGTTACCCTCACTCCTTTCTCACTCTCTCCCTTTCCATCAATCTTTTTGATTCTCTCTCTCTCCCACTACTCACTCTCTTTCTCTCTCACTCTGTTTCTCACATAAAATTCGAGTCCAGAGGGTTGTGGATGATACTAATCATTATTGTCACAAGTAGGCTTACATGAACACTGCAATGAAGTTACTGTGACCATCGATGAATATATTTAAGGCTCAGATGGTGAGATGTTTGGTCTCAGGAAGTCAAAGGACATAGAGAGCTAATGGGAAAGTGGAATTGAAGATGGAGGTCAGCCACAATCGTGTTCAAGGCAGAGCAGGTTCGACGGACCAAATGGTCTACTTCTGCTCCTATTTCTTGTGTTCGTGCAGAGGCCCGAATCTAGTTAACTTTTCACAACAGGTTCAACAGTTTTCGTTGTCACTTTTTCCCAGTGCCGGCCCCACAAGTTACCAGATTCATTCAGCTCAATTTCACAACATGCCTTTGTGTTTTTGTGGGTTCTCTCTCACTCCCTATTTTCAGTTTTAAATCAGTTTCACAGGGTATTAGCAGGGAAGGATGTGCAATTGGGAAACTCCAACCAAGCACCACATCAAAATCTGACAGTCGTGGAACTGATCGTAACCTGAAAATCATCAGATTTTGAACATGGAAGGAAAAAGCACAGTTCACAGTGGGGAGAAACCATACAAGTGTTCTGTGAGTTGTCAAAACACAAGCGCAGTCACAGCAGGGAGAAACCATGGAAATGTGGGGACTGTGTCAAGGCGTTCAATTACCCATCTGACCTGGCAACCCATCGACACATTCACACTGGGGAGAAGCCTGTCACCTGCCCCAAGTGTGGGCGTGGATTCACTCAGTCATACAGCCTGTTGATGCACCAGCGAGTTCACACTAGGGAAAGGCCTTTCACCTGCCCCGAGTGTAGGAAGGGATTCACTCATTCATCCCAACTGCTGACACACCAGCAGATTCACAATGATGAGAGACCTTTTAAATTCAGAAAATTCGGGAAGTGCTTTAAAAGTTCTCGGGTTCAGATGTCCCATCAAAGAGTTCACACTGACGAGAGACCGTTTAAATGCTGCCACTAGGTGACATCATCCAAAAGTGTTAGTTTTCACATGTCCACTGACAACACCCAGCTCTACCTCACCCCCATCCCTCCACATTCCTCCACTGTTACTAAATTATCAAACTGCTTGTCCCACATCCGGTACTGGATGGGCTGAAATTTCCCCCAATTAAAAATTGGGAAGACCAAAGCCATTGTCTTCAGTCACCATTAGAAATTCCATTCCCTAACTCCCGAGTCCATCCCTCTCCCTGGGAACTGTCTGAGGCTGAACAACACTCTGCACAATCTCCGTGTCAGATTTGACCCAAAGGTGAGTTTCTGACCCCATATCCACACCATCACTAATACCAGATATTTCAATCTCCATAATGTCACCTGTGTCCATTCCCACCCCAGCTGCTGCTGAAACCTCATCCATGCCCCTGTTACCTTTAGACTTGATTCCAATACATTCCTGTCCAGCCTCCCATTCACCCCACATGGAAATGGGAGATCATCCAAAACTCTGCGGACCGTGTATTTTCTCACACAAAGTCCTGTTCACCTTCACCGCTGTGCTCACTGACCTACATTGGGTCTGATTAAGCAAAGCCTCCATTATAAAATTTGCATTCATGTTGTCAAATCCCTCTATGGCCATGAACATCGTCAGCCTTTAACCATGGAAGCAAAGAGCCCTGTTCAATGTGGGGAGAAACAGTTCACGTGTTCTGAATGTAGATGATGTTTTAGCCGATGACCTAACCTTTCGAACAATATGTAGTCTCGCTGGGAGAAGCTTTGGAAATCTGGGGACTGTGGAATAGATGTAATCAGACCTGGAGATTCATCGACCTGTTCACACTGAGGAGCGACCGTTAATGTTCTCCGTGTGTGGGGAGGGATTCACTCAGCTAACCAGCCTCACTTCATCAGGGTCAATCTGTACTGGACTGTTACCAAGTGCAATGTATCTTTCCTGAGGTTTGGTGCCCTGTACGGAACACAGTTCATGCAGCAAGTGAGGAAAAGACAGCAGGAATTTTTCTAATCTGTGATTTACAAGGACACATACTCCGGTTCCCAGCAGTTACGTTTCTTCAGTAATTTCCTCATTCTCCCTAAACTACCCTGCCTGTTAATTCTGTTATTTCTGATAGTTCCACTACTGTAACAACAAACATCACAAATTAGAATTCAATCCGTTGCAAGGGCAGCACGATGTCACAGTGGTTAGCACTGCTGCTTACGGCACTGAGGTCCCAGGTCCGATCCTGGCCCTGGGTCACTGTCTGTGTGGACTTTACATATTCTCCCTGTGTTTGCGTGGGTCTCATCCCCAAAACCCAAAGATGTGCAGGGTAGGTGAATTGACGATGCTAAATTGCCCCTTAATTGAAAAAAAAAAAAAATTGGGTACTCTAAATTTATTTTTAAATTTTTAAAATCTGTTCCATGATTCACTCTGGTTTAAGTTTATGTTGAGGTTAATAACAGACAAACTCTGTCCTCCTTTCCCCCCCCCCCCCCCAACGTATCTGATTAGAGTTTCCAATGAGTCGATTCTGTGGAATGGAATGTCTTATCAGCGTTTCCACGGTGACCTGTCTGCAGTGAAGGAATGTCTTATCAGCGTTTCCACGGTGACCTGTCTGCAGTGAAGCGCCTGCTTGAGTTTCTAACTCAGACTAAACTTCTCTCTCCCATAACACGCATTATATCAGACATTGGATGTCAATGTATTTCAGCCATGTTAATATCTCCAAAACCCTAAAAGGAGTTCAGATACACAAATGTTTAAATGTGGGAGGACAAGTTGATAAAGTGTTTAAAAAACACATGGGATCCAAGGTTTTATAATTCTTGGTGTGGAATACAAAATGACAGAGGTCATTTAAATCTGTACAAATTATTGGTTTGGCTGCAGTTTAGAATATTAGATCAGGTTTTGGGGATCTTACACCAGGAAGGATGTCAAGGCCATGGGAAGGGTGCAGAAGAGATTCACTGAAATGATCCCAGGGAAGAGAGGCTTCAGTTACCAGGAGAGATTAGAGAAACTGGGGCTCTTTTCATTCGAACAGAGGCTGACAGGAGATCAAAGGGAGGGGGGTTCGATTCCGGCCTTGGGTGACTGTGTAGAGTTTGCACTTCCTCCCCACGTCTGCATGAGTTCCTTCCGGGTGCTCCAGTTTCCTCCCACAGTCCAAAGACGCACAGGTTAGGTGGATTGGCCATTCTAAAAGATTCCCCTGAGTGTCCAAAGGTTAGGTGGGGTTACGGGGATAGGGTGGAGGAGTGGTCCTGAGTGGGGTGCCGGTTTGAAGCGTTAGTGCAGACTCGATGGGCCGAGTGGCCTCCTTCTGCGCTGTAGGGATTCTATGAAACAGAAAAATACTTGGATGAAATATAAAGAAATGGTGCAACAGTGTTCAGCACTCTCACTGTCCCTCAGGAACTGTGCGGGGGGGGGGGGGGGGGGGGGGGTGATGGTGTCTCTGATCTCTGAATGAAATGTTATTTTTAAAGTGAAGGGTGCCTGTACTGGAAAATCTGAGTACCACGTGCCAGCTTGAACCATTCTCCAATCAGTTCCAGCACAGCTCCCTCGACATTGCCCCATGAAACACTCCCAAGGCTGATACAAAATGTTGTTAGATACAGAGTAAATCTCCCTCGATGCTGTCCCCATCAAACACTCCCACAATAGGTATAGCACAAGGTTAGACACAGTAGAAATCCCCTTACACACTGTCCCCATCAAAAACTCCCAGGACAATTACAGCACGGGGTTAGATACAGAAGAAATCCCCATATACACTGACCTCATCAAACACTCTCGGACAGGTACAACACTGGGTTTGATACAGAGTAAAGCTCCAGTTACCCTCGGTCATCAAACACTGCCAGAGCAGATACACAGGCAGGTTAGCAAAACCATCCCTGGATGCCACGGCTAGGAGAGACAGAATGGAAGGTATTGGGAGCTGGGACTGTTAAAATTTGGTTTGGGGATTGCAGATTACCCACAACATGGAGTGGGGGAATGGGGTTAGATCAAGCTTACAGTGCATCCAGGTAGATAAATCCCCGGAAACTGGTGAAATGTATCCCAGGAAATTGTGGGAGGCTAGGATGGAAATTGCGGGTTCCCTAGTAGAGATATTGAATCGTCGATAGCCACAGGTGAGGTGCCTGAAGATTGGAAGGTACCAAATGTTATGCCTTTGTTTAAGAAAGGCCAGAGGGAAAAGCCTGGGAATTACAGACAGGTGAGCCTCACGTTTGTGGTGGATAAGTTGTTAGAAGGCTTTCTGAGAGAGGATCAACAGGCATTTAGAAAGACGAGGGCTGATTAGGGACAGCCAACGTTGCTTTGCAAGTGGAAAATCATGAATCACAAATTTGATTGGGTTTTTTGAAGGGGGAACCAAGAAGGTAGATGAGGGCAGTGCAGTTGACACTGTCGACAAGGACTTTAGCGAGGCCTTTGATAAGGTACCGCATGGTAGGTTGTTGCACAAGGTTAAATCTCACGGGATCCAGGGCGAGGTAGCCAATTGGATACAAAATTGGCTTGACGACAGAAGACAAAGAGTGGTTGTAGAGGGTTGTCTTTCAAACTGGAGGCCTGTGACCAGCGGTGTGCCTCAGGGATCAGTGCTGGGTCCACTGTTATTTATATTAATTATTTGGATGAGAATGTAGGAGGCAGGTCAGTACGTTTGCAGATGCCACCATGATTGGTGGCACAGTGGACAGTGAAGGTTATCCAGTGGACAGTGAAGGTTATCCAGTGGACAGTGAAGGTTATCTAGGATTGCAACGGGACCTGAATCAATTGGGTCAGTGGGCCAATGAATGGCAGATGGAGTTTAATTTAGATAAGTAGGAGGTGATGCATTTTGTTAGATCAATTCGGGGCAAGACCTACTCAATTAATGGTCGGGAGTTGGGGAGAGTTATAGAACAAAAAGATCTAGGAGTACAGGTTCATAGCTCCTTGAAAGTGGAGTCACAGGTGGTGAAGAAGGCATTTAGCATACTTGGTTTCATTGGTCAGAACATTGAATATAGGAGTTGTGATGTCTTGCTGAAGTTGGACAAGACATTAGTAAGGCCAGACACGGAGTACTGTGTACAGTTCTGGTCACCATATTATAGAAAGGATATTATTAAACCAGAAAGAGTGCAGAAGAGATTTACGAGGATGCTACCAGGACTTGATGGTTTGAGTTATAAGGAGAGGCTGGATAGACTAGGACATCCTTCTTGTCCTGTGCACAGGACCCTGGCTCTGACCTAACTAGTCCTGCCCTGCCCTTTATCATGTAATCCTTTGCCTTGTTTTCCCTCCAGATTTTTCCTCACTATCAAGTGTCTAATCATTTTTTGTGTCATAGGTTAACTTCTTATTGATGTTCCTACATTTACTTTCCAATCAATGATATAAACCAGGAATGAAGGATCCAGTACCGAATCCTTTGAAACCGGCACTGGAAACAGCCCTTTGATTTTCTCTATTCTTTATGGGATGTGAGTGTCAGGGGCAAACCAGCTGGGTTGCCCATACCTAATTGCCCTTAAACTGAGTGGCTTGCTGGGCAATTTCAGAGGGCAGTTCAGAGTTAAACACATTGCAATGGGTTGGCCAGACCAGGTAATGATGGCAGATTTCCTTCCCAGAGGCAACCACGGGGTGGTTTTTACAACAATCAACAATAATTTAATGTTCACACAGGGACTAGCTTTTAATTCCAGATTTATTCATTGAATTTGTTTCTTCCAGCTGCCATGGTGGAATTTGATCCATGTCCACAGAATGATAGCCAAGGCTTCTGAATTACTTGTCCTGTGATATTACCACAGTGTCACCATCTTCCAGTCACAAAAAAACACCCAACAATCGTCAATTAGCACTTCCTGCCATTGAGGCAATTTTAAATCCAACTCATAACTTTCTCTTGGATCTCATGATCTTTTAGTTTTCTGCCCAGTTTGCCATATGGCACCGTGTAGATGTAGAGAGATTGTTTCCAGTTCTGAGACAATCCAAAATTTGGGGTCAGAAATGCATGAAAGTCACAGATAAATCTCATGGGAAATAAGGAGAAATGTGTTTACTCCGAGCGATTAGAATGTGGAACTCACTATCACAGGATGTGGTTGTGGCAAAAAGCTGAGATCCTTTCAAAAGGAAACTAGATGAATGCATGAGAGAGAAAGGAATAGAAAGAGAGACTGAAAGACTGAGCTGAGTAGATGGGATGGGAGGAGAAACGTGTGGAGTACCAACACCCGCAGAAGCCAGTTGGGACAAGTGGCCTGTTTCTGTTCTGTGTATTCTCTGTAATTCCTCTAAACTTTTCCAGGGTATTAGAAGACGAGAATTTACTGGCAGCGATCTGAAATTAATTATCAGGAACATTCAGAGTGACTCTCTTCATCAGGACCTGAATGTGGAAGGAGAAATGTTTGTCTGTTCTGTCTGTGGGAAAGATTTCAAAAATCAGTGACTGGAAAAGCACCGAGATACCCACACAGCCAAGTGAGAGTGTTCCAGTGAACTGAACTGACTGTGGAAATAGCTTCAACCAGTTACACTGCTTGACAAAACATCACACCATTCACAGCAGGGAGAAATGTACACGTGTTCTGTGTGTGGACGAAGCTTCAACTGATCATTTAACCTAAAGAGACACAACAACACTGACACCATGGAGAAACCGTGGAAATGTGGGGACTGTGGGAAGGGATTCAGTTACCCATACCAGCTGGAAATTCATCGACGCAGTCACACTGGAGAGAGGTCATTCACCTGCTGTGTGTGTGGGAAGGGATTTGCGGAGTTATCCAAGCTCCCTATCCACATGCGAGTTCACACCGGGGAGAAGCCATTCCCCTGCTTGGTGTTTGGGAAGGAATTTGCACAATTATCCAGCCTGCTGACACATCGACGTGTTCATACTGATAAGAGACCTTTTAAATGTTCTGAGTGTGAGAAGAGTTTGAAAAGCAGAGGTGAGGTGCTGACACACCAGCGCAGCCACACGGGAGAGAGGCCATTCACCTGCTCCATGTGTGGGAAGGGATTCAGTCAGTCATCCACCCTGCGGATACATCAGAGAGCTCACACTGGTGAAAGACCGCTCAGTTGCTCTATGTGTGGGAAGAGATTCACTCAGTCATCCAGTCTGGTGGAGCACCAAAGAGTTCACAGTGGGGAGAGGCCGTTCATCTGCTCTGTGTGCGGGAAGGGATTTACTCATTCATTCAACCTACTGAGACAGCAGCGAGTTCACACTGGGGAGAGGTCATTCATCTGTTCTGTGTGTGGGAAGGGATTCACTCGTTCATCCAACTTTGTGACACACCAGCGAGTTCAGAAGTGAGAGCAGGGGCTTGTTTCACTGTTGTTAATCACATCCAAATTGAAACATGTTTGTTCGGATAATTGAAGTTTGTTTTCCTGATTTTCATAGCCCAATAACTGAGCTGGTGTTTAATGTTTTCGATAAATGTCAAATTTGCTTCCAACACATTTTTGTAGATTTTTGTCTTTCCCTCCTGAGTGTTTAGAATCACCTGTCTGAAGCTCAAAGGACAATCGGAGGTAGAATCATGTGGCAGGAACAGAACTTCAGCCTGGACACAGTCCTTCAGGCTCCCACTGAGAGAATCACCGCTTTCTCATCTCTCTTCAGTGACAGTAAAGTCCCCACGTGGGTTAATCTTGTCAGATTTATGACTCAAACTAAATACAAATTCTCCAACTGCTGTTGTGGGATTGGAACTCACATCTCCAGAGCATTTTGTTTAGATTCCGCATTACTAATCCAATAACGTAACCACTCGGCTATCGTACCTTTCTTTATTTGGAGATCTGTTGTATAATCATAGCAGCAGTTAACAGGCTCCGCTGAGATCCTCTTAATTTAATAATAATAATCTTTATTCTCACAAGTAAGCTTACATTAACTCTGCAATGAAGTTACTGTGAAAATCCCCTAGTCGCCACATTCTGGAGCCTGTTCGGGTACACTGAGGGAGAATTCACAAGTTACCTAAAAGCACGTCTTTCAGGTCTTGTGGGAGGAAACTGGAGCACCCGGAGGGAACCCACGCAGACACTGAGAATTCGCAGACTCCACACAAATAGTGACCCAAGCCGGAATCGAACCTGGGACCCTGCGCTGTGAAGCAACAGTGCTAATCACTGTGCTACCATGCCACTCAGAGATTTAACCTCAACCCCACATTCCTGTCCCCCCCGAATAGCCTTTCACCCCCGTGTTGATTAAGAATCTCTCTAGCTCTGCCTTAAAAAATATTCAGAGACTATTGTTTCTGCTGCCTTTTGAGGATGAGTTCCAGAGATTCATGACCGTCTGAGAGAAACAAATTTTTCTAATCTCTGTAATAAATAAGCTACCTCCTTATTTTCAAACCCTGACCCCGAGTTCTAGATTCTCCGACACGAGGAAACATCCTCTCCACATCCACACTTTCAACGGCCCTCGGGATCTTAAAGGTTTCAATCAAGTTGCCTCTTACTCTTCTGAACTCTAGTAGATAACTTCCTCAACCTTTCCTCATAAGATGAGCCACCCTTTCCAGGTATTAGTCCAGTAAACTTTCTCAGAACTGCTTCTGATGCATTTACATATTTCCTTAAATAAGTAGACCAATACTGTACATAGTACTCCAGATGTGGCCTCACCAATTTGTTGTACAACTGAAGCATAATCTCCCTACTTTTGTAATCAATTCCCCTCACAATAAATGATGAAATTCAATGAGCTTTCCTATTCACTTGCTGTACTTCTATACCAGCCGTTTGTGATTCACACACAAGGACACCCAAATCCTTATGCACCCTAGAGCTTTTCAACTTCTCATCATGTAGATAAAAGCGTTTTTCAAATTCTTCCTGCCAAGCTGATCAATTTCACATTTTCTCAAATTATACTCCATTTGCCTGAGCTTTGCCCACTCACTTCACCTATCTATGTCCCTTTGTAGCCTCCTTATGTCCTTTTCACAATTTACTTTCCTCCCTATCTTTCTGTCATCAGCAAATTTAACAACCATACCTTCAATCTCTTAAGTCTTTACCTAAATTATAATAAGTTGAGACCCTAGCACTGATCCCTGTCGCACACCACTTGTCACAACCTGTCAACTAGAAAAAGACCCATTCGCACCAACTCTGCTTCCTGATAGCTAGCCAATCTGCAATACATACCAATATGTTACGGCCTACACCATGAGCTTTTATTTCACACAATAACCTTTGATGTGGCACCTTATCAAATGCCTCCTGTAAATCTAAATACAGTGCATCCACCGGTTCCCCTTTATCCACAGTACATATAACTCCTGCAAATAACTCCAATAAATTGGTTTCACATAATTTTCCTTTCACAAAACCATCTTGACTCTGCCTGATTGAATTTTTCCAAGTTTCCTGCTGTAACATATTTAGTAATGGCTTCTAACATTTTCACTCTGACAGATTTTTAGCTAACTGGCCTATAGTTCCTTGCTTCTGTCTCCCTTTTTGAATAAATTAGTTACATTTGCTATCTTGCAATCTAATGGGACCTTCCTCCAATCTCGGGAATATTGGAAAATTAAAACCAGTGCAATAACTATCTGATTAGTGACTTCTTTCAAGTCTTTACGGTGAGGTCTATCTGGACCAGGGGACTTTTAAGCCCACAGACCCAATAATTTGCCCAATACCACTTGCTTGGTTATTGTAATTTTGACGCGTTCCTCCCACCCTTCCATTTCATGATTTGCAGCTATTTCTGCAATATTACTTGTTCCTCAATTGTGAAGGTAGATGTAAAATACATGTTTAATTCATCCGCCATCGCCCTACTTTCCATTCCCCAGATGCACTTTCTAAAGCACCAATGTTCACTTTGTTAATTATTTTCTTATTTAAATATCTATAGAATTCCTATTGTCCATCTTTATATTTCTGGCTAACTTTCGCTCATACTCTAGTTTCTCCTTCCTTATAAATAGTTTCATCACTTTTTATGTTCTTTATATTCTTTCCAATCTTCTGACCTGCCACTTGTCTTTGTGCAAATATGTGCTTTTTCTTTCAGTTCAATATTGTCTTTAACTCCATTAGTGAACCACAGATGATGGGCCCTACCCTTGGAATTTTCTTTTTCATTTGAATGTGGCTATTCGGTATATTCTCAAATATCCTTTTGAATGTCTGCCACTAAACATCTGTTGATCCATCCCTTAAGCACATTTGCCAGTTCACTCTCACTAGCTCCAACTTCATGCCCTCAGAATTGCTCTTAATCAAGTTCAAAATACTCGTCTTGGACAAACTCTTCTCTCCCTGAAACTGAATGTAAAACTCAATCATGGGGTGGCATGGTGGTTAATAATAATAATCTTTCTTATCACAAGTAGGCTTACATTAACACTGCAATGAAGTTACTGTGAAAATCCCCGAGTTGCCACATTCTGCCGCCTGTTCGGGTACACAGAGGGAGAATTCAGAATGTTTAATTCACCTAACAAGCACTTCTTTCGGGACTTGGTGGAGGAAATAGGAGCACTCAGAGGAAACCCATACAGACACAGTGAGAATGTGCAGACTCTGCACAGACAGGTGACCAAAACCGGGATTCGAACCCGGGTGCTACCATGCTGCCGTGCGCTGCTGTTTCACGGCGCTGAGGACCCGGGTTTGATTCCGGACCCGGGTCTCATGTGGAGTTTGTACTTCTCCCCGTGTCTGCATGGGTCTCACCCCCACAACCCAAAATGATGTGCAGGAGAGTTGAATCCGATATGCTAAATTGCTCCTTAATTGAAAAAAAGAATACCCTCAATCCATGAGGGTATCAATTAATCCTATCTCATTGCACAATATCAGGTCTAGTATAGCCTGTCCTTTGGTTGGTTTCAGAATGTGCTGTTCTAGGAAACTATCCTGAAAACATTGTATAATCTCCTCATCTAAGGTACTTTTGCCATCTGATTTTTCCAATTTATATGTAGATTAAAATCTCCCTTGATTATTGCTGTACTTTTCTGACAAGCTCACATTATTTCTTCTTTTATACCCTGTCCTATTGCATAGCTACAATTTGGAAGCATCACTCCCACAAGTAACATCGACCTTTATAATTTCTCACCTTGGCCCAAACTGCTTCTACATCCTGGTTTTCTGAATTTAGGTAATCCCTCTCTAATGTGCTAATAGCATCCTTAATAAACAGAGCCACCCTTCCATCTATTCCTAGCTTCTTATCATTCCTAAATCTCACCTCCCCTTCAATATTCAGGTCCCAAGCTATGTGATCCTGTAGCCATGTCTCTGTAATAGCTATCAGATCACACTTACTGCAAATAGGATTTAGTATCAGTTCATTCATTTTGGTTTGAATGCTACGTGCATTCAGACACAGAGCCTTAACTGTTGTCCTTTTATCATTTTTGTAGCATAAACATAGAATTTACGATGCAGAAGGAGGCCATTCGGCGTATTGAGTCTTTGCCGGCCCTCGGAAAGAGTACCCTACTTAAGCCCACACCTCCACCCCATCCCCATAAGCCCTCCTACCCTTTTTGGACACTAAAGGCAATTTAGCATGGCCAATCCATCTAACCTGCACATCTTTGGATTGTGGGAGGAAACCAGAGCACCCGGAGGAAACCCACGCAGACACGGGGAGAACGTGCAGACTCCACACAGACAGTGACCCAAGCCAGGAATCGAGCCTGGGACCCTGGAGCTATGAGGCAACTGTGCTAACCACTATGCAGTCGTGCCACTCATAGCATCTTGCCTTATCTGCTGAATCACTCTTAGATCTGTCCCTTGCTGTCACGGTCTGTTTACCATTTCCTATATTAGTACTTGTCTCTTGTCTTGTCTCTACCTTGGTGTGTGCTACCATTGGCCTCCGCTTTGTCAGTCAGACTCAGCCATGGGCAGTGGCTGTGCTGCTCCCCATAGTTGAAATGCTGGCAGCTCATTCTGTAGGATCACAAGCTCAGAATAACCACTTTTTAATGTACTAGAGGGCAATCAGCGACTCGGACTGAACCCAAACACATTCATACTGGTGAGAGGCTGTTCACCTGCTCTGTGTGAGAAGAGATTCAATTTGTCAACTCACAAACTGACCTGCCAATGCACAAGTGACTGCAAGGATTTGATTCTGCTGTTATTGCTGCTGACAATGCAGCATGCTTGCCTTCATCAGCCGGGGCAATGAGTACAGAAGTTGGAAAATCATGTTGCAGCTATATAAAATCTTGGTTAGCCCGCATTTGGAATATTGCGTGCAGTTCTGGTCACCATATTATCAGAAGGACGTGGAATCTTTGGAGAGAGTGCAAAGCAGGTTCACCAGAATGTTGCCTGATCTCGAGGGTGTTGGCAATGAGGAGAGGTTGAATAAACTAGGTTTGTTTTCACTGGAAAGACAGAGGCTGAGGGGAGACCTGATGGAGGTCTACAAAATTATGAGAGGCATCGACAGGATGGATAGTTGGAGGTTTTTTCTCAGGGTGCAGTGTCAATTACAAATGGGGCACAGGTTCAAGGTGAGAGGGGGAAGTTTAAGGGAGATGTGCGGGCTAAGCTTTTTACGAAGAGAGCGGTGGGTGCCTGGAACATGCTGTCAGAGGATTTGGTGGAAGCAGGCACATTAGCAACATTTAAGAGGCTTCTGGATGGGTACATGAATAGGCAGGAATTAGAGGGATAGGGTCCGAGTCAGGGCAGAAGGTTTTTTTTTTTAGTTAGGGCATCATGATCAGCACAGGCTTGGCGGCCGAAGGGCCTGTTCCTGTGCAGTGTGTTACTTTGTTCTTTGTAATCACATCTAGGACTGAATCATTTTCATTCTGACAATTCGCCTTTGCTTCTGTTGATAATACCCATAACTGTTTTGAACCTCGTGTCTTTCCTACCTGATTGTTTAACTTCAACTATCTGGAGCTCAGAAAGGATAATCTGGGGAGGATCATACAGCAATAACTGAGCTTCAGGCTGGACAGTTCTTCACGGTCACACAGAGAGACGAACATGCACTTTGGTCTTTCTCATCTCTCTTCACTAACAGTGTGCGTTAACATAAAATAAATGTTTCCCGGCTTCTCTCTCTTTCCCAGCTCTTCGATATGGAACTGAAGACTCTTTTACAACTGTGCTCAGAGCCAGGAAGAAGAACAGAAAATGTCAGAAACAGGCTGTCAAATCAGGAGATTGGTGGACAACTGATTTGGTCCAGATGGAAAATAAAACGACGAAAGATAAATTGGTAACCAGGGTTTCACAATAATTGAACTCTGAAGAAGCCAGACGAACTCAAAACATTCCTTCAGTTTCTCTGGTCTTTTCCAGAATTTCCTATTTTTAATTCAAATTACTCACTTGACTGGTGAACAGAGGATCTTGCCCGTGATTTGTTACAGAACTCGCTGCTCCCTTAATCCTCTGACCTCTGAGTTCTCTTCCTGTTGGCTTCCAGGACAATCGATCAACAGTCGCCAACATTACACGTCAGATAAAGTTCAGGGGTTTGGAGGATGAAACAAAATGAGGCCTTGACTTATAACATTTTATTTTTCAGTGACACACGATGTTTCTCTCTATGAATGGGTGAATCCAAAAAAGCTCCACCCCCTGGAGCCTGCTTCCCGGAGCATGCGCGGCTGCAGGAAGCTGAGACGGGCATTAGCGCAGACTCAGTAACACCGAATATAAACAAATAGGGACCTCTAATGGCGGGGATTTTACCCAGCCTTCCCAGCGATGGTGAATGCCCTCTATCAGCTGGAGATCTGAACGCATGCGCGGTTCCTCCAGTGTTCCGAGCATACGCAGGCTCTGATGGTGATGGAGAGACGTCTGTTTGTCGCTCGGCAGCCGGTAAGAGGCAATAGCAGCGGCGGGAGGGGATTCTGCGACTGCGTAGTTCGGAAGAGATTTCATTAACACCCGGTGTAGGCGGCAAACCCCAAATAACAACCTGCAGCTCCCGCGTTTGAGGCGTCGGTGCTTTCTCCGGGACAGGCCCAGGTTAACGGCCGCCATCTTTTTCCAGCGGGGAGCAGAGCGCAGGCGCGGGTTTCTTGGTGACGTAACAATGAAGGGCAGGACGCTGGGAAGTGGAGGGTCAGAGGGAGCTTGTCCACAGATCCTGAGGCAGCAGCACAGGGACATCAGCTGCTTCAGAAGGCAGATGGGATACTTGTCTTTATTAGCCAAGATGTGGAGATGCCGGCGTTGGACTGTCTTGGTGTGTTGGGTAAGCTGGGTCTGCGAGGACTGTGTTTACTGCAGCAATGAGAGAGACAGGCTTCCAACACTTGAAGACATGCAACTCGATTTTATTGAACTCTTAGATATCATCCATACGTTAACTGTGGGTTGACACTATGCTGACTTGACTGGAGACCTGAGACTAACCTGACCAGACTATCTTACTACCACATGGTGTATGTTCTAGTTGCTGCTCACGGCTCTGACTGTCTCAAAGGCTGGATCCCCAGAAAGCGGGAAAGCTAGTGCCCTCTAGCTTTATAGTGCTCGTGTCCTGTCTGGTGATTGGCTGCTGTGTTCTGTGTGTTCACTGGTCATCCTGTGTGTCAATCACTGCCTGTCTGTGCACCATCATATACCTGTGTGTATATTGTGACAAGTCTCACAACACCAGGTTAAAGTCCAACAGGTTTGTTTCGAATCACTAGCTTTCGGAGCACAGCTCCTTCATCAGGGGAGTCCCGATTAGCCGAAGCATAGAATGATGTGGAGATGCCGGCGTTGGACTGGGGTGAGCACAGTAAGAAGTCTTAATATAGACAAATTCAAAGATGCAAGACAATGCTCAGAATGCGAGCATTTGCAGTTAATTAAGTGTTTACAGATCGAGAGATAGGGGTAACCCCAGGTTAAAGAGGTGTGAATTGTCTCAAGCCAGGACAGTTGGTAAGATTTTGCAAGCCCAGGCCAGATGGTGGGGAGTGAATGTAATACGACATGAATCCCAGGTCCTGGTTCTTGATTAATAAGGGGCTCTTGGGTTATGGGGAGAAGACAGGAGAATGGGGGGGGGGGGGGGGGGTGAGAAGACAGGAGAATGGGGATGAGAAAAATATCAGCCATGATTGCATCGCGGAGCAGACTTGTTGGGTCGAGTAGCCTAATCCTGCTCCTATGTCTTGTGGTCTTGATATGGAATAGCATGCATGACTTTGGACCAAGTCCTAAAACTGGCATTAGAATAGATGGTGTTTGATGGTCAGCACAGTCACAATGGGCGTCTTTTTGTGCTGTAAAACTCTATGGTTTCAGCGCAGGAAGGAGCAAAAAATGCAGGATGGGGTTTTAAAACTTCGGTGCAACAAGTGAGGAAGAAATGGTCCATAGAAACTAGAATTGTCCGTTCTGAATTTCTGTCTGTACTGACGTGATGATTTTTGTGAAATCCTGATTTGTCTCAGAACTAAAAGGATTCTAACTTCAGGGTGACTACCTCCTTCTGTGCTGTGACTTTGTCTCATTCTATTCTTTTATAACAGGATCTGGAAGCATTCACTCCGGAGTGAAAGAGTCCAGTATATTGACTGTAGAAAGAGGTTTCTCTGGTTGCAAAGCCTGACAGTGGAGAGAAAACAAACACGTGTTGGGTGTGTGGACGAAGCTTCAACTGATCATCCAACCCAGAGAGACACCAGGACATCGGCACCATGGAGAAACCGTGGAAATGTGGGGACTGTGGGAAGGGATTTAATTACCCATCCCGACTGGAAGTCCATCGACGCAGTCACACTGTGGCTGGCACGATGGAGAAACCATGGAAATGTGAGGAATGTGGGAAGGGATTCAATTATCCATCCTTGCTGGAACTTCACCGACGCAGTCACACGGGAGAGAAACCCTGGAAATGTGAGGACTGTGGGAAAGGATTCAATTATCCATCCCTGCTGGAAATTCACCAACGCAGTCACACGGGAGAGAAACCCTGGAAATGTGAGGAATGTGGGAAAGGATTCAATCATGCCTCCTTGTTGGAAAACCATCGACGCAGTCTTACTGGGGAGACAATATGGAAATGTGAGAAATGTGGGAAAGGTTTCAATTATCCATCCCTGCTGGAATACCATCACTGCAGCCACACTGGGGGAGGGACCATGGAGAAACTGAGGAAATGTGAGGACTGTGGCAAAGGATTTAATTTCACATGTCTGCTGGAAATCCATCGACGCAGTCACACTCGGGAGAAGCCATTCACCTGTTCTGAATGTGGGAAGGGATTTAATAAGTCAACCACCCTGCTGAGACACCAGCGAAATCACACTGAGGAGAAGTCCTTCAGCTGCACTGACTGTGGAAAGAGTTTCAGGCAGTTAACCAACCTCACTGCACACCAGCGGGTTCACACCGGGGAGAGACCATTCAGCTGCCTCGTGTGTGGGAAGAGATTTACTGAGTCCTCCACCCTGCTGATACACCAACGCACTCACACTGGGGAGAAGCCATTCAGCTGCACTTACTGTGGAAAGAGGTTTAGTCAGTCTTCCGACCTCACTAGACACCAGCGAATTCACACTGGAGAGACACCATTCATCTGCTCCGTGTGTGGGAAGAGATTCACTCATTCATCTGGCCTCTGGTCACACCGGCGAGTTCACACCGAGGAGAAACCATTCAGCTGCAGCTCCTGTGGAAAGAGATTCAGGCAGCCTTCTGTCCTCACTGCACATCAACGCATTCACACTGGGGAGAGACCGTTCATCTGCTCTGTCTGTGGGAAAGGATTCACTCATTCATCCGGCCTTTGGTCACACCGGCGAGTTCACACTGAGGAGAAGCCATTCAGCTGCACTATCTGTGGAAAGAGCTTCAGACATTCTTCCGTCCTCACTGCACACCAACGCACTCACACTGGGGAGAGACCATTCACCTGCTCCCAGTGTGGGAAGGGATTCACTCAATGCTCTCACCTGCTGACACACCAGCGAGTTCACACTGGGGATAGACCGTTCACCTGCTCGGTGAGTGGGAAGGGATTCACTCAGTCACAACACCTACTGTCACATCAGCAAGTTCACAAGTGACAGCAGTCGTTGAATTCTGCTGTAACTGCTGCTGTTAATTACGTCAATAATTGGTCATCTGAGTCTATTTGGTTTGTTTCTGCTGATATTAAGAATAACTGACTGGAGTTTAATATTCTGGACAAGCCACTGATTTTGAGGATCACAGTCCCCCTTTTTAAAAGCACCATCTGTGAATTTTCCGCTTAATTCAAGAACCCATGTCACGAGTAGGCTTCAATAAAGTTACTGTGAAAAGCCCCTAGTCGCCACATTCCGGCGCCTGTTCGGGGAGGCTGGTACGGGAATCGAACCATGCTGCTGGCCTGTCTTGGTCTGCTTTAAAAGCCAGCGATTTGGCCAATGTGCTAAACCAGCCCCTGGGAAGTGGTAGCACAGGCAGTACTGCTTATAATTCATTCACGAAAGGTGTAGTGTCAGAGGACTGGTGGATCACTAATGTAATTCCTGTATTTAAGAAGGGGACAGACCATGCCCAGGGATGGTACACCAGTCAGCTTCACATCAGCAAATAATACAATCCTGACTAAAATAGAGAATATAAGAACATCTAGAAAAAATAAATATAACAATGAACAGTCAGTGTGGATTTCAGAAGGGAAAATCTTGCCTGACCAATCTTCTTGAATGTTTTGATGTGATAACAGAGAGCATAGACAATGGTAATGCAGTCAATGTTATTTATCTGGATTTTCAAAAGGCCATTGATAAGATTACCTACGGGAGAATAATGGACATGGTTTGAGAATGTGTTGGGACAAATGATAGACTGGATTGCCAGCTGGCTTCAAGACAGAAAGGAGAGAGTGGGAGTAAAGGGGAGTTATTCAGAGTGACAGAAGGTGGGAAGTGATGTTCCACAAGGATCAGTGCTGGGACCATGGCTGTTCACAATTTCCATTCACCACTTGGACTTTGAAATCCAATACACAATCTCTAAACTGGGAAGATAGAATCGAGGAGAACTGCAATAAATTACACGAGGACATTTCAAAACTTGCTGAATAGACAAATAATTGACAACTGAAGTAGAACATGGAAAAATGTGAGGTTGTGCATTTTGGTAGGAATAGGGAGGTCACTTACGTGGAAGTTGTGAGTGTTGATGTTGGAGAGAAACAGAGGTCTCCGAGCAATAAAGAAATTAAACCAAGCACGGAGCGTTAATGTCGGAGGGTTAGAAATAAAAAGAAGGAAGTTATGATAATCCTTTGGGACCTTGGTTACACCGTACGTAGAGTACAGGCTGTGGTTCTGTCCAGCCTACATCTTAGGCAACCTTCCATCTTGTGAGATGACAGTTTGCATCTTAAGGTTTCAGCTCTGTTTTAACCATTGCCTGGGATAGTTCAGGAGCCTTTCTGTGGCAAGACAAAACCTGACACATTTGCTGCAGATGAAGACATTGGGCTGAGAAGGTGCTGGATTCTCTGGATCCTCTCCTCAGCAAACTGAACTTTCCATTTCTCTGGTCCCCACATTATAAGATGGAGACACTGGAGAGGGAACAGAGAAGATTCACAAGGATGATACCAGAAATGTGTGAGCTTATAAATCAGGAAAGTATTGAGAGGCAGGTCCTCTTTACTCCTGGTAAATGAAGACTGAGGGGGTGACCAAATGGAGGTGTATAAAATGATGAAAGGTTTTGATAGCGAGGATTCACAGTGAATGTTTCCTCTTGTGGGGAAGAGCAAAACCAGAGACCACGATATACGATAGTCATCAAGAAACCCAATAGGAAATTCAGAAAACACTTTCACCCAGAGAATGGTGAGAATGAGCTCAAACTGGAGGCCTGTGACCAGTGGTGTGCCTCAGGGATCAGTGCTGGGTCCATTGTTATTTGTTACTAATAATGATTTGATGAGAATGTAGGAGGCACTGTTAGTACATTTGTAGATGACACCAAGATTGGTGGCATAGTGAACAGTGAAGAAGGTTATCTAGGATTGCATTGGGATCTTGATCAATTGGGATAGTGGGTAGATGAATGGCGGATGGAGTTTAATTTAGATGAATGTGTGGTGATGCATTTTGGTAGATCGAATCGGGGCAGGACCTACTCAGTTAATGGTAGAGAATTGGGGAGAGTTATGGAACAAAGAGATCTAAGAGTACAGGCTCATAGCTCCTTGAAAGTGGAGTCATGGGTGGACAAGATGGTGAAGAAGGCATTCAGCATTCTTGGTTTCATTGGTCAGAACATTGAATACAGGAGTTGGGACGTCTTGCTGAAGTTGTACAAGACATTAGTAAGGCCACCTTGGAGCACTGTCTACAGTTCTGGTCCTATTATAGAAAGGATATTATTAAAATTGAAAGAGCGCAGAAAGGATTTACTCAGATGCTACCAGGGCTTGATGGTTTGAGTTAAGAGGAGAGGCTGGATAGACTGGAACTCTTTTCCCTGGAGTGTCAGAGGCTTAGGGGTGAACTTATGTAGGTCTATAAAATAATGAGGGACATTAAGGTCAATATCTTTTCCCAAAGATAGGGGAGTTTAAAACTAGAGGGCATAGGTTGAAGGTGAGAGGGGAGAGATACAAAAGGGTCCGGAGGGGCAATTCTTTCACAGGGAGGGTGGTGAGTGTCTGGAATGTGCTGCCAGAGGTAGTAGTAGAGGTGGATACAATTTTGTCTTTTAAAAAACATTTAGACAGTTATATGGGTAATATGGGCATCGAGGTATATGGACCAAATGCAGACAATTGGAACTCTCTTGGGGGTAAGAATTGGGTGGCATGGACAAGTTAGGCCGAAAGGCCTGTTTCCATGCTGTAAACTTCTATTACTCTATCAAAGGGAGTGGGTGAAGCGAATAGTATCCATGTATTTATAGGGAGGCTGGACAACGTGTATGTATGGGAGAAGCAAAGTTGGGAGGAGGCTCAAATAGAACTCAAACACCAGTACAAACTGGGTGGGCCGAATGGCCAGTCTCTGTACTGTATATCCTGTGTATCCCATTCAAGGTTGAAACTGATCATCCATCCTGGAAAGACACAAGGATAGCTGCAACAGGGAGAAACTTAGAAATTTTGTGACTGTAGGAAAGGATTCAGTTCTCCATACCAGCTGGGAACTCATTGACACATAGAACATAGAAAATACAGCACAGAACAGGCCCTTCGGCCCACGATGTTGTGCCGAACCTTTGTCCTAGATTAATCATAGATTATCATTGAATTTACAGTGCAGAAGGAGGCCATTCGGCCCTTTGAGTCTGCACCGGCTCTTGGAAAGAGCACCCTACCCAAACTCAACACCTCCACCCAACACCAAGGGCAATTTGGACATTAAGGGCAATTTATCATTGGCCAATTCACCTAACCCGCACATCTTTGGACTGTGGGAGGAAACCGGAGCACCCGGAGGAAACCCACGCAGACACGGGGAGGATGTGCAGACTCCGCACAGACAATGACCCAATCCGGAATCGAACCTGGGACCATGGAGCTGTGAAGCAATTGTGCTATGCACAATGCTACCGTGCTGCCCTTAAGAACAAATAAATCTACACTATATCATTTTACCATAATCCATGTACCTATCCAATAGCTGCTTGAAGGTCCCTAATGTTTCCGACTCAACTACTTCCACAGGCAGTGCATTGCATGCCCCCACTACTCTCTGGGTAAAGAACCTACCTCTGATATCCCTCTTATATCTTCCACCTTTCACCTTAAATTTATGTCCCCTTGTAATGGTGTGTTCCACCCGGGGAAAAAGTCTCTGACTGTCTACTCTATCTATTCCCCTGATGATCTTATAAACCTCTATCAAGTCGCCCCTCATCCTTCTCCGCTCTAATGAGACACCGCCACACCAGGGAGAGACCGTTCACCTGCTCGGTGTGCGTGGGAAGAAATTCACTGAATTGTCCAGCTTCCAGAAACACCAGCATATTTAAGTGTCCGCACTGTGTGAAAACTTTTAAAGCGATAAATATCTGATGAAATACCAACTCACACAGGAGAGAAACCATTCATTGCACTGTGTAGGAAGGGATTCACTCAGTCACTTAACCTGCTGACACACCAGCGAGTTCCCAACTGGCTGTATTGGGTGGCCACCAGCATCGCTGGTCATCGGCACATTGCTGATGTGGGAGCTCCCAGGCCTTCTGCATTGCAACAGTGACTCACCTTCAACAGCATTTCATTTTATAAAGGTTTTGGGACTTCCTGAGGTTCAATATATATATTTTTTCAATGTCACCTGATGTACTTCACAAAAATCACACTGTTTCAGATGTAAAATGTTCAGAGACAGGGAAAGGAGTGTGAGTGGACACAACTTCCTCCAATATCGGAGGTTAGGCTTTGTCCTCTGTACTGTCGCTGAACACTGGAACATTTGTTTTGTGTGGATTTCCTTTTTTTTTTAGTCCTGGGGGTGGGGGGTGAGGGGGGGGGGGTTGCTGATTGGAGTTTACAGCCGTTTCAGGGCAGTTAAAAGTCGACCACATAGCTTTAGGTCGGAAGTCGCATGTAGGCCAGACCAGGGTTTTTACGACAATTCATGTTAATTTCATGGTCACCATTATTGAGGATTTTATTAATGGAATTTAAATTCCACCAATCCATATTGGGATTTAAGCCTATGTTCCAGAATATTTATCTGGGCCTCTGGACTACTAGTCCAGTGACATAATCACTACCCCTCCATCTCTCTGTATCCTAACTCACAGTTAGTCCCATTCACTGATCTACATTGGTTCACGGTCCAACAATGCATCGATTTTTTTTTTACAATTCTCAGATTTTTTTTCAAATCCCTGCCTGATGTCGTTCCTCCCTCTCTATGTAATCACCTCCTGCCCGCCATCCCACCCAGATCGTTCTGCTCCTCCAACTCTGGACCTCACAGATCCCCGATTTTCATCACTCTCAAGTTTGATAAGGTGGGTCTTCATGAATAACCTCAGCAGGCACGGGAATTGAACCCACGCTGTTGGCGACGCTCCACAGCACGAACCAGCCAACTGAGTTGACTGACACCTAACCCTCAAATAATCCCGACTGTTTGTTCTGAAGGAATCCATTTCAGTAACAAATGTTGAAATGTTTGCTCCACACCCACAGGGTTTCATCTGTTTAAAGCCACAAACAGAAAAGTCCAGTTTTCTCCTGGGGTTTGAGACACATCAGCTTCAAAATGATGCAGAGTTTCAGCCAATTAGAGGGTCCGGGATCAGCCCCGCCCCTCATTCACTCCGATTAGTTGGAGGACCAATCGCCATATTCGCTCCTCCAGACCCGCTATTGGTCCGGAGTTGCCGTCAATCATTCCCCGGGCATTGTGAGCTGTCAGTGGGTGGGGCGGGTTCAGTGGATCAGAGTCCAGGATCTTTCCGGCCGCCTTTGGAACCCAACTCAGAAATAGCTCAACAATCTATTGGTTCAAGAAATCAACTTGCTGGAGTGGAGACATAGGTTAACATTGGTAAGTAAATGTGTTGCATTTCAAACAAGGAAACGTGGGAGTGAGAGCAGTTCTTGACGGGCCATATTTCACACATTGATGGAAACGTGGGCGAGCAGTTCTTAAAGATACAGACACAATTTTCAATCGTCATGGTTAAAAGGACCTCGTTTTCTTTACATGGTGCGTCGCATCAGGTGAGGTCAACTCCAGATTCCGATATCAGAGCCCCAGCATCAATTGGCTGGAGAATTGAGCTTTTGTAATACTGAGCACTTGGACAAGAGGCTGGAGTAGAACTAGTGACCAGTGAATGTAGAACTGAACCCAGTCAGAGTCAGCATTTAATTTTTCTGGAAAGAGTTCAGAAGAAATTCACCAGGATGTTGCCTGGGCTGGAGCGGTTCAGGGTGGCTGGATAGGCTGGGATTGATTTCTTTGGAGCAAAGAAAGCTGAAGGGGAACATAGTATCATAGAATTCACAGTGCAGAAGTAGGCCATTCGGCCCATCGAGTCGGCCCTTGGAAAGAGCACGCTGTAAAAGTCTGACAATGATACCGTGAAGGAGAGAAAGGATCCAGGAACCCCTGGTGAAACAGTTTGTGCAGTTTGATTCAGGATAAAAACAGGAACAGTGTTCAAAAACAACTGATGAGGAAATAAGTCAAATCCCACAGGTCGGATATAGAGTAATGTGTTGTTCAAAAACAAAACTGCATTGACTGAAGCCATTGGAAAAACAAACAGGACATGTCTGAACATACAGGAAATTGGTTCAGGGGCTGCAGCTAGTTTAACAATCTCAGGAAGTGGATTGATACACAGAGCAGTCTCACTGATTGACAAGAAACTCAGCTCCTGATTTTGCTCTATTCAGCAAGACCCAAATAAAAATACAATATTGCAGAATTGTAAGAATCATAGTACAGTAAAAAAAATGGTCATTCGGCCCATCGATTCTGTACTATCTCTTTAGAAAACCAATCCAGTTTGTCCAATTTTCCCATTTCCCTGCATTTGTTGCTGCTTTGAGTTTTTAATCTAATTCCCTTTTGATGGTTATTATTGAATCTGTATCCACCACCCGATCTGGCTGTGTATTCGAAATTCTAACAAAATTCTGCCCTTCTTTGGATTATTTCTCCTCATTCTTCCACCCAGGGTAGATCACCTCCCAATTTGCTGTGTTGAATTTCATCTGCGGTGAGCTCACGCATTCAACCATTCTGCTTCTGTCCTACTCAAATCTCTCACGCTCTTCCTCACTGTTTCCGATGCTTTCAACTTTTGTGTCTTCTAAAAATATTCATATAGTTCCTGTAACCTCTAATCCCAGTCAGAAGGACGGCATGGTGGGACAGTGGTTAGCATGATTGCCTCACAGAGCCAGGGATCCGGCTTCAATTCAGGCTTTGGTTGACTCTCCGGGTTTGCACTTTCTCCCCGTGTCTGCATGGGTTTCCTCTGGGTGCTCGGTTTCCTCCCACAGTCCAAAAATGAGCAGGTTAGGTGGATTGACCATGTTAAATTGCTCCTTCGTGTCCAAAAATATGCAGGTTAGATGGGGTTACAGGGGTAGGGTGGGGAAGAGGGCTGAGGTAGGGTGCTCCTTCAAAGGATCAGTGCAGACTCAATGGACTGAATGGCCTCATTCTGCATTGTAAGGTTTCTATGGATATTGATTTTATGGAAGTCAGTGATATAGAATCAAAAAGAGCAGTGATCCTGATACTTGAGTTGTGATCCTGATACTTAACCATAGCGAGGTCCACTGTATCCCTTACTCCTTCATGAAAAACAACCATTCACCACAGCTCTGATTTCATCCCATGGCTTATTTTGTATCCATGCTTCTGCTGACAATTTAATCCTGTGGGCTTCAAGTTTGCTACATAATTAATAAATGGTACTTGATCTAATATTCACATACACAACATAAACTGCAATAAAAACAGAAAATGCTGGAAAGGTATAGCAGGTCTAGATTCACCTGTGGAGAGAGAAACAGAGTTAACGTTTTGAATCCGTCTGACTCTTCTTCAGAATGACAATGCTATCATCCAGTCTCTCTGTTGACATAATCCAAAAGCGCAATCAAGATTTTTTTCAACAAGGGGCAGCACGGTGGTGCACTGGTTAGCACTGCTGCCTCATGGCGCCAAGGTCCTAGGTTCAATTCCGGCCCTGGGTCACTGTCCGTGTGGAGTTTGCACATTCTCCCCGTGTTTGCATGGGTTTCGCACCCACAATCCAAAGGTGTGCAGGGTAGGTGGATTGGCCATGCTAAATTGTCCCTTAATTGGAAAAAATAAATTGGGTACTCTAGATTTAAAAATAATTTTTCAAAATAATTGTTTTAAAAAAAAATATATTTTATTGAAATTTTTTTCCCTGAGCAACATTTTTCCCGCTTACAAAACAAGCGAAACGATAACAGTAACAAAACAGAAATTTTTAACAATAATAATAATTTCAAGTAACAATACCTCGGACTCTATTGACCTAGACTCAACTGAGCCTCCTCCCCCCCCACCCCGCCCTGGGTTGCTGCTGCTGGTCATCCATCTTCCCTCTAACGTTCCCCTAGGTAGTCGAGAAATGGCTGCCACCGCCTGGTGAACCCTTGAGCCGATCCTCTCAGGGCAAACTTTATCTGCTCCAGTTTAATAAACCCCGCCATATTGTTTACCCAGACCTCCAGTCTGGGGGGTTTCGCCTCCTTCCACATGAGTAGGATCCTGCGCCGGGCTACGAGGGACGCAAAGGCCACGACATCGGCCTCTTTCGCCTCCTGCACTCCCGGCTCTTCCGCAACTCTAAATAGAGCTAACCCCCAGCCTGGTTTGACCCGGGCCTTCACCACCTGCAAAATCACTCCCGTCACTCCCTTCCAATACCCTTCCAGTGCCGGGCACGCCCAAAACATATGTGCGTGGTTTGCCGGGCTCCCGCCACACCTCCCACATTTGTCCTCCACTCCAAAGAACCTGCTCAATCTTGCCCCCGTTATGTGTGCTCTATGTAGCACCTTAAATTGAATCAGGCTAAGCCTGGCGCATGAGGAAGAGGAATTTACCCTGCTTAGGGCATCAGCCCACATACCGTCCTCTATCTTCTCCCCTAATTCTTCTTCCCACTTTCTTTTTAGTTCGCCCACCGACTCCTCCCCCTCTTCCCTCATCTCACTATAAATCTCTGACACCTTGCCCTCTCCGACCCACACCCCTGAAAGCACCCTGTCCTGTATCCCCTGTGTCGGGAGCCGCGGAAATTCCCTCACCTGTTGTCTAGTAAACGCCCTCACCTGCATATATCTCAAGAAATTCCCCCGGGGTAACTTATACTTTTCCTCCAGTGCTCCCAAGCTCGCAAAAGTCCCATCTATGAATAAATCTCCCACCTTCCTAATTCCCAACTGGTACCAGCTTTGAAATCCTCCATCCATTCTTCCTGGGGCGAACCTATGGCTGTTCCTGATAGGGGACCCCACCAGGGCTCCCCGCACCCCTCTCTGTCGCCTCCACTGTCCCCATATGTTCAGTGTTGCCGCCACCACCGGGTTCGTGGTGTACTTTTTCGGTGAGAACGGTAGCGGCGCCGTCACCAGCGCCTCTAGACTCGTCCCTTTACAGGACCTTCTCTCCAGCCTTTTCCACGCCGCTCCCTCACCCTCCATCATCCATCTACGTATCATTGCCACATTGGCAGCCCAATAATAATCTCCCAAGTTCGGTACTGCCAATCCTCCTCTGTCCCTACTGCGCTGAAGGAACCTCCTCCTTACTCTCGGAACTTTCCCTGCCCACACAAAGCTCGTAATGCTCCTATCTATTTTATTAAAAAAGGTCCTGGTGATTAAAATAGGGAGACATTGAAATACAAATAAGAACCTCGGGAGGACCATCATCTTAATTGCTTGCACCCTGCCCGCCAGCGATAAAGGCTGCATGTCCCACCTCTTAAAGTCCTCCTCCATTTGTTCTACCAGCCGTGTCAGATTAAGTCTGTGCAAGGTTCCCCAGCTCCTAGCGATCTGAATCCCCAAGTATCGGAAGTTTCTTTCCACTTTCCTTAGCGGTAAGCCTTCTATCTCTCTACTCTGGTCCCCTGGATGTATCACATATAATTCACTCTTCCCCATGTTTAACCTATACCCCGAAAATTCCCCGAACCTCCTCAAGATTCGCATAACCTCTATCACCCCCCCCCCCCCCCCCCCGCTGGGTCCGACACGTATAGCAATAGGTCATCCGCGTATAACGAGACTCGGTGTTCTTCTCCCCCTCTAGTCACCCCTCTCCATTTCCTGGAGTCTCTCAGCGCCATGGCCAGAGGTTCAATTGCCAGCGCAAACAACAATGGAGACAGCGGGCATCCCTGTCTTGTTACCCTATATAATCGGAAATACTCCGATCTATGTCGACCTGTAACTATGCTTGCCGTCAGTGCCCTATAAAGTAGTCTAACCCAGCGAATAAATCCGTTCCCAAACCCAAACCTCCTTAACACTTCCCATAAATACTCCCACTCCACCCTATCAAATGCCTTCTCTGCGTCCATTGCCGCCACGATCTCTGCCTCCCCCTCCACTGAGGGCATCATTATCACCCCTAATAGCCGTCGCACGTTAACATTCAATTGTCTCCCTTTTACGAACCCTGTCTGGTCTTCGTGCACCACCCCTGGGACACAGTCCTCTATCCTCAATGCCAGAACCTTTGCTAGCAGTTTGGCGTCCATGTTCAATCGTGAAATAGGTCTATAGGACCCACACTGCATCGGATCTTTGTCCCTCTTCAAAATTAGCGATATCGTCGCCTCCGACATTGTCGGGGGTAGTGTTCCCCCTTCCCTGGCCTCATTGAACGTCCTCGCCAACAACGGGGCCAACAAGTCCACATATTTTCTGTAGAATTCCACCGGGAACCCATCCGGCCCCGGGGCCTTCCCTGCTTGCATGCTTCCCAGTCCCTTAATAACCTCGTCCACCTCAATCGGCGCCCCCAGGCCTGCCACCGCCTGCTCCTCCACTTTCGGGAACCTCAACTGGTCCAGGAACTGCCGCATCCCCTCCTCTCCCTCTGGGGGCTGAGACCTATACAGTTCTTCATAAAAGGTCTTAAACACCTCATTTATCTTTCCTGCCCTTCGCACAGTGTCTCCCCTTTCATCCGTAATTCCTCCTATCTCCCTCGCTGCTGCCCTCTTTCGCAGTTGGTGCGCCAACAGGCGACTAGCCTTTTCCCCATATTCATACCTCCTCCCCTGTGCCTTCCTCCACAGTACCTCCGCCTTTCTGGTGGTCAGAAGGTCAAACTCGGTCAGGAGTCGTCTCCTCTCCCTCTACAGCTCCTCCTCCGGGGTCTCTGCAAATTCCCTGTCCACCCTTAAAATCTCCCCCAGTAATCTATCCCTTTCCTTGGCCTCTGTTTTCCTTTTGTGGGCCCCAATAGAAATCAGCTCTCCTCTGACCACCGCTTTTAGTGCTTCCCAGACCACTCCCACAGGGACCTCGCCGTCGTCATTGACCTCCAGGTATCTCTCGATACACCCCTTCACTCTTGCACACACTCCCTCATCCGCCATCAGTCCCACATCTAATCGCCAGAGTGTTCTCTGCTCCCTATCCTCTCCTACTTCCAGGTCCACCCAATGTGGGGCATGATCCGAAACCGCTATGGCTGAACCGCTATGGCTGAGTATTCAGCTTCTTCCACCCTAGAGAACAACGACCTTCCTAAAACAAAAAAATCTATCAGGGAGTACACTTTATGGACGTGGGAGAAGAAGGAATACTCCCTAGCCCTGGGTCTAAGAAATCGCCATGGATCCACTCCCCCCATTTGGTCCATAAACCCCTTAAGTACCTTGGCCGCTGCCGGCCTTCTTCCAGTCCTTGAGCTGGATCTATCTAGCCCCGGGTCCAGCACCGTATTGAAGTCCCCTCCTAAAATCAAATTTCCTGCCTCCAGGTCCGGAATACGCCCCAGCATCCATCTCATGAACCCCGCATCGTCCCAATTTGGGGCATACACATTAACCAACACGACCTCCATTCCCTCCAGCCTACCACTCACCATTACATATCTACCTCCACTATCTGCTACGATGTTCTTTGCTTCAAATGCTACCCGTTTCCCCACCAAAATGGCCACCACTCTGTTCTTTGCGTCCAGTCCTGAGTGGAACACCTGTCCCACCCATCCTTTCCTTAGCCTAACTTGGTCCGCCACCATTAGGTGCGTCTCTTGGAGCATAACCACGTCTGCCCTTAGTCCTTTCAAATGCGCGAGCGCTCGGGCCCTTTTTATTGGTCCATTCAGGCCTCTCACGTTCCATGTGATCAGCCTCACTGGGGGGCTACCTGCCCCCCTCCCGTGTCGACTAGCCATTTCCTTCTCTCGGCCAGTCCCATATCCCGCCTCCGCGCTCCCGCTCGCTCCCCCAGCGTCGCATTCCGCCCCCGACCACCCTCTCTTTAACCATTTCCTTTTGGATTTCCGCAGCAGCAACCCAGTTGTGCCCCCCCCCCCCCCCCGCTAGATCCCTATCTAGCTTGATTGCTCCCCCCATATCAAAATAACTATTTAAATGGAAATAAGGATTGTGTGATCCACTGTAGTCCTTTGGGTCGTGGGAGTGGGCCTTTCCTGATTCCCTCTCCTCACATACCTGTCTGCACCTCTTTGGATGTGAGCTATACTGAGTTACAAAAGTCACTTTGGTCTTTCTTGCCTCTCTTCACTTTCAATAAGATGTGGAATAAACCTGAGGTGTGTAAGAAACATTTTCCAAGCACTGGAAATGTGGGGACTATGGAAATGGATTTAATTATCCATCTAACCTGGAAATTATTTGGTGTATTCACACTAGGGAGAGGCCGTTCACCTACTCCGTCTGTGGGAAGGGATTCACTCTATAATCCGACCTTCTGAAACACCAGAGAGTTCATCTGGAGAAAGTCCTTTCAACTGTGTTGAATATGGGGAGCAATTTAATGCACGTTTTGTCACAGCAGTGAGTTGACACTGAGAAGAGAGTGGTCCAGCTTTCCATCAGCTGTTATTGGAAGAAGCTGCTCACACGCAGCACCGCCCCTCATTCACTCCGATTGGCAGGAGGACCGGAAACACCAGCTTGGTCCTCTGGTCCCGCTCCTTTTCCTGTCAATCACTCCCGGGCAGAGTGAACCGAGCATGCGCAGGCAATGGCAGCATTTGGTATGAGTTCTCGAGCGAGCGAGTTTAAAATGGAGATTGTCCGAAGACCGAGTGCGGGCCCAGAGTCCAAAATAAAATCGTCAACATGACTATCAAACCATGAATATTGGCTTCCGGTGACGGCGGGCGGGAGGCGGCCGCACAATGGAGGGCTCCCATTCGGCAACGGCATTTTCGGGGCTTTAAGCCCGGTCCCAGGGTCCGCGGAGGCGGCAGAAGCAGGGAGGAGGCACGGAGGAGGCACAGTGAAGACACAGGAGGAAAAAAAGAACAAAGAAAAATGTCGAGGGTGAGCAAGAAAACGGCCGGACAAAAAACAACTGGAGGTCCGTCGGGGAGTGGAAAGGTCACCAGGAAAAATGGAGGCTGGAGCATCAGGGAAGGCCGCACTGCTTACGGCTGAAGAAATAACCAAGGTGATGGCTGCGGAATTTGAAAAGCTGTTGGTGCAGATTGCGAAATGCATGGAGACGGTGAGGAAGGAGATGAGGGAGGTCTTGAGTGTGCTGGTGGAGGAGGCGGTTTCCCCGGTGAGGACGGAGGTGGCGAGCGCAGTGGCGGAGGTGCGAGAGCAAGGGGAGGCGCTGAAGGAAGTGGAGGAGACGTTATTGCAGCACGGTGATCAACTTGCCTCGATGGGGAAAGAGATGCGGAAGGTGATGGATACTAACAAGGATCTGCGAGGAAAAATGGAAGACCTGGAAAACAGATCCAGGCGACAGAATTTGAGGATTGTGGGGCTGCCCGAAGGAGTTGAAGGACCGAAGCCGACTGAGTATTTTGCCGCGATGCCGGCAAAACTATTGGGGGAGGGGGAGGATCCCTCCCGATATGAACTGGATCGGGCTCATCGGTCGTGGAGGCCTGTACCAAAGGTGAGTGAGCCGCCAAGGGCAGTGACTCTGTGCTTCCGTAGGTACAGGGTGAAGGAGAAGGTCCTGAGCTGGGCCAAGCAGAAGCAGGTGGTGCAGTGTGCTGGAGCTGTTATACATGTATACCAGGACTTTACGGTGGAGCTGGCAAGGAGGCGGGCTGCCTTCAACCGGATGAAGAGGGCACTGTACATTAGCACAGTGCGGTGCGGCATTGTATATCCAGCGAAGCTGAGGGTGACTTACAAGCTCAGGGACTTTTATTTTGGAACGGCGGAAGCAGCGGAGGAGTTTGCGAAAGCAGAAAGACTGTGGCAGAACTGACAAATTGGGGAATGGCCATGTGCCGATGTAACCTCATGATTGTATTTTCTTCTTTTTTGTATCACTGCGCGCGGGTGTAGAGGCAGAACAGGGTCCGAGTGGTCTAGCCGGGGTGGAAAGTTGGGGGGAAGGAACCGAGGTTGGGAGGAGGAGTTTTACAAGACGCAGTGGACGGGAGGAGTTGGAGACCTGCGGTGGTGGGGGGAGGGGGGGCTGTGTAAGATTAAGGGTGACTATGGGTAATCCCTGATTCCTTTTTGCCATTTGTTTATGTAAACATGCGGGTTGAGGTTTGGGGGTTGGTGGGTAGATGGGATCGTTGTTATTATAGGGACTGACATATCTCGCTGATTATTGTTTATTGTTGATGGATGTAAATGTGGGAGAAAATGTGAAAAAGGAGGAGAATAAAAAAAATTTCAAACAAAACCATGAATATTATTTCCCGCATCAATCTCGACTCCCTGGTTTCATCCCTGGCGTCCGGGTCCGTCTCTCGCATGCGCAGTGTGGAGCTCACTCGGAGCGTCTGTAAAAATGAAGGCAAATGATAAATGGGGAAAAGTGGGATCTGTGAAAATGGTGATGGTCAGGAAATAGCTGCAAATTAAGGAAATAATGATTGAGCATCGAGTTTAAAAAGGAAGGGATATGCTAATGACTAATTAGTGTCCGTAAAAACTTATTGGGAATCCAGGTTCGAATTCCTACCACGGTGGACAGTGGAACCTGAATTTAACAAAAAATCTGTAATTATAAGTCCAATGCTGAAATATGAAACCATTATCGTAAAACCCATCTTTCACTAATGTCCTTTAGGGAAGGCCCTGGTCTGGCCTACATGTGACTCCAGACCCACAGCAATGTGGTTGTTCTTGCCCTCTGAAATGGCCGAGGAAGCCATTCAGTTCAAGGGCCTTTAGGAATTGGCAATAAATACTGGCCCAGCCAGCGATGCCCACATACCACATATGAATTTTAAAAAGTCACAGAATACTCCAACACAAGGAGGCCATTTGGCCCATTAGGTCTGTGCCAGCTCTTTAATGGAGAAATCCAATTTGTCCTATTTCCCCCATCATTTTTGTAAAACCAGAAGAACACAGGAATTGGGAGCAGGAACAGACCATTTGAACCCTTGAGCCTGTTTGCCATTCAATTAAATCAAGGCTGACCCGATTATGGCCCCAACTCCACTTTCTTGTCTGTCCCCATTACACTTCCCGTACCAGCCTCCCCAAACAGGTGCCGGAATGTGGCGACTAGGGGATTTTCACAGTAACTTCATTTGAAGCCTACTTGTGACAATAAGCAATTTTCATTTTCACTCCCTTGTCGATCAAAAATCTATATAAATCAACACTAAATATTCTTTTATTCATTCACAGGAGGTGGGCTTCACTGCTTTGCCAACAGTCATTGCTCAACTGTAATTGCTCTTGAGAAGTTGGTCCGACTGCCTGGATGAGAACGGCTGCTCGGTGGGGAGGACGGGGGATGATTTTGAGTCCATCTGTAGCGAGGCGGTGGTTTCCCTCGTGCCCGACACCAAGTCGCCCCTCATCTCCTGAGGGGAACACTGGGATTTTCTATATGCCAACCTTAGTCGCCGAAACCGAGTGCAGCTAGATCTCGACCGGTGGTTGGACATAATAATAAGCTTTATTGTCACAAGCAGGCTGACATTAACACTGCAATGAAGTTACTGTGAAAAGCCCCAAGTCGCCAAATTATGGCACCTGTTCGGGTACACCGAGGGAGAATTCATAATGTCCAATTCACCTAACAGGACGTCTTTCAGGACTTGTGGGAAGAAACTGAAGCACCCGGAGGAAACCCACGCAGACACAGGGAGAACGTGCTGACTCTGCACAGACAATGACCCAAGCTGGGAATCAAACCTGGGACCCTGGCACGGTGAAGCAACAGTGCTAACCACTGTGCAACTGTGGCACTGCTCATTAAGTCTTCCCGCACCTACGTTAAAGAGGTGGGAGACACGAACATGACTGAGCAGCGTTGGCTGAAATCTTTCCTCACTGGACTCCTGAGGGAGAGTTGGGGCCCGTGCTCCTCTGCTCTCTCTGAATACTAGAAACGTAAAGGTAGCACTTTACTGCTGACATGGAGGTGACATAGTCAACCACAACATCAAAGGCAGCAGGGACACGCCCTGCAGGTTCCAGAACTTTTTGGTCCTCCGGGACAGGAAGTATGCGGCGTGCTTCCTGCAGGAAACCCACACTGCTCTGGGAGATGAAGCCACGTGGCTCCTGGAGTGGTGAGGGGTGTCTACATGAGTCACCTAACCTCACATTTAGGCAAAGTGGCTCTATTTTTGACCCCACATTTTCAGCGGAGATCTTTGGGGTCAAGGGGCCAGTGCCCGACCTGACGGTCCACGAGGGGGCTGAGGTATTCATCTTGTGAATGTCTATGCTCCCCAGGCTGGACAGCAGAAGATGACTTTCTTCGAACAAGTGTCCACTCATCTTGGCACCATTGCTGTGGAAAAGTGCATCATCCTGGGGGTGGAATTTTAATTGCACCCTCGGAACAAAGGACTGCCTCGTACCCAGTGCAGCTCTCATGCGGTGGTGAAGTTAAGGAACCTGCTCGGGTTCTTTGACTTGGTGGATGTCTGGTGGACTATCCATCCTGACTCCAGCATCTGCAATTTAATGAGGCCTGGGGTCGGAGCATCCAGAATCGACTGCCTCTACATTTCAAGGGCGTATCTGCCCCATGTCCCGATGGCATCTGTGCAGCAGGTGCTTGCAGAGATTTGTGGGAGGACCTGCCGCAGGTCGACCCAGAGGGTGCCGGGAGACTTTCTACCCCTATGAGCCTTGGGGAACTGACCGGCACCCTCGACAGTCTATCCAGGGGCAAAACCTGGGGTGTATGGGCTGACCGTCGAGTTCTTCAGGGCGTTCTGGGATGTCCTGGGGAGTGACTATGCGGCGATCCTGGGGAAAGGTATCACGACCGGGAAGATGCTCCTCTCATGGGCTGCAGACACCATTATCCTGCTGCCAAAAAAGGGGGATCTCCACCATCTTAAGAACTGGTGTCCGGTCTCCCTCCTCAGCACGGATTACAAGATCTTCGCCAAGGCGATGTGTTTGTGCCTTGGCACTGTGCTGGACCACATGATCCACCCTGACCAGTTCTACACGGTCCCGGGCCGCACGATCCATAGCAACATCTATCTGGTCCAGGACCTGGTCCATCATTCCCAGAGGGCTGGTTTGTCGAGCACCTTCCTGCCCCTTGATCAGGAGAAGGCGTTCAACAGGGAGGATCACGAATATTTATTCAGGACTCTGCAAGCATTCGGGTTCGGGACACATTTTGTCGCCGGGATCCGACTTCTGTACACTGTTGCAGAGTGTCTCGTTAAGGTCAATGGGTCCCTGTCAGCGCCCCTTCACTTTGGGGGAGGAGTGCATCAAAACTGCCCCTTGCCTGGTCAACTCTATTCTATTTGCGTGGAGCCTTTCCTGCGCCTCATGCGGAGGAGGTTGTCGGGCTGCTTCTGCGCAGGCCGGGCATTGGGGTGGTCCTCTCGGTTTACCCTGATGACGTGCTCCTCATGTTCACTGATCCTGCTGACCTGCGGAGGATGCAAGAGTGCCAGGCTGTGTACTCCGCCGTGTCCTCTGCCAGGATAAACTGCCAAATGTTCCGGACTCCTGGTCACTCTGTGGCAGACGGACCCCCTCCCAGAGGAGCTCAGGCCTTTCACCTGGAGCAGGACCAGCCTCCTCTACTTGCGAGTACATCTTTGCCCGGCTGAGGAATCCTGGCAGGCTAACTGGCAGGAGCTGGCGGCCAAGGTCATGCTCGCAGGAAACATTGGACAGGACTGCTCTGAGTGCTGTCTTACAGGGGTCGCGTTCTCGTCATAAACCAGCTGATAGCCTTCATGTTGTGGTACCGGCTGGTCACTTCGACCCCTCCCTCTGACTTTGTCACAAAGCTCCAGAGAATGCTTGTAGAGTTCTTCTGGGACAAGGGACTGCACTGGGTCGCTGCTGAGATTCTGAGTCTCCCACGTAGGGAGGGCGGCCAGGTGCTGTTGTGCCTTCGCACCCAGGTGGTGACCTTCCGCCTTCAGACTCTGCAGCGTTACCTTTACTTTGAGTCCCCTCCACGATGGTGTGTCCTAGCGATGCATTTCTTCTGCCATGTGCACGGCCTGAATTATGACATGCAGCTCCTGTTCATAGATCTGCAGGGTCTTTGTTACCCTCCGCTGGCGCTGCCCGTCTTTTACCAGGACCTGCTCTGCTCAGGAATCCGCACCTCCACCAATACCATTTTGAGCGGCTGGCGGAGGAACGAGCTGTGGCTGCTGGGCTAACCAGGATCCTGGACGTGCTGGGTGGCGGAAGAATGGGCTGGTTGACACCCCATGAGTTAGCACAACGTGCGGCGGTGGACATCCGGCTTGAGGCCAATGCCATCCGAGATCTCAAAACAGTGGTGCTCGGATCCGCTGGCACTTGCGGTTTGGAGGACGCACAGTTGAATGGTGGTATCCCGTCTGGGCGAATCCCTGCCTGGACAGAATTCCACATTGGCCCCAGGCCCCGAAGCCTCCCTCGATGGACCGAATGGCCGACTGCAGCTCATATTTGTTTTGATCTCCTGGACAGGAAGCTGAGCTTGGATCTGCCAATCAGCCTGAATCAGCACCTTCAGGAGAATAGGGAGGGTGAATATTAGATACAGCAGAGTGAGAATGGAGGGAGATTGTGTGGGTTGGAGATTTACAGCTTTTGGGTATTAAGAAAGAAAATAATGTTCCATAGAAATGGGAATTGTCTGTTCTGAGTTTCTATCCTGTACTGACAGTGATGAATTTTGTAAATTGATTTTACAGGATATTAGACGAGGTGGAATTATAGACAAATCTCAATCATCATGTCTCGATCTGACAGTCACTCCCTTCCTTGGAACCTGAATATCATCGGCCTTTGAATCTAGAAGGAGAAAGTTTACCCAAACTGTCAGCTAAAGATTTCAAACATCAGTGTGACTGGAAAAGCACCGAGACCCACACAACGCACACCCGAGTGAGAGTGTTCCAGTGAACTGACTGTGGACAGTTCCTTAACCAGTTCCACAGCCTGAAAAACATCACAATATACTCAGCGGGAAAAGACTATACCTGTGTTGTGTCTGTGGAAGTGGCTTCAACTGATTGTCCAGCCTGGAGCGACACGAGGGGACCCAAAGCATGGAGAAACTGTGGAAATGTGAGGACTGTGGGAAGGGATTCAGAGTCCCATCAGAGCTGGAAACTCATCAACGCAGTTACACTGGGGAGAGGCCGTTTACCTGCTCCCAGTGTGGGAAGGGATTCACACGGTTATCCAGCCTGCAGAAACATCAGAGAGTTCACACTGGGGAGAAGCCATTCACCTGCCCTGTGTGTGGGAAGAGATTCACTCGGTTATCTCACCTGCATTCACATCAGCGAGTTCACACTGGGGAGTGGCCATTCACCTGCCCTCAGTGTGGGAAGGGATTCACTTGGTTATCCAGTCTGCAGTCACACCAGCGAGTTCACACTGGGGAGAGGCCATTCAACTGCTCTCAGTGTGGGAAGGGCTTCACTCAGTTATCCAATCTGCAGACACACCAGCGAGTTCACACTGGGGAGAGGCCATTCACCTGCTCTCAGTGTGGGAAGGGATTCACTCAGTTATCCAACCTGCAATCACACCAGCGAGTTCACACTGGGGAGAGGACATTCACCTGTTCTCAGTGTGGGAAAGGATTTGCTGAATTATCCAGCCTGCAGTCAGACCAGCGGGCTCACACTGGGGAGAGGCCATTCACCTGCTCTCAGTGTGGGAAGGGATTCACTCAGTTATCTAACCTGCAGACACACCAGAGAATTCACACTGGGGAGAGGCCATTCACCTGCTCTCAGTGTGGGAAAGGATTTACTCAATTATCCACCCTGCGGAGACACCAGCGAGTTCACACTGTAGAGAGGCCGTTCACCTGCTCTCAGTGTGGAAGGGGATTCACTCGGTTATCCAACCTGCAGAGACACCAGCGAGTTCACACTGGGGAGAGGCCATTCACCTGCTCTCAGTGTGAGACGGTATTGCATGTTTCATCGCACCTGCTGTGACACCAACAATTTCACAATTGATTACAGGGGTTGGATTCTGCTGTTATTGTTTCTGCTCCACATCCAGGACTGCATTTTGTTCATTCTGACAGGTGGTCAGTGGGGATGGTCGGAGGGTTTTCTTCTGCTGGACTGGCCTGTCTCACCACTTTGCCTCCAATGGGCTGTTGCTCTTTGAGCCTTGTTGCTAATACCTTGCTTCAAATTTCACAAGGGTGTTTGGAAGATTGAAGATATTTAGTTTCCATTTCTGTTTGTTCTCCCTCGCTGTCTCAGTATCTTGGTCCTCTGCTATATTCTGAAATCCTCCCAATCCTCAAGTTTTTTCCTATTTCTGATAACTTTATCGGCCTTTTCTTTCAATCTTATCCAAAACCACTTCCTCTGGTAGTGATGGTTTTTTGACCTTTTGAGGTTCTTATGCCTTAAGGGCTGGTTTTGCACAGTTGGCTAAGACAGCTGGCTTGTAATGCAAAATAAGACCAGCAGCGCAGCTTTAATTCCTGTTCCAGCCTCCCCGAACAGGTGCCGGAATGTGGCGACCAGGGGCTTTTCACAGTAACTTCATTGAAGCCTACTTGTGACAATGAGTGATTATTATTATTATTGAAGGAATGTAAAGTGTGAAATAATTATTGAAAGTCTATCCATTGCCTGTGGACTGTCACACCTTTTAATGTATTTACCCCAATCCACCTCAACTAATTTGTCCCTTCGACCTTCAAAATTTCCTTCAAACTTAATATCCTGGCTTCAGATTGGAATACCTCAGATTCAATATTCTGGTCACTCATCCCTAAAGGTTGTTTTCAGCGTGATTATCAATTAGCCCTTTATCGTTGCATAATATTAGATCTACAAGAGCCTGTTCTCTAGTTGGTTCCACAACTTACTGCTGTAGATAACTGTCCCTAACACACTCCAGAAACTTGTCCAGCATTAGTGCCCATTAGGTTAACCGAGTCTACATGCAGATTGAAGTCACCCAATAATGTTTTACCCATGCTACAAGCTTCTCTCATCTCCGATCAATACCATATCCCACACAACCCCTGCTGTTTGGTGTCCGAAACAGTTCTTACCAATGTTTCCTGCCCCATGCTGTTTCTTGGCTCCACCCAAACATATTCCACATTTTGTATTCCTGATCTGAGATCCACCCTTACTAATGTTCTGATGCCGTCCCTTATTATCCGAGCAACATCACCTCACCTCCTTTTCCTTTTTGCCTGCATCATCAACAAACTAAGCGACCATACCTTTGGTCCTGTCATCAAAGTCATTGATATGAATTGTGAAACGTTGATGCTCCAGCACTGATCCCTGTGACACACCGCTCATTACATCTTGCCAACCAGAAAATGGCCTATTTGTGCCTACTCTCGGTTTTCTGGCAGCTGGCTAATCTTTCCCTGTGAAAGACCGTTCTGGGATTAAAGACTGCCAGACTGTGAAAAGAAAAGAACGGAAGTGAATCCTCAGAAATGACTCATTACATTGGACTGGTTCTGAGATAATTCAATTTCGACTTGCAGGGCAGAGTAACTATAATCGTGCAGTGCGACTTTAGATTGTGTAACTTTGGTACGGTAACACAGTGGTTAGTACTGGAGCTTCACAGCGCCAGGGTCCCAGGTTCAATTCCCACTTGGGCCACTGTTGTACAGAGTCTGCACGTTCTCCCCGTGTCTGCGTGAGTTTCCTCCAGGTGGTCTGGTTTCCTCCCACAAGTCCCGAAAGATGTGCTTGTTAGATGAATTTGGCATCCTGAATTCTCCCTCTGGGTACCCGAACAGGCGCCGGACGTGGCAACTAGGGGATTTTCACAGTAACTTCATTGCAGTGTTAATGTAAGCCTACCTGTGACAATAATAAAGATTATTATTATTTAAAAAGAGCAAAGTTCTGTGCGCAGGATAAAGTAGCTTCTAATTTGTTTGTTGCATTAAAAGTCATAAAAGGTGAAGTCCCGTCGTGTGATCCTTTAATTTGTTGACTGGGAATTCAATTTTTTTTCAAGAAGTTGCTGACCTTTATGGAGGTCCTAATCCACAAATTCTGACTTCCCTCGTGCACTTTTCTGTCTCTGTTGCTCGTGTCAATGACAGCCCGGTGATGGAGCTGAGGACTGAATTTAGCTGAGAATAAAGGGGCCTGTTCACTAATAGAGACAGGAAGGTGTTGGAGGCCTGACTGGCAAATGGACCTCCAACTAATCAGGGGTGGAGGGTGACAGGGGCTGATGGTGATGCGACTGCCAGGTTTCATTGCTCCTGTGTCCAAAGCGGGGAGTTAGAGAAACAGGGTACAGAGGAGCTGAAGGAAAACAATTTGGGACCAGAACATTGTGAACATCCTTTTTCTCTGGTTGTCTTTGATCCTCAAACAATTCTCTGTTAGTTTTTTTAACCATGTTCTGTTTCATCAATAAACTTTCAACCAGAAAATACATTAATTTGCTGGACTTGTCCTGGGGTAGAGAAGATTTGATTTTTCTTTTGATGCATAGTTTGAAAATGAAGTTCAGGGAATCAATCGTGACTAATTTATCAAGGTTCTTTGAGGAGGTAACAAGGGATGTCAATAAAGGAAAACCTGTAGATGTGCTTTATTTGGATTTCCAGAAGGTATGTCCCAAGGTGCAACATCAAAGCTTATTACACAAAATAAGAGCTCACTGTGTGGGGGGCAACATATCAGCATGGATAGAGGATTGGTTAGCTAACAGGAAGCAGCCAGCAGGTATAAATGGGTAATTTCTGGGTGGGTAAGATGTGACAAGTGGAATATCACCAGGATCAATGCTGGGCTCCCAACCATTTACAATCAACATGAATGTGTTAGGATGATGGGATTGAATGTATGACTCAGGAAGGGAAGTAATATGTGAAGTAGATTTAAGGAGGCTGCAAAAGTCGAGAGAGAGTCACCCAAGGCCGGAATCGCACCCGGATCCCAAGTGCTGTGAGGCAACAGTGCTAACCACTGTGCTCCCGTGCCACCCCTTCAACTGTCCCTTTATTGTCACTGGGTCAAACTCCTGGAATTCCCTCAGGAACAGCACAGTAGGTGTATCTATACCACACGGACTCCAGCGATTCAAGAAGGCAGCTCACCACCTTCTCAAGGACAATTAGGGATGGGCAATAAATGTTGGCCTCGCCACATCCCATGAAAGAATAAATAACAAATTCCTACCTTGGAGGTGAAACTATGTTCCTGTCAGGGGGCGGGGCTTGAAGCACCGAGTGGGCGGGGCTTGGATCACCTTCAGACTCCCTCAGCAATGACCGCACAGGTGCACTGAAATGAAATGAAAATGAAAATCGCTTATTGTCGCAAGTAGGCTTCATATGAAGTTATTGTGAAAAGCCCCTAGTCGCCACATTCCGGCGCCTGTTCGGGGAGGCTGGTACGGGCTGGTACTGCAGCATATCGCCCTCAGCAAGATGGCAGCCGTTAACCTGGGCCTTTCATCGGAGAACCGCATTGAAGGGGCGGCACGAGAACACAGTGGTTGTTTGCAAATGCGGATCGGTAGCTTTTCATTCTGGGCCTACACCGGGTGTTTATGAAGCCTCACAAACCACCCGCCAGTACTATCGCTCCCCGCTCGCCTGCAGTTTCTAATTCTGTCAGAAGTCTTACAACACCAGGTTAAAGTCTAACAGGCTTGTTTCGAATCACTAGCTTTCGGAGCGCAGCTCCTTCCTCAGGTGAAGGAACAGTGCTCTGAAAGCTAGTGATTCAAAACAAACCTGTTGGACTTTAACCTGGTGTTGTAAGACTTCTTATTGCGCCCACCCCAGTCCAACGCCGGCATCTCCACATCATATATAATTCTGAACTGCGAAGAATTTCACCCCAAGAACATCGCTCCAGTATCGGCGCTGCGCATGCTCCAGATTACAATACCCGGGGAGTGATTGACGGCAGCTCAGGACCAATGGGAAAAGGGGGGCGAGACTGGCGAACCAAGCAGGAGCAGCTGGTCCTCCAACCAATGAGAATGAATGAGGGGCGGGGCTGAGCCCAGAACTCCCTTATTGGCTGAAACTCTGCATCATTTCGAAAGCTGATTTGTCTCAAACTCCAGGAGAAAACTGGACCTTTCTGTTTGTGGCTTTAACCCTGTGGGTGTGGAGCAAACATTTCAACATTTGTTACTGAAATGTGGCAACATGATGAAATAATGCTGATTTAAAGGAATAATTCGGCAGACAGGGAATGTCACCATGAGAACAAGGAGTCCCTGATTTCAGTTGGTGAACGAGCAGTAGGGTCAGGACAAGTTACGGAGAAGGTTAATAATGTCATCATTTAGAACAACACAGACTATAAAGGAACATAAGAACTAGGAGCAGGAGTAGGCCATTTGGCCCTTCGAGCCTGCTCCGCCATTCAATGAGATCATGGCTGATCTTTTGTGGACTCAGCTCCACTTTCCCATCCAAACACCATAACCCTTTATTCCTCAAAAAACTATTTACCTTTATCTTGAAAACATTTAATGAAGGAGCATCATTATCAACTGGTGTGTGGAGAGATCATGTTCACTGTAGATCTGTCAGCACAGAAACCGCACTGTGCTTCTGGATACACTCATTCTGCAGGTAGATGAATCTTTTAAACATGACCCTAGTGAAGGTCTTCCTGGTGATGCTAATCCTGTAGTTGCTGCAATTTCCTCTGTCACTGCTGTTTTTATCATTTGTGATGATTTTAGCATCATGCACATGGAATGATTCCAGCCTCCCAACCGGGAAGGAGGTCGTGAAGGTGTGACAGTCGATGGGACTTTGCGTTTGAGCAGTTCAGCTGGAATTCCATCCTTGCCGGGCACCTTTCTACTTGTTGAGCAATCAATGGCCTTGTCCAACTTAACCATAACTGGAAGCTGCAGGAGCGTCAGAAAGAGACTGGGATATGTCTACAGCTGACAGTCATGTTCAACCTAGCGGGACATCTATTCACATCCGTCAGGATGTCACCATCTGGGATTTCAGGGGAACGACTTTGGTGATGGTCAGACCCATTTTTGCTTCAATGACAGGTTAATCTCTGCTGAGTGGCTCTCAAACCAGTCTGTGTTGTGCGCTCCATCTTTATCGTTGAATGCTGTAGGATCTTTCCAATGCAGAAGGAGGCCATTTGGCCCATCGAGTCTGCAGTGACCCTGTGAAAGAGCACTCAACCTCGGCCCACTCCCCCGCTCTATCCCCCTAACCCTGGCTGCTGCTGCTGTGTCAGAAATGATTGAACTCAGTGACTTCCAAGTTTCATCAATATCAATATTGATTGATGAAGTTTTTATTGATGTGCCTGTGAAATATTTCACAGTTTAGTTTAATGTTCCTTGATAATGTCATTTCACAATGGACATGCTACTGTGAGGAATGTGTGAGTAACAATTGTCAGCAATGATTAATCAGCACTTTCTAATTGGAGAGGTTAATCAGTGGAACCTTTCAAACTCTGAATTGTAGATTTTGGATCAAACATCAATTTAGGATTGAAGTTAAAGTTCAGAATTGTCTTGTTCCTGTTCAGAGTTCCTGAATGAAGCTTCACCTTCCGCGGGACTCCTGACACCTGGAGCTTCTCAACTCCACTTCCCGCCCGCCCCGCCCCCACCGATGCCCGCGCCCCTCCCCCTCCCTTCCTCCGCGCCCCCCCCCCCCCCCTCCCCGCCCCTTTCTTGTTTGAAAAGCAACGGCAGCCGCGCGAGGGAGTGCGCGCGCCGCCGGCCAGCATCAGCTCAACAGCGAGGCCAAGCTTTCCTCAAACTCTCCCACAATCCCCCGCTCAGCCTCCTCGAGACAGCATGGCCCGGGCCCGGGCCAAGGGCAAGGAGGCAGGTGGAGACTGGAAGAAATTCCTCTGGGATTCCGAAATAAAAAAGCACTTTTTAGGCAGGACCGGCAGTCGTTGGCTCAAGATATTCTGGTTCTTCTTGATCTTTTATGGCTGCCTCGCTGGGATCTTCATTGGAACCATTCAAGCGCTGCTGCTCACGATTAGTCTATTTGAACCCAAACACCAAGACAGAGTTGCACCCCCAGGACTATCACAAACACTGTATTTGTTCAAAACAGAAAGTTCCTTTAGTATGTCAGACCCAAACTCCTACGAAAGTTTTGCGAAAAGTTTGAACACGTTCTTGGATCTTTACAATGACTCCAGTCAGGGTGGCAACACTCCTTTTGAGAACTGTGAAGAGATTCCTCCAGCCTACATTCATGCAGGCCCACTGGGTGATTCAGGACAGAAGAGAGCGTGCAGATTTTACCGGACGTGGTTTAAGACTTGCTCTGGATTAAATGATCCTAATTACGGTTATGCTGAAAACCCCACATTGTTCCGAAGCTCAACAGGATTCTTAACTTTTATCCCGGGCCTCCAAAGAATTCCACCGAACTTGCAGAAGATTTGCAAATCAATTATAATCCGTTTATTATTCCCATTCATTGTGCAGCAAAGAAAGAAGACCGAGATAAAATTGGACCTGTGAAATAGTTTTCATAGAATTTACAGTGCAGAAGGAGGCCATTCGGCCCATCGAGTCTGCACCAGCTCTTGGAAAGAGCACCCTACCCAAGGTTCACACCTCCACCCTATCCCCATAACCCAGTAAGCCCACCCAACACTAAGGGCAATTTGTCATGGCCAATCCACCTAACCTGCACATCTTTGGACTGGGAGGATTCAGCGGCTTTCCTTTGCAGTACTCCCCATACATGGCAACCGTCTGCAGGAAAAATACCTTCAGTTCTTTGTTGCTATTCAGTTTATAAACGTCAAACAGAATACGGAAGTGCGCATTGAGCGTAAAGTGTATGGTGAAAATATTAACTATAGGAATGTGGCAACTAGGGGCTTTTCACAGTAACTTCATTTGAAGTCTACTTGTGACAATAAGTGATTTTCATTTCTGGGACGTTTTGAAGTAAAATTTGAGATCACGAGCTGATAACTGCATAATACAATTTGCCCCTTTATTTCAAATTAGTCTTGAACAAACTGTCGTATATATGGGACCTACACTTAATCTATATGCTTTACACTAGCTTTCTGCATTTACCTAGGTACGTAACATAAAAGCAATAGTAGTACATATTTATTCCACTGTAAATGATAATACTTGAGCTATGGGTATGCCCATTACTGTAAATTATAATTCCACTAATGTAGCAGTGTTTGTGTTCTTGGGTATTGCTGCCTTGTGCCTCGTGTGAGTTTGAGTGTACATTACTGTAGAGCATTCACAGGTCCTTCAAATTATGTTGCCGTTTTTAAGCACACTTTGCTTTCCCAGTTGTAAATACTCTGAAAATTGCCATGGTATTTGATTTTGTTTCTGTTATGCCCATGTGTATGAATATACTTCTCCTTAGTGTGACTTTGTTGGTGTCTTAACAGGCTGGATGACTGAGTGAAGGTAGCAAAGTTAAGGAGAAACTATTTCTCCCAAAGGGCTGAATCTGTGGACTTCGCTGCCCCAGAGTGCGGTGGATGCTGGGACAGTGAGTAAATTTCAAGATGAGTTAGACAGATTTTTAATTGGTAATGGGTTGAAGGGTTATGGAGAATGGGAAGGATGGTGGAATTACGGCCAGGATAAGATCAGACATGATTGAATGGCGGAGCAGATTCGATTGGCCAAATGGCCTAATTCTGCTCCTATATCTTATGAACTTATCAACACTTCCCTTGGAGGACGTCCGGTGACGGCGGGCAGGAGGCGGCCGCAGAATGGAGAGCCCCCGCTCGGGAACGGCAATTTCGGGGCTTTAAGCCCGGTCCCACGGAGGCGGCAGAAGATGGGAGAAGGCACGGAGGAGGCACTGAGAAGACACAGGAGGGAAAAACCCCCAAAGAAAAATGTCGAGGGTGAGCAAAAAAACGGCTGAAAAAAAACCAGCTGGAGGTCCGTCGGGGAGTGGAAAGGTCACCGCGGGGTCACCAGGAAAAATGGAGGCAGGAGCACCAGGGAAGGCCGCACTGCTTACGGCTGAAGAAATAACTAAGGTGATGGCTGCGGAATTTGAAAAGCAGTTGGCGCAGATTGCGAAATGCATGGAGACGGTGAGGAAGGAGATGAGGGAGGTCTTGTGTGTGCTGGTGGAGGAGGCGGTTTCCCCGGTGAGGACGGAGGACGAGTGCAGTGGCGGAGGTGCGAGAGCAAGAGGAGGCACAGAAGGAAATGAAGGAGACATTGCAGCACGGTGATCAACTTGCCTCGATGGGGAAAGAGATGCGGAAGGTGATGGATACTAACAAGGATCTGCGAGGAAAAATGGAAGACCTGGAAAATAGATCCAGGTGACAGAACTTGAGGATTGTGGGGCTGCCCGAAGGAGTTGAAGGACCGAAGCCGACTGAGTATTTTGCCGCGATGCTGGCAAAACTACTGGGGGAGGGGGAGGACCCCTCCCGATATGAACTGGATCGGGCTCATCGGTCGTGGAGGCCTGTACCAAAGGCGAGTGAGCCGCCAAGTGCAGTGACTCTGTGCTTTCGTAGGTACAGGGTGAAGGAGAAGGTCCTGAGCTGGGCCAAGCAGAAGCGTGTGGTGCAGTGGGCTGGAGCTGGTATACGGGTATACCAGGACTTTACGGTGGAGCTGGCAAGGAGGCGGGCTGCCTTCAACCGTGTGAAGAGGGCACTGTACATTAGCAAGGTGCGGTACGGCATTGTATATCCAGTGAGGCTGAGGGTGACTTACAAGCTCAGGGACTTTTATTTTGGAACGACGGACGCAGCGGAGGAGTTTGCGAAAGCAGAAGGACTGCGAAGGCAGAACTGACAAATTGAGGAATGGCCATGTGCCGATGTAACCTCATGACTGTATTTTCTTCTTTTTTGTATCACTGCGCGCGGGTGTAGAGATTAAAGGAGCCAAGGTGGTATATATTTGGACAAGGGAAGGGATGGGACTTTCACTCAAAATGAGAGTTCTTTGGGGTGTAGGTGGATATGCGGGGTTTGTGTGCTAAAAGGGGATCTTTGGACTTTCCTGGGGCCGGGCAAGTGGGAAAGGGACCAGGGCGGGGGCCTCCACGCTGGCCGGTGTGTGCCGGCCAGTGAACGGAAGTGAGGTGGGGGAGGGGCTGCGGCCATCGGAGCCTGGCAGAACAGGGTCCGAGTGGTCTAGCCGGGGTGGAAAGTTGGGGGGGAAGGAACTGAGGGTAGGGGGAGGAGTTTTACAGGAGGCAGTGGACCCGAGGAGCTGGAGACCGGGGGTGGGGGGGGGTGGGGGTGGGGGTGGGTGGGGGTGGGTGGGTGGGGGGGGTGGGGGTGGGGTGGGGTGGGGGGGTGGGGGTGGGGTGGGTGGGGGGGGTGGGGGGGGTGGGGGTGTGGGGTGGGGGTGGGGGGGGTGGGGTGGGTGGGGGTGGGGTGGGGTGGGTGGGGGTGGGGTGTGGTGGGGTGTGTGTGGGGGGGGTGGGGGTGTGTGGTGGGGGGATGGGGTGGGGGGGGTGGGGGGGCGGGGGTGTGGTGGGGGTGGTGGGGGAGGTTGGGGGGTGGGGGAGGGGTGTGGGGGGGGTGGTGTGGGGGTGGTGGGGGTGGTGGTGGGGGGGTGGGTGGTGGGGGGGGTGGTGGGGGTGGTGGTGGGGGGGTGGGTGGTGGGGGGGGTGGTGGTGGGGGGGGTGGGGGGGGGTGGGGGGGAGCTGTGTAAGATTAAGGGTGACTACGGGTAATCCCTGATTTATTTTTGTAATTTGTTTATGTAAACATGCGGGTTGAGGTTTGGGGGGTGGTGGGTAGATGGGATCGTTGTTGTTATTATGGGGACTGACATATCTTGCTGATTATTGTTTATTGTTGATGGATGTAAATGTGGGAGAAAATGTGAAAATGGAGGAGAATAAATTTTTTTTTTTAAAAAACACTTCCCTTGGAACAACATGAAGTGTCTGCTGCTTTCCAGATCCCTTCCTTTCAACTCACTTTTCAATTCGACTGCTTTGCATTATTCTCAACTCCAGAGAGAACACTCATCCCACAGAACCTCTCCTCCAAGGACAACTGCCTGATCTCAGGAATCAATCCAGTGAAAATTAGCTCCTCACTGGCAGTGAGCGAATAGAGAGAAGAAAGAGCAGAAAGGTGAAAAGCGATAGAGACACAGATAGGCAGAATGTAAGAGTGAAGGAGACTGAGCCAAATATAGAAACAAAGAGAGACAGAATGGGGTAGACATTAAAAGCAGCAGATACATTTCACCATTCCATATGATTGCTAACTTAGATTAACAGACAGAAAGAAGGAAAAAATACTTAGATTTAAACAGTGCCAGCAGAGAGTCAGGAAAAAGAGAGGGGCTGGGGAGGAAAGAACAAATGATCTTATGATGGGATTGATAAATGGAGTGATTAAATGACAAAGAGGATGATGGTACCGGGCAATATTGTAATAATGAGAGAAGTAAAAAAACTAATAGACCAAGAAAAGAAACAAAAGACAGGTCCGAATTTAAAATTATAACAGACAAACCACTATCAACATCTAATGTCTGAAAGATTGAATGATGGTTCCAATCAGAAATTGTTGAAATGAATGTGCCTGATCAACAGATGAGTTCTCTGACCTACCATTCAGCTTCATTGGAACAGTGCAGGACATCCAAGGTACAGAGGTCAGACTAGGAGTGGAGCAGAGAATTCAAATGAATGCTCAGAATCACATTCATCATGTGGTGATGTTCCACAAAGCAGTCACAAAATCTGAATTTAGTTTCAGAATAATACAAAGCAGTCGAATTGAAAAGTGAGTTGAAAGGAAGGGATCTGGAAAGCAGTAGACACTTCATGTTGTTCCAAGGGAAGTGAGGTCTGGTTGTGTCAATAAGATAATAGGAGCAGAATTAGGCCATTTGGCCAATCGAATCTGCTCCGCCATTCAATCATGTCTGATCTTATCCCGGCCGTAATTCCACTGTCCTAAACTGTGTGGAGATCACATAGTGAGCAGCAAGTGAACATAACTAAATTGCAAGAAGTATAAGTATGTCCCGCGTCATCTGGAAAGTGTATTTTGGGACTTGAAATCCCTCTCTGGGCTGGAAACACATGTGTAAATGCCATTGTAAAAAGATTGTTCACCAGTTGAAAGTGGAAAAGAGTTCACTCGGTCATGCCATTTACTGACTTGGCCACACAGTCACACTGGAGAGAGACCATTCAGATACATAGTGTGTATGAGAGGGATTTACTCAGTTTCCCTACTCATTAACACTCCAGCTTTAAAGGTTCGAAAGGCTCTGATCCACAATTGCTGAATTCTTATTGGCAAGACAGAGTTTAAATATTCGGTGGATGGGGAAAATTCACTTGTTCACCCCACCTGCTGAGGCGCCAGTGAGTACATATCGAACTATTGGGGTTTATTCTGCAGTTAATTACACTGAGGACAGGACTATGCTTCCTGAGAAATTGGTTGATGCATCAATTAGTTTAATAATTTTACATGTTAACCCTATAGCTGCGATCATAATCAGACATGAAATACAATTTTCGTCAAACAATATCACCTTTCAATGGCGGGTGGTGGTACCCAGCATTCCTGGCGAACGAGAATATGCCCTATCATCACAATAGCAGATGTGTGCGCATGCACAACGGATGTTGTTGAATAGAGCATGCGCCATGCGTGTTCATGCGCAGTTTGGGTGCTGGAGCTGCAGGGGCGCGATGGAGTGGCTTCAGGAACACCCAGTGGAGGAGGCCTCAAACCCAGAACAAGAAGCTCCCCGTCCCCAATTTGAACCGACCCCGGTGGTAATTGCAGAACCTCTGTAACTGGGGAGATGGGGGTAATTCCAGTGGATCAGAGACCCAGGCCAATGGTCTGCGGACAGGGGCTCAAATCCCACCCTGGAGTTGGGGAAGTTTAAATTAAATTAATAAAGGGGGAGGAATCTGGAACATAAATCCACTTTCAGTAGGAATGACCATTACAGCTACCATCAATTGTAAACTGATGGGAATCTGCTGTCCTTCCCTAGTCTGGCCTACATGAGATTCAGAAACAAATCCAATGAAACCCACATCCCATAAAATAACAAAGGAAAAATTGATGGACTTGGGTTAATGACAGTCAACTTCCTCGGGGGGGCAGGACATGTGCAGGGTCATCACTGTCCCTGTGCGGTGGCACAGTGGTTAGCACCGCTGTCTCACAGCACTGGGAACACGGGTTTGATTCCAACTTTGGGTGACTGCGGGGAGATTGCACATTCTCCCCGTGGCTGTGTCAGGCTTGCCTCCTGGTGCTCTCGTTTAGTCCCACAGTCCAAACGTGTACAGGTTCGGTGGATTGGCATCCCTCAGTTGCCCCTTCATGTCTAAAGGTCCGGTGGTGTTATGGGAATAGCGTGAGGGAGTGGGTCCTGTCGGGTGTTCTTTCGGAGGGTCAGTACAGACTCTGGGCTGAATGGCCTCCTGCACTGTAGGGATTCTATGAAATATATATGTAAATGTTCTGAATTGCCATCCTGGACTGACAGCAATGGATTTTGGAACTCCTTTTATAGGGTGTAACACCGCAAACTCAAACCAAAAAAAATATTTGTCTCTGTTGAATTTTTAACCTTCGACATTGTGTTCACAGGATGTTGGAAAAGCAGGAGATGAAGGCAGGAAACTCAAACCAAACATCACATCAGGATCTGACGCGATTGCCTAAATTACTGTAATCTGAATATCATTTAATCTTGAACATGGAAGGAGAAAGCAATGGAGAGAAACCGTCCACGTGTTCTGTGTGTGGACGAGGATTCAGCCGATCATCTGGCCTCTTGAGACATAAATGCAAACACGCTGGGGAGAAACCATGGAAATGTGGGGACTGTGGGAAGAGGTTCAGATACCCGTCTGAGCTGAAAACTCATCAACACAATCACAATGGAGAGACACCGTTCACCTGCTCCGACTGTGGGAAGGGATTCACCACCTCATCCATCTTGCTGACACACCAACGGGTTCACACTGGAGAGAAACCATTCACATGCTCCGAGTGTGGGAAGGGATTCCCTACCTCGTCTATCCTGCTGAAACACCAGCGAGTTCACACAGGGGAGAGGCCATTCACCTGTTCGGATTGTGGAAAGGGATTCACTGATTCATCCGACCTGCTGAAACATCAGCGAATTCATAACGGAGAGAGGCCATTCATCTGCTCTGTGTGTGGGAAGGGATTTACTCAGTCAAAGACCCTGCAAAAACACCAGCGAGGTCACACCGGGGAGAGACCATTCACCTGCTCTGAGTGTGGGAAAGGATTCACTCAGTCATTCATCTTGTTGAAACACCAGCGTGTTCACACTGGGGAGAGGCCATTCATCTGCTCCAGTTGTGGGAAGGGATTTACTGATTCAGCCACCCTGCTGAGACATCAGCGAGTTCACACTGGGGAAAGGCCATTCACTTGCTCCAAATGTGGGATGGGATTCACTCAGTCATCTCACCTGCTGAAACACCAGCGGGTTCACCAGTGACTGCAGTGATTGGATTTTGTTGTTAATCACATCCAGGACCAAATCATTTTTATTGGCATCTGTTTCTGCTGAGGTTAATAGACCCCAGCACAGTTGTAGGACATGTTATGGATAAAAGTTTTAAAAAACAACTTTGTGTTGAGCAGTTTGGTGAATGTTTTTACTGTCTCTAACACAAATGAGTTCCTTTTGAATGCTCTCCCCCTCCCCAGTCTCCTCCATCTTCATCACTAACAACAAGTGTGAGGGGCTCTTGGAGCTTCTTTATAACTAAAATTGTGACAATCCAATCCGCTGCCTCTGCTGCTTCCCTCCCTCCTACTAGCCCACCGGGACAAACTGACTCTTAATTTCCCCCTTGTCTGAGTCCTGAACTCCTATCTTCCTCCATCCAGCACCCTCACACACCAGTGAGTTCATACTGCAGAGAGAGGGTTTAAATGCTGAGACTGTGACAGGAGCTGTAAAACCCACATTCACTGATGGTTCACCAGTGCAGTCACTCTGGTTCCACTCTATTCATCTGCTCTCAGTGCAGGGAGAGGTTCAGCCGATTGTCTATCCTGCAGCAGCACCAGTGAGTTCACACCGGGGAGAGGTCATTCAGTCCAAAGATGTGCGGGTGAGGTGGATTGGACATGCTAAATTGCCTTAGTGTCCAAAAAGGTTAAGTGGGGTTACTGGGTTAAGTGGAGTTAGTGGGTTACGGGGATAGGATGGAGGTGTGGGCTTGGGTAGGGTGCTCTTTCCAAGGGCCGGTGCAGACTCAATTGGCCGAATCGCCTCCTTAGCACTGTAAATTATATGATTCTATGACCTGCTCCATGTGTGGGGAGGGATTCACTGAGTCATTCAACCTGTTAACACACCAGCGGGTTCATACTGTCGGAAGCTATTTTAAATGTGTTTTAAAATTTCTCTGGAGCTGATGTCCTATCAGCATGTTCACACTGACCATTCAGGATCTCACTGTGGGTTCAGGTGATCATGTGGACTCAGTGTCCGCCAGCGCACTCATACTGGGCAGAGACTGTACATCTATTCCATGTGTGGGAAGAGATTCGCTCAGTCATCCCACCTCAACACACATCCACTTGTCCACACTTTTCAAAGTTCTGACTGTGAGCAGATCGGATCTGCTGACAAACACATTCACACGAGTAAGAGGCTGTTCACCCGCTCTGTGTGTGGCGAGAGATTCACTTGGTCATCACCCCCACTGAGTCACCAGTGAATTCATGGTGATTACAGGGGTTGGATTCTGCTGTTATTGCTGCTGTTAATCACATCCAGGACTGAACCATGTTCATTCTGACAGTTGGAGTTTGTTTCTGTTGATAATAATTCCAGTAACTGGAATGAAGTTTAATATTCTGGATAAATGTCAAATAAATCAGCTTTGTTTAAACCTGTTGTACATTTTTGTGTTTCCCATCTGAGTATTTAACATCACGTGTCTCGAGCTCAGAAAGGACAATCTGGGGGAGGCTCATACGGCAGCAACTGAACTTCAGGCTCACAATTTACTGACGGTCAGACCCATGCAGAAACTCTGGCTGTATTTCTTCAGAAGCTACTTCTCAGCTCGTTTCAGCTCACCTTCCAAACGAAAACTCAATTCAACTGTTTTTCTGCAAAATGCCTGGTACCATAGCTCCTCCCATTAATTACATCATCTTACCAAGATGAAACTTAATTAACTCCACAGGGAACCTCCTTAATACAAATAAAACTCCATTCGCCCAAACTTTTTACAATGCCATAATTACACCTCTGGCTGCCAAAATCTTTCAAACCAGGATTCTTTAAAAACACCACTGCAGCAGTCATACACACACTAACCCAGGCTTTAACCCTTACTGCACCAAATACCTATAATACAATATATCTGAAATCCCTCCATTCATCACAAGGCTCATTTTCCCAAATGTTTAGTTGACGTATAGAAATCCTGAGTTCTCACTGGGACAGGCACCTATCAATATGTTTTGAAAAATAAACTGCTGGTTTATGTTTTCATAGTGGCTGCAAAAGCTTGGAACACAGTTAATGAAAAGGATACTAAGTGACACACAGCCTAAAACTAATACAGAAATTACAAAGTTATCTCATAAAATTTATAACAAGTGTGCATAAAATCAGTGCATAAAGGTGTCAGTGTGTAAATGTTGAGAGAGCAAAATATATTATAAACTACAGCATGACATATTCAAATAAAACATATTTGTATGTAATATGTGTTAAACTGACGAAAGAACTATGAAAACTGATTGGAGAACTTAAATTATTTAAGTTCACAAACCAAAGGTGGTTACATAGTGTGACAGAAAGTGACTGCTTCTTTCCAGAAACTACAAGTTAAAGGTTAAACTAATTTAAAATACAAGGCTGAAGGTTTGAAATCTCAGTTTTCTTCACACAACCTCACAGTTTTCTTCACTCAAACTGATGTATAACTGTTCATTTTCAATGGCAGGAGAGTTTAACGGTTCCAGACCTTTGTTCATCCAACCTTTATGGGATTCACAGCAGTTGCCCTGTAATTAAACCATTAAAGTGTAACTTTGTCCTTGCCTCAGGCCATGGGATGTATTTCACTTGTCCAGTTTGGCAGGAAGAATAGAAAAAACAATATTCTTGTGATCTTATGAGACAAAATCCCATCTTCACACTGAGGATACCCTCCATTGTCCCGTGTGACACTATCACTGTGCTAAATGGGGTAGATTCAGAACACATCTCGATAAAAACAGGGTATCCAAGAAATGAAAATGAAATGAAATGAAAATCGCTTATTGTCACAAGTAGGCTTCAAATGAAGTTACTGTGAAAAGCCCCTAGTCGCCGTAACTTCATTTGAAGCCTACTTGTGACAATAAGCGATTTTAATTTCATTTTCAGAGCTGCTGTGACCATCAGCAGCCTAATACTCAATTACAATCAAACCTCATAGAACATTACAGCGCAGTACAGGCCCTTCGGCCCTCGATGTTGCGCCGACCTGTGAAACCACTCTAAAGCCCATCTACACTATTCCCTTATCGTCCATATGTCTATCCAATGACCATTTGAATGCCCTTAGTGTTGGCGAGTCCACTACTGTTGCAGGCAGGGCATTCCACACCATTACTAATCTCTGAGTAAAGAACCTACCTCTAACATCTGTCCTGTATCTATCTCCCCTCAATTTAAAGCTATGTCCCCTTGTGCTAGACATCACCATCTGAGGAAAAAGGCTCTCACTGTCCACCCTACCTAATCCTCTGATCATTTTGTATGCCTCAATTAAGTCACCTCTTAACCTTCTTCTCTCTAACGAAAACAACTTCAAGTCCCTCAGCCTTCCCTTACAAGATCTTCCCTCCATACCAGGCAACATTTTGGTAAATCTCCTCTGCACCCATTCCGATGCTTCCACATCCTTCCTATAATGCGGCGACCAGAATTGTACGCAATACTCCAAATGCGGCCGCACCAGAGTTCTGTACAGCTGCAACATAACCTCATGGCTCCGAAACTCAATCCCTCTACCAATAAAAGCTAACACACCGTACGCCTTCTTAACAACCCTCTCAACCTGGGTGGAAACTTTCAGGGATCTATGTACATGGACACCGAGATCTCTCTGCTCATCCACACTACCAAGAATCTTACCATTAGCCCAGTACCCTGTCTTCCTGTTATTCCTTCCAAAATGAATCACCTCACACTTTTCTGCATTAAACTCCATTTGCCACCTCTCAGCCCAGCGCTGCAGCTTATCTATGTCTCTCTGTAATTTCTAACATCCTTCCGCACTGTTCACAACTCCACTGACTTTAGTGTCATCTGCAAATTTACTCACCCATCCTTCTGCGCCCTCCTCCAGGTCATTTATAAAAATGACAAACAGCAGTGGCCCCAAAACAGATCCTTGTGGTACACCACTAGTAACTGGACTCCAGTCTGAACATTTCCCATCAACCACCACCCTTTGTCTTCTTCCAGCTAGCCAATTTCTGATCCAAACTGCTAAATCACACTGAATCCCATGCCTCCGTATTTTCTGCAGTAGCCTACCATGGGGAACCTTATCAAACGCTTTACTGAAATCCATATACACCACATCAACTGCTTTACCCTCATCCACCTGTTTGGTCACCTTCTCAAAGAACTCAATAAGGTTTGTGAGGCACGGCCTACCCTTCACAAAACCATGTTGACTATCTCTAATCAAATTATTCCTTTCCAGATGATTATACATCCTATCTCTTATAAACCTTTCCAAGACTTTGCCCACAACAGAAGTAAGGCTCACTGGTCTATAGTTACCGGGGTTGTCTCTACACCCTTTCTTGAACAAGGGGACAACATTTGCTATAGGCCGGCATAATCCCTCACTCTACTGCTGGGAACACACAAAGCAAGTGTGGAGTACAAGGAAAGTAGAAAAAAACTTAAGAAAGGAGTCTGGAGGGCTAAAAGAGGTCACAAAAAGTAATTGGCCGGCAGGATTAAGGAAAGTTCCAAGTCTTAATTTTAATAATCTTTATTGTCACAAGTAGGTTTATATTCACACTGCAATGCAGTTACTGTGAAAAGTCCCTAGCCGCCACATTCCGGTGCCTGAGGGAGAATTCAGAATGTCCAAATTACCATTCCTGGGATCATCCGTGTGAATCTCCGCTGGACCCGCTCCAGTGCCAGTATGTCCTTCCTGAGGTGTGGGGCCCAAAATTGCTCACAGTATTCTAAATGGGGCCTAACTAATGCTTTATAAAGCATCAGAAGTACATCCCTGCTTTTATATTCCAAGCCTCTTGAGATGAATGACAACATTGCATTTGCTTTCTTAATTACGGACTCAACTTGGTGGATGATGAGTCTGGGGAAGGGTGTGTAAATAGTTTGCGGCATGCTAAGATTAAAAAGGAGGTACTGGGGGTCTTGAAAAATATGATGGTAAACACGTCCCCAGGGCCTGATGGGATATATCCCAGAATATTGTGAGAGGCAAGGGAGGAAATTACTAGGGCCGTGAGATAAATCTTTACTGGCTACAGGGGAGGTCCCAGAGGATTGGAGAATAGCCAATGTTGTTCCTTTGTTTAAGAAGGGTAGCAAAGATAATCCATGTAATTACAGGCCGGTGAGCCTTACATCAATGGTAGGGAAATTATTGGAGGGGATTCTTTGAGACACAATTTACTCCCACTTGGAAATAAGTGGACATATTAGTGAGAGGCAACATGGTTTTGTGAAGCGGAGGTCGTGTCTCATGAACTTGATCGAGTTTTCGAGGCAGTGACCAAGATGATTGACGAGGGTAGGGCAGTGGATGTTGTCTACATGGACCTCAGTAAGGGCTTTGACAAGGTAGGTCCCTCATGGCAGACTGTTACAGAAGATGAAGTCGCACAGGATCAGAGGTGAGCTGACAAGATGGATACAGAAATGGCCGGTACAGGAATCGAACCCGTGCTGCTGGCCTTGTTCTACATTACAAACCAGCTGTCTAGCCCACTGAGCTAAACCGGCCCTAATCTTTTATTGTCACAAGTATGATGTTATTGTGAAAAGCCCCTCGTCGCCAGAGTCCGGCGCCTTTTCGGATAAGTCGGTACGGGAATTGAACCCACGCTGCTGGCCTTGTTCTGCATTACAAACCTGCTGTCTAGTCCACTGAGCTAGACCAGCTCATAAACCCTGGTGTCCTGGCAAATATTTATCCCTCAATCAACATTGCCAAAATCCGATCATCTGCTCATTGCCACATTGCTGTGTGTGGCATCTTGCTTTGTTGAAATTGGCTGCTGCATTTCCGACAACAGTGACCACACTTCAGAAGCTCTTTGGGACATGTTGTGGTAATGAAAGGCACTACAGTGTAAGGTTTTCGGGCAATTCGGCCCTTTTGGAAAAACTCAGAGACTGTAAACTGACTTTTCAGCCAAGAGAACAGAACCAGTTTTCCCAGCAGGCTTGGTCCGCTGAGCTGAGTAGGGACATAAGTACATAAATATTTACAAACACCCCCCTAGGAGCTACAAGAAAGAAGGAGCCAGACAACAAGATAACATCAAAACACAGACAAAGGGGCACGGGAATACACAGGAGGCTTGCATGCAAGCAGGACAATGGGATGGTCATAGCCCCATGCAAATGTAAATGACCTGGCCTCCACCAGAGCAGAATCCAATTAACACCCCATCAACATAGCGAGGTGAGAATAGCAGCCATCTCCGGAGCAGCTGGAAGACACTGAAATTCTTCACAAAGAGAGCTTAACCCCGTTATCCTAGGAAACAGACTGTCTGGATTCAGCATATTGCGCTGGAAAAGCCCCTGTAAGATCAGCGGTAGAAAAAACCAAGTTGGAGGCGGACCTGGGGGAGGTACTCCAATCTTGACAGAAGCTACCGGCAGAAACTCACTGGGAGGAGGGGGCGGGGCCAGCGCCAAATTCAAATCGCGGAGCGGTAGAAAAAACCAAGTTGGAGGCGGACCTGGGGGAGGTACTCCAAGCTTGACAGAAGCTACCGGCAGAAAAACCAAGTTGGAGGCGGACCTGGGGGAGGTACTCCAAGCTTGACAGAAGCTACCGGCAGAAACTCACTGGAAGGAGGGGGCGGAGCCAGCGCCAAATTCAAATCGCGCAGGTCTGCCTAGCTGGAAGAAGCGGACCTGCAAGGAATACCCGGAAACATACAGCTCTGACCGGCTCAAAGGGGGCGGGACCAGCGGGAACTTTAAAACTTACCTTTTTCAATGCAAAAGGGGCTGGCCGATCACAGAACAAAGCCAGGTAAAACAATATAAAGGGGGCTGTGTTTCGATTGAGGGTCTCTTCGTTCTTGGCTCGACCTCTGCACCCCTGACTTGACCTCTGCAGCCTGTGACCGTAAGTACTCTGCAGCAGCTTGCGAAACTCCCTTGGCTTTAATAGTGGTTGAGGCTTTGGGGAAGGGAACTTGTTTTGTGCCTTGTGATATTGCTAAAACCTGTGTAATCATAAGAATTTTCGTTGTGTCCGCTATATTACTTTTGAATAGACTTAGTTGTATTAGAGCATAAGATTTTATTGTGTTCCTTCTGTTGATGATTTTGACCTGGGTTTTACAATAAACCTTGATTTGATGATAATTGGAGTCGTTTAAATTCTTCAATCCTTCACCAGCGATCTCTGACCAAGTCATTGTTAAAATACTCCTCACCTTAATTCCGGGTTCAAGAATCGAGGGTCATCTTGAGCGATTCACTCAGGACAGACTGCTGGTTAGGAAATAAACAGCAGTGTCCTATTCTCTCTCTTGGGAAAGCTACTCTAGTGGAGTAGGAACCGGGTGGGTGTTGCCCCACCGGCAAGAGAGAGAATCACCTGGGTATTGGTAGGGGTCTGGAGATCTGTGTGATATAAGTCTCAGGCTGTCGGTTAGGAATAAACGGCAGGCTTGAATCAGTGCTCTCTTCAGTGGAAGTGTCCCAGTGCGACATCCCCTGGCCTCTGAAGTTTCAGTGCCAGCTGGAGAGAGACACACACAGACATCCAAACCCCAGATATCGGCCCAGTAGTGGAGTAGCGGAGATGGCACCCTCTACAACAGAACTGAAAGTTTTAAATTGAAGATTAATGTTTTCTGATCCTAAATTTATTTCAGCGATCCCCAACTTCCCATTTAATAAATTTGCTTTGTTTCGGACAAGAATTGTTTTTTTAAATTTAGAGTACCCAATTCATTTTTTCCAATTAAGGGCAATTTAGCGTGGCCAATCCACCTACCCTGCACATTTTTGGGTTGTGGGAGTGAAACCCAAGCAAACACGGGGAGAATGTGCAAACTCCACATGGACAGTGACCCAGAGCCGGGATCGAACCTGGGACCTCGGCACCGTGAGGCAGTGCTAACCACTGTGCCACCGTGCTGCCTTCGGATAAGAATTTTAACCAATTAAAGAAAAGGCAGAATTCTCTGGATAGTCAATTTAAAAAGTTTATTAAAAGAAAAAGTTTACTGAACAACTTGAAGACAGTGGCATTTGCAACTTCAAGTCGGTGGAGTGTAACACTCTCTGGCTTCATCTTTGACAGTAATTTCCTTGGAACTCGGCCTCGAGTCTTAAGTACTTGGCCAGCAAGGAAGACTTTCGGAACATCGACCTTTCTCCCCAAAGTGACCATTACCTCATGTCAGAGTTGGGCCTGTTGTAACATGACCATTGGTCAATTGGGCAATAGTTTAATTTACTTGAATCTCCAATTCCTGACACCACCTTAGACAGGAATACAATTGAACTGTTTCATACAGTTCCTTTATCTGATTTTGTACAATTCCTTTTTCATACAGTTTCAAATGTTGAGGCTAATCAGGGCTTTAAGGAGACACCAATAGGCTATTAAGTTGAATGATAAGCCATGATCATAATGAATGGCAGAGCAGGTGCGAAGGGCCAAATGGTCTCATCCTGCTCCTATTTTCTATATTTCTATGTAATCCCTTCCCACACTAAGAGCAGGTGAATGGCTTCTCCCCAGTGTGAACTCGCTGGTGTGTCTGCAGGTTGAATAAATCAATGAATACCTTCCCACACTGAGAGCAGGTGAATGGTCTCTTCCCGGTGTGAATTCGCTCGTGTTTCCACAGGGTGGACAACTGAGTGAATCCCTTCTCACACTCGGAGCAGATGAATGGCCTCTCCCCAGTGTGACTGCGTCGGTGAATCTCCAGCTCAGATGGGAATCTGTATTCCTTCCCACAGTCGCCACATTTCCACGGTTTCTCCATGTTTTGGGTCTCCTCATGTCTCTCCAGATTGGACAATTAGTGGAAGCCTTTCTAAACACAGAACATGTGCACTGTCTCTCCTCACTGTGAATGGTGTGTGATGTTGTTTCAGGCTGTGTATCTGGTTGAAGCTCTTTCCACAACCAGTTCACTGGAACACTCTCACTCGGGTGTGTGTTGTGTGGATCTCGGTGCTTTTCCAGTCACACTCACGTTTAAAAATCTTTTGAAGCCGACAGATTGGACAAACATTACTCCTTCTCGCCAATGATATTCAGAGCCCAATGATATTCAGGTCAGAAGGAATCGAGTGAGTTTGTCACATCGAGACGTGATGTTTGAGATTTCTGTCTATAATTCCTCCTCTTCCAATATCCTTTTAAAAACAATTTACAAAAGTCATGAGTGAGCACAGGATAGAAATTCAGAACAGACAATTCTAGTTCCTATGGAACATTATTTCCTCTCTCATTCTCCAAAAGCTATAAATCTCCATCCCACACAATCTTCCTCCATTCTCACTCTGCTGTACCTAATATTCACCCTCCCAATTCTCCTGAAGGGCTGATTCATGTTTTTTATTTTTAAATATATTTTATTGAAATTTTTTTCCAAACAACAATTTTTTCCCTCTTACAAAGCAAACATAACAGTAAAGAAATTTTTAAACAGTACACAAATAACTAAACCCCATAATCTTTTGACATAAACTAAACTAACCCCCCCCCCCCTCCCCCCTGGGTTGCTGCTGCTGGTCATCTGTCTTCCCTCTAACGTTCCCCTAGGTAGTCGAGAAATGGCTGCCACCGCCTGGTGAACCCTTGAGCCGATCCTCTCAGGGCAAACTTTATCTGCTCCAGTTGAATGAACCCCGCCATATCGTTTACCCAGGCCTCCAGTCCGGGGGGGTTTCGCCTCCTTCCACATAGGTAGGATCCTACGCCGGGCTACTAGGGACGCAAAGGCCACAACGTCTGCCTCTTTCGCCTCCTGCACTCCCGGCTCATCCGCAACTCCAAATAGAGCTCGCCCCCAGCCTGGTTTGACCCGGGCCTTCACCACCTTTGAAATCACTCCCGTCACTCCCTTCCAATACCCCTCCAGTGCCGGGCACGCCCAAAGCATATGTGCGTGGTTTGCCGGGCTCCCGCCGCACCTCCCACATTTGTCCTCCACTCCAAAGAACCTGCTCAATCTTGCTCCCGTTATGTGTGCTCTATGTAGCACCTTAAATTGAATCAGGCTAAGCCTGGCGCATGAGGAAGAGGAATTTACCCTGCTTAGGGCATCAGCCCACATACCCTCCTCTATCTCCTCCCCTAGTTCTTCTTCCCACTTTCCTTTTAGTTCGCCCACCAACTCCTCCCCCTCTTCCCTCATCTCTCGGTATATCTCTGACACCTTGCCCTCTCCGACCCACACCCCTGAAAGCACTCTGTCCTGAGTCCCCTGTGTCGGGAGCAGCGGAAATTCCCTCACCTGTTGTCTAGTAAACGCCCTCACCTGCATATATCGCAGGAAGTTTCCTCGGGGCAACTTATACTTTTCCTCCAATGCTCCCAAGCCCGCAAAAGTCCCATCTATAAATAAATCTCCCACCCTCCTAATTCCCAACTGGTACCAGCTCTGAAATCCTCCATCCATTCTTCCTGGGGCGAACCTATGGTTGTTCCTAATTGGGGACCCCACCAGGGCACCCCGCACCCCTCTCTGTCGCCTCCACTCTCGCCAGATATTCAATGTTGCCGCCACCACCGGGTTCGTGGTAAACTTTTTTGGCGAGAACGGTAGCGGCGCCGTCACCAGCGCCTCTAAACTCGTCCCTTTACAGGACTTTCTCTCCAGTCTTTTCCACGCCGCTCCCTCGCCCTCCATCATCCATTTACGTATCATTGCCACATTGGCGGCCCAATAGTAATCGCCCAAGTTCGGTAGTGCCAATCCTCCTCTGTCCCTGCTACGCTGAAGGAACCCCCTCCTCACTCTCGGAACTTTCCCTGCCCACACGAAGCTCGTGATGCTCCTGTCTATTTTATTGAAAAAGGTCTTAGTGATTAGTATAGGGAGACATTGAAATACAAATAAGAACCTCTGGAGGACCATCATCTTAATTGCCTGCACCTTGCCCGCCAGCGACAGAGGCTGCATGTCCCACCTCTTGAAGTCCTCCTCCATTTGTTCTACCAGCCGTGTCAGATTAAGTCTGTGCAAGGTTCCCCAGCTCCTAGCGATCTGAATCCCCAGGTATCGGAAGTTTCTTTCCACTTTCCTTAGAGGCAGGCCTTCTATCTCTCTACTCTGGTCCCCTGGATGTATCACAAATAATTCACTCTTCCCCATGTTTAGCCTATACCCCGAGAAATCCCCGAACTCCCTCAACATTCGCATAACCTCTATCATCCCCCCGCTGGGTCCGACACGTATAACAATAGGTCATCTGCGTATAGCGAGACTCGGTGTTCTTCTCCCCCTCTAATCACCCCTCTCCATTTCCTGGAGTCTCTCAACGCCATGGCCAGAGGTTCAATTGCCAACGCGAACAACAATGGAGACAGCATCCCTGTCTTGTTCCCCTATATAGTCGGAAATACTCCGATCTTTGTCGACCCGTAACTACACTTGCCGTTGGAGCCCCATAAAGAAGTTTGACCCAGCTAATAAACCCGTTCCCGAACCCAAACCTCCTTAACACTTCCCATAAATACTGCCACTCCACCCTATCAAATGCCTTCTCTGCATCCATTGCCGCCGCTATCTCTGCCTCCCCCTCCACTGGGGGCATCATTATCACCCCTAATAGTCGTTGCACGTTAACATTCAGTTGTCTCCCTTTTACGAACCCTGTCTGGTCTTCGTGCACCACCCCTGGGACACAGTCCTCTATCCTCGATGCTAGTACCTTTGCCAGCAATTTGGCGTCCACGTTCAATAATGAAATAGGTCTATAGGGCCCGCACTGCAACGGATCTTTATCCCTCTTCAAAATTAGCGATATCGTCGCCTCCGACATTGTCGGGGGTAAAGTCCCTCCTTCCCTAGCCTCGTTGAACGCCCTCACCATCAACGGGGCCAACAAGTCCACATATTTGCTGTAAAATTCCACCGGGAACCCGTCTGGTCCCGGAACCTTCCCTGCTTGCATGCTTCCCAGTCCCTTAATAACCTCGTCCACCCCAATCGGTGCCCCCAGGCCTACCACCTCCTGCTCCTCCACTTTCGGGAACCTCAATTGATCCAGGAACTGCCGCATCCCCTCCTCTCCCTCTGGGGGTTGAGACCTATACAGTCCCTCATAAAAAGTCTTGAACACCTCATTTATCTTTCCTGCTCTTCGCACCGTGTCTCCCTTTTCATCTCTAATTCCTCCTATCTCCCTCGCTGCTGTCCTCTTTCGCAATTGATGAGCCAGCAGGCGACTAGCCTTTTCCCCATATTCATACCTCCTCCCCTGTGCCTTCCTCCACAGCACCTCCGCCTTTCTGGTGGTCAGAAGGTCAAACTCCGTCTGGAGTCGTCTCCTCTCCCTGTACAGTCCCTCCTCCGGGGTCTCTGCAAATTCCCTATCCACCCTTAAAATCTCCCCCAGTAATCTTTCCCTTTCCTTGGCCTCTGTTTTCCTTTTGTGGGCCCCAATGGAGATCAGCTCTCCTATGACCACTGCTTTTAGTGCTTCCCATACCACTCCCACAGGGACCTCGCCGTCGTCATTGACCTCCAGGTATCTCTCAATACACCCCCGCACTCTTGCACACACTCCCTCATCCGCCATCAATCCCACATCTAATCGCCAGAGTGCTCTCTGCTCCCTTTCCTCTCCTAATTCCAGGTCCACCCAGTGTGGGGCATGGTCCGAAACCGCTATGGCTGAATACTTAGCTTCTTCCACCCTAGAGATCAACGACCTTCCCAAAACAAAAAAATCTATCCGGGAGTACACTTTATGGACATGGGAGATGAAGGAGAACTCCCTAGCCCTAGGTCTAAGAAATCGCCATGGATCCACTCCCCCCATTTGGTCCATAAACCCCTTAAGCACCTTGGCCGCTGCCGGCCTTCTTCCAGTCCTTGAGCTGGATCTATCTAGCCCCGGGTCCAGCACAGTATTAAACTCCCCTCCTAAAATCAAGTTTCCTACCTCCAGGTCCGGTATACGCCCCAGCATCCGTCTCATAAATCCCGCATCGTCCCAGTTCGGGGCATATACATTAACCAACACGACCTCCATTCCCTCCAGCCTGCCACTCACCATTACATATCTACCTCCGCTATCTGCTACGATGTTCTTTGCTTCAAATACTACCCGTTTCCCCACCAAAATGGCCACCCCTCTGTTCTTTGCATCTAGTCCTGAGTGGAACACCTGTCCCACCCATCCTTTCCTTAACCTAACTTGGTCTGCCACCTTTAGGTGCGTCTCTTGGAGCATAACCACGTCTGCCCTTAGTCCTTTCAAATGCGCGAGCACTCGGGCCCTTTTAATCGGTCCGTTCAGGCCTCTCACGTTCCACGTGATCAGCCTCACTAGGGGGCTACCTGCCCCCCTCCCATGTCGACTAGCCATTACCTTCTCTAGGCCAGTCCCATATCCCGCCTCCGCGCTCCCACTCGCTCTCCCAGCATCGCATACCATCCCCGTCCACCCACTATTTAGCCATTTCCTTTTGGATTTCCGCAGCAGCAACCCAGCTGTCCCCCCCCCCACCCCCAGATCTCTTTCTAGCGTGATTGCTCCCCCCATATTACTTCCGTAAGTCAGCTGACTTCAACTGACCCCGGCTGCTCCTGCTCACTCCTCGACCCCCCCGTGTGGGGAACTCCCATCCACCTTGCGCCTATCTTCCCGCCATATTCTTTCTGGCGCGGGAACATCCCTTTACCTGACCCGCCTCTTGTGGCACAGCTCCCTTTCCCCTCCCCCTCCCCTTCCTCATTCTCCATCTATGTCCCGTCTTTCCCTCCTCACCGGCGCCCACATTTCCCAATGTCTCCCCCCTTCCCAATTTACTTCTCAATTAACTTCCAGCATAACATTAACAATAACATTTCCTGCAGCATCAGTCCCTCAGTTCCAATCCAATTTCTCCTCTTTGATAAAGGTCCATGCTTCCTCCGCCGTCTCGAAATAATGGTGTCTCTCCTGATACGTGGCCCATAATCTTGCCAGCTGCAGCATCCCGAACTTCACCTTCTTTTTATGCAACACCTCCTTGGCTCGGTTAAATCTCGCCCTCCTTCTCGCCACCTCCGCACTCCAATCCTGGTACATCCGTACCACTGCATTCTCCCATCTGCTACTCCGCACCTTTTTAGCCCATCTCAGGACCTCTTCTCTATCCTTAAGGCGGTGAAATCGCACGATTATCGCCCTGGGTGGTTCTCCCGCTTTTGGTCTTCTCGCCGGGATCCGATGTGCCCACTCCACCTCCAAGGGGCCCGTAGGGGCCTCAGCACCCATCAGTGAGCTCAGCATCGTACTTGCATAAGCTCCACAGTCCACTCCTTCCACACCCTCAGGGAGACCCAATATCCGAAGGTTCTTCCTTCGCGCTCCGTTTTCTAGGGCCTCGATCCTTTCAGTACACTTTTTATGAAGTGCCTCGTGCGTCTGTGTCTTAACCGCCAGGCCCAGGATCTCGTCCTCATTATCCGTCACCTTCTGCTCCACCACGTGGAGCTCTGTCTCCTGGGTCTTTTGTGTCTCCTTGAGCCCCTCAATTGCCTGTAGCATCGGGGTCAGCACCTCCCTCTTCAGCAGCTCCACGCACCTTCTCAAAAATTCATCCTGCTCGGGCCCCCATGTCGCCTGCGCTTTCTCCGCCGCCATCTTGTGCTTCTCCCTTTCTGTCTCTTTGGTCGACGATTCCTCACGCTGCAGCCGCCGCCGCCGGTTTTTTCCTCCTTCGTTAGGGGGGGACTCCCTTCTCACTCACCCCACACCGGGTTGCGTCGCCCCAAAATTTCCCGTTGGGACTCTTAAAAGAGCCCGAAGGTCCGTCGGAACTGGAGCCGCCGAAACGTGCGGCTAGCAAGGCATCACCGCAACCGGCGTGCTGATTCATGTTGATTGACAGATCCAAGCTCAGCTCACTGCTTCCTGACCAGGACACAGAAATTAGAATGGGAGAAAGGGTAGGCCATTCGGCCCACCGAGTCTGCACCACTATTCAATGCGATCCTTGGTCACTCTACTTCAGCACCATTTTCCCACATGATCCCCATATCTCTTAATATCTTCAATATCTAGAAACATATCAATATTTGTCTTGAACATACCTGATGACTGAGGCTCCACATTTCCCTGGGGTAGAGAATTCCAAAGCTTCACCACATCCTCGAGTGAAGAAATCCCTCCTCATCTCAGCTTTCTCTCTATTTTCCTACCTGTTCCCCATAACCCTTAACTCCATTGTCAATAAAATATCGGTCAAACTTGTGCTTCAATATATTCAATGACCCCCAGGTACAACTGGTCCCTGTGGAAGAGAAATCCAAAGACTCACAACCCTTTGAGGAAGAGATGACTGGAAATCCATAACGTAGCTACAGTCTTTTATTACAAGACGAGAAATAATAATACATTTACTTTATTACAGAACGGTAAATAATATATCTAATCTGTACCATGTAACAACACTAGACATTTCTCTGTCCATTATTAATTTAATTGCCCTGAAATGTCAGCCATCTCCTGGGGAACCCACCCCTTTAATTGTGAACATTAGGAAAGAGACAAGCCGTTTTTGAAATAAATTTAGAGCAACCAATTGTTTTTTTTTTGTAATTAAGGTGCAATGTAGCGTGGCCAATCGACCTACCTTGCACATCTTTGGGTGGCGGAGGTGGCACCCACGCAGACATGGGAGAATGTGCAAACTCCTCATGGACAGTGACCTGGGGCCGGGATCGAACCCGGGTCCTTAGCGCCACGAGGCAGCAGTGCTAACCACTGTGCCATCCTTTTAGTCAGACAAAGAAATGCGTAAACCTGTTAAGGAGATCGGTGGGAGTAGTTGGAAACACTTTGTGGAGCCGCGAATCATGTAATTATTTTTCCCCCAATAAAGGGGCAATTTAGCGTGGTTCCAGGCTGGGCTCAAATCATCAATGAGAACTCTGATCTCTGGCAAGGAAGGAAACCCTGGCAGGTGGGTGGGGAGGATTCACAAACACCCGCTGGAGACCCCAAACCCCCAATAAAACCCATTGATTTTATTGTCAGTCTGCAGACAGGAGCTGGAGAACTGAATCCAGGCAGAGGAGAGGGAGGGAGAAAACTGGGAGTGGAGGAAAGAAATGGTGCAGATGGTGAGATGGGTTTGGATTTCAGCCCAGGGAGGAGGGAGAGTGTGTGAGACGGGGATTTACAGCTTTGGGGGAACAAGAGAGGAAAAAATGTTCCAGAGGAACGAGAATTGTCTCTTCAAAATTTCTATCCTATGCTGGACTGACAGTGATGACCTTTGTAAATTCCTTTTATAGATTGCGCAAGGAAACTAAAATGAAACAATCTCTGAAAGAGATTCCATCAGGACCTGAATATTATCAGCTTTTCAATGTGGAATGAGAAACAATTGTTCTATCTAAAAAAAATATTTAAAACATCAATGTGGCAGGAAAAGCATCGAGACGCACACACACGTGAGTGAGAGTGTTCCAGTGAACATATTGTGAAAAGAGCTTTAACCAGTTACACAGCCTGACAAAACATCACACCATTCACAGTGAGGAGAAACCATACACGTGTTCTGTGTGTGGATGGGACAACTGATCATCCAACCTGGACAGACACAAGGACAACTGTACCATGGAGAAACCGTGGAAATGTCGGGACTGTGTGACGGGATTCAAATGCCCATCCACGCTAGAAGCTCACCGACGCAGTCACACTGGGGAGAGGCCATTCACCTGCTGTGTGTTGCAAGGGATTCACCGAGTTATCCAGTCTCTAGTCACACCAGCTCATTCACACTCAGGAGAAGCCATTCAGCTGCACTTTCTGTGGAAAGAGCTTCAGGCAGTCAGGCACCCTCATTACACACCGCCGGGTTCACACAGGGGAGGCCGTTCACCTGCTCCTTGTGTGGGAAGGGATTCACAAAATCATCCAACTTGCTGACGCACAAGCAAATTCACACTGGGGAGAGGCCGTTCGCCTGCTCTGTGTGTAAGAAGGGAATCAGTCGGCCATCCCACCTGCTGATACACCAGCGGGTTCACACTGGGGAGAGACCATTCACCTGTTCCGCGTGTGGAAAAGGATTTACTGATTCATCCTGCCTCCTGTCACACCAACGAACTCACACTGAGGAGACCATTCAGCTGCACATACTGTGGAAAGAGGTTCAGGAGTTCATCACACCTCATTTCACACCGACGTGTTCATACCGGAGAGCGACCATTCACCTGTCCTGAGTGTGGGAAGGGATTCACAAAGTCATCTCACCTGCTGACACACCAGCGAGTTCACACTGGAGAGAGACCATTCACCTGCTCCGAGTGTGGGAAGAGTTTCATTGATTTGTCCAACCTTTTGGCGCACCAACAAATTCACAAGTGATTGTAGAGATTGGATTCTTCTCTTAATCACATCCAGCACTGAAAGATGCTCATTGTGACAGTTCATATTTGTTTCTGCTGTTTTAATACTCTCAGTAACTGGGCTGGTTGTGTTCCTGGGGCTGCAGTTCCGCTGTCTGTGACCTTCCCTATAATTCAGGAACTTTCATCAGAAATGGGTTTAGATGAACTTTTACTTCACTTGTAAAATTGAACTTTGACACATTTATAATCCAAGATTTGGAAGATTATACTGATGAACATCTCCAATTAGAAAGTGCTGATTGATCATTGCTGACAATTCTTACTGGTTTGTACATTACACACAGCGACACCTCCATTATCCAGCAGGAAGAAGGAGAATGGGAATTGGTGGAGAATCGAGAGTCTCCAAATGCCGCCTGGTACAGAAACCCCCGAGGACAGGAATGGAGACACGTTCAATTCAAGTACTGGACTGTAAGAAATCACCGTCTAATAATCTTATGAAATCTTCAGAACGTTATTGATTATTGAAATAGCTCTCTCTCTCTCACTCTCCAGAAGAGCTTGTCATATGAGGAGCGGCTGAGGACTCTGGGTGTTACTCATTGGAGTTTAGAAGGATGAAGCGGGATCCTATTGAAACTTACAAGATACTGAGAGGCCTCGGTAGAGTGGAGGGGGAGAGGATGTTTCCACTGGTAGGAAAAACTAGAACGTGAGGGCACAGCCTCAGACTGAAGGGATGATCCTTCGAGATTAGGAGGAGTTTCTTCAGCCAGAGGGTGGTGAATCTGTGGAACTCTTTGCCGCAAAAGGCTGTGGAGGCCAAATCACTGAGTCTCTTTAAGACAGAGATTGCTAGGTTCTTGGTTAATAAGGGGATCATGGGTTATGGGGAGAAGGCAGGAGAATGGGGCAGACTCGACAGGCCAAATGGTCTAATTCTGCTCCTACGTCTTATGGTCTTACGAAGACAGATTCCAGAGTAGCTTGCTGGCCGACAAACACAGGATAGGTCTGTATTCTAAGGACATGTCTCTCGCACGGACCCTGAAAAAGTCATTTCTAACCCGAATATAATTGGATCTCATGACCCATAGTAAACCAACTATCTGTGGTTTGACTCTGTAAAGGTTAAAACTGGCTTTCGCAAGGAAAAATACCACTTTGCCAGGAAGATGAGCTTCAGCCCAACACCAACACATTGGCTTCTGCCAGTTAAAAATTCAGAGGAGACGGCCGCCACCAGCTACAGAGACCAGCTCTCACTCTGCAGCATCTGTCTGTCTGTCCTCTGGGACTGGTAAACCATTCTCACTCCCTGAGCTTCAAGACTCTCTTTCTGAAAGGGCTCCAGCCATGAGTCTGTAGCATGTTGAGCATTTATAACATTATAACGATGCCCTGGAATGAGTTGCTTCACCATTCCCACAAAGGCGGCCATCAGCAATTAATATTAGTCGACTCTTACTCCCCCACCACCATCATCTACGATCCTCACCCTGACCCCATGAAGGGTGAGCTCCAGGTTTTCCCAGGCTTTGCAGCAGAGTGTGAACCAGTCACCGCTGATGATTCTGAGCTCCAGGTTTTCCCAGGCTTTGCAGCAGAGTGTGAACCAGTCACCACTGATGATCCTGAGGTCCAGGTTTTCCCAGGCTTTGCAGCAGAGCGTGAACCAGTCACCGCTGATGATCCTGAGGTCCAGGTTTTCCCAGGCTTTGCAGCAGAGCGTGAACCAATCACCGCTGATGATCTTGAGGTCCAGGTTTTCCCAGGCTTTGCAGCAGAGTGTGAACCAGTCACCACTGATGATCCTGAGGTCCAGGTTTTCCCAGGCTTTGCAGCAGAGCGTGAACCAGTCACCGCTGATGACCCTGAGCTCCAGGTTTTCCCAGGCTTTGCAGCAGAGTGTGAACCAGTCACCGCTGATGATCCTGAGGTCCAGGTTTTCCCAGGCTTTGCAGCAGAGTGTGAACCAGTCACCACTGATGATCCTGAGGTCCAGGTTTTCCCAGGCTTTGCAGCAGAGCGTGAACCAGTCACCGCTGATGACCCTGAGCTCCAGGTTTTCCCAGGCTTTGCAGCAGAGTGTGAACCAGTCACCACTGATGATCCTGAGGTCCAGGTTTCCCCAGGCTTTGCAGCAGAGTGTGAACCAATCACCTCTGATGATCCTGAGGTCCAAGTTTTACCAGGCTTTGCAGCAGAGCGTGAACCAGTCACCGCTGATGATCCTGAGGTCCCGGCTGTTCTCGAGTCTGTGCCGGGTGTATTCACAATCCATAAACATGGTTATGGAGACGTGTCCAAACTCAAAGATATAAGCGGACCGACACAGTGTCCCATGAAACAGTACCTTCTCCCTGCTGAGAGTACAACAGACACTCAAAACACCGTCCGGTCATTGTTAAAGAATGGTGCTGTACATAAACAGCAAAAATTCAAAAATAAATTGGTTTGAGGAAGAAGTTTGGAAATAATTGTTATTTAATCTAAAATGTTGCCAGCTTCTGTACTAATAAAAATTAAACAGTAAAATTACAACTGAGAAAAGGATTATGTTTGATTCCCAAAGGATAAGCTTCAGCCTTGAAGGATGTCCGGCAGAAATCCTGTTTGAATTTGGAATCATTTTGAAATGATAAAACATCAGGAGCTTTTACAATGGGTTAAAGTGAAAAATAAACAAACAAAATATATTAATGCCTGGAATCAATGGGAATGTTGGATCTCTGATCTCAAGGTTTTCTGAGCATATTGTTGGACAGGAAAGTTTATCCAGAGCTCATCAATGAGAGAGGGTGGGAATTAATGAGATGTCTCAGATTGAGTAGAAGTGAGGGAGGATAGGGGAAGAGACAGGAAATCACAGCAGCAAATGAACGTAATTCAATGTAACATCTCAATCCGGTATTAATGTACGTTCTAGTGAAAGGAAAGTGTGAATGAGATGAATAAATTGACAGCATTCTTTTGAAGAAGTTTGTATCTTTGTCAATGATCATTTTTAAAAGGAAACTACATTTGTTATATTACAATCCCAGACCAGACCCCAGCAGTCGCTAGTGTACTGGACCAAAGCCCCAATATTTTAGTTTATTTTGTAAGGTTGTGCAAAAAGAATACTTTGCACCAGGAGTGATTGCACAAAGAAATAGGAATTTGGTGTTTTAAAACAAAACTTTATTATTAACACAACATTAAACACTTTAACATCACACCCGAAAATAGCTTCCAATGACCCCGTAAATAACATTACTCAACACAATAAATACCCTTAATTACCATCTCTATTCCTAAGTAAATAACAAGAAAGGAAAACCCTACAGCTCTCAATTCATCCCACATCCCAATGGCACAGAGTAATATTAGTTTTCCAGAACAGATTTGACTCCTGTTAGAACCCCTGCAGACTCTATTATATTATCCCCACAGTACAGAAAGAGGCCATTCAGCCCAACGAGTCTGCACCAACCCTCTGAAAGAGCACCCTACCTAGCCACACTTGCCCGCCCTATCCCTGTAACCCCACCTGGCCTGAACATCTCTGGACACCAAGGGGCAATTTTTGCGTGGCCATTCCACTGAACCTGCATATCTTTGGACTGTGGGAGGAAACTGTAGCACCCGGTGGAAGCCCACACAGACACGGGGAGAAAGTGAAAACTCCACACGGACAGTCACCCAAGGTCAGAATTGAACCCGGGTCCCTGGCGCTGTGAGACAGCTGTGCTAACCACCTTGTCAGCCTGGCTGGATGTCTTTTGGCAGGAATTCGTCAAAAAGCTATTTCAAATGGTTTGTTTTCCCTTGTCCTCATACAATTCTGCTCTGCATTAAATACTATTACTCTCCTTTAACTATCTTACAGTGAGAGCAAAATACCTTTCTTGTGGTCCAAATGGTAGCCAGATCAGACCTGAACTCAAAATGCTTTCGCAAAATGTCTGAATACCGTAGCTCCACCCAGCAATGACATCATATCCCAAGCTATAAACAAATTAACTCCCCAAGCTGAAAACACATTAACTCCCCAGGGATTCCCCCTTGTCAAACAGCATTGCATTACCCCAGGCTGAAAACACATTAACTCCCCAGGGATTCCCCCTAGTCAAACAACATTGCATTACCCCAGACTGAAAACACATTCCACTGGTTAATTTCACCTCTGGCTCCTAAAAACTTTCTGGTCTTGCAAAACAAGGTTCTTTTTAAAAACATGACTACAGCAGTCAGACACACTGTAACCCTAGCTGTTAACCCTTAAATTGCCAAATACTTATAATCTAATATATCTAAAATCCTGCATTCGTTAGTGAGCCTGGCCACTGCCCAAGATACTGGGACCATTCAGAGGGAGATAGAATATAGGAATTAGGAGCTGAGGCAGGCAATTCAGCACTTCGAGCCTGCTCCACCATTCAGTCAGATCATGGCTGATCTCTTCCTGGTTTCAAATCCACCTGTCGATCTGTTCCTCATATCCCTCTAACCCATTAAGATAAACAAAGATCTCGAGACAGACACCACCTTGAACTTTTGATAAGATCACCTGAAAGTCTATGAATGGGTTGTAATCATAGGGAACGTGTGCATGATAATGGGATACCAGTGTGAGTGGACAGATTTATTTATTAGGCGTGGATTAGCTAACATGTGGATGTGCATAGTGAGTCTGGGCTGAAGAACAGGTTTCAAGACTTGCTCAGTGAATTGGACACTAGAACATCTCTAATGGTTCCTTCTCTTCCCCAGTGATGAGAAACAATATCTCCAAGCATCCGTCAAGCATCTTCCCTGTAATCGAGGTCACACTGATGAACCTGTCGTTCCCTGGCTCTGATTTGGAAAACGTGAACGACGTGAGCTATATTCCAATCTCGGAACAATCCCTGACTCTATTGAGCTTTAGACGATATGGGCAACGGACTCACAGAGTCAGACAAGGGTATTTCACACAAATCTAATTTATTTGACTTTTAGCCAGAATATTAGCCCCTGTAAATGGGCTGGAGTTTGTCATCAGCAGAAAGAGACCCAAATGAACATGGTTCAGTCCTGAATGTGAGTAACAGCAAAATCCAATCACTATGGTTACTTGTGGCCTCGTTGGTGTCTCAGCAGGTGGGATAACTGAGTGAATCCCTTCCCACACTCGGAGCAGGTGACTGGTCACTCGCCAGTATGAATTTGACAATGGTTCTGCAGGGTGGATGACTGAGTGAATCCCTTCCCACACTCTGAGCAGGTGAATGGCCTCTCCCCAGTGTGAATTTGCTGATGTGCAGTGAGGTGAAATGATCGTCTGAACCCAGTCCCGCAGTGAGAGCACCTAAACGGTCTCTCGTCAGTGTGAACACGTTGATGGCTTGTCAGATTCCCAAAACTTTTATAGCACTTCCCACAGTCTGGACATTGAAATGGTCTCTCATCAGTGTGAACTCGCTGGTGATTCAACAGGCGGGCTGAAATAGTAAATCCCTTCCCACACTTGGAGCAGGTGAATGGCCTCTCGCCAGTGTGACTTCGCTGATGTACAGTGAGGTCAGATGATCGTCTGAACCCAGTCCCGCAGTGAGAGCACCTGAACGGTCTCTCGTCAGTGTGAACACGTTGATGGCGCATCAGTTCCGCAGAACTTTTAGAGCACTTCCCACAGTCTGGACATTGAAATGGTCTCTCATCAGTGTGAACTCGCTGGTGATTCAACAGGCGGGCTGAAATAGTAAATCCCTTCCCACACTTGGAGCAGGTGAATGGCCTCTCGCCAGTGTGACTTCGCTGATGTACAGCGAGGTCAGATGATCGTCTGAACCCAGTCCCACAGTGCGGGCACCTAAACGGTCTCTCGTCAGTGTGAACACGTTGATGGCTTGTCAGACTCCCAGAACTTTTACAGCATTTCCCGCAGTCTGCACATTGAAACGGTCTCTCATCTGTGTGAATTCGCTGGTGACTCACCAGGTGGGATGACTTAGTGAATCCCTTCCCACACTTAGAGCAGGTGAATGGTCTCTCCCCAGTGTGACTGCGTCGATGAATTTCCAGCTTGGATGGGACAGTGAATCCTTTCCCACAGTCCGCACATTTCCACGGTTTTTCCTCAGTGCGACTGCATTTGTGGCTTGTGAGGCCTGATGATTGACTGAATCCTCGTCCACACACACAACACGTGTACGGTTTCCCCGCACTGTGAACAATGCTTTCTCCTTCCATGTTCAATGATATTCCGATGATGTTCAGGGTATGATAAATTGAGGACTCTGTCGGATCTTGATGTGAGCTTGGTTTGATTCTCCAGACTTTGAAGCCTCCTCTTCGACCACCCTGTGAAATGGATTGAAAACAGAAAATAGGGAATGAGAGGTTGGTGAGGTTGTGAAATTGAGCTGAATGAATCTGGTCATTTGTGGGGCCGACCCCAGGAAAAAGTGACCATGAAAACTGCCGAATTGTCATAAAAACCCAACTGGCCTCTTTGGGAGGAGAGAGAAAGAGGTGATGAGGGATTCTGTGTATCTACAAGACATATTAAGAGAGTAGTTGGCAAAGCAAATTCGATCTTGAGCTTCATAAACAGTAATATTGACACCAAAACTATGCTTCTGGTGGTGATTAGCACTATTGCCTCACAGCGCCAAAGACTAGGGTTCAATTCCTGCCTTGGCGACTGTCTGTGTGGAGTTTGCACTTTCTCCTCGTGTCTGCGTGGGTTTCCACTTGGTGCTCAGGTTTCCTCCCATAGTTCAAAGAAGGGCAAGTTAGGTGGAGTGGCCTTGATAAATTGCCCCTTAGTGTCCAGGGATGTGCATGTTCGGTGGGGCAATGGGGCTACAGGGACAGGGTAGGAGTGTGGGCCTAGGCATGGTGTCCTTTCAGAGAATAGGTGTAGACTCGATGGGCCAAATGGCCCCCTTCTGCACTGTAGGAATTCTATGGTTCTAATTCTATTCTATGAATCTTTATAAAGCTCTGGTCACCACGCTTCAGGAAGGATGTGAAGGTTCTTGGAGAAGGTGCAGAGGAGATTTACCAGAATGGTTCCAGCAAAGGAGGTTGAGTGGAGATTTGATTCAGGTACACAAGATTATGCCAGGTTTCGATCAGGTGGACAAAGAAACTGTTTTCATTCACTGATCGTACAAGCAGTCGGGACACAGATTTAAAGTTTTGGGTAAAACCTGGATTGAACTATACAAGATCCTGAGGGGTCTTGACAGGGTGGATGTGGAGAGGATGTTTCCTCTTATGGGAGAATCTGGAACAAGGGGGGTCATTGTTGCAAAATAAGGGGGCACCCATTTCAGATGAGGATAAGGATTTGTTTTTCTCTTGAGGGTTGCAAGACAGGGGGTGGTACAGTGCTCAGCACTGCTGCCTCACAGCACCAGGGACCCGGGTTCAATTCCGACCCTGACTGTGTGGAGTTTGCACTTTCTCCCGTGTCTGTGTGGGTTTCCTCCGGATGCCCCGGTTTCCTCCCACAGTTCAAAGATGTGCAGGTCAGGTTGAATCGGTTAGGATTGTATTCGCTGGAGTTCAGAAGAATGAGAGGGGATCTCACAGAAACGTATAAAAAGTGGGTGGTACAGTGGTTAGCACTGCTGCCTCATGTAGCTGAGGACCCGGGTTCGATGCCGGCCCACTGTCTGTGTGGAGTTTGCACATTCTTCCTGTGTTTGCGTGGGTCTCACCCCCACAAATCCAAAGATGTGCAGGGTAGGTAGATTGGCCATGCTAAAATTGCCCCTTAATTGCAAAAAAAGAATTGGGCACTCTAAATTTATGTTAAAAAACAAACAGGGCGAGTAGATTCAGGAAGGATGTTCCCGATAGTGGGTGTGTCCAGAAATAGGGGTCACAGTCTGAGGATACGGGGTAGACCATTTAGGACAGAGATGAGGAAAAATGTCTTCACTCAGAGAGTGGTGAGCCTTTGGAATTCGTCGCCACAGGAACTAATGAAGGCCAAAACATTGCATGTTTTCAAGAAGTAGTTAGATACAGCACTGAGGGTGAAGGGGATCAAAGGATATGGGGGAAAGCGGGATTAGGGTATTGAGCCTAATCAGCTCTGATCGTAATGAATGGCAGAGCAGGCTCGAAGGGCCAAATGGTCTCCTCCTGCTCCTATTTTCTACGTTGCTCCGTATCTATGCATGTAAATGGTCCAGGAGGTATGAGGAAGAATGTTTTCACACAGCCAGTGGCAATGACCTTAAACTTGCTGCCTATGACGGAGTTTGGAAATAGACACAATAAATCTTTTTTTTTTTTTAAATTGGATAGAAACCTGAGAGAAATAAAGCTGTGAGGATACAGAGACAGAGCAGGAGAATGACTCTGACTGGATTGCTCCAGATAATAATAATAGTCACCGCGCCGATTAGAGAGCGAGCATGGACTCAATGGACCGAATGCCCTTCACGGCCCATAATGTTTTTTTTTTATTTTTAAAAATAACTTTATAGTACCCAATTCATTTTTTCCAATTAAGGGGCAATTTAGCGTGGTCAATCCACCTAACCTGTACATCTTTGGGTTTTGGGAGCGAAACCCACGCAAACACGGGGAGAACTTGCAAACTCCACATGGACAGTGATCCAGAGCCGGGATCGAACTTGGGACCTCGGCGCTGTGAGGCAGCAGTGCTAACCCACTGCGCCACCGTGCTGCCAGCTGACACTTTTGTCCAATCTCGCCTTGTAATTTAACATCTGGGGGTTCAGATATCACTCAGGTAAATCTGTGCTACACTCGCTCCAAGGCCATTCTGGTTTAGCACATTGGGCTAATTCGCTGGCCTTTAAAGCAGACCAAGGCAGGCCAGCAGAACGGTTCGATTCCCGTACCAGACTCCCCGAACAGGCGCCGGAATGTGGCGACTAGGGGCTTTTCACAGTAACTTCATTTGAAGCCTACTTGTGGCAATAAGCAATTTACATTTCATTTCATTTTCATTTCATTCTCTCCTTCCTCAGGTTTGTTGCCCAGAACAGAACACAGTTCTCCAGGTTTGGCCTAACCAGGGTTTGTGAATCTCGGGGCTTTTCCAGTCACACTGAGACCTGAAATCTTCCCTCACAGACAGAACAGACAAACCTTTTACCTTCCACACCCAGATGCTGCTGATATTCAGTTTCTGATGAATCGAGTGACTCTGTCAGATTGTGATGTGACGTTTGGTTTGTGTTCCCGTCTGTTAAACGTCCACTTCCAGTATCCTTAAATTTACAGAAACCTCACTGTCAGTTTAGGGTCGAAATTCACAACATTCTCTCCTCGCCAACTTTGATTAAATGTATTCCTGGAGGTTTGATCACATGACCTGCCCCCATCCTCCAGCCATTAATCGGTCAACACATCCATCCTTGTGACACACTGCCTTCCTCGGCCAATTAGGAAGCAAAAGGACTCATTACCTTACAGGACAGTGATTGACTGTCAGCCAAATAACCTTTACCCCATTTTCAATATTTTTATATCCACTGAAGAGAAATGTTCAAAGAAAATTACATTAAAATCTTCTTTACTGTCGTAATGATTTCCCAGACACGATTCTCACCAAGACAGAAGGTTAAATTTGAATTCATTTAAAGTCTATTGAAGACCCTGAAACAATTGTTGGTTGTTGCAAAGTCCCACCTGATTCACTCATGTCCTTCAGTGAAGGAAATCTTCTATCCTTACCTGGTCTGGCCGACATGTGACTCCAGATCCACAGTCAGCTGGTTGACTCTCTGAGATGCTCTCTGAGATACACTCAGTTCAAGGGCAATTAGTGATGGGCAGTGAATGCCGGCCCAGCCAGCGACACACACATCCCATGAATGAACAGAAAATAAATTCTGCCATCCTTACCTGGTCTGGCCGACACGATTCCAAACCACAGCAATATGGTTGACTCTTTAAATGCCCTCCGAGATGGCCGAGCAAGTCGCTCAGTTCCAGGGATGGGCAATTAGGGATGGGCAATAAATGTTGGCCCAGCCAGTGACTCCCACAAATTATTAAAATAAAATCCTGGAGACTCCAGTCAGTCAATCCGGGAGAGTTGGCATCCGGTCCAGGCTCGTAGCGCAAAATAATAATAATCACTTAATGTCACAAGGAGGCTTCAATGAAGTTACTGTGAAAAGCCCCTAGTCGCCACATTCCGACGCCTGTTCGGGGAGGCTGAAACGGGAATTGAACCCGCGCTGCTGGTCTTTTTCTGCATTACAAGCCAGCTGTCTTAGCGCACTGTGCTAAACCAGCCCCTTCCCTGCGGCACCGTGTCCTCTGTAGAGATGGCGGCCGGTAACCCGGGCCTGTCACCGCTCAGCTCTCACTCTCTTTGATGCTGTTTAAGACGGGACCATTAACATTTTCCTCGGGAGTTGAAGCCTCCACGGGGTATTTATGAAGCCTCCCGGCTCACTCCGCAGCTTCTATCGCTCCCCGGCCACCCACCGGCTCCAATCCTGAAAGTCACTCGATTGTTTCTTTCCCTCTCCTCGCACCATCAGCGTCAACCTGAACTGTGCATGCGCCGGTCACAGCCCGAACGCCGCATGCTCCAGTCACAGCCGGACTCTGTGCATGTGCGAGGAGCTTCTGTCATGTGGATAGAGCAGATTCTCAGCTGCTACACATGTTGGGCAATAAACCCGCCATTGAAATGGATATTTTTGATATAAATTATGCTTTGCAAACTGATTATGTAGCCACTGGGTTGGCCACTTCCCAACTTAAAATGGAGATCCGCAAAGAATGCAGGGAAATTCAGTCAAGCCAGGAAAAAAATTAGCAGGTGCAAAGTTTCCTGTTTATTAGAACTTGCAGAAACCCAGACAGCCCTGAAACCAAAGCCATCTGCATATTAATGAGCGATCCCCGGAAACAATTGGAAACATTTAAGGGAAATAAGGCCAAGCCAGACTCCTCGGCGCCAGCAGACAAAGGAAGGCCAATGGACACTCAGGAACCGCCCAGCGATCAGGCAACCACTTCAGGGTTGGAGAAATCGATCCAAGTGATTGCAAAGTAGTCCAATCACTTGGGACCAGGTACGGGGTCCGCCCCGAAAGGCAGGAAACCCCTGGGGACTATAAAGTAAAGCCCCCAAGTTCAAATTGTCCTTCTTGACAGGGTCAGTCAGCAGCTCAAAACAATCCTTGACAGTGACCTGCCTAGCTGCCGCATCAACCAAGTAAGTCTCCAGTCAATGCACGCTACCAGATAGGCGCTCCTAGCTACCAGTCTATACCAGCTTTGAATCCTGCAGACTCAGAATCAAACAAAAGGCCATTTGTTCCCCTGACCTGGTGGGGCCAGTTCCAAAGCTAAGTATAGGCCTTTTAGTGTTAGAGATAGTCTAGTAAGTAGAGTCTAGGACTGCATTCTGAAATATGTTTTATCCTCGCAGTAGGCAATATCATTGTTTTTATTTTCATGTTGTCCTGAGAAGGGCTGTCCCGGCAGCAGCAAGCTGGTGAATGGGAGTGAGATGGGAGGTGAAGCTGCAGTTTTGGATGGTTCGACAAGTTCAGAGTCTGGGCCGCAGCCTGGGGGGTGGGTTTCGATCTTGGGTTTGGTTTCAATTTGTGTGTGTAGGTTGGGCGTTGGTGAGAAATGGTGGGGGAGGGGTTGGCTCACTGATGATGACTATAGAACTGATTTTGTTTTACTCTGATGGTGTGTGTGTGTGGCGGCCATCTTGGGTGGACCGTTGGCCTGTACTTTTCGAAGATTTGCTGGATAGTCCCTCATGGTGAAAATGGCTGATTCCGTGATGGGGGGTGGGGGGGGGGAGGAGAGACCCCTGCTTCAACTGGTCAACTGAAACGTAAGGGGATTAGGTGGACCAGTGAGGGTTCAGGATTTTCGCTTACCTAAAAATCTAAATGCTGGTCTGGTGTTCTTGCAGGAGACTCACTTGCGGGTTAGAGATCAGACCAGACTGCGGAGGGGTGAGCCAAGTGTTTCACTTGGGCTTTGATGAAGGGCTCAAGACGATGCAATTCTAATCAATAAACGGGTCCCTCTTTCGGTCACTGAGATCATTGCGGACACTAATGGGAGATACGTGGTGGTCAGTGGGTCGTTGGCGGGTAAATTGGTGGTGCTGATGAATGGCTATGCTCCTAACTGGGACGATGTGGTATTTAAAAAAAAACATTGGTGGGATCCATCCCAGACCTGAATACACATCAATTAATTCTTGGAGCAAACTTCAATTGTGTATTGGATCCTAAAATGGACTGGTCCAAGCCCATTCAACCACTACAAATACACAAAAATGGAGTGAAATCTGGACGGACCACCTGGCATGACCCAGGCACCGGAAACAACAACAGCAAACCCGGCAAAAGATAAAGAAATCTGTTCCCATCTGCAGATGGGGCTGTTTAGCACAGGGCTAAATCGCTGGCTTTGAAAGCAGACCAAGGCAGGCCAGTAGCACAGTTCGATTCCCATAACAGCCTCCCCGAACAGGCACCGGAATGTGGCGACTAGGGACTTTTCACAGTAACTTCATTTGAAGCCTACTTGTGACAATAAGCGATTTTCATTTTCAGATTGTAAAAGGATTATGGGACACAGATTTATGATTGTGAGCAAGATCCATAGGGGAGATATGATGATGACATTTTACACAGTGAGTGGTAATGATCTGAACTCAATGCTTACACACAAAGGTTGATTACCTCCAGATCCTGATAATCCGAATGGTGCTGTCGGAATTTGATGTGAGGATTACTTATGTGTTTCCTGTCTGCGAATCCCTTTGTAAGTCCCTGTGAAAGAATTTTACAAAATTTAAAACTGTCAGTCCAGGATAGAAATTCACTACATTCTCCCCTCTTGCTTATGGGTCCAGGATGATCGCTCATGCCCCCCTGATTTTAGGGTGATGTTGACTCAGGGTTGTGAGATGCCCTGGGTCTTCATGTGACTGAACAGAGCCGCAGAGCTTTGGACACATGGGGTAGGATGTCTAATGAGACAGTAAAATCCGGAGAACAGGTTTTCTTTCATTTCTGCCCCCGCTTTGCATCATCAATAAGACATTTGGACTCAAAGACTAATCCAATTTGATGGACAAGTTGTCTCCATTCTGAACAATGGGGAACAAGCTCCTCCCACTCATTGAAACATCGGCCAAAGACGGCAGACGCGCATGCGCCCTGATGCACATTCAATAAAGATGGCGGCCGTTAACCCGAGCCGAAGATGAGAGGCTGCAGCCCCGCTCGGTACAAACTAGGTCGTATAAACTCTTTTCCGAAGATTGCGGCTTACAAAAACTTTACACAACGTTTTCGCCCACTCCCGCGATCTCTCGCTCCCTCCATATTGTTAAACGCCCCTTACCAATTTCGGATCTGAAGCCACAGCTCTTCTCGATCGCCATTACCCACACTGCGCATGCTTCAATCACAGCGGACCCGCCCCTCATTCACTCCGATTGGTGGGAGGACGAGCTGCCCTCAATGGGTCCCCCAATGCTGCCCTCTCTTCCCATTGGTCCGGCGCTGCTGCCAATCACTCCCTGGGCATTGTGATTAGGAACATGCGCGGTGCAACTGCTGTAGTTGAACAGCTGAGCGCAGGCGCGGGGACGGAGTTTGGAGCATGCGCATTTCCAGTGTTGGCCTCGGGAAGAGTCCTTTGTCCTGGAGAAGCGGAGTCAGCGTCAGGCGGTGGGTGGGAGGATTTGAAAACACTTTGTGGATCCGCAAACCCTTCACCATCATTGTCAGCTCCCTGGTTTGCAGCTGCGGGGCTTCTCCCTCCCGGGAAGAGGCCCAGGTTAACGGGCACCATCCTGCTTCAGACACTGGAGGATGGTTCACATCAGAGGATGGGGGAGGGGGCGATAAGAAATAAGAGCTTCCACTTTGCACTCAAATCAATGAGGACTCTCATCTCTGGCAAGGAAGGAAACCCTGGCAGGTGGGCGGGGAGGATTCAAAAACACCCACTGGAGGCCCCAAACCCCCAACAAGAACCCAGAGATCCTGAGTTTGCAGCTCCCGGGCTTGTTTGCTTCATGTCGGGCCATAACAAAGAGATCTAGGAGTACAGGTTCATAGCTCCTTGAAGGTGGAGTCGCAGGTGGACAGGGTGGTGAAGAAGACATTCGGCATGCTTGGTTTCATTGGTCAGAACATTGAATACAGGAGTTGGGACGTCTTGTTGAAGTTGTACAAGACATTGGTACGGCCACACTTGGAATACTGTGTGCAGTTCTGGTCACCCTATTATAGGAAGGATATTATTAAACTGGAAAGAGTGCAGAAAAGATTTACTAGGATGTTGCCGGGACTTGATGGTTTGAGTTATAAGGAGAGGCTGGATAGACTGGGACTTTTTTCCTTGGAGCGTAGGAGGCTTAGGGGTGATCTTATAGAGGTCTATAAAATAATGAGGGGCATAGATAAGGTAGATAGTCAACATCTTTTCCCAAAGGTAGGGGAGTCTAAAACTAGAGGGCATAGGTTTAAAGTGAGAGGGGAGAGATTCAGAAGGGCCCAGAGGGGCAATTTCTTCACTCAGAGGGTAGTGAGTGTCTGGAATGGGCTGCCAGAGGTAGTAGTAGAGGCGGGTACAATTGTGTCTTTTAAAAAACATTTAGATAGTTACATGGGTAAGATGGGTATAGAGGGTTATGGGCCAAGTGCGGGCAACTGGGACTAGTTTAATGGTAAAAACTGGGCGGCCTGGACTGGTTGGGCCGAAGGGCCTGTTTCCATGCTGTAAACTTCTATGATTCTATGATCTGGTGGAGCAGCAGGGTGGGCGGGGCTTCAGGGCTCCAGTGATCAGGAGAGAAAATGATTGATTGTATTTTCACTCTGTCAGAGAAAGTTAAGGGACAGCCTGCTTGAAGCCATTGGAGCAGGTGTACGGTGTTGGGTGGGATGCTGCCAGAACTGAGAGTGTAGGGAATGGGCTGGTTGGCAGCCAGAACAGTTGACATGGTGCTGCACAGATCCATTGTACGGGTTAAACAGCATCCAAACACCATGCAGCCTGGCACTGTGGATCCAAATACAGGATAATCTGATAAAATGTGCAATGGGTGGTCTCCCTGTGGTTTGGATTCCAGCACCGCAGGAGGGAGAGGGTGTGGGACGGAGATTTACTGCTAGGGCAGCATGGTAACACAGTGATTAGCACTGCGGCTTCACAGCACCAGGGTCCCAGGTTTGATTCCCTGCTGGGTCACTCTGTGCGGAGACGGCACGTTCTCCCCATGTCTGCGTGGGTTTCCTCCTGTGCTCCGGTTTCCTCCCACAGTCCAAAGATGTGCATGATAAATGATAAATTGCCCTTCGTGACCAAAAAAGGTTAGGAGGGGTTATTGGGTTACGGGGATAGGGTGGAAGTGAGGGCTTAAGTGAGCCGGTGCAGACTCAATGGGCCGAATGGCCTCCTTCTGCACTGTATGTTCTATGTTCTTTACACGAACAAGTGGAGAAAACATGTTCCGTCGAAACTAGAAATGTTTGTTCTGAATTTCTATGCTGTACTGACAGTGACGTTTGTAAACTCCTTTTACAGGATATTTGAAATCTACAGGCGTGAAATCATCCAACCTGGAAACCCACAAGGACATCGACACCATAGAGAAACTGTGGAAATGTGGGCACTGTGGAAAGGAATTCCATTCCCCATCCCAGCTGGAAATTCATCAGCGCAGTCACACTAGGGAGAGGCCATTCACCTGCACTGTGTGTGGGAAGGGATTTAATCGATCGTTCAACCTTCGCACACACCAGCGAATTCAGGCCGTTCACCTGCTCTGTGTGTATGAAGGGATTCAGCAGTTCATCATACCTGTTGAAACACCAGCGTGGTCACACTGGGGAAAAGCCATTCATCTGTTCCATGTGTGGAAAGGGATTCACTAATTCAACTGACCTCCTGACACACCAGCTCCATGTGTGGGAACAGATACACTCAGTCACAAAACCTTGTGAGACACCAGCGAGTTCACAAGTAACTTCTGAAGGTAGATTCTCCTGTCATTGATCAGGTAATCACATCCAGGACTGACCCATATTCATTCTGATAGTTGTGGTTAATTTCTGCTGCTGTTAATAACCACTAAAATCAACTGGAATTAACTATTCACGTATTTGTTCTGCAAGTTAAGAGAGAATAATTGATCAGACATGGTCTAACTGAATGGCAGAACAAACACAAAAGAATTTACAGTGCAGAAGAAGGCCATTCAGCCCATCGAGTCTGCACCGGCCCTTGGAAAGAGCACCCTCCTCAAGCCCCATGCCTGCACCTTATCCCCCTTTATCCCCGTAATCCAGTAACCCCTCCTAACCAGTTCCTGTGTCGTTTCCCCTGAGATTTCACCCACTCTCTAACTCTGCTCCAGTGCTGAAGCCACTGGTGAATTGTCTCTTCCTCAGCTCTCCCATCACTTTCCATTCATCAGCTGGTGTTTGAGTCCAGGTTTATTAGGGACATGGGAACAGGAGGAGGTCATTTATCCCCCTCAAGCCTGTTCTCTTATTCATCGAGGTCATGGCTGATCTGTGACCTAACTCCATTTAGCCAGATATTATTTTAATCCTGACTTCCCCAGTCTGTTACAATGTGATTTAAAACAAACTTTTGTTTACATCAGACCATTAATGTAGGAGAGTGTCCCGAGGAAAATCTCAAAAACATCAACTAGACAGAAACTGACACTGAGGGGCACACACTGACATAGTGGTTAGCACTGCTGCCTCACGGCACCGAGGCCCCTGGTCCGATACTGGCCGCAGGTTACTGTCCATGTAGAGTTTGCACATTCTCCCCGTTTCTGCGTGGGTCTCACCCCCACAACCCAAAGATGTGCAGGGTAGGTGGATTGGCCATGCTAAATTTCCCCTTCATTGGAAAAAAAACCTGACACTGAGTCATACAATGGGAAGGATGTGATTGCACTGAAAAAGTTGCAGGGGAGAGTCACCATGATGTTGCCTGGGCTGTTTTACGAGCAGAGAAAGCTGAGGTGGGGTATAATTGAAGTGTACAGAATTATAAAGGAAATAGGGTAGAGTAGATAGGAGGAAACGTTTCCCCACAGTACAATAATAATCTTTATTGTCACAAGTAGGCTTACATTAACACTGCAATGAAGTTACTGTGAAAAGCCCCTAGTCGCCACATTCAGGCACATGTTTGGGTACAGAAGGAGAATTCTGAATGTCCAAATTACCCAACAGCATGTCTTTCGAGACTTGTGGGAGGAAACCGGAGCACCCGGAGGAAACCCACGCAGTCGCGGGGAGATTGTGCAGACTCCACACAGACAGTGACCCAAGCCAGGAATTGAACCTGGGACCCTGGAGCAGTGAAGCAATAGTGCTACCGTGCCGCCGGTGAGGGGTCAATAACCAGGGGGCACAGTTTTACGGTCAGGGGCAAGAGATTTAGAGGGAATTTGAGGAAAGCTTTTTCACCAGAGGGTGGTGGGCATCTGGTACTCACTGCCTGAAAGGTTGGTCGAGGCGCGAACCCTCACAATATTTAAGAAGCATTTAGATGAGCATTTGCAATGCCAGAGCCGACACGGCTACGGACCGAGTGCTGGGAAATGTGAGTAAAATGGATAGGTGCTTAATGGCAGGTGCATACACGATGGCCTGAAAGCCCTCTTTCTATGCTGTAAAACTCCATGACTAAGGGGATGTTAAGAGGGCTGACTAAAGGTTTGGTTAAAGATGTAGGTTTTTAGGAGTTTGTTAAAGGGAGATATCTGTGGACAGGCAGATAGGGTCAGGGAGGGAATTCCAGGGTAGGGGGCGATGACTGAAGGCACAGTGAATGGGGCTGAGAGACTGAAGGATGTGTAAGAGGCCACAGTTGGACGAATGCAGAGCGCTCTGAGAATGTCTGACTGGAGGAGGTTACAGATAAAGGAACGCTGTGAGGCCCTGAAGAGATTTGAACAGGAGCTGAGAACTTTAAAATTGAGGCTTTGATGAAGCCGGGGCCGCTGATGAAGTCAGTGAGCGCAGTTGTGATGGGTGAGTGGGATTTGGGGATAATCAGGGAAAAGGGCGGCAGAGTTTGGATGAGGTCATTAGAATAGACAAGCAGGCTGACCACACGAAACACTGATCAAGGGAGGGGTGGGGAGATCGAGATGGGGGTCATCACAGGACATGGGGAACCTAATGTCCTGTCTTCAGATGGTGGCATCAAGGGGCAGCAGATCGATGAGGGGCAGAGGAGCCATCAATAGGTCGTTGGGAGATACCAAAGGACATGGAGTGAGAAGAGAAGCCATTGTTGGAGATTGATTGGCTCTGATTGGATCGGTCTGAGTGGAGCCGAGTGAGGTCAGTGGCTCTCAGCTGGACAGTGGGGGAGAGGTAATGGAGGACGGTGCTCTCGACTGGGAGGTCAGGAGGTATGAGGAGGGATAGTGACCCACAGTCGCGGAGGATGTCAGAGCCAATTCCAGAGTGACTGATGAATAAATTCATTTTGACATTGTTCCAGGGATCAAATTGGAGACCCAGGTATAGGTGTATGGAACATTCAACAAAGTTGATGTGGGAATTGTTAACACACCTGTAAAAAGTTTTGCAACGTTCTGGGTGCGGCGATGACCAGCTAAGTCGCACGTTTCGGCAGCTCCCGGTGGAACGGACTTTTGGGCTCTTAATAAGAGCCCCAACGGCAATTTTAACGGCTAAAAGTACTGTGCGGTAAACCAGAAGGGAATCCCCCCAGGATACGGATGGAAAAAGGAGAGGAAAGTGGCCGGATTGCGGTGGATCCTTTAGAGCAGCGGCAAGGAAGGCAAGCAAAAACCAAGATGGCGTCGGAAGGTGGCAGTTTAATATGGGGCCCTGAACAACACGAGTTTTTGAAACGCTGCGTGGAAGAGCTTAAAAAGGAGATGAAGAAGGAGCTGTTGGCCCCGATATTACAGGCGATTGAAGGGCTAAAAGATGAGCAAAAGACCCAGGAGCGGGAGCTTCGGGTCGTGAAGGCAAAGGCTGCCGAGAACGAGGACGATATACAGGGCCTGGTGGTGAAGACGGAGATGCAAGAGGCACACCATAAACGATGTGTGGAAAGACTGGAGGTGCTGGAGAATAACGCGAGGAGGAATAATTTAAGGATTCTTGGTCTTCCTGAAGGTGCAGAAGGAGCAGACGTCGGGACATATGTGAGCACGATGCTGCACTCGTTAATGGGAGCGGAGGCCCTGGCGGGTTCGCTGGAGGTGGAGGGAGCATACCGAGTGATGGCGCGAGGACCGAGAACAGGAGAAATTCCTAGAGCCATAGTGGTGAGATTCCTCCGTTTTAAGGACAAAGAGATGGTCCTTAGATGGGCAAAGAAAGCTCGGAGCAGTAGGTGGGAGAACGCGGTGATCCGCGTATATCAAGACTGGAGTGCGGAGGTGGCGAGAAGGAGGGCGAGCTTTAATCGGGCCAAGGCGGTGCTTCACAAAAAGAAGATAAAATTTGGAATGCTGCAACCGGCAAGACTGTGGGTCACATATCAAGGGAGGCACCACTACTTTGAGACGGCGGATGAGGCGTGGACTTTTATTGTGGAAGAAAAACTGGAATAAGCGGGTTATTAAAAAAGAACGTTTGAAACAAAGTGGTGGGGCGAGTATGAGGGGCGAAGAGTGGGGGAAAAAGGGGGGGAAAGATGAGTTTTATGTTATTAATTCTGCGATGCGGTAACTTTTCTCTCTTCCACAGGTGGTGGTGGAGGGAGGAAGGGAGGTGGAGGAGATGGGGCGTTGGCCATGGGGAGCGGGGCCAAAAGGGAAGCGCGGGCTTTGTTCCCGCGCTATGATAATCATGGTGGGAATAGGGAAGCAAGAAGGAGGGGGCGTCGCACGGTGCGAGCCGAGGTCACGGGGGGAAGCCGAGGTCGGCCAGAGTTTGCTGACTTCTGGGAGCAACATGGGGGGTGTAACTACGCTAGTGGGGGATCTAGCGGGGGGGGGGGGGGGGGGGAGCTACTGGGTTGCTGCTGCTGGAGAGAGGGGGAGCCGGAATGGGGGTGGGTGGGCGGGGGGGCACCGCCTGGGGGGGACACAGCTGCGTGGGAACCGGGTGAGGAGCTGGAAAAAGGGGATGGCTAATCGACAAGGGGGTGGGTAAAAAAAAACCAACCCGGTTGATCACGTGGAATGTGAGAGGGCTGAACGGGCCGATAAAGAGGGCACGAGTACTCGCATACCTTAAGAAACTTAAGGCAGACGTGGTTATGTTACAAGAGACGCACTTGAAACTTATAGACCAGGTTAGACTACGCAAAGGATGGGTGCGGCAGGTGTTTCATTCGGGGCTAGATGCGAAAAACAGGGGGGTGGCTATACTAGTGGGGAAGCGGGTTATGTTTGAGGCAAAGACCATAGTGGCGGATAGCGGGGGCAGATACGTGATGGTGAATGGCAAATTACAGGGGGAGGCAGTGGTCTTGGTAAACGTATATGCCCCGAACTGGGATGATGCCAATTTTATGAGGCGCATGCTAGGACGCATCCCGGACCTAGAGGTGGGAAAGTTGGTAATGGGGGTAGATTTTAATACGGTGCTGGAGCCAGGGCTGGACAGGTCGAGATCCAGGACTGGAAGGAGGCCGGCTGCAGCCAAGGTGCTTAAAGATTTTATGGAGGAGTAGACCCGTGGAGACTTAGCAGACCTAGGAGTAAGGAGTTTTCGTTTTTCTCCTATGTCCACAAAGTTTATTCGCGAATAGACTTTTTTGTTTTGGGAAGGGCGTTGATCCCGATGGTGAGGGGGACGGAGTATACGGCTATAGCCATTTCGGATCACACTCCACATTGGGTAGACTTGGAGATAGGGGAGGAAACAGAAGGGCGTCCACCCTGGAGAATGGACATGGGACTAATGGCAGATGAAGGGGTGTGTCTCAGGGTGAGGGGGTGCATTGAAAAATACTTGGAACTCAATGATAATGGGGAGGTCCAGGTGGGAGTGGTCTGGGAGGCGCTGAAGGCAGTGGTTAGAGGGGAGCTGATATCAATAAGGGCACATAAAGGAAAGCAGGAGAGTAGGGAACGGGAGCGGTTGCTGCAAGAACTTCTGAGGGTGGACAGGCAATATGCAGAGGCACCGGAGGAGGGACTGTACAGGGAAAGGCAAAGGCTACATGTAGAATTTGATTTGCTGACAACGGGTACTGCAGAAGCACAGTGGAGGAAGGCACAGGGAGTACAGTATGAGTATGGGGAGAAGGCGAGCAGGTTGCTGGCCCATCAATTGAGGAAAAGGGGAGCAGCGAGGGAAATAGGGGGAGTGAGGGATGAGGAAGGAGAGATAGAGCGGGGAGCGGAGAGAGTGAATGGAGTGTTCAAGGCATTCTATAAAAGATTATACGAAGCTCGGCCCCCGGATGGGAAGGAGAGAATGATGTGCTTCCTGGACCGGCTGGAATTTCCTAAGGTGGAGGAGCAGGAGAGGGTGGGACTGGGAGCACAGATCGAGATAGAGGAAGTAGTGAAAGGAATTAGGAGTATGCAGGCGGGGAATGCTCCGGGACCGGATGGATTTCCAGTCAAATTTTATAGGAAATATGTGGACTTGCTTGCCCCGATACTGATGAGAACCTTTAATGAGGCGAAGGAAAGGGGACAGCTGCCCCCGACTATGTCGGAGGCAACGATATCGCTTCTCCTAAAGAAGGAAAAAGACCCGCTGCAATGCGGGTCCTATAGACCTATTTCCCTCCTAAATGTAGACGCTAAGATTCTGGCCAAGGTAATGGCAATGAGGATAGAGGATTGTGTCCCGGGGGTAGTCCATGAGGACCAAACTGGGTTTGTGAAAGGGAGACAGCTGAATACGAATATACGGAGGCTGCTAGGGGTAATGATGATGCCCCCACCAGAGGGGGAAGCGGAGATAGTGGTGGCGATGGATGCCGAGAAAGCATTTGATAGAGTGGAGTGGGATTATTTGTGGGAGGTGTTGAGGAGATTTGGCTTTGGAGATGAGTATATTAGATGGGTACAGCTGCTGTATAGGGCCCCGATGGCGAGCGTGGTCACGAATGGACGGGGGTCTGCGTATTTTCGGCTCCATAGAGGGATGAGGCAGGGATGTCCTCTGTCTCCATTATTGTTTGCACTGGCGATTGAGCCCCTGGCAATAGCATTGAGGGGTTCCAGGAAGTGGAGGGGAGTACTCAGGGGAGGGGAGGAACACCGGGTATCTCTTTACGCGGACGATTTATTGGTGTATGTGGCAGACCCGGCGGAGGGGATGCCAGAGATAATGTGGATACTTGGGGAGTTTGGAGAATTTTCAGGATATAAGCTGAACATGGGGAAAAGTGAGCTGTTTGTGGTGCATCCAGGGGAGCAGAGCAGAGAAATAGAGGACTTACCGTTGAGGAAGGTAACAAGGGACTTTCGCTACTTGGGGATCCAAATAGCCAAGAATTGGGGTACATTGCATAGGTTAAACTTAACGCGGTTGGTGGAACAGATGGAGGAGGACTTCAAGAGATGGGACATGGTATCCCTGTCATTGGCAGGGAGGGTACAAGCGGTTAAAATGGTGGTCCTCCCGAGATTCCTCTTTGTGTTTCAGTGCCTCCCGGTGGTGATCACAAAGGCTTTTTTCAAAAGGATTGAGAAGAGTATCATGAGTCTTGTGTGGGCCGGGAAGACCCCGAGAGTGAGGAAGGGATTTTTGCAGCGTAGTAGGGATAGGGGGGGCTGGCGCTACCGAGCCTGAGTGAGTACTACTGGGCCACCAACATCTCAATGGTATGTAAGTGGATGGGAGAAGAGGAGGGAGCGGCGTGGAAGAGATTGGAGAAGGCGTCCTGTAGGGGGACTTGCCTACAAGCCATGGTGACGGCGCCGTTGCCGTTCTCACCGAAGAAATACACCACAAGCCCGGTGGTGGTGGCTACTCTGAAAATTTGGGGGCAATGGAGACAGCATAGGGGAAAGACGGGAGCCTCGGTGTGGTCCCCGATAAGAAATAATCATAGGTTTGCTCCGGGGAGAATGGATGGGGGATTTGGAACATGGCAAAGAGCAGGAGTAACACAATTGAGAGATCTGTTTGTAGATGGGACGTTTGCAAGTCTGGGAGCGCTGATCGAAAAATATGGGTTGCCCCAAGGGAATGCATTCCGGTATATGCAACTGAGGGCTTTTACGAGACAACAGGTGAGGGAATTCCTGCAGCTCCCGACGCAGGAGGTGCAGGACAGAGTGATCTCAAAGACATGGGTGGGGGACGGTAAGGTGTCAGACATATATAGGGAGATGAGAGACGATGGGGAGATTATGGTAGACGAGCTGAAAGGGAAATGGGAAGAAGAGCTTGGGGAGGAGATTGAGGAGGGGCTGTGGGCTGATGCCCTAAGTAGGGTAAACGCATCGTCCTCGTGTGCCAGGCTAAGCCTGATACAATTTAAGGTGTTACACAGGGCGCATATGACTGGAACCAGAGGGATTCTCAGGGATGTTAATATATAAGTATAATATGTATAGGTTGTTGTTATAGATAATTGTACATTGGACTGTTAAAAATATTTTTGGAGAATATCTATCTGGGACAAGGCAGTTGCCATTCAGTTTTGTTTTTGTTTACATATTATTTATTTCTTGTTTATAAAACTGGCCATTGTTATTTATATTATATTACTGTGTAAAGGATACACAATGTACTGTGATGGTTGGCCAAAAATTTTCAATAAAATATTTTTAAAAAACATTTTGCAACATTTTACTGTGACAAAGGCACTGTATAAAACATGCTGTAGTTACTGAAGACTGGGATGCTATTCAGTTATTCATTGGGTGGATACAATCATAATACAGAAAGGCTGTTCGCCAGTTGTATGCAGAAAAAAATTAATTCCGTTTTCACACTTACTGACATCAGCACAGTCACACTGGAGGCAGACTGTTCAGATACTTCGCAGTTAACACTCCAGCTTCAAAACGTCAATAGATTTGTTACACGATTGGTGCATTGTGATTGGTGAGAGGCTGTTTAAATGTCATATGTGTGGAAAAAGATTCATTCATCCCACTTGATCACTCACGAGTTGTTTCAAATTTGACTAGCTTCTAATGTTATTAATATCCAGGACGGGGTGGAATGTGGTGCAGTGGTTAGCACTGGGGCTGTGGCGCTGAGGACCCGGGTTCGAATCCCGGCCCTGGGTCACTGTCCGTATGGAGTTTGCACATTCTACCCATATCTGCGTGGGTTTCACCCCCACACCCCAAAAGATGTGCAGGTTAGGTGGATTAAATTGCCCCTTAATTGGAAAAAATAAATTGGGTACACTAAATTAAAAAAAAAAAAAGAAAAAAATATATTCAGGACAGCACTATGGTACAGAACCAATCCACTGGAGCTTTCCAAACAATTAATTCCTAATTTCCCACCTGGGCCCTTCAGCTAATCGGATCACAAATGATAATTTAGACTTAACCAAGATTGTGTCAGAATGCAACCGATCTTCCCTACAAGGAGAGACTGCGCATGCGCCCGGACTGCTGTGATTGGAGCATGCGCAGTTTGGTTAACGGGGTGAGAACCCGAAGTTTCGGGTTAGAAAGGACTGGAGAGGAATGGGGCTGGCGGGAGAAATGGAACTGATTGTGGGCCGGGGGAGCTTAGGACAGGACATCTGAAAACTTATTGAAAAACCATGTTTCGGCCTCATTCCAAATTCCAAAGAATTCTCGGTTCCTCCGAGACTTTTGTTGGAGCCGGTTTAACGGCCGCCATTTTTACCGAGTTAAGGGCGCATGCGCGATGCTCCCTGTCCTGTCAGCAGGAGGAGAGAATGTTGTGAATTTCTCTCCTGGACTGACAGGGATGGATTCTGGAAACTCCTTTTACAGGGGGTTGGTCAGAAGGAGGGGGTTTGCAGAAGAGAAACCAATGTATTTTTCTTGTGGAGCATTTTACTGGAGTCATGTTTTGAGCATTTACAAATTCTGTCTCCCTATTCGGTCATGTGAGTGGATTGTAGATTGCTGTGAGTGTTAGACTTTATTGCCTTTCATTCACCCTCTGCTTCCACGCCGAGTTCCAAGCTGCAGGCTCCAGCTGCTCAATGTCTGCCTCCAGTGGGGATGTGGGGCAGCTGTCAGGCGCAGTAATCTCAAAGGGTTGGAGGAAATTATACTCTGTAATATACAATACTCCATATGCTTCACCCAATGTCTATGTATTTATCGTATGTCCTATGTTTTTCATTTATGGAATGATCTGCCTGGACAATACGCAGAACAATCATTTTCACTCTACCTCGGTACACGTCTCAATTTTATGTAGGGTTGAAGGTGGGAGGTGGCCAGGTGTGTGTTAGAATAATCAAGTTTAAAGGTAACAGTTGCGTATATATATTTACAAGTTTTAGAAGCAGACAACCTGAGGCAGGGGTTAAGTGAGACAATGTTACTGAAGTGGAAATAGGCAGTCTTAGTGATGGTGCAGATAATCATCTCTGATCAGGTATGACACCAAGGCTCTCAACCGTCTTATTCAGCTTCAGAAAGTTGCTGGGGAAAGGGATGGAGTTGGCAGCCAGGGTTGAAGCGGGTCTGAAGACAATGGCTTCAGTTTTTCCAATATTTAATTGGAGGAAATTTCTGTTCATGCAGCACTAGATGTCAGAGAAGTCAGGATGATGTGTGAGTTGGGGGGAACTTGGAGATGGTGTTCTTCACATAAACCTGCTACTCTCGTCCATCTAGGTGGTAGGGGCCGAGGGTTTGGAAGACTGTGTCTGGTTGTAGATATATAGATCTTTCTCTTTCAGCCCCTGCTTTTCCCACTTCTCCCTCCGTCTCCCACAGAGACCAGCGTCTTGTGTCAGTCCAGACTGGGTGGCAGCCTCCCTTTCCTGAAGGACATGAGTGATCCAGTTGGGCTTCTGCAACAATCCAACAGTTTTCCTGGTCACTTTTTTCTGAGTGCTGATCCCACAAATTACCAGATTCATTCAGCTCAGTTTCAGAAACTGTTTTTGTGGTTTCTTTCTCACTTTTTCTTTCTGTTTTAAATCCATTTCACAGGATGTAAGAAGGGGAAGGACTTACAGTCGGGAAACTCAGCCTAATCATTCCGTCAAATGTGACAGTTGCTGATGTTTTTGTAACCTGAATATCATCGGATTTTGAACGTAGAACTGAAAAGCACCGTTCACAGTGAGGAGAAACCGCTTTCTGGGTGGATGAGGTTTCCGCCAACATCTGACCTGTCAAAACAGCAGTCACTCCATGGAGAAACCATGGAAATGTGGGGACTGTGGTAAGGGATTTAGTTACCCATCTAAGCTGGAAATTCATTGGCGTAGCCACACTGGGGAGAGACCGTTCACCTGCTCCGAGTGTGGGAAGGGATTCACTTCTTCATCCTACCTGTTGACACATCAGCGAGTTCATACTGGGGAAAGACCGTTTAAATGCCCAGACTGTGGGAAGTGCTCCAAAAGTTCCGGTGTACTGATGCTCTATCAACATGTTCACCATCAGGAGAGACCATTCAGGTGCTCTTACTGTGGGACTGGGTTCAGACAATCATATAACCTCATTGTACACCAGCGAGTTCACACTGGGGAGAGGCCGTTCACCTGCTCTGATTGTGGGAAGGGATTCACTCAGTCATCCAACCTGTTGAAACATCAAAGAATTCACAACTAACTCTAATGGTTGGATTCTGCTGTTAATCACATCCAGACTGAAATATGTGAAATGGGTCTGTTTCTGCTGATATTGATAAATACAGGGCAGCATAGTAGCACAATGGTTAGCACTGTTACTTCACACAGGCGGCACGGCAGCACAGTGGTTAGCACAATTGCTTCACAGCTCCAGGGTCCCAGGTTCGATTCCCGGCTTGGGTCACTGTCTGTGCGGAGTCTGCACGTTGTCCCTGTGTCTGCGTGGGTTTCCTCCGGGTGCTCCGGTTTCCCCCCACAGTCCAAAGATGTGCAGGTTAGGTGGATTGGCTATGCTAAATTGCCCTTAGTGTCCAAAATTGCCCTCAATGTTGGGTGGGGTTACTGGGCTATGGGGATGGGGAGGGGGTGTGGGCTGGAGTAGGCTGCTCTTTCGAAGAGCCGGTGCAGACTCGATGGGCTGAATGGCCTCCTTCTGCACTGTAAATTCTATGATATAGCGCCAGGGACCCGGGCTCGATTCCCTGCTTGGGTCACTCTTTGTGTGGAGTCTGCACGTTCTCCCCATGCCTGCATATGTCTTAGTATTGATTGAATGGTATAATTATGGACATGTGCTTGTTAGTATTGCAATTAGGTCAGCATATCGATGCTGTAATTGGTTAACTACAATCATGGGAGACAAATTAGGTAATTGGAACCACCAGTTGTGATTGAGTATCGATGGGCGAAAAACAAATGCAAACCTCTGATTGGTATATGTAAATTACCTTTCTGTAAGACGACCTGAAGGTATAATAATGAATTGTTTAGGGAGTCTGCATGCTGTTCTTGGGAGATAGCTCCCATATGCATATGTCTAAATAAAAACCGGAGAGAAAGATAGTCCATGTGTTGCCTGGTCAATTAAATGAACAGAAAGTTCGATATCTTCACTGATGTGTTGGGTGTTCTGGATCACATACAGGTCACCAACACTTGAAATAGTGCAACACTATTTTATTGAATCATTAACTGTTTAAACTTACTGTGGGTTAATACGATACTAGCTTTAACTAAAGACCTTTGCCTTGTCCTAACCAGTCGATGCACTCAGCACGTGATGAATGTCTGAGTTGTAGACTGTGAGCTCTGTCCTCCTAGCTAGCTGCAACTCGAATGAGCGGGAACTCTGATGCCCCCTGTCTTTATAGTGCGTGTGATCTCACTGGTGATTGGCTGCGGTGTTGTGTGTGTGTTGATTGGTCCCACTGTGTGTCCATCAGTGTGTGTCTGCACCATGATATACTGATGTATATTGTGACATCCCCCCTTTATAAAAATGTACCTGCATGGCAATAAATAGTGTATGGTGAATGTTCCTGACTACGTGTGAAATATTTACAGGACTATGTACATAAAAACTAAGCTATTTACATGGGAAGGTACCTGGTGCAGAAAAACAGTGTGTCACAAGAATAACGAGATGAACACTATATACAAACCACTTGAACGATTAAACGGAAGAACAGAACAAATCAGAAAGTCCATAAGTCCACAAAGTTCACAAATTAAGTCTCTGAGGTGGGCGACGAATTCTGGTTGACCGCCTCAAGGGTGGGTCGGGAGCCGCTGGCTGAGGAGCGGGCTGGACTGTGTCAAAGTGAGGAGGATGCAGAGTGACCGGAATCTCTGCATAGTCCAGGTCAGGATCAACAGGAGGGTGTGGCAATGGTGGAGGATCACGTAGCGATCATGGAACGAGACAAAGGGCACGTTGATTGCGGCGCAGAATGGAGCCATCCGGTAGACGAACCAGGAACGAGCGGGGGGCCACCTGCCGAAGAACCACAGCGGTTGCAGACCAGCCACCATCCGGAAGATGGATGCGGACGTTGTCATCTGGAGCTAGAGCAGGGAGATCAGCTGCACGGGAGTCATGAGCCGCCTTGTGCTTAACACGAGACAGTTGCATTCGTTGAAGGACCGGAACGTGGTCGAAGTCTGGGACATGAACGGACGGCACCGTCATCCTCAGGGTGCGACCCATGAACTGCTGGGCTGGCGACAGGCCAGTGGACAGTGGGGCCGAGCGATAGACCAGCAGGGCGAGGTAGAAATCAGACCCAGCATCGGCAGCCTTGCAGAGGAGCCGGTTGACTATGTGGACGCTTTGCCTTTGGATTGGGGGTACAGGGGACTGGATGTCACATGCACAAAGTTGTACCTCCTGGCAAAGTTGGACCATTCCTGGCTTGCGAAGCAGGGGCCATTGTCCGACATCACAGTGAGTGGGATGCCGTGTTGAGCAAAGGTGTCCTTCCTTACAGGCACGGATGACTGCAGACGATGTGATGTGTAAACATATCACCTCCGGGTAGTTTGAAAAATAGTCTACAATCAGGACATAGTCCCTGCCCAGCGCGTGGAACAGGTCAATGCCGACCTTGGACCAAGGGGACGTGACCAACTCATGGGGCTGTAGGGTCTCACGTGGTTGGGCCGGCTGGAAGCGCTGACAAGTGGGGCAGTTGAGCACTGTGTTGGCGATGTCGTCATTGATGCCGGGCCGGTATACTGCCTCTCGGACCCGTCGGCGGCACTTCTCCACGCCAAGATGGCCCTCGTGTAGCTGTTCCAAGATGAGCTGGCGCAGGCTGTGCGGGATGACAATGCGGTCCAGTTTCAGAACACCATCGACTACCACCAGATCATCTCTGATGTTGTAGAACTGCGGGCATTGGCCCTTGAGCCACCCGTCTGTTAGGTGGCGCATGACACGCTGTAGCAGACGGTCAGCCGCTGTCTCACGGCGAATTTGGACGAGGCGTTCATCCGTGGCAGGTAGATTGGAGGCCACGAAGGCCACATGGGCGTCAACCTGGCAGACAAATCCCGCTGGTTCAAAATTGCCCTTAGTGTTGGGTGAGGTTACTGGGTTATGGGTTATGGGCTATGATAGAATCATAGAATTAGAATCATAGAATTTACAGGGCAGAAGGAGGCCATTCGGCCCATCGAGTCTGCACCGGCTCTTGGAAAGAGCACCCTACCCAAGGACTACACCTCCGCCCTATCCCCATAACCCAGTAACCCCACCCAACACTAAGGGCAATTTTGGACACTTTGGGCAATTTAGCATGGCCAATCCACCTAACCCGCACATCTTTGGACTGTGGGAGGAAACCGGAGCACCCGGAGGAAACCCACGCACACACGGGGAGGATGTGCAGACTCTGCACAGACAGTGACCCAAGCCGGAATCGAACCTGAGACCCTGGAGCTGTGAAGCATTTGTGCTATCCACAATGCTACCGTGCTGCCCAATAGGGTGGAGGTGTTGACCTTGGGTCGGGTGCTCTTTCCAAGAGCCGGTGCAGACTCGATGGGCCGAATGGCCTCCTTCTGCACTGTAAATTCTATGATAAAGGTACACAGTTTTCTGCTGGATTTGTCGAGCTGCATTTGCCAGAAGCCTTTCGAGGTGTCATGTTTGGTGAAGAGCTTGGCGCGAGCCATCTCGCAAGTGATCTCTTCGCGCTTGGGAATTGGATAATATTGCGATTCAGATCCTTGGGATCAATGCAAATTCTCAGCTCACCGGAAGGCTGTTTTACGCACATCATGGAACTGACCCAGTCAGTTGGTTCCGTAACTCTCGAGATCACTCCTTGGTCTTGGAGGTCCTGCAGCTGCTGCTTGAGGCAGTCCTTGAGGGGTGCTGGGACTCTGCGAGGTGCATGCACCACAGGCGTGGCGTTCTGTTTGAGTAGGATCTTGTAAGTATATGGGAGCGAGCCCATGCCTTTGAAGACGTCGCGGTGCTGGTCGATGATGGCGTTGAGTTGCGCACTGAAGTCAGCATCCTGGGAGGCGGGCGTGTCATCAGGAGAGAGAGTGAACTCTTTGAACGAGGTTCAACAGCTTGCACGCCTGTGCGCCAAGCAGGGAGTCCTTCGCGGAGCCCACAATCTCGAAAAGAAGGATGGCTCTCCGTGACTTGTGCGTCACTTCATGTTGGCACAAGCCGGTAGCAGGAATGATGTTGCCATTGTAGTTCAATAGCTGGCAGGCAGATGGAAGGATCGCTGGTTTGACACGAAGGCTTTGGAAAGCAGACCATGCCATGAGATTGGCAGAGGCACCAGTGTCCAGGCGGAATCGTATTTGGGACCGGTTGACCGTCAGGGTGGCACACCAGTCATCGTCTGGATCGATGCTGTATACCGACAGCGACTGGTGCCTTTGCTTAGGGGACAGCCTGTTTTTCGTTACGACACCGACTCGAAAAGGCGCCTTCAGGTCCTCAGTGTCACGGCTGTGTGGGTGGTCCGCATCGGCCTCGGTGACCATGGGTTGAATTGCCCGAACATTCCTGCGAGGCTGGCTGAAGCGATACGAGTTGGCAGGCTGAGCTGCTCGACAGCAGGCAGCATAGTGGCGAAGACTTCCACATCGTAGACATTGTCGAGATTTTGTGGGGCATTGCTGCTTTAAATGGGCGGAGCCACAGTTGCCGCACATCGTGACGTCAGCACGTTCGTTGCGCTACCGCGCATGCGCGGTGCGGTCATGTGTGGTGCGCGCCTGCGCATTACGTTCCTCAACGTCGCCGTCCCCTCGTTTGGTGCGTACACGCGCGGGAGTCTGCGAAAAGCGCGTGAAATGGCCGCCCTCATCCAGGCTGAGGCCCTGGTGGTGCTCAATCACTTGGACCCGTTCGCCTCATGGGGACCTTGCCGCGCCGTTTCAGCCACGTGTCTATGGGAATACCGACTTGTGGCGTTTTCATGTAAGACACAGGTCTCGATGGCGGTCGCTAGGATGAGTTGCTTTACTTTGAGGAGCTATTGACGTAGGGGGTCCGACTGAACACCGAAGACAATCTGGTCGCGTATCATGGAGTCGGAGGTGGGCCCATAGCTGCAAGATTGCGCAAGGATGCGGAGCTGCGTAAGAAAGGATTGGAAAGGTTCATCCTTACCCTGCAAACGCTGCTGGAACACGTAGCGTTCAAAACTTTCATTCACATCTACGCTGCAGTGAGTGTCAAACTTGAGGAGGACCGTCTTGAACTTCATCTTGTCTTCATCATCTGCAAAGGTGAGAGAGTTGAAAATGTGGATGGCATGATCCCAGGTCGTGGAGAGGAGAAGAGCAATCTTTCTGGTGTCCGAGGCGCCCTCCCTGTCCGTGGCTTCGAGGAAGAGCTGGAAGCGCTGTTTGAAAATCTTCCAGTTGGCCCTGAGGTTGCCGGCGATGCGGAGCGGCGGCGGCGTGCTGATGTTGTCCATGTCGCAGGATGACGGAATGCTGGCGAAGGCAGATCACTTGCAGGTAGGTCTAAGAAGTGCTAGTATCCCACCACGCCTGGTATCATGATGTGTTGGGTGTTCTGGATCACATACAGGTGACCAACACTTGAAATAGTGCAACACTATTTTATTGAATCATTAACTGTTTAAACTTACTTAGACTGTGGGTTAATACGATACTAGCTTTAACTAAAGACCTTTGCCTTGTCCTAACCAGTCGATGCACTCAGCACATGGTGAATGTCTGTGTTGCAGGCTGTGAGCTCTGTCCTCCTAGCTAGCTGCTACTCGAATAAGCGGGAACTCTGATGCCCCCTGTCTTTATAGTGCGTGTGCTCTCACTGGTGATTGGCTGCGGTGTTGTGTGTGTTGATTGGTCCCACTGTGTGTCCATCAGTGTGTGTGTGTGTCTGCACAATATACTGGTGTATATTATGACATTCAAGTTCCCCAAACACCAGATATTGTTTCTGAATGCTCCCCGCCCACCTACCAGGGTCTCCTGACTGCGCAGGCTCCGTTCATAGCCCGGCATGTGATTGACGGCAGCTCCTGACCAATAGGAAATGAGGGAATACTTGGAGGACTGATAGTGGGGTGACCCGCCAACCAATCAGAATGCGAGGGCGGGACTTACAGTTGAGAATGGGCGGCGCTGATTGGCTGCGCGACACAGTCGCCCCTCTGAAGATGGCGGCCGTTAACCCGAGCCGCTCAGCGGAAAGAGCCCAACAATGACCGCTGGTTTGAACCCAGGACCAGCTTCCTATTCGGGTTGGAGCCTGACGGGGTGTATTTGAAACTTTCCTTTCTGCCCCACCCACCGGCTCCATTCCACCCGCTCACACGGCAGCTTCTCACGGCTGAGAATTTCCACATGGCGGCCTGAATATGGCAGCTTCATAATCACACTGCGCATGCTCCAGATCACAACGCCCGGGTGATTGACGGAAAATCTGGACCAATAGAATGAGGGGCGGGGCTGGAGGACCAAGTGCGAGCGGCTGACCCTGCAGCCAATGGGAGTGAATGAGAGACGGGATGGGAGGACTGAGCGGGTGCGGCTGGTTCTGCAGCCAATGGGAGTGAATCGGGCGGAACTGGAGGACCGAGCGGGAGCCCCGCTTGTGTTTGTCCAGCATATGAGAAACATATTGCTTTTCCCGTGGGACTGGATGTGCTCTCCACGGGACTCGGATGCCGTACCATGCCTTTATTTTATCCATTAAGTAAAACAGGATAAATTTCATATTAAAATAAATAACGGTTTATCAGCTACTCACCAATCAGCTTTTACCATTGTGCTGAAGTCACCTTGTTTTATGGAGTTAACTAAAATGCTTTTCATTATTATTATTAGTATTATCCAAACACCTCAGAACTTAATTTATTGAAAAAAATGTGATTTCTTAACTGTTGCAATCCTTTGTTTATTCGTGTCATCTTTATCCCCTATATTTGATTAAATGAACACTGAATGCAACTATATGTCTTTAGTTTTACATTAGTTGATTAATATATTTTTACCTCACGGTTGATTAATGTAGTGACCAGGACTGTACTCAGCACTCTAGCTGTGCTCGATGTTTTATCAAGTTCAAACATAATCTCCCTGTTCTTTCATTCTGGGCCTCAGACAAGAAAGAAAAGTGTCCCAAATGCCTTCTTGGCCACCTGATCTACCTGCCCAGCCACCTTCAGGAATCTGTGGTTTTTGAATCCAAGGTCACTGTTCCTGAATAATTCTCAGCATCATCCCATTTATTCTTCATTCTCTTCTCTTGTTTACCCTCCAAGCTCTTGATGTCATACTGCTCCAGATTGAATTCCGTTTGCCATTTTTCTGTCCATCTGACCCGTAAGACATGGGAGCAGAATTAGGCCACTCGGCCCATCGCGTTTGCTCCACCATTCAATCATAGCTGATATTTTTCTCATCCCATTCTCGTGTCTTCTCCCCATAAACCCTGATCCCCTTATTAATCAAGAACCTATCTATCTCTGTCTTAAATAAACTCAGTGATTTGACGTCAACAGCTTTCTGTGGCAAAGAGTTCCACAAATTCACCACCCTCTGGCTGAAGACCCAGTCCAATGATATCTTCCTGCTGTCCTTGGCTTTATTCTGCACTGTCAAACACACAAATAACTTTTGTACCATCTACCAACTTCTTAATTATGGCCTATATTTCACTCTAAATCATTGATATATACCACAAAACTGTGGAATCCCACACAAAACAGGCGTTCAAACATAATTCAGTCCTGCATGTGATTAACGGTAGCAATAACAGCAGAATCCAAACCCTGATGCCGCCTGTGAACTTGCTGGTGTCTGAGCAGGTTGTTTGACTGAGCAAATGCCTTCCCACACACGGTGCAGTTGAATGGCCTCTCCCCAGTGTGAACTCACTGGTGTTTCAGCAGATTCTGTTTACTTTTAAATCCCTTCTCACAGTGCGAACATTTAACAGGTTTCTGATCAGTGTGAACAAGTTGCTGCGTAGTCAGATGGGATGACTGAATTAATTTCTTGTCACACACCGTGCAAGTGTACGGTCTCTCCCCAGTGTGAACTCGCTGGTGTATCAGAAGGTTGGATGAATCAATTAATTGCTGTCCACACACAGAGCAGGTGAATGGCCTCTCCTCAGTGTGAACTTGATAGTGTCTCAGAAGGTGAGCTAACCGAGTGAATCCCTTCCCACACATGGAGCAGGTGAATGGCCTCTCCCCAGTGTGAGTGTGTTGATGTATCAGTAAATCCTTTTTGCTTTTAAAGCTCTTATCACAGTCAGAACATTTAAACGGTCTCTGGTGAGTCAGGAGGTTTGATAAAGCATTAAATCCCTTCCCACAATCCAGACAGGTGAATGGCCTCTCACCAGTGAGAACATGCTGGTGAGTGCAGAGGCTGGATGACTGAGTGAATCCCTTCCAACAAACAGAGCAAGTGAATGGCCTCTCCCCAGTGTGACTGCGTTGATGGGTTTTCACTTCAGATGGATAATTGAATCCCTCCCCACAATCCCCACATTTCCATGGTTTCTCCATGGTACTGGTGTCGTTTGTCCAGGTTCGACGATGAGTTGAAGCCTGGGCCACACACACAGCCTGAGTACGGTCACTTCCTGATGTGAAACCTGGGCCCCACACACAGCCTGAATACGGTCACTTCCTGATGTGAAGCCTGGCCCACACACACAGCCTGAGTACGGTCACTTCCTGATGTTAAACCTGGGCCACACACACAGCCTGAGCACGGTCACTTCCTGATGTGAAACCTGGTCTATACACACAGCCTGCGTACGGTCTCTTCCTGATGTGAAACCTGGTCCACACACTCAGCCTGAGTACGGTCACTTCCTGATGTGGAGCCTGGTCCACACACACAGCCTGAGTACGGTCACTTCCTGATGTTAAACCTGGGCCACACACACAGCCTGAGCACGGTCACTTCCTGATGTGAAACCTGGTCTATACACACAGCCTGCGTACGGTCTCTTCCTGATGTGAAACCTGGGCCACACACACAGCCTGAGTACGGTCACTTCCTGATGTGGAGCCTGGTCCACACACACAGCCTGAGTACAGTCACTTCCTGATGTGAAACCTGGTCCACACACACAGCCTGAGTACGGTCTCTTCCTGATGTGAAACCTGGTCCACACACACAGCCTGAGTACGGTCACTTCCTGATGTGGAGCCTGGTCCACACACACAGCCTGAGTATGGTCACTTCCTGATGTGAAGCCTGGTCCACACACACAGCCTGAGTACGGTCTCTTCCTGATGTGAAAGCTGGTCCACACACACAGCCTGAGTACGGTCACTTCCTGATGTGAAACCTGGTCCACACACACAGCCTGAGTACGGTCTCTTCCTGATGTGGAGCCTGGTCCACACACACAGCCTGAGTACGGTCTCTTCCTGATGTGAAACCTGGTCCACACACACAGCCTGAGTACGGTCTCTTCCTGATGTGAAACCTGGTCCACACACACAGCCTGAGCACGGTCACTTCCTGATGTGAAACCTGGTCCACACACACAGCCTGAGTACGGTCTCTTCCTGATGTGAAGCCTGGCCCACACACACAGCCTGTGTACGGTCACTTCCTGATGTGAAACCTGGTCCACACACAGCCTGAGTACGGTCACTTCCTGATGTGAAACCTGGTCCACACACACAGCCTGAGTACGGTCACTTCCTGATGTGAAACCTGGTCCACACACAGCCTGAGTACAGTCTCTTCCTGATGTGGAGCCTGGTCCACACACACAGCCTGAGTACGGTCTCTTCCTGATGTGAAACCTGGCCCACACACACAGCCTGAGTACGGTCACTTCCTGATGTGAAGCCTGGTCCACACACACAGCCTGAGTACGGTCACTTCCTGATGTGAAACCTGGTCCACACACACAGCCTGAGTACGGTCTCTTCCTGGTGTGAAGCCTGGTCGACACACACTGCCTGAGTACGGTCTCTTCCTGATGTGAAACCTGGTCCACACAAACAGCCTGAGTACGGTCTCTTCCTGATGTGAAGCCTGGTCCACACACACAGCCTGAGTACGGTCACTTCCTGATGTGTAACCTGGTCCACACACACAGCCTGAGTACGGTCACTTCCTGATGTGAAGCCTGGTCCACACACACAGCATGAGTACGGTCACTTCCTGATGTGAAACCTGGTCCACACACACAGCCTGAGTACGGTCTCTTCCTGATGTGAAACCTGGTCCACACACACAGCCTGAGTACGGTCTCTTCCTGATGTGAAACCTGGTCCACACACACAGACTGAGTACGGTCTCTTCCTGATGTGAAACCTGGTCCACACACACAGCCTGAGCACGGTCACTTCCTGATGTGAAACCTGGATCACACACACAGCCTGAGTACGGTCTCTTCCTGATGTGAAGCATGGCCCACACACACAGCCTGAGTACGGTCACTTCCTGATGTGGAGCCTGGTCCCCACACACAGCCTGAGTACGGTCACTTCCTGATGTGAAACCTGGTCCACACACACAGCCTGAGTACGGTCACTTCCTGATGTGAAACCTGGTCCACATACAGCCTGAGTACGGTCTCTTCCTGATGTGAAACCAGGTCCCCACACACAGCCTGAGTACGGTCACTTCCTGATGTGAAACCTGGTCCGCACACACAGCCTGAGTACGGTCACTTCCTGATGTGAAACCTGGTCCACACACACAGCCTGAGTACGGTCACTTCCTGATGTGAAACCTGGTCCACACACACAGCCTGAGTACGGTCTCTTCCTGATGTGAAACCTGGTCCACACACACAGCCCGAGTACGGTCACTTCCTGATGTGAAACCTGGTCCACACACAGCCTGAGTACGGTCACTTCCTGATGTGAAACCTGGTCCACACACACAGCCTGAGTACGGTCACTTCCTGATGTGAAACCTGGTCCACACACAGCCTGAGTACAGTCTCTTCCTGATGTGAAGCATGGCCCACACACACAGCCTGAGTACGGTCACTTCCTGATGTGGAGCCTGGTCCCCACACACAGCCTGAGTACGGTCACTTCCTGATGTGAAACCTGGTCCACACACACAGCCTGAGTACGGTCACTTCCTGATGTGAAACCTGGTCCACACACACAGCCTGAGTACGGTCACTTCCTGATGTGAAACCTGGTCCACACACACAGCCTGAGTACGGTCACTTCCTGATGTGAAACCTGGTCCACACACACAGCCTGAGTACGGTCTCTTCCTGATGTGAAACCTGGTCCACACACACAGCCCGAGTACGGTCACTTCCTGATGTGAAACCTGGTCCACACACAGCCTGAGTACGGTCACTTCCTGATGTGAAACCTGGTCCACACACACAGCCTGAGTACGGTCACTTCCTGATATGAAACCTGGTCCACACACAGCCTGAGTACAGTCTCTTCCTGATGTGGAGCCTGGTCCACACACACAGCCTGAGTACGGTCTCTTCCTGATGTGAAACCTGGCCCACACACACAGCCTGAGTACGGTCTCTTCCTGATGTGAAACCTGGTCCACACACACAGCCTGAGTACGGTCACTTCCTGATGTGAAACCTGGTCCACATACAGCCTGAGTACGGTCTCTTCCTGATGTGAAACCAGGTCCCCACACACAGCCTGAGTACGGTCACTTCCTGATGTGAAACCTGGTCCACACACACAGCCTGAGTACGGTCACTTCCTGATGTGAAACCTGGTCCACACACAGCCTGAGTACGGTCACTTCCTGATGTGAAACCTGGTCCACACACACAGCCTGAGTACGGTCACTTCCTGATGTGAAACCTGGTCCACACACAGCCTGAGTACAGTCTCTTCCTGATGTGGAGCCTGGTCCACACACACAGCCTGAGTACGGTCTCTTCCTGATGTGAAACCTGGCCCACACACACAGCCTGAGTACGGTCTCTTCCTGATGTGAAACCTGGTCCACACACACAGCCTGAGTACGGTCACTTCCTGATGTGAAACCTGGTTCACACAGTCTGAGTACGGTCTCTTCCTGATGTGAAGCCTGGCTCACACACACAGCCTGAGTACGGTCTCTTCCTGATAGAACATAGAACATAGAACAATACAGCGCAGTACAGGCCCTTCGGCCCACGATGTTGCACCGAAACAAAAGCCATCTAACCTACACTATGCCATTATCATCCATATGTTTATCCAATAAACTTTTAAATGCCCTCAATGTTGGCGAGTTCACTACTGTAGCAGGTAGGGCATTCCACGGCCTCACTACTCTTTGCGTAAAGAACCTACCTCTGACCTCTGTCCTATATCTATTACCCCTCAGTTTAAAGTTATGACCCCTCGTGCCAGCCATATCCATCCGCGGGAGAAGGCTCTCACTGTCCACCCTATCTAACCCCCTGATCATTTTGTATGCCTCTATTAAGTCTCCTCTTAACCTTCTTCTCTCCAACGAAAACAACCTCAAGGCCATCAGCCTTTCCTCATAAGATTTTCCCTCCATACCAGGCAACATCCTGGTAAATCTCCTCTGCACCCGCTCCAAAGCCTCCACGTCCTTCCTATAATGCGGTGACCAGAACTGTACGCAATACTCCAAATGCGGCCGTACCAGAGTTCTGTACAGCTGCAACATGACCTCCCGACTCCGGAACTCAATCCCTCTACCAATAAAGGCCAACACTCCATAGGCCTTCTTCACAACCCTATCAACCTGGGTGGCAACTTTCAGGGATCTATGTATATGGACACCTAGATCCCTCTGCTCATCCACACTTTCAAGAACTTTACCATTAGCCAAATATTCCGCATTCCTGTTATTCCTTCCAAAGTGAATCACCTCACACTTCTCTACATTAAACTCCATTTGCCACCTCTCAGCCCAGCTCTGCAGCTTATCTATATCCCTCTGTAACCTGCTACATCCTTCCACACTATCGACAACACCACCGACTTTAGTATCGTCTGCAAATTTACTCACCCACCCTTCTGCGCCTTCCTCCAGGTCATTGATAAAAATGACAAACAGCAACGGCCCCAGAACAGATCCTTGTGGTACTCCACTTGTGACTGTACTCCATTCTGAACATTTCCCATCAACCACCACCCTCTGTCTTCTTTCAGCTAGCCAATTTCTGATCCACATCTCTAAATCACCCTCAATCCCCAGCCTCCGTATTTTTTGCAATAGCCTACCGTGGGGAACCTTATCAAACGCTTTGCTGAAATTCATATACACCACATCAACTGCTCTACCCTCGTCTACCTGTTCAGTCACCTTCTCAAAGAACTCAATAAGGTTTGTGAGGCATGACCTACCCTTCACAAAGCCATGCTGACTATCCCTGATCATATTATTCCTATCTAGATGATTATAAATCTTGTCTCTTATAATCCCCTCCAAGACTTTACCCACTACAGACGTGAGGCTCACCTGTCTATAGTTGCCGGGGTTGTCTCTGCTCCCCTTTTTGAACAAAGGGACCACATTTGCTGTCCTCCAGTCCTCTGGCACTATTCCTGTAGCCAATGATGACATAAAAATCAAAGCCAAAGGTCCAGCAATCTCTTCCCTGGCCTCCCATAGAATCCTAGGATAAATCCCATCAGGTCCCGGGGACTTATCTATTTTCAGCCTGTCCAGAATTGCCAACACCTCTTCCCTACGTACCTCAATGCCATCTATTCTATTAGCCTGGGGCTCAGCATTCTCCTCCACAACATTATCTTTTTCCTGAGTGAATACTGACGAAAAATATTCATTTAGTATCTCGCCTATCTCTTCAGACTCCACACACAATTTCCCATCCCTGTCCTTGACTGGTCCTACTCTTTCCCTAGTCATTCGCTTATTCCTGACATACCTATAGAAAGCTTTTGGGTTTTCCTTGATCCTTCCTGCCAAATACTTCTCATGTCCCCTCCTTGCTCGTCTTAGCTCTCTCTTTAGATCCTTCCTCGCTACCTTGTAACTATCCATCGCCCCAACCGAAACTTCACACTTCATCTTCACATAGGCCTCCTTCTTCCTCTTAACAAGAGATTCCACTTCCTTGGTAAACCACGGTTCCCTCGCTCGATGCCTTCCTCCCTGTCTGACCGGTACATACTTATCAAGAACACGCAGTAGCTGATCCTTGAACAAGCCCCACTTATCCAGTGTGCCCAACACTTGCAGCCTACTTCTCCACCTTATCCCCCCCAAGTCACGTCTAATGGCATCATAATTGCCCTTCCCCCAGCTATAACTCTTGCCCTGCGGTGTATACTTATCCCTTTCCATCATTAACGTAAACGTCACCGAATTGTGGTCACTGTCCCCAAAGTGCTCTCCTACCTCCAAATCCAACACCTGGCCTGGTTCATTACCCAAAACCAAATCCAACGTGGCCTCGCCTCTTGTTGGCCTGTCAACATATTGTTTCAGGAAACCCTCCTGCACACACTGTACAAAAAACGACCCATCTATTGTACTCGAACTATATCTTTTCCAGTCAATATTTGGAAAGTTAAAGTCTCCCATAATAACTACCCTGTTACTTTCGCTCATATCCAGAATCATCTTCGCCATCCTTTCCTCTACATCCCTAGAACTATTAGGAGGCCTATAAAAAACTCCCAACAGGGTGACCTCTCCTTTCCTGTTTCTAACTTCAGCCCATACTACCTCGGAAGAAGAGTCCCCATCTAGCATCCTCTCCGCCACCGTAATACTGCTCTTGACTAGCAGCGCCACACCTCCCCCTCTTTTGCCTCCTTCTCTGAGCTTACTAAAACACCTAAACCCCGGAACCTGCAACATCCATTCCTGTCCCTGCTCTATCCATGTCTCCGAAATGGCCACAATATCGAAGTCCCAGGTACCAACCCACGCTGCCAGTTCCCCTACCTTGTTTCGTATACTCCTGGCATTGAAGTAGACACACTTCAAACCACCTACCTGAACACTGGCCCCCCTCCTGCGACGTCAAATCTGTGCTCCTGACCTCTATACTCTCATTCTCCCTTACCCTAAAACTACAATCCAGGTTCCCATGCCCCTGCTGCATTAGTTTAAACCCCCCCCAAAGAGCACTAACAAATCTCCCCCCCAGGATATTTGTGCCCCTCAGGTTCAGATGTAGACCATCCTGTCTGTAGAGGTCCCACCTTCCCCAGAAAGAGCCCCAGTTATCCAAAAATCTGAATCCCTCCCGCCTGCACCATCCCTGTAGCCACGTGTTTAAATGCTCTCTCTCCCTATTCCGCATCTCACTATCACGTGGCACGGGCAACAACCCAGAGATAACAACTCTGTTTGTTCTAGTTCTGAGCTTCCATCCTAGCTCCCTGAAAGCCTGCCTGACATCCTTGTCCCCTTTCCTACCTATGTCGTTGGTGCCAATGTGGACCACGACTTGGGGCTGCTCCCCCTCCCCCCTAAGGACCTGGAAAACACGATCCGAGACATCACGTACCCTTGCACCTGGGAGGCAACATACCAAACGTGAGTCTCTCACGCTCCCACAAAATCTCCTATCTGTGCCCCTGACTATAGAGTCCCCAATTACTAATGCTCTGCTCCTCTCCCCCCTTCCCTTCTGAGCAACAGGGACAGACTCCGTGCCAGAGGCCCGTACCCCATGGCTTACCCCTGGTAAGTCCCCCCCTCCACAAGTATCCAAAGCGGTATAATTGTTTCTCAGGGGAATGACCGCAGGGGATCCCTGCACTGACTGTATTTTCCCAGTCCCTCTTACAGTTACCCACCTATCTCCAATCTTTGGTGTAACTAAGTCCCTGAAGCTGCTATCTATGACCCCTTCTGCCTCCCGAATGATCCGAAGTTCTTCCAACTCCAGCTCCAGTTCCCTAACTCGGTCTTGGAGGAGCTGGAGATGGCAGCACTTCCTGCAGGTAAAATCAGCAGGGACACTAACTGCATCCCTCACCTCAAACATCCTGCAGGAGGAACATTGCACTCCCTTCCCTGCCATTCCTCTAACTTTCTACCAAGATCTGGCTAACAACTAAATTAAATTTTTATAAAAATAATAATAATATAATAAAATATGGTACTTACCTCAGACCAATGGGTTTTATTATTAGGTTAGAGGAGGAGGGCGGGTGGGAGACACTACACGTGTAGTGTCTAGGGTTTCCTCTCCACCAGAATTTATTGGTGAGGGTCTTCCCAGACGTCCGCGGGTCGACTTCCTGTTCCCGCCTAAAAAACTAATTAAAAAAAAAAAGAAAAATTCTCAGCTCCTGCTGAAATTGACTAACCAGCCAGCTCCACTCCCGCCGAAATCGACTGGCCTGCCCCTGCAAAGACAAGTGCTTTTAAAGGTTGACTTACCTCCCAGCAACCTCCTTCCGCAATGCTCCCGCTGAAACTGACTCACCAGCTGTTCTCACGCCGCCGAAATCGACTGGGAAGCCTGGTCCACACACACAGCCTGAGTACGGTCTCTTCCTGATGTGAAACCTGGTCCACACACACAGCCTGAGTACGGTCACTTCCTGATGTGAAGCCTGGTCCCCACACACAGCCTGAGTACGGTCTCTTCCTAATGTGAAGCCTCGGCCACACACACAGCTTGAGTACGGTCACTTCCTGATGTGAAACCTGGTCCACACACACAGCCTGAGTACGGTCTCTTCCTGATGTGAAACCTGGTCCACACACACAACCTGAGTACAGTCACTTCCTGATGTGAAGCCTGGTCCACACACACAGCCTGAGTACGGTCTCTTCCTGATGTGAAACCTGGTCCACACACACAGCCTGAGTACGGTCTCTTCCTGATGTGAAGCCTGGTCCACACACACAGCCTGAGCACGGTCACTTCCTGATGTGAAGCCTGGGCCACACACACAGCCTGAGTACGGTGACTTCCTGATGTGAAACCTGGTCCACACACACAGCCTGAGTACGGTCACTTCCTGATGTGAATCCTGGTCCACACACACAGCCTGAGTACGGTCTCTTCCTGATGTGAAACCTGGTCCACACACACAGCCTGAGTACGGTCTCTTCCTGATGTGGAGCCTGGTCCACACACACAGCCTGAGTACGGTCACTTCCTGATGTGAAGCCTGGTCCACACACATAGCCTGAGTACGGTCTCTTCCTGATGTGAAACCTGGTCCACACACACAGCCTGAGTACAGTCACTTCCTGATGTGAAACCTGGGCCACACACACAGCCTGAGTACAGTCACTTCCTGATGTGAAACCTGGTCCACACACACAGCCTGAGTACGGTCACTTCCTGATGTGAAACCTGGTCCACACACACAGCCTGAGTATGGTCTCTTCCTGATGTGAAGCCTGATCCACACACACAGCCTGAGTACGGTCACTTCCTGATGTGAAACCTGGTCCACACACAGCCTGCGTACGGTCACTTCCTGATGTGAAGCCTGGTCCACACACACAGCCTGAGTACGGTCTCTTCCTGATGTGAAGACTGGTCCACACACAGCCTGAGTACGGTCACTTCCTGATGTGAAACCTGGTCCACACACAGCCTGAGTACGGTCACTTCCTGATGTGAAGCCTGGGCCACACACACACAGCCTGAGCACGGTCACTTCCTGATGTGAAGCCTGGTGCACACACACAGCCTGAGTACGGTCACTTCCTGATGTGAAACCTGGTCCACACACACAGCCTGAGTACGGTCTCTTCCTGATGTGAAACCTGGTCCACACACACAGCCTGAGTACGGTCTCTTCCTGATGTGGAGCCTGGGCCAGACACACAGCCTGAGTACGGTCACTTCCTGATGTGAAACCTGGTCCACACACACAGCCTGAGTACGGTCTCTTCCTGATGTGGAGCCTGGGCCACACACACAGCCTGAGTACGGTCACTTCCTGATGTGAAACCTGGTCCACACACAAAGCCTGAGTACGGTCTCTTCCTGATGTGGAGCCTGGGCCACACACACAGCCTGAGTACGGTCACTTCCTGATGTGAAACCTGGTCCACACACAGCCTGAGTACGGTCACTTCCTGATGTGAAACCTGGGCCACACACACAGCCTGAGTACGGTCTCTTCCTGATGTGAAACCTGGTCCACACACACCTGAGTACGGTCACTTCCTGATGTGAAGCCTGGGCCACACCCACAGCCTGAGTACGGTCTCTTCCTGATGTGAAGCCTGGCCCACACACAGCCTGAGTACGGTCACTTCCTGATGTGAAAACTGGTCCACACACACAGCCTGAGTACGGTCACTTCCTGATGTGAAACCTGGTCCACACACACAGCCTGAATACGGTCACTTCCTGATGTGAAACCTGGTCCACACACACAGCCTGAGTACAGTCTCTTCCTGATGTGAAACCGGGTCCACACACACAGCCTGAGTACGGTCTCTTCCTGATGTGAAGCCTGGCCCACACACACAGCCTGAGTACGGTCTCTTACTGATGTGAAACCTGATCCACACACACAGCCTGAGTACGGTCTCTTCCTGATGTGAAACCTGGTCCACACACACAGCCTGAGTACGGTCACTTCCTGAGGTGAAACCTGGTCCACACACACAGCCTGAGTACGGTCTCTTCCTGATGTGAAACCTGGTCCACACACACAGCCTGAGTACGGTCTCTTCCTGATGTGAAACCTGGGCCACACACACAGCCTGAGTACGGTCACTCCTGATGTGGAGCCTGGTCCACACACACCCTGAGCAAAGTCTCTTCCTGATGTGAAGCCTGGTCCACACACACAGCCTGAGTACGGTCTCTTCCTGATGTGAAACCTGGTCCACACACACAGCCTGAGTACGGTCTCTTCCTGATGTGAAACCTGGTCCACACACACAGCCTGAGTACGGTCACTCCCTGATGTGGAGCCTGGGCCACCCACACAGCCTGAGTACGATCACTCCTGATGTGAAACCTGGTCCACACACACAGCCTGAGTACGGTCACTTCCTGATGTGAAACCTGGTCCACACACACAGCCTGAGTACGGTCACTTCCTGATGTGGAGCCTGTTCCACACACACAGCCTGAGTACGGTCTCTTCCTGATGTGAAACCTGGTCCACACACAGAGCCTGAGTACGGTCTCTTCCTGATGCGAAACCTGGTCCACACATACAGCCTGAGTACGGTCACTTCCTGATGTGAAACCTGGCCCACACACACAGCCTGAGTACGGTCACTTCCTGATGTGGAGCCTGGTCCACACACACAGCCTGAGTACGGTCTCTTCCTGATGTGAAGCCTGGTCCACACACACAGCCTGAGTATGGTCACTTCCTGATGTGAAAACTGGTCCACACACACAGCCTGAGTACGGTCTCTTCCTGATGTGAAACCTGGTCCACACACACAGCCTGAGTACGGTCACTTCCTGATGTGAAACCTGGTCCACACACACAGCCTGAGTACAGTCTCTTCTGGATGTGAAACCGGGTCCACACACACAGCCTGAGTATGGTCTCTTCCTGATGTGAAGCCTGGCCCACACACACAGCCTGAGTACGGTCACTTCCTGATGTGAAACCTGGTCCACACACACAGCCTGAGTACGGTCACTTCCTGATGTGAAACCTGGTCCACACACACAGCCTGAGTACGGTCTCTTCCTGATGTGAAACCTGGTCCACACACACAGCCTGAGTACGGTCTCTTCCTGATGTGGAGCCTGGTCCACACACACAGCCTGAGTACGGTCACTTCCTGATGTGAAGCCTGGTCCACACACAGCCTGAGTACGGTCTCTTCCTGATGTGAAACCTGGTCCACACACACAGCCTCAGTACGCTCACTTCCTGATGTGAAACCTGGTCCACACACACAGCCTGAGTACGGTCTCTTCCTGATGTGAAACCTGGTCCACACACACAGCCTGAGTACGGTCACTTCCTGATGTGAAACCTGGTCCACACACACAGCCTGAGTACGGTCTCTTCCTGATGTGAAGCCTGATCCACACACACAGCCTGAGTACGGTCACTTCCTGATGTGAAACCTGGTCCACACACAGCCTGCGTACGGTCACTTCCTGATGTGAAGCCTGGTCCACACACACAGCCTGAGTACGGTCGCTTCCTGATGTGAAGCCTGGTCCACACACAGCCTGAGTACGGTCACTTCCTGATGTGAAACCTGGTCCACACACAGCCTGAGTACGGTCACTTCCTGATGTGAAGCCTGGGCCACACACACACAGACTGAGCACAGTCTCTTCCTGATGTGAAGCCTGGTCCACACACACAGCCTGAGTACGGTCTCTTCCTGATGTGAAACCTGGTCCACACACACAACCTGAGTACGGTCTCTTCCTGATGTGAAACCTGGTCCGCACACACAGCCTGAGTACGGTCTCTTCCTGATGTGGAGCGTGGGCCACACACACAGCCTGAGTACGGTCACTTCCTGATGTGAAACCTGGTCCACACACACAGCCTGAGTACGGTCACTTCCTATGTGAAACCTGGTCCACACACACAGCCTGAGTACGGTCTCTTCCTGATGTGAAGCCTGATCCACACACACAGCCTGAGTACGGTCACTTCCTGATGTGAAACCTGGTCCACACACAGCCTGCGTATGGTCACTTCCTGATGTGAAGCCTGGTCCACACACACAGCCTGAGTACGGTCACTTCCTGATGTGAAGCCTGGTCCACACACATAGCCTGAGTACGGTCTGTTCCTGATGTGAAACCTGGTCCACACACACTGCCTGAGTACAGTCACTTCCTGATGTGAAACCTGGGCCACACACACAGCCTGAGTACAGTCACTTCCTGATGTGAAACCTGGTCCACACACACAGCCTGAGTACGGTCACTTCCTGATGTGAAGCCTGGGCCACACACACACAGCCTGAGCACGGTCACTTCCTGATGTGAAGCCTGGTGCACACACACAGCCTGAGTACGGTCTCTTCCTGATGTGAAAACTGGTCCACACACACAGCCTGAGTACGGTCTCTTCCTGATGTGAAACCTGGTCCACACACACAGCCTGAGTACGGTCTCTTCCTGATGTGGAGCCTGGGCCAGACACACAGCCTGAGTACGGTCACTTCCTGATGTGAAACCTGGTCCACACACACAGCCTGAGTACGGTCTCTTCCTGATGTGGAGCCTGGGCCACACACACAGCCTGAGTACGGTCACTTCCTGATGTGAAACCTGGTCCACACACACAGCCTGAGTACGGTCTCTTCCTGATGTGGAGCCTGGGCCACACACACAGCCTGAGTACGGTCACTTCCTGATGTGAAACCTGGTCCACACACACAGCCTGAGTACGGTCACTTCCTGATGTGAAACCTGGGCCAGACACACAGCCTGAGTACGGTCACTTCCTGATGTGAAAACTGGTCCACACACACAGCCTGAGTACGGTCACTTCCTGATGTGAAACCTGGTCCACACACACAGCCTGAATACGGTCACTTCCTGATGTGAAACCTGGTCCACACACACAGCCTGAGTACAGTCTCTTCCTGATGTGAAACCGGGTCCACACACACAGCCTGAGTACGGTCTCTTCCTGATGTGAAGCCTGGCCCACACACACAGCCTGAGTACGGTCTCTTTCTGATGTGAAACCTGATCCACACACACAGCCTGAGTACGGTCACTTCCTGATGTGAAACCTGGTCCACACACACAGCCTGAGTACGGTCACTTCCTGATGTGAAACCTGGTCCACACACACAGCCTGAGTACGGTCTCTTCCTGATGTGAAACCTGGTCCACACACACAGCCTGAGTACGGTCTCTTCCTGATGTGAAACCTGGGCCACACACACAGCCTGAGTACGGTCACTCCTGATGTGGAGCCTGGTCCACACACACCCTGAGTACGGTCACTCCTGATGTGAAACCTGGTCCACACACACAGCCTGAGTACGGTCTCATTCTGATGTGAAACCTGGTCCACACACTCAGCCTGAGTACGGTCTCTTCTTGATGTGAAGCCTGGTCCACACACACAGCCTGAGTACGGTCTCTTCCTGATGTGAAACCTGGTCCACACACACAGCCTGAGTACGGTCACTCCCTGATGTGGAGCCTGGGCCACCCACACAGCCTGAGTACGGTCACTCCTGATGTGAAACCTGGTCCACACACACAGCCTGAGTACGGTCACTTCCTGATGTGAAACCTGGTCCACACACACAGCCTGAGTACGGTCACTTCCTGATGTGGAGCCTGGTCCACACACACAGCCTGAGTACGGTCTCTTCCTGATGTGAAACCTGGTCCACACACAGAGCCTGAGTACGGTCTCTTCCTGATGCAAAACCTGGTCCACACACACAGCCTGAGTACGGTCACTTCCTGATGTGAAACCTGGCCCACACACACAGCCTGAGTACGGTCACTTCCTGATGTGGAGCCTGGTCTACACACACAGCCTGAGTACGGTCTCTTCCTGATGTGAAGCCTGGTCCACACACACAGCCTGAGTATGGTCACTTCCTGATGTGAAACCTGGTCCACACACACAGCCTGAGTACGGTCTCTTCCTGATGTGAAACCTGGTCCACACACAGCCTGAGTACGGTCACTTCCTGATGTGAAACCTGGTCCACACACACAGCCTGAGTACAGTCTCTTCTGGATGTGAAACCGGGTCAACACACACAGCCTGAGTACGGTCTCTTCCTGATGTGAAGCCTGGCCCACACACACAGCCTGAGTACGGTCACTTCTTGATGTGAAACCTGGTCCACACACACAGCCTGAGTACGGTCACTTCCTGATGTGAAACCTGGTCCACACACACAGCCTGAGTACGGTCTCTTCCTGATGTGAAACCTGGTCCACACACACAGCCTGAGTACGGTCTCTTCCTGATGTGGAGCCTGGTCCACACACACAGCCTGAGTACGGTCACTTCCTGATGTGAAGCCTGGTCCACACACATAGCCTGAGTACGGTCTCTTCCTGATGTGAAACCTGGTCCACACACACAGCCTGAGTACGCTCACTTCCTGATGTGAAACCTGGTCCACACACACAGCCTGAGTACGGTCTCTTCCTGATGTGAAACCTGGTCCACACACACAGCCTGAGTACGGTCACTTCCTGATGTGAAACCTGGTCCACACACACAGCCTGAGTACGGTCTCTTCCTGATGTGAAGCCTGATCCACACACACAGCCTGAGTACGGTCACTTCCTGATGTGAAACCTGGTCCACACACAGCCTGCGTACGGTCACTTCTTGATGTGAAGCCTGGTCCACACACACAGCCTGAGTACGGTCTCTTCCTGATGTGAAGCCTGGTCCACACACAGCCTGAGTACGGTCACTTCCTGATGTGAAACCTGGTCCACACACAGCCTGAGTACGGTCACTTCCTGATGTGAAGCCTGGGCCACACACACACAGTCTGAGCACAGTCTCTTCCTGATGTGAAGCCTGGTCCACACACACAGCCTGAGTACGGTCTCTTCCTGATGTGAAACCTGGTCCACACACACAACCTGAGTACGGTCTCTTCCTGATGTGAAACCTGGTCCGCACACACAGCCTGAGTACGGTCTCTTCCTGATGTGGAGCGTGGGCCACACACACAGCCTGTGTACGGTCACTTCCTGATGTGAAACCTGCTCCACACACACAGCCTGAGTACGGTCACTTCCTGATGTGAAACCTGGTCCACACACACAGCCTGAGTACGGTCTCTTCCTGATGTGAAGCCTGATCCACACACACAGCCTGAGTACGGTCACTTCCTGATGTGAAACCTGGTCCACACACAGCCTGCGTATGGTCACTTCCTGATGTGAAGCCTGGTCCACACACACAGCCTGAGTACGGTCTCTTCCTGATGTGAAGCCTGGTCCACACACAGCCTGAGTACGGTCACTTCCTGATGTGAAACCTGGTCCACACACACAGCCTGAGTACGGTCACTTCCTGATGTGAAACCTGGTCCACACACACAGCCTGAGTACGGTCTCTTCCTGATGTGAAGCCTGATCCACACACACAGCCTGAGTACGGTCACTTCCTGATGTGAAACCTGGTCCACACACAGCCTGCGTACGGTCACTTCCTGATGTGAAGCCTGGTCCACACACACAGCCTGAGTACGGTCTCTTCCTGATGTGAAACCTGGTCCACACACAGCCTGAGTACGGTCACTTCCTGATGTGAAACCTGGTCCACACACAGCCTGAGTACGGTCACTTCCTGATGTGAAGCCTGGGCCACACACACACAGTCTGAGCACAGTCTCTTCCTGATGTGAAGCCTGGTCCACACACACAGCCTGAGTACGGTCTCTTCCTGATGTGAAACCTGGTCCACACACACAACCTGAGTACGGTCTCTTCCTGATGTGAAACCTGGTCCGTACACACAGCCTGAGTACGGTCTCTTCCTGATGTGGAGCGTGGGCCACACACACAGCCTGAGTACGGTCACTTCCTGATGTGAAACCTGGTCCACACACACAGCCTGAGTACGGTCTCTTCCTGATGTGGAGCCTGGGCCACACACACAGCCTGAGTACGGTCACTTCCTGATGTGAAACCTGGTCCACACACACAGCCTGAGTACGGTCTCTTCCTGATGTGGAGCCTGGGCCACACACACAGCCTGAGTACGGTCACTTCCTGATGTGAAACCTGGGCCACACACACAGCCTGAGTACGGTCTCTTCCTGATGTGAAACCTGGTCCACACACAGCCTGAGTACGGTCACTTCCTGATGTGAAGCCTGGGCCACACACACAGCCTGAGTACGGTCTCTTCCTGATGTGAAACCTGGTCCACACACACAGCCTGAGTACAGTCACTTCCTGATGTGAAACCTGGGCCACACACACAGCCTGAGTACAGTCACTTCCTGATGTGAAACCTGGTCCACACACACAGCCTGAGTACGGTCACTTCCTGATGTGAAGCCTGGGCCACACACACACAGCCTGAGCACGGTCACTTCCTGATGTGAAGCCTGGTGCACACACACAGCCTGAGTACGGTCTCTTCCTGATGTGAAAACTGGTCCACACACACAGCCTGAGTACGGTCTCTTCCTGATGTGAAACCTGGTCCACACACACAGCCTGAGTACGGTCTCTTCCTGATGTGGAGCCTGGGCCAGACACACAGCCTGAGTACGGTCACTTCCTGATGTGAAACCTGGTCCACACACACAGCCTGAGTACGGTCTCTTCCTGATGTGGAGCCTGGGCCACACACACAGCCTGAGTACGGTCACTTCCTGATGTGAAACCTGGTCCACACACACAGCCTGAGTACGGTCTCTTCCTGATGTGGAGCCTGGGCCACACACACAGCCTGAGTACGGTCACTTCTTGATGTGAAACCTGGTCCACACACACAGCCTGAGTACGGTCACTTCCTGATGTGAAACCTGGGCCACACACACAGCCTGAGTACGGTCTCTTCCTGATGTGAAACCTGGTCCACACACACCTGAGTACGGTCACTTCCTGATGTGAAGCCTGGGCCACACCCACAGCCTGAGTACGGTCTCTTCCTGATGTGAAGCCTGGCCCACACACAGCCTGAGTACGGTCACTTCCTGATGTGAAAACTGGTCCACACACACAGCCTGAGTACGGTCACTTCCTGATGTGAAACCTGGTCCACACACACAGCCTGAATACGGTCACTTCCTGATGTGAAACCTGGTCCACACACACAGCCTGAGTACAGTCTCTTCCTGATGTGAAACCGGGTCCACACACACAGCCTGAGTACGGTCTCTTCCTGATGTGAAGCCTGGCCCACACACACAGCCTGAGTACGGTCTCTTACTGATGTGAAACCTGATCCACACACACAGCCTGAGTACGGTCACTTCCTGATGTGAAACCTGGTCCACACACACAGCCTGAGTACGGTCACTTCCTGATGTGAAACCTGGTCCACACACACAGCCTGAGTACGGTCTCTTCCTGATGTGAAACCTGGTCCACACACACAGCCTGAGTACGGTCTCTTCCTGATGTGAAACCTGGGCCACACACACAGCCTGAGTACGGTCACTCCTGATGTGGAGCCTGGTCCACACACACCCTGAGTACGGTCACTCCTGATGTGAAACCTGGTCCACACACACAGCCTGAGTACGGTCTCATTCTGATGTGAAACCTGGTCCACACACTCAGCCTGAGTACGGTCTCTTCCTGATGTGAAGCCTGGTCCACACACACAGCCTGAGTACGGTCTCTTCCTGATGTGAAACCTGGTCCACACACACAGCCTGAGTACGGTCACTCCCTGATGTGGAGCCTGGGCCACCCACACAGCCTGAGTACGGTCACTCCTGATGTGAAACCTGGTCCACACACACAGCCTGAGTACGGTCACTTCCTGATGTGAAACCTGGTCCACACACACAGCCTGAGTACGGTCACTTCCTGATGTGGAGCCTGGTCCACACACACAGCCTGAGTACGGTCTCTTCCTGATGTGAAACCTGGTCCACACACAGAGCCTGAGTACGGTCTCTTCCTGATGCAAAACCTGGTCCACACACACAGCCTGAGTACGGTCACTTCCTGATGTGAAACCTGGCCCACACACACAGCCTGAGTACGGTCACTTCCTGATGTGGAGCCTGGTCCACACACACAGCCTGAGTACGGTCTCTTCCTGATGTGAAGCCTGGTCCACACACACAGCCTGAGTATGGTCACTTCCTGATGTGAAACCTGGTCCACACACACAGCCTGAGTACGGTCTCTTCCTGATGTGAAACCTGGTCCACACACAGCCTGAGTACGGTCACTTCCTGATGTGAAACCTGGTCCACACACACAGCCTGAGTACAGTCTCTTCTGGATGTGAAACCGGGTCCACACACACAGCCTGAGTACGGTCTCTTCCTGATGTGAAGCCTGGCCCACACACACAGCCTGAGTACGGTCACTTCTTGATGTGAAACCTGGTCCACACACACAGCCTGAGTACGGTCACTTCCTGATGTGAAACCTGGTCCACACACACAGCCTGAGTACGGTCTCTTCCTGATGTGAAACCTGGTCCACACACACAGCCTGAGTACGGTCTCTTCCTGATGTGGAGCCTGGTCCACACACACAGCCTGAGTACGGTCACTTCCTGATGTGAAGCCTGGTCCACACACAGAGCCTGAGTACGGTCTCTTCCTGATGTGAAACCTGGTCCACACACACAGCCTGAGTACGCTCACTTCCTGATGTGAAACCTGGTCCACACACACAGCCTGAGTACGGTCTCTTCCTGATGTGAAACCTGGTCCACACACACAGCCTGAGTACGGTCACTTCCTGATGTGAAACCTGGTCCACACACACAGCCTGAGTACGGTCTCTTCCTGATGTGAAGCCTGATCCACACACACAGCCTGAGTACGGTCACTTCCTGATGTGAAACCTGGTCCACACACAGCCTGCGTACGGTCACTTCTTGATGTGAAGCCTGGTCCACACACACAGCCTGAGTACGGTCTCTTCCTGATGTGAAGCCTGGTCCACACACAGCCTGAGTACGGTCACTTCCTGATGTGAAACCTGGTCCACACACAGCCTGAGTACGGTCACTTCCTGATGTGAAGCCTGGGCCACACACACACAGTCTGAGCACAGTCTCTTCCTGATGTGAAGCCTGGTCCACACACACAGCCTGAGTACGGTCTCTTCCTGATGTGAAACCTGGTCCACACACACAACCTGAGTACGGTCTCTTCCTGATGTGAAACCTGGTCCGCACACACAACCTGAGTACGGTCTCTTCCTGATGTGAAACCTGGTCCGTACACACAGCCTGAGTACGGTCTCTTCCTGATGTGGAGCGTGGGCCACACACACAGCCTGAGTACGGTCACTTCCTGATGTGAAACCTGGTCCACACACACAGCCTGAGTACGGTCTCTTCCTGATGTGGAGCCTGGGCCACACACACAGCCTGAGTACGGTCACTTCCTGATGTGAAACCTGGTCCACACACACAGCCTGAGTACGGTCTCTTCCTGATGTGGAGCCTGGGCCACACACACAGCCTGAGTACGGTCACTTCCTGATGTGAAACCTGGGCCACACACACAGCCTGAGTACGGTCTCTTCCTGATGTGAAACCTGGTCCACACACAGCCTGAGTACGGTCACTTCCTGATGTGAAGCCTGGGCCACACACACAGCCTGAGTACGGTCTCTTCCTGATGTGAAACCTGGTCCACACACACCTGAGTACGGTCACTTCCTGATGTGAAGCCTGGGCCACACCCACAGCCTGAGTACGGTCTCTTCCTGATGTGAAGCCTGGCCCACACACAGCCTGAGTACGGTCACTTCCTGATGTGAAAACTGGTCCACACACACAGCCTGAGTACGGTCACTTCCTGATGTGAAACCTGGTCCACACACACAGCCTGAATACGGTCACTTCCTGATGTGAAACCTGGTCCACACACACAGCCTGAGTACAGTCTCTTCCTGATGTGAAACCGGGTCCACACACACAGCCTGAGTACGGTCTCTTCCTGATGTGAAGCCTGGCCCACACACACAGCCTGAGTACGGTCTCTTACTGATGTGAAACCTGATCCACACACACAGCCTGAGTACGGTCACTTCCTGATGTGAAACCTGGTCCACACACACAGCCTCAGTACGGTCACTTCCTGATGTGAAACCTGGTCCACACACACAGCCTGAGTACGGTCTCTTCCTGATGTGAAACCTGGTCCACACACACAGCCTGAGTACGGTCTCTTCCTGATGTGAAACCTGGGCCACACACACAGCCTGAGTACGGTCACTCCTGATGTGGAGCCTGGTCCACACACACCCTGAGTACGGTCACTCCTGATGTGAAACCTGGTCCACACACACAGCCTGAGTACGGTCTCATTCTGATGTGAAACCTGGTCCACACACTCAGCCTGAGTACGGTCTCTTCCTGATGTGAAGCCTGGTCCACACACACAGCCTGAGTACGGTCTCTTCCTGATGTGAAACCTGGTCCACACACACAGCCTGAGTACGGTCACTCCCTGATGTGGAGCCTGGGCCACCCACACAGCCTGAGTACGGTCACTCCTGATGTGAAACCTGGTCCACACACACAGCCTGAGTACGGTCACTTCCTGATGTGAAACCTGGTCCACACACACAGCCTGAGTACGGTCACTTCCTGATGTGGAGCCTGGTCCACACACACAGCCTGAGTACGGTCTCTTCCTGATGTGAAACCTGGTCCACACACAGAGCCTGAGTACGGTCTCTTCCTGATGCAAAACCTGGTCCACACACACAGCCTGAGTACGGTCACTTCCTGATGTGAAACCTGGCCCACACACACAGCCTGAGTACGGTCACTTCCTGATGTGGAGCCTGGTCCACACACACAGCCTGAGTACGGTCTCTTCCTGATGTGAAGCCTGGTCCACACACACAGCCTGAGTATGGTCACTTCCTGATGTGAAACCTGGTCCACACACACAGCCTGAGTACGGTCTCTTCCTGATGTGAAACCTGGTCCACACACAGCCTGAGTACGGTCACTTCCTGATGTGAAACCTGGTCCACACACACAGCCTGAGTACAGTCTCTTCTGGATGTGAAACCGGGTCCACACACACAGCCTGAGTACGGTCTCTTCCTGATGTGAAGCCTGGCCCACACACACAGCCTGAGTACGGTCACTTCTTGATGTGAAACCTGGTCCACACACACAGCCTGAGTACGGTCACTTCCTGATGTGAAACCTGGTCCACACACACAGCCTGAGTACGGTCTCTTCCTGATGTGAAACCTGGTCCACACACACAGCCTGAGTACGGTCTCTTCCTGATGTGGAGCCTGGTCCACACACACAGCCTGAGTACGGTCACTTCCTGATGTGAAGCCTGGTCCACACACAGAGCCTGAGTACGGTCTCTTCCTGATGTGAAACCTGGTCCACACACACAGCCTGAGTACGCTCACTTCCTGATGTGAAACCTGGTCCACACACACAGCCTGAGTACGGTCTCTTCCTGATGTGAAACCTGGTCCACACACACAGCCTGAGTACGGTCACTTCCTGATGTGAAACCTGGTCCACACACACAGCCTGAGTACGGTCTCTTCCTGATGTGAAGCCTGATCCACACACACAGCCTGAGTACGGTCACTTCCTGATGTGAAACCTGGTCCACACACAGCCTGCGTACGGTCACTTCTTGATGTGAAGCCTGGTCCACACACACAGCCTGAGTACGGTCTCTTCCTGATGTGAAGCCTGGTCCACACACAGCCTGAGTACGGTCACTTCCTGATGTGAAACCTGGTCCACACACAGCCTGAGTACGGTCACTTCCTGATGTGAAGCCTGGGCCACACACACACAGTCTGAGCACAGTCTCTTCCTGATGTGAAGCCTGGTCCACACACACAGCCTGAGTACGGTCTCTTCCTGATGTGAAACCTGGTCCACACACACAACCTGAGTACGGTCTCTTCCTGATGTGAAACCTGGTCCGCACACACAACCTGAGTACGGTCTCTTCCTGATGTGAAACCTGGTCCGTACACACAGCCTGAGTACGGTCTCTTCCTGATGTGGAGCGTGGGCCACACACACAGCCTGAGTACGGTCACTTCCTGATGTGAAACCTGGTCCACACACACAGCCTGAGTACGGTCTCTTCCTGATGTGGAGCCTGGGCCACACACACAGCCTGAGTACGGTCACTTCCTGATGTGAAACCTGGTCCACACACACAGCCTGAGTACGGTCTCTTCCTGATGTGGAGCCTGGGCCACACACACAGCCTGAGTACGGTCACTTCCTGATGTGAAACCTGGGCCACACACACAGCCTGAGTACGGTCTCTTCCTGATGTGAAACCTGGTCCACACACAGCCTGAGTACGGTCACTTCCTGATGTGAAGCCTGGGCCACACACACAGCCTGAGTACGGTCTCTTCCTGATGTGAAACCTGGTCCACACACACAGCCTGAGTACAGTCACTTCCTGATGTGAAACCTGGGCCACACACACAGCCTGAGTACAGTCACTTCCTGATGTGAAACCTGGTCCACACACACAGCCTGAGTACGGTCACTTCCTGATGTGAAGCCTGGGCCACACACACACAGCCTGAGCACGGTCACTTCCTGATGTGAAGCCTGGTGCACACACACAGCCTGAGTACGGTCTCTTCCTGATGTGAAAACTGGTCCACACACACAGCCTGAGTACGGTCTCTTCCTGATGTGAAACCTGGTCCACACACACAGCCTGAGTACGGTCTCTTCCTGATGTGGAGCCTGGGCCAGACACACAGCCTGAGTACGGTCACTTCCTGATGTGAAACCTGGTCCACACACACAGCCTGAGTACGGTCTCTTCCTGATGTGGAGCCTGGGCCACACACACAGCCTGAGTACGGTCACTTCCTGATGTGAAACCTGGTCCACACACACAGCCTGAGTACGGTCTCTTCCTGATGTGGAGCCTGGGCCACACACACAGCCTGAGTACGGTCACTTCCTGATGTGAAACCTGGTCCACACACACAGCCTGAGTACGGTCACTTCCTGATGTGAAACCTGGGCCACACACACAGCCTGAGTACGGTCTCTTCCTGATGTGAAACCTGGTCCACACACACCTGAGTACGGTCACTTCCTGATGTGAAGCCTGGGCCACACCCACAGCCTGAGTACGGTCTCTTCCTGATGTGAAGCCTGGCCCACACACAGCCTGAGTACGGTCACTTCCTGATGTGAAAACTGGTCCACACACACAGCCTGAGTACGGTCACTTCCTGATGTGAAACCTGGTCCACACACACAGCCTGAATACGGTCACTTCCTGATGTGAAACCTGGTCCACACACACAGCCTGAGTACAGTCTCTTCCTGATGTGAAACCGGGTCCACACACACAGCCTGAGTACGGTCTCTTCCTGATGTGAAGCCTGGCCCACACACACAGCCTGAGTACGGTCTCTTACTGATGTGAAACCTGATCCACACACACAGCCTGAGTACGGTCACTTCCTGATGTGAAACCTGGTCCACACACACAGCCTGAGTACGGTCACTTCCTGATGTGAAACCTGGTCCACACACACAGCCTGAGTACGGTCTCTTCCTGATGTGAAACCTGGTCCACACACACAGCCTGAGTACGGTCTCTTCCTGATGTGAAACCTGGGCCACACACACAGCCTGAGTACGGTCACTCCTGATGTGGAGCCTGGTCCACACACACCCTGAGTACGGTCACTCCTGATGTGAAACCTGGTCCACACACACAGCCTGAGTACGGTCTCATTCTGATGTGAAACCTGGTCCACACACTCAGCCTGAGTACGGTCTCTTCCTGATGTGAAGCCTGGTCCACACACACAGCCTGAGTACGGTCTCTTCCTGATGTGAAACCTGGTCCACACACAGCCTGAGTACGGTCACTCCCTGATGTGGAGCCTGGGCCACCCACACAGCCTGAGTACGGTCACTCCTGATGTGAAACCTGGTCCACACACACAGCCTGAGTACGGTCACTTCCTGATGTGAAACCTGGTCCACACACACAGCCTGAGTACGGTCACTTCCTGATGTGGAGCCTGGTCCACACACACAGCCTGAGTACGGTCTCTTCCTGATGTGAAACCTGGTCCACACACAGAGCCTGAGTACGGTCTCTTCCTGATGCAAAACCTGGTCCACACACACAGCCTGAGTACGGTCACTTCCTGATGTGAAACCTGGCCCACACACACAGCCTGAGTACGGTCACTTCCTGATGTGGAGCCTGGTCCACACACACAGCCTGAGTACGGTCTCTTCCTGATGTGAAGCCTGGTCCACACACACAGCCTGAGTATGGTCACTTCCTGATGTGAAACCTGGTCCACACACACAGCCTGAGTACGGTCTCTTCCTGATGTGAAACCTGGTCCACACACAGCCTGAGTACGGTCACTTCCTGATGTGAAACCTGGTCCACACACACAGCCTGAGTACAGTCTCTTCTGGATGTGAAACCGGGTCCACACACACAGCCTGAGTACGGTCTCTTCCTGATGTGAAGCCTGGCCCACACACACAGCCTGAGTACGGTCACTTCTTGATGTGAAACCTGGTCCACACACACAGCCTGAGTACGGTCACTTCCTGATGTGAAACCTGGTCCACACACACAGCCTGAGTACGGTCTCTTCCTGATGTGAAACCTGGTCCACACACACAGCCTGAGTACGGTCTCTTCCTGATGTGGAGCCTGGTCCACACACACAGCCTGAGTACGGTCACTTCCTGATGTGAAGCCTGGTCCACACACATAGCCTGAGTACGGTCTCTTCCTGATGTGAAACCTGGTCCACACACACAGCCTGAGTACGCTCACTTCCTGATGTGAAACCTGGTCCACACACACAGCCTGAGTACGGTCTCTTCCTGATGTGAAACCTGGTCCACACACACAGCCTGAGTACGGTCACTTCCTGATGTGAAACCTGGTCCACACACACAGCCTGAGTATGGTCTCTTCCTGATGTGAAGCCTGATCCACACACACAGCCTGAGTACGGTCACTTCCTGATGTGAAACCTGGTCCACACACAGCCTGCGTACGGTCACTTCTTGATGTGAAGCCTGGTCCACACACACAGCCTGAGTACGGTCTCTTCCTGATGTGAAGCCTGGTCCACACACAGCCTGAGTACGGTCACTTCCTGATGTGAAACCTGGTCCACACACAGCCTGAGTACGGTCACTTCCTGATGTGAAGCCTGGGCCACACACACACAGTCTGAGCACAGTCTCTTCCTGATGTGAAGCCTGGTCCACACACACAGCCTGAGTACGGTCTCTTCCTGATGTGAAACCTGGTCCACACACACAACCTGAGTACGGTCTCTTCCTGATGTGAAACCTGGTCCGCACACACAGCCTGAGTACGGTCTCTTCCTGATGTGGAGCGTGGGCCACACACACAGCCTGTGTACGGTCACTTCCTTATGTGAAACCTGGTCCACACACACAGCCTGAGTACGGTCACTTCCTGATGTGAAACCTGGTCCACACACACAGCCTGAGTACGGTCTCTTCCTGATGTGAAGCCTGATCCACACACACAGCCTGAGTACGGTCACTTCCTGATGTGAAACCTGGTCCACACACAGCCTGCGTATGGTCACTTCCTGATGTGAAGCCTGGTCCACACACACAGCCTGAGTACGGTCTCTTCCTGATGTGAAGCCTGGTCCACACACAGCCTGAGTACGGTCACTTCCTGATGTGAAACCTGGTCCACACACACAGCCTGAGTACGGTCACTTCCTGATGTGAAACCTGGTCCACACACACAGCCTGAGTACGGTCTCTTCCTGATGTGAAGCCTGATCCACACACACAGCCTGAGTACGGTCACTTCCTGATGTGAAACCTGGTCCACACACAGCCTGCGTACGGTCACTTCCTGATGTGAAGCCTGGTCCACACACACAGCCTGAGTACGGTCTCTTCCTGATGTGAAACCTGGTCCACACACAGCCTGAGTACGGTCACTTCCTGATGTGAAACCTGGTCCACACACAGCCTGAGTACGGTCACTTCCTGATGTGAAGCCTGGGCCACACACACACAGTCTGAGCACAGTCTCTTCCTGATGTGAAGCCTGGCCCACACACACAGCCCGAGTACGGTCACTGCTTGATGTGAAACCTGGTCCACACACACAGCCTGAGTACGGTCACTTCCTGATGTGAAACCTGGTCCACACACACAGCCTGAGTACGGTCTCTTCCTGATGTGAAACCTGGTCCACACACACAGCCTGAGTACGGTCTCTTCCTGATGTGGAGCCTGGTCCACACACACAGCCTGAGTACGGTCACTTCCTGATGTGAAGCCTGGTCCACACACATAGCCTGAGTACGGTCTCTTCCTGATGTGAAACCTGGTCCACACACACAGCCTGAGTACGCTCACTTCCTGATGTGAAACCTGGTCCACACACACAGCCTGAGTACGGTCTCTTCCTGATGTGAAACCTGGTCCACACACACAGCCTGAGTACGGTCACTTCCTGATGTGAAACCTGGTCCACACACACAGCCTGAGTACGGTCTCTTCCTGATGTGAAGCCTGATCCACACACACAGCCTGAGTACGGTCACTTCCTGATGTGAAACCTGGTCCACACACAGCCTGCGTACGGTCACTTCTTGATGTGAAGCCTGGTCCACACACACAGCCTGAGTACGGTCTCTTCCTGATGTGAAGCCTGGTCCACACACAGCCTGAGTACAGTCACTTCCTGATGTGAAACCTGGTCCACACACAGCCTGAGTACGGTCACTTCCTGATGTGAAGCCTGGGCCACACACACACAGTCTGAGCACAGTCTCTTCCTGATGTGAAGCCTGGTCCACACACACAGCCTGAGTACGGTCTCTTCCTGATGTGAAACCTGGTCCACACACACAACCTGAGTACGGTCTCTTCCTGATGTGAAACCTGGTCCGCACACACAGCCTGAGTACGGTCTCTTCCTGATGTGGAGCGTGGGCCACACACACAGCCTGTGTACGGTCACTTCCTGATGTGAAACCTGGTCCACACACACAGCCTGAGTACGGTCACTTCCTGATGTGAAACCTGGTCCACACACACAGCCTGAGTACGGTCTCTTCCTGATGTGAAGCCTGATCCACACACACAGCCTGAGTACGGTCACTTCCTGATGTGAAACCTGGTCCACACACAGCCTGCGTATGGTCACTTCCTGATGTGAAGCCTGGTCCACACACACAGCCTGAGTACGGTCTCTTCCTGATGTGAAGCCTGGTCCACACACAGCCTGAGTACGGTCACTTCCTGATGTGAAACCTGGTCCACACACACAGCCTGAGTACGGTCACTTCCTGATGTGAAACCTGGTCCACACACACAGCCTGAGTACGGTCTCTTCCTGATGTGAAGCCTGATCCACACACACAGCCTGAGTACGGTCACTTCCTGATGTGAAACCTGGTCCACACACAGCCTGCGTACGGTCACTTCCTGATGTGAAGCCTGGTCCACACACACAGCCTGAGTACGGTCTCTTCCTGATGTGAAACCTGGTCCACACACAGCCTGAGTACGGTCACTTCCTGATGTGAAACCTGGTCCACACACAGCCTGAGTACGGTCACTTCCTGATGTGAAGCCTGGGCCACACACACACAGTCTGAGCACAGTCTCTTCCTGATGTGAAGCCTGGTCCACACACACAGCCTGAGTACGGTCTCTTCCTGATGTGAAACCTGGTCCACACACACAACCTGAGTACGGTCTCTTCCTGATGTGAAACCTGGTCCGTACACACAGCCTGAGTACGGTCTCTTCCTGATGTGGAGCTTGGGCCACACACACAGCCTGAGTACGGTCACTTCCTGATGTGAAACCTGGTCCACACACACAGCCTGAGTACGGTCTCTTCCTGATGTGGAGCCTGGGCCACACACACAGCCTGAGTACGGTCACTTCCTGATGTGAAACCTGGTCCACACACACAGCCTGAGTACGGTCTCTTCCTGATGTGGAGCCTGGGCCACACACACAGCCTGAGTACGGTCACTTCCTGATGTGAAACCTGGGCCACACACACAGCCTGAGTACGGTCTCTTCCTGATGTGAAACCTGGTCCACACACAGCCTGAGTACGGTCACTTCCTGATGTGAAGCCTGGGCCACACACACAGCCTGAGTACGGTCTCTTCCTGATGTGAAACCTGGTCCACACACACAGCCTGAGTACAGTCACTTCCTGATGTGAAACCTGGGCCACACACACAGCCTGAGTACAGTCACTTCCTGATGTGAAACCTGGTCCACACACACAGCCTGAGTACGGTCACTTCCTGATGTGAAGCCTGGGCCACACACACACAGCCTGAGCACGGTCACTTCCTGATGTGAAGCCTGGTGCACACACACAGCCTGAGTACGGTCTCTTCCTGATGTGAAAACTGGTCCACACACACAGCCTGAGTACGGTCTCTTCCTGATGTGAAACCTGGTCTACACACACAGCCTGAGTACGGTCTCTTCCTGATGTGGAGCCTGGGCCAGACACACAGCCTGAGTACGGTCACTTCCTGATGTGAAACCTGGTCCACACACACAGCCTGAGTACGGTCTCTTCCTGATGTGGAGCCTGGGCCACACACACAGCCTGAGTACGGTCACTTCCTGATGTGAAACCTGGTCCACACACACAGCCTGAGTACGGTCTCTTCCTGATGTGGAGCCTGGGCCACACACACAGCCTGAGTACGGTCACTTCCTGATGTGAAACCTGGTCCACACACACAGCCTGAGTACGGTCACTTCCTGATGTGAAACCTGGGCCACACACACAGCCTGAGTACGGTCTCTTCCTGATGTGAAACCTGGTCCACACACACCTGAGTACGGTCACTTACTGATGTGAAGCCTGGGCCACACCCACAGCCTGAGTACGGTCACTTCCTGATGTGAAGCCTGGCCCACACACAGCCTGAGTACGGTCACTTCCTGATGTGAAAACTGGTCCACACACACAGCCTGAGTACGGTCACTTCCTGATGTGAAACCTGGTCCACACACACAGCCTGAATACGGTCACTTCCTGATGTGAAACCTGGTCCACACACACAGCCTGAGTACAGTCTCTTCCTGATGTGAAACCGGGTCCACACACACAGCCTGAGTACGGTCTCTTCCTGATGTGAAGCCTGGCCCACACACACAGCCTGAGTACGGTCTCTTACTGATGTGAAACCTGATCCACACACACAGCCTGAGTACGGTCACTTCCTGATGTGAAACCTGGTCCACACACACAGCCTGAGTACGGTCACTTCCTGATGTGAAACCTGGTCCACACACACAGCCTGAGTACGGTCTCTTCCTGATGTGAAACCTGGTCCACACACACAGCCTGAGTACGGTCTCTTCCTGATGTGAAACCTGGGCCACACACACAGCCTGAGTACGGTCACTCCTGATGTGGAGCCTGGTCCACACACACCCTGAGTACGGTCACTCCTGATGTGAAACCTGGTCCACACACACAGCCTGAGTACGGTCTCATTCTGATGTGAAACCTGGTCCACACACTCAGCCTGAGTACGGTCTCTTCCTGATGTGAAGCCTGGTCCACACACACAGCCTGAGTACGGTCTCTTCCTGATGTGAAACCTGGTCCACACACACAGCCTGAGTACGGTCACTCCCTGATGTGGAGCCTGGGCCACCCACACAGCCTGAGTACGGTCACTCCTGATGTGAAACCTGGTCCACACACACAGCCTGAGTACGGTCACTTCCTGATGTGAAACCTGGTCCACACACACAGCCTGAGTACGGTCACTTCCTGATGTGGAGCCTGGTCCACACACACAGCCTGAGTACGGTCTCTTCCTGATGTGAAACCTGGTCCACACACAGAGCCTGAGTACGGTCTCTTCCTGATGCAAAACCTGGTCCACACACACAGCCTGAGTACGGTCACTTCCTGATGTGAAACCTGGCCCACACACACAGCCTGAGTACGGTCACTTCCTGATGTGGAGCCTGGTCCACACACACAGCCTGAGTACGGTCTCTTCCTGATGTGAAGCCTGGTCCACACACACAGCCTGAGTATGGTCACTTCCTGATGTGAAACCTGGTCCACACACACAGCCTGAGTACGGTCTCTTCCTGATGTGAAACCTGGTCCACACACAGCCTGAGTACGGTCATTTCCTGATGTGAAACCTGGTCCACACACACAGCCTGAGTACAGTCTCTTCTGGATGTGAAACCGGGTCCACACACACAGCCTGAGTACGGTCTCTTCCTGATGTGAAGCCTGGCCCACACACACAGCCTGAGTACGGTCACTTCTTGATGTGAAACCTGGTCCACACACACAGCCTGAGTACGGTCACTTCCTGATGTGAAACCTGGTCCACACACACAGCCTGAGTACGGTCTCTTCCTGATGTGAAACCTGGTCCACACACACAGCCTGAGTACGGTCTCTTCCTGATGTGGAGCCTGGTCCACACACACAGCCTGAGTACGGTCACTTCCTGATGTGAAGCCTGGTCCACACACATAGCCTGAGTACGGTCTCTTCCTGATGTGAAATCTGGTCCACACACACAGCCTGAGTACGCTCACTTCCTGATGTGAAACCTGGTCCACACACACAGCCTGAGTACGGTCTCTTCCTGATGTGAAACCTGGTCCACACACACAGCCTGAGTACGGTCACTTCCTGATGTGAAACCTGGTCCACACACACAGCCTGAGTACGGTCTCTTCCTGATGTGAAGCCTGATCCACACACACAGCCTGAGTACGGTCACTTCCTGATGTGAAACCTGGTCCACACACAGCCTGCGTACGGTCACTTCTTGATGTGAAGCCTGGTCCACACACACAGCCTGAGTACGGTCTCTTCCTGATGTGAAGCCTGGTCCACACACAGCCTGAGTACGGTCACTTCCTGATGTGAAACCTGGTCCACACACAGCCTGAGTACGGTCACTTCCTGATGTGAAGCCTGGGCCACACACACACAGTCTGAGCACAGTCTCTTCCTGATGTGAAGCCTGGTCCACACACACAGCCTGAGTACGGTCTCTTCCTGATGTGAAACCTGGTCCACACACACAACCTGAGTACGGTCTCTTCCTGATGTGAAACCTGGTCCGCACACACAGCCTGAGTACGGTCTCTTCCTGATGTGGAGCGTGGGCCACACACACAGCCTGTGTACGGTCACTTCCTGATGTGAAACCTGGTCCACACACACAGCCTGAGTACGGTCACTTCCTGATGTGAAACCTGGTCCACACACACAGCCTGAGTACGGTCTCTTCCTGATGTGAAGTCTGATCCACACACACAGCCTGAGTACGGTCACTTCCTGATGTGAAACCTGGTCCACACACAGCCTGCGTATGGTCACTTCCTGATGTGAAGCCTGGTCCACACACACAGCCTGAGTACGGTCTCTTCCTGATGTGAAGCCTGGTCCACACACAGCCTGAGTACGGTCACTTCCTGATGTGAAACCTGGTCCACACACACAGCCTGAGTACGGTCACTTCCTGATGTGAAACCTGGTCCACACACACAGCCTGAGTACGGTCTCTTCCTGATGTGAAGCCTGATCCACACACACAGCCTGAGTACGGTCACTTCCTGATGTGAAACCTGGTCCACACACAGCCTGCGTACGGTCACTTCCTGATGTGAAGCCTGGTCCACACACACAGCCTGAGTACGGTCTCTTCTTGATGTGAAACCTGGTCCACACACAGCCTGAGTACGGTCACTTCCTGATGTGAAACCTGGTCCACACACAGCCTGAGTACGGTCACTTCCTGATGTGAAGCCTGGGCCACACACACACAGTCTGAGCACAGTCTCTTCCTGATGTGAAGCCTGGTCCACACACACAGCCTGAGTACGGTCTCTTCCTGATGTGAAACCTGGTCCACACACACAACCTGAGTACGGTCTCTTCCTGATGTGAAACCTGGTCCGTACACACAGCCTGAGTACGGTCTCTTCCTGATGTGGAGCGTGGGCCACACACACAGCCTGAGTACGGTCACTTCCTGATGTGAAACCTGGTCCACACACACAGCCTGAGTACGGTCTCTTCCTGATGTGGAGCCTGGGCCACACACACAGCCTGAGTACGGTCACTTCTTGATGTGAAACCTGGTCCACACACACAGCCTGAGTACGGTCTCTTCCTGATGTGGAGCCTGGGCCACACACACAGCCTGAGTACGGTCACTTCCTGATGTGAAACATGGGCCACACACACAGCCTGAGTACGGTCTCTTCCTGATGTGAAACCTGGTCCACACACAGCCTGAGTACGGTCACTTCCTGATGTGAAGCCTGGGCCACACACACAGCCTGAGTACGGTCTCTTCCTGATGTGAAGCCTGGCCCACACACAGCCTGAGTACGGTCACTTCCTGATGTGAAACCTGGTCCACACACACAGCCTGAGTACGGTCACTTCCTGATGTGAAACCTGGTCCACACACACAGCCTGAATACGGTCACTTCCTGATGTGAAACCTGGTCCACACACACAGCCTGAGTACAGTCTCTTCCTGATGTGAAACCGGGTCCACACACACAGCCTGAGTACGGTCTCTTCCTGATGTGAAGCCTGGCCCACACACACAGCCTGAGTACGGTCTCTTCCTGATGTGAAGCCTGGTCTATACACACAGCCTGAGTACGGTCACTTCCTGATGTGAAACCTGGTCCACACACGCAGCCTGAGCACGGTCTCTTCCTGATGTGGAGCCTGGGCCCCACACACAGCCTGAGTACGGTCTCTTCCAGATGTGGAGCCTGGTCTCTACACACAGCCTGATTACGGTCTCTTCCTGATGTGAAACCTGGTCCACACACGCAGCCTGAGCACGGTCTCTTCCTGATGTGGAGCCTGGGCCACACACACAGCCTGAGTACGGTCTCTTCCTGATGTGGAGCCAGGTCTATACACACAGCCTGAGTACGGTCACTTCCTGATGTGAACCCTGGTCCACACACGCAGCCTGAGCATGGTCTCTTCCTGATGTGGAGCCTGGGCCCCACACACAGCCTGAGTACGGTCTCTTCCTGATGTGGAGCCTGGGCCCCACACACAGCCTGAGTACGGTCACTTCCTGATGTGGAGCCTGGGCCCCACACACAGCCTGAGTACGGTCTCTTCCTGATGTGGAGCCTGGTCTCTACACACAGCGTGATTACGGTCTCTTCCTGATGTGAAACCTGGTCCACACACGCAGCCTGAGCACGGTCTCTTCCTGATGTGGAGCCTGGTCTCTACACACAGCGTGATTACGGTCTCTTCCTGATGTGAAACCTGGTCCACACACATAGCCTGAGCACGGTCTCTTCCTGATGTGGAGCCTGGGCCCCACACACAGCCTGAGTATGGTCACTTCCTGATGTGGAGCCTGGGCCACACACACAGCCTGAGTACGGTCTCTTCCTGATGTGAAACCTGGTCCACACACACAGCCTGAGTACGGTCTCTTCCTGATGTGAAACCTGGGCCACACACTCAGCCTGAGTACGGTCACTCCTGATGTGGAGCCTGGTCCACACACACCCTGAGTACGGTCACTCCTGATGTGAAACCTGGTCCACACACACAGCCTGAGTACGGTCTCATTCTGATGTGAAACCTGGTCCACACACTCAGCCTGAGTACGGTCTCTTCCTGATGTGAAGCCTGGTCCACACACACAGCCTGAGTACGGTCTCTTCCTGATGTGAAACCTGGTCCACACACACAGCCTGAGTACGGTCACTCCCTGATGTGGAGCCTGGGCCACCCACACAGCCTGAGTACGGTCACTCCTGATGTGAAACCTGGTCCACACACACAGCCTGAGTACGGTCACTTCCTGATGTGAAACCTGGTCCACACACACAGCCTGAGTACGGTCACTTCCTGATGTGGAGCCTGTTCCACACACACAGCCTGAGTACGGTCTCTTCCTGATGTGAAACCTGGTCCACACACAGAGCCTGAGTACGGTCTCTTCCTGATGCGAAACCTGGTCCACACATACAGCCTGAGTACGGTCACTTCCTGATGTGAAACCTGGCCCACACACACAGCCTGAGTACGGTCACTTCCTGATGTGGAGCCTGGTCCACACACACAGCCTGAGTACGGTCTCTTCCTGATGTGAAGCCTGGTCCACACACACAGCCTGAGTATGGTCACTTCCTGATGTGAAACCTGGTCCACACACACAGCCTGAGTACGGTCTCTTCCTGATGTGAAACCTGGTCCACACACACAGCCTGAGTACGGTCACTTCCTGATGTGAAACCTGGTCCACACACACAGCCTGAGTACGGTCTCTTCCTGATGTGAAGCCTGATCCACACACACAGCCTGAGTACGGTCACTTCCTGATGTGAAACCTGGTCCACACACAGCCTGCGTACGGTCACTTCCTGATGTGAAGCCTGGTCCACACACACAGCCTGAGTACGGTCTCTTCCTGATGTGAAGCCTGGTCCACACACAGCCTGAGTACGGTCACTTCCTGATGTGAAACCTGGTCCACACACAGCCTGAGTACGGTCACTTCCTGATGTGAAGCCTGGGCCACACACACACAGTCTGAGCACAGTCTCTTCCTGATGTGAAGCCTGGTCCACACACACAGCCTGAGTACGGTCTCTTCCTGATGTGAAACCTGGTCCACACACACAACCTGAGTACGGTCTCTTCCTGATGTGAAACCTGGTCCGCACACACAGCCTGAGTACGGTCTCTTCCTGATGTGGAGCGTGGGCCACACACACAGCCTGAGTACGGTCACTTCCTGATGTGAAACCTGGTCCACACACACAGCCTGAGTACGGTCACTTCCTATGTGAAACCTGGTCCACACACACAGCCTGAGTACGGTCTCTTCCTGATGTGAAGCCTGCTCCACACACACAGCCTGAGTACGGTCACTTCCTGATGTGAAACCTGGTCCACACACAGCCTGCGTATGGTCACTTCCTGATGTGAAGCCTGGTCCACACACACATCCTGAGTACGGTCACTTCCTGATGTGAAGCCTGGTCCACACACATAGCCTGAGTACGGTCTCTTCCTGATGTGAAACCTGGTCCACACACACTGCCTGAGTACAGTCACTTCCTGATGTGAAACCTGGGCCACACACACAGCCTGAGTACAGTCACTTCCTGATGTGAAACCTGGTCCACACACACAGCCTGAGTACGGTCACTTCCTGATGTGAAGCCTGGGCCACACACACACAGCCTGAGCACGGTCACTTCCTGATGTGAAGCCTGGTGCACACACACAGCCTGAGTACGGTCTCTTCCTGATGTGAAAACTGGTCCACACACACAGCCTGAGTACGGTCTCTTCCTGATGTGAAACCTGGTCCACACACACAGCCTGAGTACGGTCTCTTCCTGATGTGGAGCCTGGGCCAGACACACAGCCTGAGTACGGTCACTTCCTGATGTGAAACCTGGTCCACACACACAGCCTGAGTACGGTCTCTTCCTGATGTGGAGCCTGGGCCACACACACAGCCTGAGTACGGTCACTTCCTGATGTGAAACCTGGTCCACACACACAGCCTGAGTACGGTCTCTTCCTGATGTGGAGCCTGGGCCACACACACAGCCTGAGTACGGTCACTTCCTGATGTGAAACCTGGTCCACACACACAGCCTGAGTACGGTCACTTCCTGATGTGAAACCTGGGCCACACACACAGCCTGAGTACGGTCACTTCCTGATGTGAAAACTGGTCCACACACACAGCCTGAGTACGGTCACTTCCTGATGTGAAACCTGGTCCACACACACAGCCTGAATACGGTCACTTCCTGATGTGAAACCTGGTCCACACACACAGCCTGAGTACGGTCACTTCCTGATGTGAAACCTGGTCCACACACACAGCCTGAGTACGGTCTCTTCCTGATGTGAAACCTGGTCCACACACACAGCCTGAGTACGGTCTCTTCCTGATGTGAAACCTGGGCCACACACACAGCCTGAGTACGGTCACTCCTGATGTGGAGCCTGGTCCACACACACCCTGAGTACGGTCACTCCTGATGTGAAACCTGGTCCACACACACAGCCTGAGTACGGTCTCATTCTGATGTGAAACCTGGTCCACACACTCAGCCTGAGTACGGTCTCTTCCTGATGTGAAGCCTGGTCCACACACACAGCCTGAGTACGGTCTCTTCCTGATGTGAAACCTGGTCCACACACACAGCCTGAGTACGGTCAGTCCCTGATGTGGAGCCTGGGCCACCCACACAGCCTGAGTACGGTCACTCCTGATGTGAAACCTGGTCCACACACACAGCCTGAGTACGGTCACTTCCTGATGTGAAACCTGGTCCACACACACAGCCTGAGTACGGTCACTTCCTGATGTGGAGCCTGGTCCACACACACAGCCTGAGTACGGTCTCTTCCTGATGTGAAACCTGGTCCACACACAGAGCCTGAGTACGGTCTCTTCCTGATGCAAAACCTAGTCCACACACACAGCCTGAGTACGGTCACTTCCTGATGTGAAACCTGGCCCACACACACAGCCTGAGTACGGTCACTTCCTGATGGGGAGCCTGGTCCACACACACAGCCTGAGTACGGTCTCTTCCTGATGTGAAGCCTGGTCCACACACACAGCCTGAGTATGGTCACTTCCTGATGTGAAACCTGGTCCACACACACAGCCTGAGTACGGTCTCTTCCTGATGTGAAACCTGGTCCACACACAGCCTGAGTACGGTCACTTCCTGATGTGAAACCTGGTCCACACACACAGCCTGAGTACAGTCTCTTCTGGATGTGAAACCGGGTCCACACACACAGCCTGAGTACGGTCTCTTCCTGATGTGAAGCCTGGCCCACACACACAGCCTGAGTACGGTCACTTCTTGATGTGAAACCTGGTCCACACACACAGCCTGAGTACGGTCACTTCCTGATGTGAAACCTGGTCCACACACACAGCCTGAGTACGGTCTCTTCCTGATGTGAAACCTGGTCCACACACACAGCCTGAGTACGGTCTCTTCCTGATGTGGAGCCTGGTCCACACACACAGCCTGAGTACGGTCACTTCCTGATGTGAAGCCTGGTCCACACACATAGCCTGAGTACGGTCTCTTCCTGATGTGAAACCTGGTCCACACACACAGCCTGAGTACGCTCACTTCCTGATGTGAAACCTGGTCCACACACACAGCCTGAGTACGGTCTCTTCCTGATGTGAAACCTGGTCCACACACACAGCCTGAGTACGGTCACTTCCTGATGTGAAACCTGGTCCACACACACAGCCTGAGTACGGTCTCTTCCTGATGTGAAGCCTGATCCACACACACAGCCTGAGTACGGTCACTTCCTGATGTGAAACCTGGTCCACACACAGCCTGCGTACGGTCACTTCTTGATGTGAAGCCTGGTCCACACACACAGCCTGAGTACGGTCTCTTCCTGATGTGAAGCCTGGTCCACACACAGCCTGAGTACGGTCACTTCCTGATGTGAAACCTGGTCCACACACAGCCTGAGTACGGTCACTTCCTGATGTGAAGCCTGGGCCACACACACACAGTCTGAGCACAGTCTCTTCCTGATGTGAAGCCTGGTCCACACACACAGCCTGAGTACGGTCTCTTCCTGATGTGAAACCTGGTCCACACACACAACCTGAGTACGGTCTCTTCCTGATGTGAAACCTGGTCCGCACACACAGCCTGAGTACGGTCTCTTCCTGATGTGGAGCGTGGGCCACACACACAGCCTGTGTACGGTCACTTCCTGATGTGAAACCTGGTCCACACACACAGCCTGAGTACGGTCACTTCCTGATGTGAAACCTGGTCCACACACACAGCCTGAGTACGGTCTCTTCCTGATGTGAAGCCTGATCCACACACACAGCCTGAGTACGGTCACTTCCTGATGTGAAACCTGGTCCACACACAGCCTGCGTATGGTCACTTCCTGATGTGAAGCCTGGTCCACACACACAGCCTGAGTACGGTCTCTTCCTGATGTGAAGCCTGGTCCACACACAGCCTGAGTACGGTCACTTCCTGATGTGAAACCTGGTCCACACACACAGCCTGAGTACGGTCACTTCCTGATGTGAAACCTGGTCCACACACACAGCCTGAGTACGGTCTCTTCCTGATGTGAAGCCTGATCCACACACACAGCCTGAGTACGGTCACTTCCTGATGTGAAACCTGGTCCACACACAGCCTGCGTACGGTCACTTCCTGATGTGAAGCCTGGTCCACACACACAGCCTGAGTACGGTCTCTTCCTGATGTGAAACCTGGTCCACACACAGCCTGAGTACGGTCACTTCCTGATGTGAAACCTGGTCCACACACAGCCTGAGTACGGTCACTTCCTGATGTGAAGCCTGGGCCACACACACACAGTCTGAGCACAGTCTCTTCCTGATGTGAAGCCTGGTCCACACACACAGCCTGAGTACGGTCTCTTCCTGATGTGAAACCTGGTCCACACACACAACCTGAGTACGGTCTCTTCCTGATGTGAAACCTGGTCCGTACACACAGCCTGAGTACGGTCTCTTCCTGATGTGGAGCGTGGGCCACACACACAGCCTGAGTACGGTCACTTCCTGATGTGAAACCTGGTCCACACACACAGCCTGAGTACGGTCTCTTCCTGATGTGGAGCCTGGGCCACACACACAGCCTGAGTACGGTCACTTCCTGATGTGAAACCTGGTCCACACACACAGCCTGAGTACGGTCTCTTCCTGATGTGGAGCCTGGGCCACACACACAGCCTGAGTACGGTCACTTCCTGATGTGAAACCTGGGCCACACACACAGCCTGAGTACGGTCTCTTCCTGATGTGAAACCTGGTCCACACACAGCCTGAGTACGGTCACTTCCTGATGTGAAGCCTGGGCCACACACACAGCCTGAGTACGGTCTCTTCCTGATGTGAAACCTGGTCCACACACACAGCCTGAGTACAGTCACTTCCTGATGTGAAACCTGGGCCACACACACAGCCTGAGTACAGTCACTTCCTGATGTGAAACCTGGTCCACACACACAGCCTGAGTACGGTCACTTCCTGATGTGAAGCCTGGGCCACACACACACAGCCTGAGCACGGTCACTTCCTGATGTGAAGCCTGGTGCACACACACAGCCTGAGTACGGTCTCTTCCTGATGTGAAAACTGGTCCACACACACAGCCTGAGTACGGTCTCTTCCTGATGTGAAACCTGGTCCACACACACAGCCTGAGTACGGTCTCTTCCTGATGTGGAGCCTGGGCCAGACACACAGCCTGAGTACGGTCACTTCCTGATGTGAAACCTGGTCCACACACACAGCCTGAGTACGGTCTCTTCCTGATGTGGAGCCTGGGCCACACACACAGCCTGAGTACGGTCACTTCCTGATGTGAAACCTGGTCCACACACACAGCCTGAGTACGGTCTCTTCCTGATGTGGAGCCTGGGCCACACACACAGCCTGAGTACGGTCACTTCCTGATGTGAAACCTGGTCCACACACACAGCCTGAGTACGGTCACTTCCTGATGTGAAACCTGGGCCACACACACAGCCTGAGTACGGTCTCTTCCTGATGTGAAACCTGGTCCACACACACCTGAGTACGGTCACTTCCTGATGTGAAGCCTGGGCCACACCCACAGCCTGAGTACGGTCTCTTCCTGATGTGAAGCCTGGCCCACACACAGCCTGAGTACGGTCACTTCCTGATGTGAAAACTGGTCCACACACACAGCCTGAGTACGGTCACTTCCTGATGTGAAACCTGGTCCACACACACAGCCTGAATACGGTCACTTCCTGATGTGAAACCTGGTCCACACACACAGCCTGAGTACAGTCTCTTCCTGATGTGAAACCGGGTCCACACACACAGCCTGAGTACGGTCTCTTCCTGATGTGAAGCCTGGCCCACACACACAGCCTGAGTACGGTCTCTTACTGATGTGAAACCTGATCCACACACACAGCCTGAGTACGGTCACTTCCTGATGTGAAACCTGGTCCACACACACAGCCTGAGTACGGTCACTTCCTGATGTGAAACCTGGTCCACACACACAGCCTGAGTACGGTCTCTTCCTGATGTGAAACCTGGTCCACACACACAGCCTGAGTACGGTCTCTTCCTGATGTGAAACCTGGGCCACACACACAGCCTGAGTACGGTCACTCCTGATGTGGAGCCTGGTCCACACACACCCTGAGTACGGTCACTCCTGATGTGAAACCTGGTCCACACACACAGCCTGAGTACGGTCTCATTCTGATGTGAAACCTGGTCCACACACTCAGCCTGAGTACGGTCTCTTCCTGATGTGAAGCCTGGTCCACACACACAGCCTGAGTACGGTCTCTTCCTGATGTGAAACCTGGTCCACACACACAGCCTGAGTACGGTCACTCCCTGATGTGGAGCCTGGGCCACCCACACAGCCTGAGAACGGTCACTCCTGATGTGAAACCTGGTCCACACACACAGCCTGAGTACGGTCACTTCCTGATGTGAAACCTGGTCCACACACACAGCCTGAGTACGGTCACTTCCTGATGTGGAGCCTGGTCCACACACACAGCCTGAGTACGGTCTCTTCCTGATGTGAAACCTGGTCCACACACAGAGCCTGAGTACGGTCTCTTCCTGATGCAAAACCTGGTCCACACACACAGCCTGAGTACGGTCACTTCCTGATGTGAAACCTGGCCCACACACACAGCCTGAGTACGGTCACTTCCTGATGTGGAGCCTGGTCCACACACACAGCCTGAGTACGGTCTCTTCCTGATGTGAAGCCTGGTCCACACACACAGCCTGAGTATGGTCACTTCCTGATGTGAAACCTGGTCCACACACACAGCCTGAGTACGGTCTCTTCCTGATGTGAAACCTGGTCCACACACAGCCTGAGTACGGTCACTTCCTGATGTGAAACCTGGTCCACACACACAGCCTGAGTACAGTCTCTTCTGGATGTGAAACCGGGTCCACACACACAGCCTGAGTACGGTCTCTTCCTGATGTGAAGCCTGGCCCACACACACAGCCTGAGTACGGTCACTTCTTGATGTGAAACCTGGTCCACACACACAGCCTGAGTACGGTCACTTCCTGATGTGAAACCTGGTCCACACACACAGCCTGAGTACGGTCTCTTCCTGATGTGAAACCTGGTCCACACACACAGCCTGAGTACGGTCTCTTCCTGATGTGGAGCCTGGTCCACACACACAGCCTGAGTACGGTCACTTCCTGATGTGAAGCCTGGTCCACACACATAGCCTGAGTACGGTCTCTTCCTGATGTGAAACCTGGTCCACACACACAGCCTGAGTACGCTCACTTCCTGATGTGAAACCTGGTCCACACACACAGCCTGAGTACGGTCTCTTCCTGATGTGAAACCTGGTCCACACACACAGCCTGAGTACGGTCACTTCCTGATGTGAAACCTGGTCCACACACACAGCCTGAGTACGGTCTCTTCCTGATGTGAAACCTGGTCCACACACACAGCCTGAGTACGGTCTCTTCCTGATGTGAAGCCTGATCCACACACACAGCCTGAGTACGGTCACTTCCTGATGTGAAACCTGGTCCACACACAGCCTGCGTACGGTCACTTCTTGATGTGAAGCCTGGTCCACACACACAGCCTGAGTACGGTCTCTTCCTGATGTGAAGCCTGGTCCACACACAGCCTGAGTACGGTCACTTCCTGATGTGAAACCTGGTCCACACACAGCCTGAGTACGGTCACTTCCTGATGTGAAGCCTGGGCCACACACACACAGTCTGAGCACAGTCTCTTCCTGATGTGAAGCCTGGTCCACACACACAGCCTGAGTACGGTCTCTTCCTGATGTGAAACCTGGTCCACACACACAACCTGAGTACGGTCTCTTCATGATGTGAAACCTGGTCCGCACACACAGCCTGAGTACGGTCTCTTCCTGATGTGGAGCGTGGGCCACACACACAGCCTGTGTACGGTCACTTCCTGATGTGAAACCTGGTCCACACACACAGCCTGAGTACGGTCACTTCCTGATGTGAAACCTGGTCCACACACACAGCCTGAGTACGGTCTCTTCCTGATGTGAAGCCTGATCCACACACACAGCCTGAGTACGGTCACTTCCTGATGTGAAACCTGGTCCACACACAGCCTGCGTATGGTCACTTCCTGATGTGAAGCCTGGTCCACACACACAGCCTGAGTACGGTCTCTTCCTGATGTGAAGCCTGGTCCACACACAGCCTGAGTACGGTCACTTCCTGATGTGAAACCTGGTCCACACACACAGCCTGAGTACGGTCACTTCCTGATGTGAAACCTGGTCCACACACACAGCCTGAGTACGGTCTCTTCCTGATGTGAAGCCTGATCCACACACACAGCCTGAGTACGGTCACTTCCTGATGTGAAACCTGGTCCACACACAGCCTGCGTACGGTCACTTCCTGATGTGAAGCCTGGTCCACACACACAGCCTGAGTACGGTCTCTTCCTGATGCGAAACCTGGTCCACACACAGCCTGAGTACGGTCACTTCCTGATGTGAAACCTGGTCCACACACAGCCTGAGTACGGTCACTTCCTGATGTGAAGCCTGGGCCACACACACACAGTCTGAGCACAGTCTCTTCCTGATGTGAAGCCTGGCCCACACACACAGCCTGAGTACGGTCACTTCTTGATGTGAAACCTGGTCCACACACACAGCCTGAGTACGGTCACTTCCTGATGTGAAACCTGGTCCACACACACAGCCTGAGTACGGTCTCTTCCTGATGTGAAACCTGGTCCACACGCACAGCCTGAGTACGGTCTCTTCCTGATGTGGAGCCTGGTCCACACACACAGCCTGAGTACGGTCACTTCCTGATGTGAAGCCTGGTCCACACACATAGCCTGAGTACGGTCTCTTCCTGATGTGAAACCTGGTCCACACACACAGCCTGAGTACGCTCACTTCCTGATGTGAAACCTGGTCCACACACACAGCCTGAGTACGGTCTCTTCCTGATGTGAAACCTGGTCCACACACACAGCCTGAGTACGGTCACTTCCTGATGTGAAACCTGGTCCACACACACAGCCTGAGTACGGTCTCTTCCTGATGTGAAGCCTGATCCACACACACAGCCTGAGTACGGTCACTTCCTGATGTGAAACCTGGTCCACACACAGCCTGCGTACGGTCACTTCTTGATGTGAAGCCTGGTCCACACACACAGCCTGAGTACGGTCTCTTCCTGATGTGAAGCCTGGTCCACACACAGCCTGAGTACAGTCACTTCCTGATGTGAAACCTGGTCCACACACAGCCTGAGTACGGTCACTTCCTGATGTGAAGCCTGGGCCACACACACACAGTCTGAGCACAGTCTCTTCCTGATGTGAAGCCTGGTCCACACACACAGCCTGAGTACGGTCTCTTCCTGATGTGAAACCTGGTCCACACACACAACCTGAGTACGGTCTCTTCCTGATGTGAAACCTGGTCCGCACACACAGCCTGAGTACGGTCTCTTCCTGATGTGGAGCGTGGGCCACACACACAGCCTGTGTACGGTCACTTCCTGATGTGAAACCTGGTCCACACACACAGCCTGAGTACGGTCACTTCCTGATGTGAAACCTGGTCCACACACACAGCCTGAGTACGGTCTCTTCCTGATGTGAAGCCTGATCCACACACACAGCCTGAGTACGGTCACTTCCTGATGTGAAACCTGGTCCACACACAGCCTGCGTATGGTCACTTCCTGATGTGAAGCCTGGTCCACACACACAGCCTGAGTACGGTCTCTTCCTGATGTGAAGCCTGGTCCACACACAGCCTGAGTACGGTCACTTCCTGATGTGAAACCTGGTCCACACACACAGCCTGAGTACGGTCACTTCCTGATGTGAAACCTGGTCCACACACACAGCCTGAGTACGGTCTCTTCCTGATGTGAAGCCTGATCCACACACACAGCCTGAGTACGGTCACTTCCTGATGTGAAACCTGGTCCACACACAGCCTGCGTACGGTCACTTCCTGATGTGAAGCCTGGTCCACACACACAGCCTGAGTACGGTCTCTTCCTGATGTGAAACCTGGTCCACACACAGCCTGAGTACGGTCACTTCCTGATGTGAAACCTGGTCCACACACAGCCTGAGTACGGTCACTTCCTGATGTGAAGCCTGGGCCACACACACACAGTCTGAGCACAGTCTCTTCCTGATGTGAAGCCTGGTCCACACACACAGCCTGAGTACGGTCTCTTCCTGATGTGAAACCTGGTCCACACACACAACCTGAGTACGGTCTCTTCCTGATGTGAAACCTGGTCCGTACACACAGCCTGAGTACGGTCTCTTCCTGATGTGGAGCGTGGGCCACACACACAGCCTGAGTACGGTCACTTCCTGATGTGAAACCTGGTCCACACACACAGCCTGAGTACGGTCTCTTCCTGATGTGGAGCCTGGGCCACACACACAGCCTGAGTACGGTCACTTCCTGATGTGAAACCTGGTCCACACACACAGCCTGAGTACGGTCTCTTCCTGATGTGGAGCCTGGGCCACACACACAGCCTGAGTACGGTCACTTCCTGATGTGAAACCTGGGCCACACACACAGCCTGAGTACGGTCTCTTCCTGATGTGAAACCTGGTCCACACACAGCCTGAGTACGGTCACTTCCTGATGTGAAGCCTGGGCCACACACACAGCCTGAGTACGGTCTCTTCCTGATGTGAAACCTGGTCCACACACACAGCCTGAGTACAGTCACTTCCTGATGTGAAACCTGGGCCACACACACAGCCTGAGTACGGTCTCTTCCTGATGTGAAGCCTGATCCACACACACAGCCTGAGTACGGTCACTTCCTGATGTGAAACCTGGTCCACACACAGCCTGAGTACGGTCACTTCCTGATGTGAAGCCTGGGCCACACACACACAGTCTGAGCACAGTCTCTTCCTGATGTGAAGCCTGGTCCACACACACAGCCTGAGTACGGTCTCTTCCTGATGTGAAACCTGGTCCACACACACAACCTGAGTACGGTCTCTTCCTGATGTGAAACCTGGTCCGCACACACAGCCTGAGTACGGTCTCTTCCTGATGTGGAGCGTGGGCCACACACACAGCCTGAGTACGGTCACTTCCTGATGTGAAACCTGGTCCACACACACAGCCTGAGTACGGTCACTTCCTATGTGAAACCTGGTCCACACACACAGCCTGAGTACGGTCTCTTCCTGATGTGAAGCCTGATCCACACACACAGCCTGAGTACGGTCACTTCCTGATGTGAAACCTGGTCCACACACAGCCTGCGTATGGTCACTTCCTGATGTGAAGCCTGGTCCACACACACAGCCTGAGTACGGTCACTTCCTGATGTGAAGCCTGGTCCACACACATAGCCTGAGTACGGTCTCTTCCTGATGTGAAACCTGGTCCACACACACTGCCTGAGTACAGTCACTTCCTGATGTGAAACCTGGGCCACACACACAGCCTGAGTACAGTCACTTCCTGATGTGAAACCTGGTCCACACACACAGCCTGAGTACGGTCACTTCCTGATGTGAAGCCTGGGCCACACACACACAGCCTGAGCACGGTCACTTCCTGATGTGAAGCCTGGTGCACACACACAGCCTGAGTACGGTCTCTTCCTGATGTGAAAACTGGTCCACACACACAGCCTGAGTACGGTCTCTTCCTGATGTGAAACCTGGTCCACACACACAGCCTGAGTACGGTCTCTTCCTGATGTGGAGCCTGGGCCAGACACACAGCCTGAGTACGGTCACTTCCTGATGTGAAACCTGGTCCACACACACAGCCTGAGTACGGTCTCTTCCTGATGTGGAGCCTGGGCCACACACACAGCCTGAGTACGGTCACTTCCTGATGTGAAACCTGGTCCACACACACAGCCTGAGTACGGTCTCTTCCTGATGTGGAGCCTGGGCCACACACACAGCCTGAGTACGGTCACTTCCTGATGTGAAACCTGGTCCACACACACAGCCTGAGTACGGTCACTTCCTGATGTGAAACCTGGGCCACACACACAGCCTGAGTACGGTCACTTCCTGATGTGAAAACTGGTCCACACACACAGCCTGAGTACGGTCACTTCCTGATGTGAAACCTGGTCCACACACACAGCCTGAATACGGTCACTTCCTGATGTGAAACCTGGTCCACACACACAGCCTGAGTACAGTCTCTTCCTGATGTGAAACCGGGTCCACACACACAGCCTGAGTACGGTCTCTTCCTGATGTGAAGCCTGGCCCACACACACAGCCTGAGTACGGTCTCTTACTGATGTGAAACCTGATCCACACACACAGCCTGAGTACGGTCACTTCCTGATGTGAAACCTGGTCCACACACACCCTGAGTACGGTCACTCCTGATGTGAAACCTGGTCCACACACACAGCCTGAGCACGGTCTCATTCTGATGTGAAACCTGGTCCACACACTCAGCCTGAGTACGGTCTCTTCCTGATGTGAAGCCTGGTCCACACACACAGCCTGAGTACGGTCTCTTCCTGATGTGAAACCTGGTCCACACACACAGCCTGAGTACGGTCACTCCCTGATGTGGAGCCTGGGCCACCCACACAGCCTGAGTACGGTCACTTCCTGATGTGAAACCTGGCCCACACACACAGCCTGAGTACGGTCACTTCCTGATGTGGAGCCTGGTCCACACACACAGCCTGAGTACGGTCTCTTCCTGATGTGAAGCCTGGTCCACACACACAGCCTGAGTATGGTCACTTCCTGATGTGAAACCTGGTCCACACACACAGCCTGAGTACGGTCACTTCCTGATGTGAAACCTGGTCCACACACAGCCTGAGTACGGTCACTTCCTGATGTGAAACCTGGTCCACACACACAGCCTGAGTACAGTCTCTTCTGGATGTGAAACCGGGTCCACACACACAGCCTGAGTACGGTCTCTTCCTGATGTGAAGCCTGGCCCACACACACAGCCTGAGTACGGTCACTTCTTGATGTGAAACCTGGTCCACACACACAGCCTGAGTACGGTCACTTCCTGATGTGAAACCTGGTCCACACACACAGCCTGAGTACGGTCTCTTCCTGATGTGAAACCTGGTCCACACACACAGCCTGAGTACGGTCTCTTCCTGATGTGGAGCCTGGTCCACACACACAGCCTGAGTACGGTCACTTCCTGATGTGAAGCCTGGTCCACACACATAGCCTGAGTACGGTCACTTCCTGATGTGAAACCTGGTCCACACACACAGCCTGAGTACGCTCACTTCCTGATGTGAAACCTGGTCCACACACACAGCCTGAGTACGGTCTCTTCCTGATGTGAAACCTGGTCCACACACACAGCCTGAGTACGGTCACTTCCTGATGTGAAACCTGGTCCACACACACAGCCTGAGTACGGTCTCTTCCTGATGTGAAGCCTGATCCACACACACAGCCTGAGTACGGTCACTTCCTGATGTGAAACCTGGTCCACACACAGCCTGCGTACGGTCACTTCTTGATGTGAAGCCTGGTCCACACACACAGCCTGAGTACGGTCTCTTCCTGATGTGAAGCCTGGTCCACACACAGCCTGAGTACGGTCACTTCCTGATGTGAAACCTGGTCCACACACAGCCTGAGTACGGTCACTTCCTGATGTGAAGCCTGGGCCACACACACACAGTCTGAGCACAGTCTCTTCCTGATGTGAAGCCTGGTCCACACACACAGCCTGAGTACGGTCTCTTCCTGATGTGAAACCTGGTCCACACACACAACCTGAGTACGGTCTCTTCCTGATGTGAAACCTGGTCCGCACACACAGCCTGAGTACGGTCTCTTCCTGATGTGGAGCGTGGGCCACACACACAGCCTGTGTACGGTCACTTCCTGATGTGAAACCTGGTCCACACACACAGCCTGAGTACGGTCACTTCCTGATGTGAAACCTGGTCCACACACACAGCCTGAGTACGGTCTCTTCCTGATGTGAAGCCTGATCCACACACACAGCCTGAGTACGGTCACTTCCTGATGTGAAACCTGGTCCACACACAGCCTGCGTATGGTCACTTCCTGATGTGAAGCCTGGTCCACACACACAGCCTGAGTACGGTCTCTTCCTGATGTGAAGCCTGGTCCACACACAGCCTGAGTACGGTCACTTCCTGATGTGAAACCTGGTCCACACACACAGCCTGAGTACGGTCACTTCCTGATGTGAAACCTGGTCCACACACACAGCCTGAGTACGGTCTCTTCCTGATGTGAAGCCTGATCCACACACACAGCCTGAGTACGGTCACTTCCTGATGTGAAACCTGGTCCACACACAGCCTGCGTACGGTCACTTCCTGATGTGAAGCCTGGTCCACACACACAGCCTGAGTACGGTCTCTTCCTGATGTGAAACCTGGTCCACACACAGCCTGAGTACGGTCACTTCCTGATGTGAAACCTGGTCCACACACAGCCTGAGTACGGTCTCTTCCTGATGTGAAACCTGGTCCGTACACACAGCCTGAGTACGGTCTCTTCCTGATGTGGAGCGTGGGCCACACACACAGCCTGAGTACGGTCACTTCCTGATGTGAAACCTGGTCCACACACACAGCCTGAGTACGGTCTCTTCCTGATGTGGAGCCTGGGCCACACACACAGCCTGAGTACGGTCACTTCCTGATGTGAAACCTGGTCCACACACACAGCCTGAGTACGGTCTCTTCCTGATGTGGAGCCTGGGCCACACACACAGCCTGAGTACGGTCACTTCCTGATGTGAAACCTGGGCCACACACACAGCCTGAGTACGGTCTCTTCCTGATGTGAAACCTGGTCCACACACAGCCTGAGTACGGTCACTTCCTGATGTGAAGCCTGGGCCACACACACAGCCTGAGTACGGTCTCTTCCTGATGTGAAACCTGGTCCACACACACAGCCTGAGTACAGTCACTTCCTGATGTGAAACCTGGGCCACACACACAGCCTGAGTACAGTCACTTCCTGATGTGAAACCTGGTCCACACACACAGCCTGAGTACGGTCACTTCCTGATGTGAAGCCTGGGCCACACACACACAGCCTGAGCACGGTCACTTCCTGATGTGAAGCCTGGTGCACACACACAGCCTGAGTACGGTCTCTTCCTGATGTGAAAACTGGTCCACACACACAGCCTGAGTACGGTCTCTTCCTGATGTGAAACCTGGTCCACACACACAGCCTGAGTACGGTCTCTTCCTGATGTGGAGCCTGGGCCAGACACACAGCCTGAGTACGGTCACTTCCTGATGTGAAACCTGGTCCACACACACAGCCTGAGTACGGTCTCTTCCTGATGTGGAGCCTGGGCCACACACACAGCCTGAGTACGGTCACTTCCTGATGTGAAACCTGGTCCACACACACAGCCTGAGTACGGTCTCTTCCTGATGTGGAGCCTGGGCCACACACACAGCCTGAGTACGGTCACTTCCTGATGTGAAACCTGGTCCACACACACAGCCTGAGTACGGTCACTTCCTGATGTGAAACCTGGGCCACACACACAGCCTGAGTACGGTCTCTTCCTGATGTGAAACCTGGTCCACACACACCTGAGTACGGTCACTTCCTGATGTGAAGCCTGGGCCACACCCACAGCCTGAGTACGGTCTCTTCCTGATGTGAAGCCTGGCCCACACACAGCCTGAGTACGGTCACTTCCTGATGTGAAAACTGGTCCACACACACAGCCTGAGAACGGTCACTTCCTGATGTGAAACCTGGTCCACATACACAGCCTGAATACGGTCACTTCCTGATGTGAAACCTGGTCCACACACACAGCCTGAGTACAGTCTCTTCCTGATGTGAAACCGGGTCCACACACACAGCCTGAGTACGGTCTCTTCCTGATGTGAAGCCTGGCCCACACACACAGCCTGAGTACGGTCTCTTACTGATGTGAAACCTGATCCACACACACAGCCTGAGTACGGTCACTTCCTGATGTGAAACCTGGTCCACACACACAGCCTGAGTACGGTCACTTCCTGATGTGAAACCTGGTCCACACACACAGCCTGAGTACGGTCTCTTCCTGATGTGAAACCTGGTCCACACACACAGCCTGAGTACGGTCTCTTCCTGATGTGAAACCTGGGCCACACACACAGCCTGAGTACGGTCACTCCTGATGTGGAGCCTGGTCCACACACACCCTGAGTACGGTCACTCCTGATGTGAAACCTGGTCCACACACACAGCCTGAGTACGGTCTCATTCTGATGTGAAACCTGGTCCACACACTCAGCCTGAGTACGGTCTCTTCCTGATGTGAAGCCTGGTCCACACACACAGCCTGAGTACGGTCTCTTCCTGATGTGAAACCTGGTCCACACACACAGCCTGAGTACGGTCACTCCCTGATGTGGAGCCTGGGCCACCCACACAGCCTGAGTACGGTCACTCTTGATGTGAAACCTGGTCCACACACACAGCCTGAGTACGGTCACTTCCTGATGTGAAACCTGGTCCACACACACAGCCTGAGTACGGTCACTTCCTGATGTGGAGCCTGGTCCACACACACAGCCTGAGTACGGTCTCTTCCTGATGTGAAACCTGGTCCACACACAGAGCCTGAGTACGGTCACTTCCTGATGTGAAACCTGGTCCACACACACAGCCTGAGTACGGTCACTTCCTGATGTGAAACCTGGTCCACACACACAGCCTGAGTACGGTCTCTTCCTGATGTGAAACCTGGTCCACACTGTAGAGGGTGCCATCTCCGCTACTCCACTACTGGGCCGATATCTGGGGTTCGAATATCTGTGTGTGTCTCTCTCCAGCTGGCACTGAAACTTCAGAGGCCAGGGGATGTCGCACTGGGACACTTCCACTGAAGAGAGCACTGATTCAAGCCTGCCGTTTATTCCTAACCGACAGCCTGAGACTTATATCACACAGATCTCCAGACCCCTACCAATACCCAGGTGATTCTCTCTCTTGCCGGTGGTGCAACAGCCACCCGGTTCCTACTCCACTAGAGTAGCTTTCCCAAGAGAGAGAATAGGACACTGCTGTTTATTCCCTAACCAGCAGTCTGTCCTGAGTGAATCGCTCAAGATGACCCTCGATTCCTGAACCCGGAATTAAGGTGAGGAGTATTTTAACGATGACTTGGTCAGAGATCGCTGGTGAAGGATTGAAGAATTTAAACGACTCCAATTAGCATCAAATCAAGATTTATTGTAAACCCAGGTCAAAATCATCAACAGAAGAAACACAGTAAAATCTTATGCTCTAATACAACTAAGTCTATTCAAAAGGTAATATAGCGGACACAACGAAAATTCTTACAGTTACACAGGTTTTAGCAAAATCACAAGACACAAAACAAGTTCCCTTCCCCAAAGCCTCAACCACTATTAAGATCAAGGGAGTTTCGCAAGCTGCTGCGGGTTACTTACGGTCACAGGCTGCAGAGGTCAAGTCAGGGGTGCAGAGGTCGAGCCAGGAACGAAGAGACCCCCACTCGAAAACACAGCCCCTTTTATATAGTTATACCTGGCTTTGTTCTGTGATCGGCCAGCCCCTTTTGCATTGAAAAGGTAGGTTTTCAAAGTTCCCGCTGGTCCCGCCCCCTTTGGGCCGGTCAGAGCTGTATGTTTCCGGGGTATTCCTTGCAGGTCCGCTTCTTCCAGCTAGGCAGACCTGCGCGATTTGAATTTGGCGCTGGCTCCGCCCCCTTCTTTCAGTGAGTTTCTGCCGGTAGCTCCTGTCAAGATTGGAGTACCTCCCCCAGGTCCGCCTCCAACTTGGTTTTTTCTGCCGGTAGCTTCTGTCAAGCTTGGAGTACCTCCCCCAGGTCCGCCTCCAACTTGGTTTTTTTCAGACCTGCGCGATTTGAATTTGGCGCTGGCTCCGCCCCCCTTCTCCCAGTGAGTTTCTGCCGGTAGCTCCTGTCAAGATTGGAGTACCTCCCCCAGGTCCGCCTCCAACTTGGCTTTTCTCTACCGCTGATTTTCTAGGGGCTTTTCCAGCGCAATATGCTGGACTCAGACAGTCTGATTTCTAGTTTTAATGAGGTTAGGCTCTTGTGTGGAGAATTTCAGTGTCTTCCAGCTGCTCCGGAGATGGCTGCTGTTCTCACCTCGCTATGTTGATGGGGTGCTAATTGGATTCTGCTCTGGTGGAGGCCAGGTCATTTACATTTGCATGGGGCTATGACCATCCCATTGTCCTGCTTGCATGCAAGCCTCCTGTGTATTCCCGTGCCCCTTTGTCTGTGTCTTGATGTTATCTTGTTTGTCTGGCTCCTTCTTCCTTGTAGCTCCTAGGGGGGTGTTTGTACATGTTTATGTATTTATGCCCTTACTCAGCTCAGCGGGCCAAGCCTGCTGGGAAAACTGGTTCTGTTCCCTTGGCTGGAAAGTCGGTTTACAGTCTCTGAGTTTCTCCAAAAAGGGCCGAATTGCCCGAAAACCTTACAGATGCCCCTTCGATACGTCCCTACATGCTTGGACCGTATCGACACAGGTGAAGGGCAATTATTTCCTTTTGTGTGGACCGCAGGTCCCCCCCTCAGCAACATGCGAAATTACAATTCCCAAGACAGTTCCCTTAGTCTAGGCTACCCCTGGTTTCAATGAAAGGGAGAGACAAGACCATATCTAATTTAAACACACAGTAACATATACACATTTCACCGGAACCCCAAACGTAAGGGTCCCTGTACATATATCACAATCAAGTACACATTTCACCGGAACCCCAAACGTAAGGGTCCCTGTAACCCGCGAATCCATACAACTATTTCATCTGTTTATTTCACCAAGGATCCTCCTTTCTTGGCTGCACTTCGCTTCTTCCCGATGAGGGCTCTTCATTTACTCTCCATCGTCGATACCTGCAGCTGAGAGGTTTAGTCCAACTGAGGCGACAGCACAATGTACCCCCTGTACAACATTTCCTTTGTGGGGCAAACACTAAACCATTCTCAGGCCCTCCCCTGGTGGTGATCGGACAGTTGTGAGGGTCGATCGGTTGGGCTGTGGGCAGGGGTCGCTTTACCTGAACCAGCAGTTCGGTAGCTTCTACAGTCATCCCTTCCCTGGGCGTTACACATCCCTCCCCACTGTGGTCAATTTATCCCGTTCCCTGGGTTCTGCCACCACCTTACAAAAGTGATTAATGCCCCTTGTGGACATGCCTTGGTAGATCCCCATGAACACCAATAAATGCCCCGGTCAGAAGCCCACCCCTTATCCCCGCAAACGGTGATCCTACCCGGTGACCCCGTGATGGTCCGTTAGGTGTTGGTGTCCAGTCCGTTCCCAGTCCGAGGACCGATCCCTCATGTCCAGCCTCAGCTTCCTGGGCCACCACCATCTCCCCAAAGGAACGTCCCCCTCACAGGTTAAACACACCCGCCTGCCCCCAGTCACCCTAACCCGGTCAGTCGAAGGACTCTTCTGTCTCGCCTCTGCGGAGTTCTCCCGGTCCCACCATCGCCAAGATCAGCAAACTCCACATCGTCGGGTGCCCCATCTGTAAAAACAAAACACATTCTTGCCTCTACAGCCCTACCTACCTTGAAGTGCATGGGTGCTATCCAGTGGCAGCAGCAGCTCCCGCTTTGAAGTTGCCGCAGCCTGTCTGGGGTTCTGTGTTTACAGCCCGGCTCCCCAGGGTCCTAGTGCCTGCCGCTATCCGATGGCAGCAGCAGCTCCTGCTTTGAAGTTGCCGCAGCCTGTCTGGGGTTCTGTGTTTTACAGCCCGGCTGCACCAGGGTCCTAGTGCCTGGTGCTTCATCATTTTACCCTTGCACCAGGCGCTTCTGTGTTCCCACGATCCTAAATACTTCACACACAACTACACACTAATTAGAACTAACAGGGGGGGGAATGCTATATACAATGCCACCCGTCTCCGGGTGGCCAAATTAAAACTGTGCCCCGCTAAACTGGGGCAGTTCACCTGTTTGGTCCAACGGCTCGGGCCAGACCGTCCCCTCCCGGGGGTTCGGGCTGCCCCTTGCCTCTCCTTTCCCAACAGGGTTCGGTGATCCCTCATCGCTCCCTTCCCCTCTGGCCCCCTTACTGCGGGACCGGGTGACAGGGAGGTGTGATGGGGACCATCTTACCGGGGGCTTGGAGACCCGATTGCTCCCTCGTCCCCCGACTGGTTCCCAAGCCCAAGGTGATACCTCCACTTCCTCCGCCTCCTTAGCCTCTATACTAAGGCAGGCTGCCTGACCCACAGGTAAGGGCTTGGGAATCGTTCCTGTCCCTGGGCTGGGTGCTTGCAGCACTGTCGGTCTCTTTGGGACTGCCCCTTCGGGACAGCACCTTGTCACCGGTTGTGTGACCGTGGAGTCAGGGACCTCCCCCACCGTCGTTAATTCTACGGGGGGTTTCTCCACTACCACCCCCCGTCTTCCCCCCACCTTGCTCTTTTTTGTCCTTATGGGGTGGAACAATTTAAATTGACTGATGTGGCGTTCGCATGGGTCCCACCTTAAGGGATTTAAACTGCAAATCGCCCCTGAGGCAGCCTCCAGAATGGGACCCTGCACCTGGACCGGACCAGGGTCTGGGGCTAGAACTACCCCTGCGCTCCCTTTTTCCTGAGGCTGCTCCCTGGGTAGTCATACGGGTTCTTGTGGTGTTGGTGCGGGCAGGCCCTGGCCCGTTGCCATTGCCACCTGTCCTGAGCCTTGCAAAAGGGCTAAAATTTTACTTATTTCGATGGTTCCCGGGGCAGCTGCTCCTACCGCCGGGGTCTGACTCTCTACTGCGGGAGCCCTCTCCTGCTTGCTAGGGTTTCTACATTCCCTCTTGAAATGCCCGGCCTTCCCACACCCGTAGCATACCGGTTTCTCGTCGGAGGTCCGGGTGCCCACATGCTTCCACTCTCTCTTAGGGGCTGCTGGCGCGATTTCATGCACCCTACCCTTAAGGGGCTTGTCCTCACCCCTCTCCCCATTACGATATGCAAGGGTGAGTTTCCTAAGGACCTCTGCCTCATTAAGGTCCGGACTCTGCGGGTCGAACCAGTGTTCGGCCTTTGCCCTAACGTGAGGGAGACAGTTAGCTACGAGGGTCTTCAGCCAGTGGGCTGTTCTCTCATCTAAATTCTGCCTATCCGCGGGAGCCCCACACGCCTCCACATAGACAGTCCACAGCCTGTCTGCGAACATAGTGGGAGATTCCCCTGGTTGCTGCTTGGTTTCCCCCACCCTCATGAAAGGGCTCCCCAGATTCAAGCCCATTGCCTCCAGAACAGCAGTCTGTGCTGCCGCCCAGGTGTCAGGTCTTCCCCCATTCCCAGAGGTCACTGTCCTGCATAGCTGGGCATCTAGGGTTATCAGGAGCATCTTTATTTGCTCCCCTTCGTCGCAGTCATTGATGTTGGCAGCCTGTTCCACCTCCATAAAATGCAGCGACGGATCCCCCTTTGGAGTTAGTCTGGGAACGTGGGCCACCATCCCCCTGAGCGCGGATGCCCCATGAGGAACGATAATGTCGCCCTCAACCGGTCCCCTGTTTGCCATCCCCGCCGGGGGACCATACCTTCTTTGCCTGACAGGGCACATCTGCCCTACCTGGGGTTCCTGCTCCTCCTCCCCACTGTCCAGCTCTCCTGCCTCGTTGGGTAGCCCCCCTGTCCCCGGGCTAACTACCCATATAGGAGACGCCGCTATCTGGGGATACACCACTGACCCCCCTTGGACCTGCCCCTGACCGGGCGGTCCAAACCCTACCTGCTGACCCGGCCCCATCACCGGCATCCCAGGCAGCGGTCTGTCCCCATCCCATGGGGACCCACATACGAAACCAGGCGGACACGCCGCCAGCTGGGGGTACCCTGCCGACCCCCCTTGGACTTGCTCCTGAACGTGCAGTCCGATCCCCCCCTGCCGACCCGGACACAATCCCGGTGCCTCAGGAGGCGGTCTATTCCCCTTGGCCTTTGGGGAATCATCCGCTGCGAGGAGCACCTTGCCCCTAGGGAACCCCCCTGGACCTACCAGGTGTATCTGTCCCCTGAACCTGGACAAGGCCTCCTCCAACTCCGTTATTCGTGCCTGGCACGGCCCATGGGCACAGTCCCCTACTTCCTCGCGAGCCACTCGGTATGCTGCCTGGATGTCCCGGTACTTCCCCTCCAGCTTCCTACACTGCTCTGTACTCCGAGCATAGAGTCCCTGGAGCCTCCGTTCCTTTTCTTTACCCTCCACTATCTGGCAGTGGAGATAGTCCTTCTCACATCTGTTAGACTCGCTTTCCTGTTTCATTTCTGCCACTTCCCCCCGCAGTCGTTCCGCTGCGCTAGCCTCCTGCTCTAACTCTTCGATTCTTTGCTCTGCGTTGACTACCTGCTGAGACAGGCAAACCAGCCAAACTGCCTTCTCCAAGTGCCTTTTGTGCGCCTTGCTTTCTGTCCATGCAGCAGCTGCCATTACCGGTTGCTCCGCATTGATCAATTCTGAGACCCAAGGTTTGGTGAGGTTGACCTTTTGCCACAAATATGAGGATATTCTCTCCTCCATTTTGCTTCGTTCCCTCACCCCCTCTGCCAAGTCACATACTCCAAACCACCGGGCTCCTGCCCCGGTCGCCATTGTAGAGGGTGCCATCTCCGCTACTCCACTACTGGGCCGATATCTGGGGTTCGAATATCTGTGTGTGTCTCTCTCCAGCTGGCACTGAAACTTCAGAGGCCAGGGGATGTCGCACTGGGACACTTCCACTGAAGAGAGCACTGATTCAAGCCTGCCATTTATTCCTAACCGACAGCCTGAGACTTATATCACACAGATCTCCAGACCCCTACCAATACCCAGGTGATTCTCTCTCTTGCCGGTGGTGCAACAGCCACCCGGTTCCTACTCCACTAGAGTAGCTTTCCCAAGAGAGAGAATAGGACACTGCTGTTTATTCCCTAACCAGCAGTCTGTCCTGAGTGAATCGCTCAAGATGACCCTCGATTCCTGAACCCGGAATTAAGGTGAGGAGTATTTTAACGATGACTTGGTCAGAGATCGCTGGTGAAGGATTGAAGAATTTAAACGACTCCAATTAGCATCAAATCAAGATTTATTGTAAACCCAGGTCAAAATCATCAACAGAAGAAACACAGTAAAATCTTATGCTCTAATACAACTAAGTCTATTCAAAAGGTAATATAGCGGACACAACGAAAATTCTTACAGTTACACAGGTTTTAGCAAAATCACAAGACACAAAACAAGTTCCCTTCCCCAAAGCCTCAACCACTATTAAGATCAAGGGAGTTTCGCAAGCTGCTGCGGGTTACTTACGGTCACAGGCTGCAGAGGTCAAGTCAGGGGTGCAGAGGTCGAGCCAGGAACGAAGAGACCCCCACTCGAAAACACAGCCCCTTTTATATAGTTATACCTGGCTTTGTTCTGTGATCGGCCAGCCCCTTTTGCATTGAAAAGGTAGGTTTTCAAAGTTCCCGCTGGTCCCGCCCCCTTTGGGCCGGTCAGAGCTGTATGTTTCCGGGGTATTCCTTGCAGGTCCGCTTCTTCCAGCTAGGCAGACCTGCGCGATTTGAATTTGGCGCTGGCTCCGCCCCCTTCTTTCAGTGAGTTTCTGCCGGTAGCTCCTGTCAAGATTGGAGTACCTCCCCCAGGTCCGCCTCCAACTTGGTTTTTTCTGCCGGTAGCTTCTGTCAAGCTTGGAGTACCTCCCCCAGGTCCGCCTCCAACTTGGTTTTTTTCAGACCTGCGCGATTTGAATTTGGCGCTGGCTCCGCCCCCCTTCTCCCAGTGAGTTTCTGCCGGTAGCTCCTGTCAAGATTGGAGTACCTCCCCCAGGTCCGCCTCCAACTTGGCTTTTCTCTACCGCTGATTTTCTAGGGGCTTTTCCAGCGCAATATGCTGGACTCAGACAGTCTGATTTCTAGTTTTAATGAGGTTAGGCTCTTCTGTGGAGAATTTCAGTGTCTTCCAGCTGCTCCGGAGATGGCTGCTGTTCTCACCTCGCTATGTTGATGGGGTGCTAATTGGATTCTGCTCTGGTGGAGGCCAGGTCATTTACATTTGCATGGGGCTATGACCATCCCATTGTCCTGCTTGCATGCAAGCCTCCTGTGTATTCCCGTGCCCCTTTGTCTGTGTCTTGATGTTATCTTGTTTGTCTGGCTCCTTCTTCCTTGTAGCTCCTAGGGGGGTGTTTGTACATGTTTATGTATTTATGCCCTTACTCAGCTCAGCGGGCCAAGCCTGCTGGGAAAACTGGTTCTGTTCCCTTGGCTGGAAAGTCGGTTTACAGTCTCTGAGTTTCTCCAAAAAGGGCCGAATTGCCCGAAAACCTTACAACACACACAGCCTGAGTACGGTCTCTTCCTGATGTGAAACCTGGGCCACACACACAGCCTGAGTACGGTCACTCCTGATGTGGAGCCTGGTCCACACACACCCTGAGTACGGTCACTCCTGATGTGAAACCTGGTCCACACACACAGCCTGAGTACGGTCTCATTCTGATGTGAAACCTGGTCCACACACTCAGCCTGAGTACGGTCTCTTCCTGATGTGAAGCCTGGTCCACACACACAGCCTGAGTACGGTCTCTTCCTGATGTGAAACCTGGTCCACACACACAGCCTGAGTACGGTCACTCCCTGATGTGGAGCCTGGGCCACCCACACAGCCTGAGTACGGTCACTCCTGATGTGAAACCTGGTCCACACACACAGCCTGAGTACGGTCACTTCCTGATGTGAAACCTGGTCCACACACACAGCCTGAGTACGGTCACTTCCTGATGTGGAGCCTGGTCCACACACACAGCCTGAGTACGGTCTCTTCCTGATGTGAAACCTGGTCCACACACAGAGCCTGAGTACGGTCTCTTCCTGATGCAAAACCTGGTCCACACACACAGCCTGAGTACGGTCACTTCCTGATGTGAAACCTGGCCCACACACACAGCCTGAGTACGGTCACTTCCTGATGTGGAGCCTGGTCCACACACACAGCCTGAGTACGGTCTCTTCCTGATGTGAAGCCTGGTCCACACACACAGCCTGAGTATGGTCACTTCCTGATGTGAAACCTGGTCCACACACACAGCCTGAGTACGGTCTCTTCCTGATGTGAAACCTGGTCCACACACAGCCTGAGTACGGTCACTTCCTGATGTGAAACCTGGTCCACACACACAGCCTGAGTACAGTCTCTTCTGGATGTGAAACCGGGTCCACACACACAGCCTGAGTACGGTCTCTTCCTGATGTGAAGCCTGGCCCACACACACAGCCTGAGTACGGTCACTTCTTGATGTGAAACCTGGTCCACACACACAGCCTGAGTACGGTCACTTCCTGATGTGAAACCTGGTCCACACACACAGCCTGAGTACGGTCTCTTCCTGATGTGAAACCTGGTCCACACACACAGCCTGAGTACGGTCTCTTCCTGATGTGGAGCCTGGTCCACACACACAGCCTGAGTACGGTCACTTCCTGATGTGAAGCCTGGTCCACACACATAGCCTGAGTACGGTCTCTTCCTGATGTGAAACCTGGTCCACACACACAGCCTGAGTACGCTCACTTCCTGATGTGAAACCTGGTCCACACACACAGCCTGAGTACGGTCTCTTCCTGATGTGAAACCTGGTCCACACACACAGCCTGAGTACGGTCACTTCCTGATGTGAAACCTGGTCCACACACACAGCCTGAGTACGGTCTCTTCCTGATGTGAAGCCTGATCCACACACACAGCCTGAGTACGGTCACTTCCTGATGTGAAACCTGGTCCACACACAGCCTGCGTACGGTCACTTCTTGATGTGAAGCCTGGTCCACACACACAGCCTGAGTACGGTCTCTTCCTGTTGTGAAGCCTGGTCCACACACAGCCTGAGTACGGTTACTTCCTGATGTGAAACCTGGTCCACACACAGCCTGAGTACGGTCACTTCCTGATGTGAAGCCTGGGCCACACACACACAGTCTGAGCACAGTCTCTTCCTGATGTGAAGCCTGGTCCACACACACAGCCTGAGTACGGTCTCTTCCTGATGTGAAACCTGGTCCACACACACAACCTGAGTACGGTCTCTTCCTGATGTGAAACCTGGTCCGCACACACAGCCTGAGTACGGTCTCTTCCTGATGTGGAGCGTGGGCCACACACACAGCCTGTGTACGGTCACTTCCTGATGTGAAACCTGGTCCACACACACAGCCTGAGTACGGTCACTTCCTGATGTGAAACCTGGTCCACACACACAGCCTGAGTACGGTCTCTTCCTGATGTGAAGCCTGATCCACACACACAGCCTGAGTACGGTCACTTCCTGATGTGAAACCTGGTCCACACACAGCCTGCGTATGGTCACTTCCTGATGTGAAGCCTGGTCCACACACACAGCCTGAGTACGGTCTCTTCCTGATGTGAAGCCTGGTCCACACACAGCCTGAGTACGGTCACTTCCTGATGTGAAACCTGGTCCACACACACAGCCTGAGTACGGTCACTTCCTGATGTGAAACCTGGTCCACACACACAGCCTGAGTACGGTCTCTTCCTGATGTGAAGCCTGATCCACACACACAGCCTGAGTACGGTCACTTCCTGATGTGAAACCTGGTCCACACACAGCCTGCGTACGGTCACTTCCTGATGTGAAGCCTGGTCCACACACACAGCCTGAGTACGGTCTCTTCCTGATGTGAAACCTGGTCCACACACAGCCTGAGTACGGTCACTTCCTGATGTGAAACCTGGTCCACACACAGCCTGAGTACGGTCACTTCCTGATGTGAAGCCTGGGCCACACACACACAGTCTGAGCACAGTCTCTTCCTGATGTGAAGCCTGGCCCACACACACAGCCTGAGTACGGTCACTTCTTGATGTGAAACCTGGTCCACACACACAGCCTGAGTACGGTCACTTCCTGATGTGAAACCTGGTCCACACACACAGCCTGAGTACGGTCTCTTCCTGATGTGAAACCTGGTCCACACACACAGCCTGAGTACGGTCTCTTCCTGATGTGGAGCCTGGTCCACACACACAGCCTGAGTACGGTCACTTCCTGATGTGAAGCCTGGTCCACACACATAGCCTGAGTACGGTCTCTTCCTGATGTGAAACCTGGTCCACACACACAGCCTGAGTACGCTCACTTCCTGATGTGAAACCTGGTCCACACACACAGCCTGAGTACGGTCTCTTCCTGATGTGAAACCTGGTCCACACACACAGCCTGAGTACGGTCACTTCCTGATGTGAAACCTGGTCCACACACACAGCCTGAGTACGGTCTCTTCCTGATGTGAAGCCTGATCCACACACACAGCCTGAGTACGGTCACTTCCTGATGTGAAACCTGGTCCACACACAGCCTGCGTACGGTCACTTCTTGATGTGAAGCCTGGTCCACACACACAGCCTGAGTACGGTCTCTTCCTGATGTGAAGCCTGGTCCACACACAGCCTGAGTACAGTCACTTCCTGATGTGAAACCTGGTCCACACACAGCCTGAGTACGGTCACTTCCTGATGTGAAGCCTGGGCCACACACACACAGTCTGAGCACAGTCTCTTCCTGATGTGAAGCCTGGTCCACACACACAGCCTGAGTACGGTCTCTTCCTGATGTGAAACCTGGTCCACACACACAACCTGAGTACGGTCTCTTCCTGATGTGAAACCTGGTCCGCACACACAGCCTGAGTACGGTCTCTTCCTGATGTGGAGCGTGGGCCACACACACAGCCTGTGTACGGTCACTTCCTGATGTGAAACCCGGTCCACACACACAGCCTGAGTACGGTCACTTCCTGATGTGAAACCTGGTCCACACACACAGCCTGCGTATGGTCACTTCCTGATGTGAAGCCTAGTCCACACACACAGCCTGAGTACGGTCTCTTCCTGATGTGAAGCCTGGTCCACACACAGCCTGAGTACGGTCACTTCCTGATGTGAAACCTGGTCCACACACACAGCCTGAGTACGGTCACTTCCTGATGTGAAACCTGGTCCACACACACAGCCTGAGTACGGTCTCTTCCTGATGTGAAGCCTGATCCACACACACAGCCTGAGTACGGTCACTTCCTGATGTGAAACCTGGTCCACACACAGCCTGCGTACGGTCACTTCCTGATGTGAAGCCTGGTCCACACACACAGCCTGAGTACGGTCTCTTCCTGATGTGAAACCTGGTCCACACACAGCCTGAGTACGGTCACTTCCTGATGTGAAACCTGGTCCACACACAGCCTGAGTACGGTCACTTCCTGATGTGAAGCCTGGGCCACACACACACAGTCTGAGCACAGTCTCTTCCTGATGTGAAGCCTGGTCCACACACACAGCCTGAGTACGGTCTCTTCCTGATGTGAAACCTGGTCCACACACACAACCTGAGTACGGTCTCTTCCTGATGTGAAACCTGGTCCGTACACACAGCCTGAGTACGGTCTCTTCCTGATGTGGAGCGTGGGCCACACACACAGCCTGAGTACGGTCACTTCCTGATGTGAAACCTGGTCCACACACACAGCCTGAGTACGGTCTCTTCCTGATGTGGAGCCTGGGCCACACACACAGCCTGAGTACGGTCACTTCCTGATGTGAAACCTGGTCCACACACACAGCCTGAGTACGGTCTCTTCCTGATGTGGAGCCTGGGCCACACACACAGCCTGAGTACGGTCACTTCCTGATGTGAAACCTGGGCCACACACACAGCCTGAGTACGGTCTCTTCCTGATGTGAAACCTGGTCCACACACAGCCTGAGTACGGTCACTTCCTGATGTGAAGCCTGGGCCACACACACAGCCTGAGTACGGTCTCTTCCTGATGTGAAACCTGGTCCACACACACAGCCTGAGTACAGTCACTTCCTGATGTGAAACCTGGGCCACACACACAGCCTGAGTACAGTCACTTCCTGATGTGAAACCTGGGCCACACACACAGCCTGAGTACAGTCACTTCCTGATGTGAAACCTGGTCCACACACACAGCCTGAGTACGGTCACTTCCTGATGTGAAGCCTGGGCCACACACACACAGCCTGAGCACGGTCACTTCCTGATGTGAAGCCTGGTGCACACACACAGCCTGAGTACGGTCTCTTCCTGATGTGAAAACTGGTCCACACACACAGCCTGAGTACGGTCTCTTCCTGATGTGAAACCTGGTCCACACACACAGCCTGAGTACGGTCTCTTCCTGATGTGGAGCCTGGGCCAGACACACAGCCTGAGTACGGTCACTTCCTGATGTGAAACCTGGTCCACACACACAGCCTGAGTACGGTCTCTTCCTGATGTGGAGCCTGGGCCACACACACAGCCTGAGTACGGTCACTTCCTGATGTGAAACCTGGTCCACACACACAGCCTGAGTACGGTCTCTTCCTGATGTGGAGCCTGGGCCACACACACAGCCTGAGTACGGTCACTTCCTGATGTGAAACCTGGTCCACACACACAGCCTGAGTACGGTCACTTCCTGATGTGAAACCTGGGCCACACACACAGCCTGAGTACGGTCTCTTCCTGATGTGAAACCTGGTCCACACACACCTGAGTACGGTCACTTCCTGATGTGAAGCCTGGGCCACACCCACAGCCTGAGTACGGTCACTTCCTGATGTGAAGCCTGGCCCACACACAGCCTGAGTACGGTCACTTCCTGATGTGAAAACTGGTCCACACACACAGCCTGAGTACGGTCACTTCCTGATGTGAAACCTGGTCCACACACACAGCCTGAATACGGTCACTTCCTGATGTGAAACCTGGTCCACACACACAGCCTGAGTACAGTCTCTTCCTGATGTGAAACCGGGTCCACACACACAGCCTGAGTACGGTCTCTTCCTGATGTGAAGCCTGGCCCACACACACAGCCTGAGTACGGTCACTCCTGATGTGAAACCTGGTCCACACACACAGCCTGAGTACGGTCTCATTCTGATGTGAAACCTGGTCCACACACTCAGCCTGAGTACGGTCTCTTCCTGATGTGAAGCCTGGTCCACACACACAGCCTGAGTACGGTCTCTTCCTGATGTGAAACCTGGTCCACACACACAGCCTGAGTACGGTCACTCCCTGATGTGGAGCCTGGGCCACCCACACAGCCTGAGTACGGTCACTCCTGATGTGAAACCTGGTCCACACACACAGCCTGAGTACGGTCACTTCCTGATGTGAAACCTGGTCCACACACACAGCCTGAGTACGGTCACTTCCTGATGTGGAGCCTGGTCCACACACACAGCCTGAGTACGGTCTCTTCCTGATGTGAAACCTGGTCCACACACAGAGCCTGAGTACGGTCTCTTCCTGATGCAAAACCTGGTCCACACACACAGCCTGAGTACGGTCACTTCCTGATGTGAAACCTGGCCCACACACACAGCCTGAGTACGGTCACTTCCTGATGTGGAGCCTGGTCCACACACACAGCCTGAGTACGGTCTATTCCTGATGTGAAGCCTGGTCCACACACACAGCCTGAGTATGGTCACTTCCTGATGTGAAACCTGGTCCACACACAGCCTGCGTACGGTCACTTCCTGATGTGAAGCCTGGTCCACACACACAGCCTGAGTACGGTCTCTTCTTGATGTGAAACCTGGTCCACACACAGCCTGAGTACGGTCACTTCCTGATGTGAAACCTGGTCCACACACAGCCTGAGTACGGTCACTTCCTGATGTGAAGCCTGGGCCACACACACACAGTCTGAGCACAGTCTCTTCCTGATGTGAAGCCTGGTCCACACACACAGCCTGAGTACGGTCTCTTCCTGATGTGAAACCTGGTCCACACACACAACCTGAGTACGGTCTCTTCCTGATGTGAAACCTGGTCCGTACACACAGCCTGAGTACGGTCTCTTCCTGATGTGGAGCGTGGGCCACACACACAGCCTGAGTACGGTCACTTCCTGATGTGAAACCTGGTCCACACACACAGCCTGAGTACGGTCTCTTCCTGATGTGGAGCCTGGGCCACACACACAGCCTGAGTACGGTCACTTCTTGATGTGAAACCTGGTCCACACACACAGCCTGAGTACGGTCTCTTCCTGATGTGGAGCCTGGGCCACACACACAGCCTGAGTACGGTCACTTCCTGATGTGAAACCTGGGCCACACACACAGCCTGAGTACGGTCTCTTCCTGATGTGAAACCTGGTCCACACACAGCCTGAGTACGGTCACTTCCTGATGTGAAGCCTGGGCCACACACACAGCCTGAGTACGGTCTCTTCCTGATGTGAAGCCTGGCCCACACACAGCCTGAGTACGGTCACTTCCTGATGTGAAACCTGGTCCACACACACAGCCTGAGTACGGTCACTTCCTGATGTGAAACCTGGTCCACACACACAGCCTGAATACGGTCACTTCCTGATGTGAAACCTGGTCCACACACACAGCCTGAGTACAGTCTCTTCCTGATGTGAAACCGGGTCCACACACACAGCCTGAGTACGGTCTCTTCCTGATGTGAAGCCTGGCCCACACACACAGCCTGAGTACGGTCTCTTCCTGATGTGAAGCCTGGTCTATACACACAGCCTGAGTACGGTCACTTCCTGATGTGAAACCTGGTCCACACACGCAGCCTGAGCACGGTCTCTTCCTGATGTGGAGCCTGGGCCCCACACACAGCCTGAGTACGGTCTCTTCCAGATGTGGAGCCTGGTCTCTACACACAGCCTGATTACGGTCTCTTCCTGATGTGAAACCTGGTCCACACACGCAGCCTGAGCACGGTCTCTTCCTGATGTGGAGCCTGGGCCACACACACAGCCTGAGTACGGTCTCTTCCTGATGTGGAGCCAGGTCTATACACACAGCCTGAGTACGGTCACTTCCTGATGTGAACCCTGGTCCACACACGCAGCCTGAGCATGGTCTCTTCCTGATGTGGAGCCTGGGCCCCACACACAGCCTGAGTACGGTCTCTTCCTGATGTGGAGCCTGGGCCCCACACACAGCCTGAGTACGGTCACTTCCTGATGTGGAGCCTGGGCCCCACACACAGCCTGAGTACGGTCTCTTCCTGATGTGGAGCCTGGTCTCTACACACAGCGTGATTACGGTCTCTTCCTGATGTGAAACCTGGTCCACACACGCAGCCTGAGCACGGTCTCTTCCTGATGTGGAGCCTGGTCTCTACACACAGCATGATTACGGTCTCTTCCTGATGTGAAACCTGGTCCACACACGCAGCCTGAGCACGGTCTCTTCCTGATGTGGAGCCTGGGCCCCACACACAGCCTGAGTATGGTCACTTCCTGATGTGGAGCCTGGGCCACACACACAGCCTGAGTACGGTCTCTTCCTGATGTAAAACCTGGTCCACACACACAGCCTGAGTACGGTCTCTTCCTGATGTGAAACCTGGGCCACACACTCAGCCTGAGTACGGTCACTCCTGATGTGGAGCCTGGTCCACACACACCCTGAGTACGGTCACTCCTGATGTGAAACCTGGTCCACACACACAGCCTGAGTACGGTCTCATTCTGATGTGAAACCTGGTCCACACACTCAGCCTGAGTACGGTCTCTTCCTGATGTGAAGCCTGGTCCACACACACAGCCTGAGTACGGTCTCTTCCTGATGTGAAACCTGGTCCACACACACAGCCTGAGTACGGTCACTCCCTGATGTGGAGCCTGGGCCACCCACACAGCCTGAGTACGGTCACTCCTGATGTGAAACCTGGTCCACACACACAGCCTGAGTACGGTCACTTCCTGATGTGAAACCTGGTCCACACACACAGCCTGAGTACGGTCACTTCCTGATGTGGAGCCTGTTCCACACACACAGCCTGAGTACGGTCTCTTCCTGATGTGAAACCTGGTCCACACACAGAGCCTGAGTACGGTCTCTTCCTGATGCGAAACCTGGTCCACACATACAGCCTGAGTACGGTCACTTCCTGATGTGAAACCTGGCCCACACACACAGCCTGAGTACGGTCACTTCCTGATGTGGAGCCTGGTCCACACACACAGCCTGAGTACGGTCTCTTCCTGATGTGAAGCCTGGTCCACACACACAGCCTGAGTATGGTCACTTCCTGATGTGAAACCTGGTCCACACACACAGCCTGAGTACGGTCTCTTCCTGATGTGAAACCTGGTCCACACACACAGCCTGAGTACGGTCACTTCCTGATGTGAAACCTGGTCCACACACACAGCCTGAGTACAGTCTCTTCTGGATGTGAAACCGGGTCCACACACACAGCCTGAGTACGGTCTCTTCCTGATGTGAAGCCTGGCCCACACACACAGCCTGAGTACGGTCACTTCCTGATGTGAAACCTGGTCCACACACACAGCCTGAGTACGGTCACTTCCTGATGTGAAACCTGGTCCACACACACAGCCTGAGTACGGTCTCTTCCTGATGTGAAGCCTGGCCCACACACACAGCCTGAGTACGGTCACTTCCTGATGTGAAACCTGGTCCACACACACAGCCTGAGTACGGTCTCTTCCTGATGTGAAACCTGGTCCACACACACAGCCTGAGTACGGTCACTTCCTGATGTGAAACCTGGTCCACACACACAGCCTGAGTACGGTCTCTTCCTGATGTGAAGCCTGATCCACACACACAGCCTGAGTACGGTCACTTCCTGATGTGAAACCTGGTCCACACACAGCCTGCGTACGGTCACTTCCTGATGTGAAGCCTGGTCCACACACACAGCCTGAGTACGGTCTTTTCCTGATGTGAAGCCTGGTCCACACACAGCCTGAGTACGGTCACTTCCTGATGTGAAACCTGGTCCACACACAGCCTGAGTACGGTCACTTCCTGATGTGAAGCCTGGGCCACACACACACAGTCTGAGCACAGTCTCTTCCTGATGTGAAGCCTGGTCCACACACACAGCCTGAGTACGGTCTCTTCCTGATGTGAAACCTGGTCCACACACACAACCTGAGTACGGTCTCTTCCTGATGTGAAACCTGGTCCGCACACACAGCCTGAGTACGGTCTCTTCCTGATGTGGAGCGTGGGCCACACACACAGCCTGTGTACGGTCACTTCCTGATGTGAAACCTGGTCCACACACACAGCCTGAGTACGGTCACTTCCTGATGTGAAACCTGGGCCCCACACACAGCCTGAGTACGGTCACTTCCTGATGTGGAGCCTGGGCCCCACACACAGCCTGAGTACGGTCTCTTCCTGATGTGGAGCCTGGTCTCTACACACAGCGTGATTACGGTCTCTTCCTGATGTGAAACCTGGTCCACACACGCAGCCTGAGCACGGTCTCTTCCTGATGTGGAGCCTGGTCTCTACACACAGCATGATTACGGTCTCTTCCTGATGTGAAACCTGGTCCACACACGCAGCCTGAGCACGGTCTCTTCCTGATGTGGAGCCTGGGCCCCACACACAGCCTGAGTATGGTCACTTCCTGATGTGGAGCCTGGGCCACACACACAGCCTGAGTACGGTCTCTTCCTGATGTAAAACCTGGTCCACACACACAGCCTGAGTACGGTCTCTTCCTGATGTGAAACCTGGGCCACACACTCAGCCTGAGTACGGTCACTCCCGATGTGGAGCCTGGTCCACACACACCCTGAGTACGGTCACTCCTGATGTGAAACCTGGTCCACACACACAGCCTGAGTACGGTCTCATTCTGATGTGAAACCTGGTCCACACACTCAGCCTGAGTACGGTCTCTTCCTGATGTGAAGCCTGGTCCACACACACAGCCTGAGTACGGTCTCTTCCTGATGTGAAACCTGGTCCACACACACAGCCTGAGTACGGTCACTCCCTGATGTGGAGCCTGGGCCACCCACACAGCCTGAGTACGGTCACTCCTGATGTGAAACCTGGTCCACACACACAGCCTGAGTACGGTCACTTCCTGATGTGAAACCTGGTCCACACACACAGCCTGAGTACGGTCACTTCCTGATGTGGAGCCTGTTCCACACACACAGCCTGAGTACGGTCTCTTCCTGATGTGAAACCTGGTCCACACACAGAGCCTGAGTACGGTCTCTTCCTGATGCGAAACCTGGTCCACACATACAGCCTGAGTACGGTCACTTCCTGATGTGAAACCTGGCCCACACACACAGCCTGATTACGGTCACTTCCTGATGTGGAGCCTGGTCCACACACACAGCCTGAGTACGGTCTCTTCCTGATGTGAAGCCTGGTCCACACACACAGCCTGAGTATGGTCACTTCCTGATGTGAAACCTGGTCCACACACACAGCCTGAGTACGGTCTCTTCCTGATGTGAAACCTGGTCCACACACACAGCCTGAGTACGGTCACTTCCTGATGTGAAACCTGGTCCACACACACAGCCTGAGTACAGTCTCTTCTGGATGTGAAACCGGGTCCACACACACAGCCTGAGTACGGTCTCTTCCTGATGTGAAGCCTGGCCCACACACACAGCCTGAGTACGGTCACTTCCTGATGTGAAACCTGGTCCACACACACAGCCTGAGTACGGTCACTTCCTGATGTGAAACCTGGTCCACACACACAGCCTGAGTACGGTCTCTTCCTGATGTGAAACCTGGTCCACACACACAGCCTGAGTACGGTCACTTCCTGATGTGAAACCTGGTCCACACACACAGCCTGCGTATGGTCACTTCCTGATGTGAAGCCTAGTCCACACACACAGCCTGAGTACGGTCTCTTCCTGATGTGAAGCCTGGTCCACACACAGCCTGAGTACGGTCACTTCCTGATGTGAAACCTGGTCCACACACACAGCCTGAGTACGGTCACTTCCTGATGCGAAACCTGGTCCACACACACAGCCTGAGTACGGTCTCTTCCTGATGTGAAGCCTGATCCACACACACAGCCTGAGTACGGTCACTTCCTGATGTGAAACCTGGTCCACACACAGCCTGCGTACGGTCACTTCCTGATGTGAAGCCTGGTCCACACACACAGCCTGAGTACGGTCTCTTCCTGATGTGAAACCTGGTCCACACACAGCCTGAGTACGGTCACTTCCTGATGTGAAACCTGGTCCACACACAGCCTGAGTACGGTCACTTCCTGATGTGAAGCCTGGGCCACACACACACAGTCTGAGCACAGTCTCTTCCTGATGTGAAGCCTGGTCCACACACACAGCCTGAGTACGGTCTCTTCCTGATGTGAAACCTGGTCCACACACACAACCTGAGTACGGTCTCTTCCTGATGTGAAACCTGGTCCGTACACACAGCCTGAGTACGGTCTCTTCCTGATGTGGAGCGTGGGCCACACACACAGCCTGAGTACGGTCACTTCCTGATGTGAAACCTGGTCCACACACACAGCCTGAGTACGGTCTCTTCCTGATGTGGAGCCTGGGCCACACACACAGCCTGAGTACGGTCACTTCCTGATGTGAAACCTGGTCCACACACACAGCCTGAGTACGGTCTCTTCCTGATGTGGAGCCTGGGCCACACACACAGCCTGAGTACGGTCACTTCCTGATGTGAAACCTGGGCCACACACACAGCCTGAGTACGGTCTCTTCCTGATGTGAAACCTGGTCCACACACAGCCTGAGTACGGTCACTTCCTGATGTGAAGCCTGGGCCACACACACAGCCTGAGTACGGTCTCTTCCTGATGTGAAACCTGGTCCACACACACAGCCTGAGTACAGTCACTTCCTGATGTGAAACCTGGGCCACACACACAGCCTGAGTACAGTCACTTCCTGATGTGAAACCTGGGCCACACACACAGCCTGAGTACAGTCACTTCCTGATGTGAAACCTGGTCCACACACACAGCCTGAGTACGGTCACTTCCTGATGTGAAGCCTGGGCCACACACACACAGCCTGAGCACGGTCACTTCCTGATGTGAAGCCTGGTGCACACACACAGCCTGAGTACGGTCTCTTCCTGATGTGAAAACTGGTCCACACACACAGCCTGAGTACGGTCTCTTCCTGATGTGAAACCTGGTCCACACACACAGCCTGAGTACGGTCTCTTCCTGATGTGGAGCCTGGGCCAGACACACAGCCTGAGTACGGTCACTTCCTGATGTGAAACCTGGTCCACACACACAGCCTGAGTACGGTCTCTTCCTGATGTGGAGCCTGGGCCACACACACAGCCTGAGTACGGTCACTTCCTGATGTGAAACCTGGTCCACACACACAGCCTGAGTACGGTCTCTTCCTGATGTGGAGCCTGGGCCACACACACAGCCTGAGTACGGTCACTTCCTGATGTGAAACCTGGTCCACACACACAGCCTGAGTACGGTCACTTCCTGATGTGAAACCTGGGCCACACACACAGCCTGAGTACGGTCTCTTCCTGATGTGAAACCTGGTCCACACACACCTGAGTACGGTCACTTCCTGATGTGAAGCCTGGGCCACACCCACAGCCTGAGTACGGTCACTTCCTGATGTGAAGCCTGGCCCACACACAGCCTGAGTACGGTCACTTCCTGATGTGAAAACTGGTCCACACACACAGCCTGAGTACGGTCACTTCCTGATGTGAAACCTGGTCCACACACACAGCCTGAATACGGTCACTTCCTGATGTGAAACCTGGTCCACACACACAGCCTGAGTACAGTCTCTTCCTGATGTGAAACCGGGTCCACACACACAGCCTGAGTACGGTCTCTTCCTGATGTGAAGCCTGGCCCACACACACAGCCTGAGTACGGTCTCTTACTGATGTGAAACCTGATCCACACACACAGCCTGAGTACGGTCACTTCCTGATGTGAAACCTGGTCCACACACACAGCCTGAGTACGGTCACTTCCTGATGTGAAACCTGGTCCACACACACAGCCTGAGTACGGTCTCTTCCTGATGTGAAACCTGGTCCACACACACAGCCTGAGTACGGTCTCTTCCTGATGTGAAACCTGGGCCACACACACAGCCTGAGTACGGTCACTCCTGATGTGGAGCCTGGTCCACACACACCCTGAGTACGGTCACTCCTGATGTGAAACCTGGTCCACACACACAGCCTGAGTACGGTCTCATTCTGATGTGAAACCTGGTCCACACACTCAGCCTGAGTACGGTCTCTTCCTGATGTGAAGCCTGGTCCACACACACAGCCTGAGTACGGTCTCTTCCTGATGTGAAACCTGGTCCACACACACAGCCTGAGTACGGTCACTCCCTGATGTGGAGCCTGGGCCACCCACACAGCCTGAGTACGGTCACTCCTGATGTGAAACCTGGTCCACACACACAGCCTGAGTACGGTCACTTCCTGATGTGAAACCTGGTCCACACACACAGCCTGAGTACGGTCACTTCCTGATGTGGAGCCTGGTCCACACACACAGCCTGAGTACGGTCTCTTCCTGATGTGAAACCTGGTCCACACACAGAGCCTGAGTACGGTCTCTTCCTGATGCAAAACCTGGTCCACACACACAGCCTGAGTACGGTCACTTCCTGATGTGAAACCTGGCCCACACACACAGCCTGAGTACGGTCACTTCCTGATGTGGAGCCTGGTCCACACACACAGCCTGAGTACGGTCTATTCCTGATGTGAAGCCTGGTCCACACACACAGCCTGAGTATGGTCACTTCCTGATGTGAAACCTGGTCCACACACAGCCTGCGTACGGTCACTTCCTGATGTGAAGCCTGGTCCACACACACAGCCTGAGTACGGTCTCTTCTTGATGTGAAACCTGGTCCACACACAGCCTGAGTACGGTCACTTCCTGATGTGAAACCTGGTCCACACACAGCCTGAGTACGGTCACTTCCTGATGTGAAGCCTGGGCCACACACACACAGTCTGAGCACAGTCTCTTCCTGATGTGAAGCCTGGTCCACACACACAGCCTGAGTACGGTCTCTTCCTGATGTGAAACCTGGTCCACACACACAACCTGAGTACGGTCTCTTCCTGATGTGAAACCTGGTCCGTACACACAGCCTGAGTACGGTCTCTTCCTGATGTGGAGCGTGGGCCACACACACAGCCTGAGTACGGTCACTTCCTGATGTGAAACCTGGTCCACACACACAGCCTGAGTACGGTCTCTTCCTGATGTGGAGCCTGGGCCACACACACAGCCTGAGTACGGTCACTTCTTGATGTGAAACCTGGTCCACACACACAGCCTGAGTACGGTCTCTTCCTGATGTGGAGCCTGGGCCACACACACAGCCTGAGTACGGTCACTTCCTGATGTGAAACCTGGGCCACACACACAGCCTGAGTACGGTCTCTTCCTGATGTGAAACCTGGTCCACACACAGCCTGAGTACGGTCACTTCCTGATGTGAAGCCTGGGCCACACACACAGCCTGAGTACGGTCTCTTCCTGATGTGAAGCCTGGCCCACACACAGCCTGAGTACGGTCACTTCCTGATGTGAAACCTGGTCCACACACACAGCCTGAGTACGGTCACTTCCTGATGTGAAACCTGGTCCACACACACAGCCTGAATACGGTCACTTCCTGATGTGAAACCTGGTCCACACACACAGCCTGAGTACAGTCTCTTCCTGATGTGAAACCGGGTCCACACACACAGCCTGAGTACGGTCTCTTCCTGATGTGAAGCCTGGCCCACACACACAGCCTGAGTACGGTCTCTTCCTGATGTGAAGCCTGGTCTATACACACAGCCTGAGTACGGTCACTTCCTGATGTGAAACCTGGTCCACACACGCAGCCTGAGCACGGTCTCTTCCTGATGTGGAGCCTGGGCCCCACACACAGCCTGAGTACGGTCTCTTCCAGATGTGGAGCCTGGTCTCTACACACAGCCTGATTACGGTCTCTTCCTGATGTGAAACCTGGTCCACACACGCAGCCTGAGCACGGTCTCTTCCTGATGTGGAGCCTGGGCCACACACACAGCCTGAGTACGGTCTCTTCCTGATGTGGAGCCAGGTCTATACACACAGCCTGAGTACGGTCACTTCCTGATGTGAACCCTGGTCCACACACGCAGCCTGAGCATGGTCTCTTCCTGATGTGGAGCCTGGGCCCCACACACAGCCTGAGTACGGTCTCTTCCTGATGTGGAGCCTGGGCCCCACACACAGCCTGAGTACGGTCACTTCCTGATGTGGAGCCTGGGCCCCACACACAGCCTGAGTACGGTCTCTTCCTGATGTGGAGCCTGGTCTCTACACACAGCGTGATTACGGTCTCTTCCTGATGTGAAACCTGGTCCACACACGCAGCCTGAGCACGGTCTCTTCCTGATGTGGAGCCTGGTCTCTACACACAGCATGATTACGGTCTCTTCCTGATGTGAAACCTGGTCCACACACGCAGCCTGAGCACGGTCTCTTCCTGATGTGGAGCCTGGGCCCCACACACAGCCTGAGTATGGTCACTTCCTGATGTGGAGCCTGGGCCACACACACAGCCTGAGTACGGTCTCTTCCTGATGTAAAACCTGGTCCACACACACAGCCTGAGTACGGTCTCTTCCTGATGTGAAACCTGGGCCACACACTCAGCCTGAGTACGGTCACTCCTGATGTGGAGCCTGGTCCACACACACCCTGAGTACGGTCACTCCTGATGTGAAACCTGGTCCACACACACAGCCTGAGTACGGTCTCATTCTGATGTGAAACCTGGTCCACACACTCAGCCTGAGTACGGTCTCTTCCTGATGTGAAGCCTGGTCCACACACACAGCCTGAGTACGGTCTCTTCCTGATGTGAAACCTGGTCCACACACACAGCCTGAGTACGGTCACTCCCTGATGTGGAGCCTGGGCCACCCACACAGCCTGAGTACGGTCACTCCTGATGTGAAACCTGGTCCACACACACAGCCTGAGTACGGTCACTTCCTGATGTGAAACCTGGTCCACACACAGAGCCTGAGTACGGTCACTTCCTGATGTGGAGCCTGTTCCACACACACAGCCTGAGTACGGTCTCTTCCTGATGTGAAACCTGGTCCACACACAGAGCCTGAGTACGGTCTCTTCCTGATGCGAAACCTGGTCCACACATACAGCCTGAGTACGGTCACTTCCTGATGTGAAACCTGGCCCACACACACAGCCTGAGTACGGTCACTTCCTGATGTGGAGCCTGGTCCACACACACAGCCTGAGTACGGTCTCTTCCTGATGTGAAGCCTGGTCCACACACACAGCCTGAGTATGGTCACTTCCTGATGTGAAACCTGGTCCACACACACAGCCTGAGTACGGTCTCTTCCTGATGTGAAACCTGGTCCACACACACAGCCTGAGTACGGTCACTTCCTGATGTGAAACCTGGTCCACACACACAGCCTGAGTACAGTCTCTTCTGGATGTGAAACCGGGTCCACACACACAGCCTGAGTACGGTCTCTTCCTGATGTGAAGCCTGGCCCACACACACAGCCTGAGTACGGTCACTTCCTGATGTGAAACCTGGTCCACACACACAGCCTGAGTACGGTCACTTCCTGATGTGAAACCTGGTCCACACACACAGCCTGAGTACGGTCTCTTCCTGATGTGAAGCCTGGCCCACACACACAGCCTGAGTACGGTCACTTCCTGATGTGAAACCTGGTCCACACACACAGCCTGAGTACGGTCTCTTCCTGATGTGAAACCTGGTCCACACACACAGCCTGAGTACGGTCACTTCCTGATGTGAAACCTGGTCCACACACACAGCCTGAGTACGGTCTCTTCCTGATGTGAAGCCTGATCCACACACACAGCCTGAGTACGGTCACTTCCTGATGTGAAACCTGGTCCACACACAGCCTGCGTACGGTCACTTCCTGATGTGAAGCCTGGTCCACACACACAGCCTGAGTACGGTCTTTTCCTGATGTGAAGCCTGGTCCACACACAGCCTGAGTACGGTCACTTCCTGATGTGAAACCTGGTCCACACACAGCCTGAGTACGGTCACTTCCTGATGTGAAGCCTGGGCCACACACACACAGTCTGAGCACAGTCTCTTCCTGATGTGAAGCCTGGTCCACACACACAGCCTGAGTACGGTCTCTTCCTGATGTGAAACCTGGTCCACACACACAACCTGAGTACGGTCTCTTCCTGATGTGAAACCTGGTCCGCACACACAGCCTGAGTACGGTCTCTTCCTGATGTGGAGCGTGGGCCACACACACAGCCTGTGTACGGTCACTTCCTGATGTGAAACCTGGTCCACACACACAGCCTGAGTACGGTCACTTCCTGATGTGAAACCTGGGCCCCACACACAGCCTGAGTACGGTCACTTCCTGATGTGGAGCCTGGGCCCCACACACAGCCTGAGTACGGTCTCTTCCTGATGTGGAGCCTGGTCTCTACACACAGCGTGATTACGGTCTCTTCCTGATGTGAAACCTGGTCCACACACGCAGCCTGAGCACGGTCTCTTCCTGATGTGGAGCCTGGTCTCTACACACAGCATGATTACGGTCTCTTCCTGATGTGAAACCTGGTCCACACACGCAGCCTGAGCACGGTCTCTTCCTGATGTGGAGCCTGGGCCCCACACACAGCCTGAGTATGGTCACTTCCTGATGTGGAGCCTGGGCCACACACACAGCCTGAGTACGGTCTCTTCCTGATGTAAAACCTGGTCCACACACACAGCCTGAGTACGGTCTCTTCCTGATGTGAAACCTGGGCCACACACTCAGCCTGAGTACGGTCACTCCCGATGTGGAGCCTGGTCCACACACACCCTGAGTACGGTCACTCCTGATGTGAAACCTGGTCCACACACACAGCCTGAGTACGGTCTCATTCTGATGTGAAACCTGGTCCACACACTCAGCCTGAGTACGGTCTCTTCCTGATGTGAAGCCTGGTCCACACACACAGCCTGAGTACGGTCTCTTCCTGATGTGAAACCTGGTCCACACACACAGCCTGAGTACGGTCACTCCCTGATGTGGAGCCTGGGCCACCCACACAGCCTGAGTACGGTCACTCCTGATGTGAAACCTGGTCCACACACACAGCCTGAGTACGGTCACTTCCTGATGTGAAACCTGGTCCACACACACAGCCTGAGTACGGTCACTTCCTGATGTGGAGCCTGTTCCACACACACAGCCTGAGTACGGTCTCTTCCTGATGTGAAACCTGGTCCACACACAGAGCCTGAGTACGGTCTCTTCCTGATGCGAAACCTGGTCCACACATACAGCCTGAGTACGGTCACTTCCTGATGTGAAACCTGGCCCACACACACAGCCTGATTACGGTCACTTCCTGATGTGGAGCCTGGTCCACACACACAGCCTGAGTACGGTCTCTTCCTGATGTGAAGCCTGGTCCACACACACAGCCTGAGTATGGTCACTTCCTGATGTGAAACCTGGTCCACACACACAGCCTGAGTACGGTCTCTTCCTGATGTGAAACCTGGTCCACACACACAGCCTGAGTACGGTCACTTCCTGATGTGAAACCTGGTCCACACACACAGCCTGAGTACAGTCTCTTCTGGATGTGAAACCGGGTCCACACACACAGCCTGAGTACGGTCTCTTCCTGATGTGAAGCCTGGCCCACACACACAGCCTGAGTACGGTCACTTCCTGATGTGAAACCTGGTCCACACACACAGCCTGAGTACGGTCACTTCCTGATGTGAAACCTGGTCCACACACACAGCCTGAGTACGGTCTCTTCCTGATGTGAAACCTGGTCCACACACACAGCCTGAGTACGGTCACTTCCTGATGTGAAACCTGGTCCACACACACAGCCTGAGTACGGTCTCTTCCTGATGTGAAACCTGGTCCACACATACAGCCTGAGTACGGTCACTTCCTGATGTGAAACCTGGTCCACACACAGCCTGCGTACGGTCACTTCCTGATGTGAAGCCTGGTCCACACACACAGCCTGAGTACGGTCTTTTCCTGATGTGAAGCCTGGTCCACACACAGCCTGAGTACGGTCACTTCCTGATGTGAAACCTGGTCCACACACAGCCTGAGTACGGTCACTTCCTGATGTGAAGCCTGGGCCACACACACACAGTCTGAGCACAGTCTCTTCCTGATGTGAAGCCTGGTCCACACACACAGCCTGAGTACGGTCTCTTCCTGATGTGAAACCTGGTCCACACACACAACCTGAGTACGGTCTCTTCCTGATGTGAAACCTGGTCCGCACACACAGCCTGAGTACGGTCTCTTCCTGATGTGGAGCGTGGGCCACACACACAGCCTGTGTACGGTCACTTCCTGATGTGAAACCTGGTCCACACACACAGCCTGAGTACGGTCACTTCCTGATGTGAAACCTGGTCCACACACACAGCCTGAGTACGGTCTCTTCCTGATGTGAAGCCTGATCCACACACACAGCCTGAGTACGGTCACTTCCTGATGTGATACCTGGTCCACACACAGCCTGCGTATGGTCACTTCCTGATGTGAAGCCTGGTCCACACACACAGCCTGAGTACGGTCTCTTCCTGATGTGAAGCCTGGTCCACACACAGCCTGAGTACGGTCACTTCCTGATGTGAAACCTGGTCCACACACACAGCCTGAGTACGGTCACTTCCTGATGTGAAACCTGGTCCACACACACAGCCTGAGTACGGTCTCTTCCTGATGTGAAGCCTGATCCACACACACAGCCTGAGTACAGTCACTTCCTGATGTGAAACCTGGTCCCCACACAGCCTGCGTACGGTCACTTCCTGATGTGAAGCCTGGTCCACACACACAGCCTGAGTACGGTCTCTTCCTGATGTGAAACCTGGTCCACACACAGCCTGAGTACGGTCACTTCCTGATGTGAAACCTGGTCCACACACAGCCTGAGTACGGTCACTTCCTGATGTGAAGCCTGGGCCACACACACACAGTCTGAGCACAGTCTCTTCCTGATGTGAAGCCTGGTCCACACACACAGCCTGAGTACGGTCTCTTCCTGATGTGAAACCTGGTCCACACACACAACCTGAGTACGGTCTCTTCCTGATGTGAAACCTGGTCCGTACACACAGCCTGAGTACGGTCTCTTCCTGATGTGGAGCGTGGGCCACACACACAGCCTGAGTACGGTCACTTCCTGATGTGAAACCTGGTCCACACACACAGCCTGAGTACGGTCTCTTCCTGATGTGGAGCCTGGGCCACACACACAGCCTGAGTACGGTCACTTCCTGATGTGAAACCTGGTCCACACACACAGCCTGAGTACGGTCACTTCCTGATGTGGAGCCTGTTCCACACACACAGCCTGAGTACGGTCTCTTCCTGATGTGAAACCTGGTCCACACACAGAGCCTGAGTACGGTCTCTTCCTGATGCGAAACCTGGTCCACACATACAGCCTGAGTACGGTCACTTCCTGATGTGAAACCTGGCCCACACACACGGCCTGAGTACGGTCACTTCCTGATGTGGAGCCTGGTCCACACACACAGCCTGAGTACGGTCTCTTCCTGATGTGAAGCCTGGTCCACACACACAGCCTGAGTATGGTCACTTCCTGATGTGAAACCTGGTCCACACACACAGCCTGAGTACGGTCTCTTCCTGATGTGAAACCTGGTCCACACACACAGCCTGAGTACGGTCACTTCCTGATGTGAAACCTGGTCCACACACACAGCCTGAGTACAGTCTCTTCTGGATGTGAAACCGGGTCCACACACACAGCCTGAGTACGGTCTCTTCCTGATGTGAAGCCTGGCCCACACACACAGCCTGAGTACGGTCACTTCCTGATGTGAAACCTGGTCCACACACACAGCCTGAGTACGGTCACTTCCTGATGTGAAACCTGGTCCACACACACAGCCTGAGTACGGTCTCTTCCTGATGTGAAACCTGGTCCACACACACAGCCTGAGTACGGTCACTTCCTGATGTGAAACCTGGTCCACACACACAGCCTGAGTACGGTCTCTTCCTGATGTGAAGCCTGATCCACACACACAGCCTGAGTACGGTCACTTCCTGATGTGAAACCTGGTCCACACACAGCCTGCGTACGGTCACTTCCTGATGTGAAGCCTGGTCCACACACACAGCCTGAGTACGGTCTTTTCCTGATGTGAAGCCTGGTCCACACACAGCCTGAGTACGGTCACTTCCTGATGTGAAACCTGGTCCACACACAGCCTGAGTACGGTCACTTCCTGATGTGAAGCCTGGGCCACACACACACAGTCTGAGCACAGTCTCTTCCTGATGTGAAGCCTGGTCCACACACACAGCCTGAGTACGGTCTCTTCCTGATGTGAAACCTGGTCCACACACACAACCTGAGTACGGTCTCTTCCTGATGTGAAACCTGGTCCGCACACACAGCCTGAGTACGGTCTCTTCCTGATGTGGAGCGTGGGCCACACACACAGCCTGTGTACGGTCACTTCCTGATGTGAAACCTGGTCCACACACACAGCCTGAGTACGGTCACTTCCTGATGTGAAACCTGGGCCCCACACACAGCCTGAGTACGGTCACTTCCTGATGTGGAGCCTGGGCCCCACACACAGCCTGAGTACGGTCTCTTCCTGATGTGGAGCCTGGTCTCTACACACAGCGTGATTACGGTCTCTTCCTGATGTGAAACCTGGTCCACACACGCAGCCTGAGCACGGTCTCTTCCTGATGTGGAGCCTGGTCTCTACACACAGCATGATTACGGTCTCTTCCTGATGTGAAACCTGGTCCACACACGCAGACTGAGCACGGTCTCTTCCTGATGTGGAGCCTGGGCCCCACACACAGCCTGAGTATGGTCACTTCCTGATGTGGAGCCTGGGCCACACACACAGCCTGAGTACGGTCTCTTCCTGATGTAAAACCTGGTCCACACACACAGCCTGAGTACGGTCTCTTCCTGATGTGAAACCTGGGCCACACACTCAGCCTGAGTACGGTCACTCCCGATGTGGAGCCTGGTCCACACACACCCTGAGTACGGTCACTCCTGATGTGAAACCTGGTCCACACACACAGCCTGAGTACGGTCTCATTCTGATGTGAAACCTGGTCCACACACTCAGCCTGAGTACGGTCTCTTCCTGATGTGAAGCCTGGTCCACACACACAGCCTGAGTACGGTCTCTTCCTGATGTGAAACCTGGTCCACACACACAGCCTGAGTACGGTCACTCCCTGATGTGGAGCCTGGGCCACCCACACAGCCTGAGTACGGTCACTCCTGATGTGAAACCTGGTCCACACACACAGCCTGAGTACGGTCACTTCCTGATGTGAAACCTGGTCCACACACACAGCCTGAGTACGGTCACTTCCTGATGTGGAGCCTGTTCCACACACACAGCCTGAGTACGGTCTCTTCCTGATGTGAAACCTGGTCCACACACAGAGCCTGAGTACGGTCTCTTCCTGATGCGAAACCTGGTCCACACATACAGCCTGAGTACGGTCACTTCCTGATGTGAAACCTGGCCCACACACACAGCCTGAGTACGGTCACTTCCTGATGTGGAGCCTGGTCCACACACACAGCCTGAGTACGGTCTCTTCCTGATGTGAAGCCTGGTCCACACACACAGCCTGAGTATGGTCACTTCCTGATGTGAAACCTGGTCCACACACACAGCCTGAGTACGGTCTCTTCCTGATGTGAAACCTGGTCCACACACACAGCCTGAGTACGGTCACTTCCTGATGTGAAACCTGGTCCACACACACAGCCTGAGTACAGTCTCTTCTGGATGTGAAACCGGGTCCACACACACAGCCTGAGTACGGTCTCTTCCTGATGTGAAGCCTGGCCCACACACACAGCCTGAGTACGGTCACTTCCTGATGTGAAACCTGGTCCACACACACAGCCTGAGTACGGTCACTTCCTGATGTGAAACCCGGTCCACACACACAGCCTGAGTACGGTCTCTTCCTGATGTGAAACCTGGTCCACACACACAGCCTGAGTACGGTCACTTCCTGATGTGAAACCTGGTCCACACACACAGCCTGAGTACGGTCTCTTCCTGATGTGAAGCCTGATCCACACACACAGCCTGAGTACGGTCACTTCCTGATGTGAAACCTGGTCCACACACAGCCTGCGTACGGTCACTTCCTGATGTGAAGCCTGGTCCACACACACAGCCTGAGTACGGTCTTTTCCTGATGTGAAGCCTGGTCCACACACAGCCTGAGTACGGTCACTTCCTGATGTGAAACCTGGTCCACACACAGCCTGAGTACGGTCACTTCCTGATGTGAAGCCTGGGCCACACACACACAGTCTGAGCACAGTCTCTTCCTGATGTGAAGCCTGGTCCACACACACAGCCTGAGTACGGTCTCTTCCTGATGTGAAACCTGGTCCACACACACAACCTGAGTACGGTCTCTTCCTGATGTGAAACCTGGTCCGCACACACAGCCTGAGTACGGTCTCTTCCTGATGTGGAGCGTGGGCCACACACACAGCCTGTGTACGGTCACTTCCTGATGTGAAACCTGGTCCACACACACAGCCTGAGTACGGTCACTTCCTGATGTGAAACCTGGTCCACACACACAGCCTGAGTACGGTCTCTTCCTGATGTGAAGCCTGATCCACACACACAGCCTGAGTACGGTCACTTCCTGATGTGATACCTGGTCCACACACAGCCTGCGTATGGTCACTTCCTGATGTGAAGCCTGGTCCACACACACAGCCTGAGTACGGTCTCTTCCTGATGTGAAGCCTGGTCCACACACAGCCTGAGTACGGTCACTTCCTGATGTGAAACCTGGTCCACACACACAGCCTGAGTACGGTCACTTCCTGATGTGAAACCTGGTCCACACACACAGCCTGAGTACGGTCTCTTCCTGATGTGAAGCCTGATCCACACACACAGCCTGAGTACAGTCACTTCCTGATGTGAAACCTGGTCCCCACACAGCCTGCGTACGGTCACTTCCTGATGTGAAGCCTGGTCCACACACACAGCCTGAGTACGGTCTCTTCCTGATGTGAAACCTGGTCCACACACAGCCTGAGTACGGTCACTTCCTGATGTGAAACCTGGTCCACACACAGCCTGAGTACGGTCACTTCCTGATGTGAAGCCTGGGCCACACACACACAGTCTGAGCACAGTCTCTTCCTGATGTGAAGCCTGGTCCACACACACAGCCTGAGTACGGTCTCTTCCTGATGTGAAACCTGGTCCACACACACAACCTGAGTACGGTCTCTTCCTGATGTGAAACCTGGTCCGTACACACAGCCTGAGTACGGTCTCTTCCTGATGTGGAGCGTGGGCCACACACACAGCCTGAGTACGGTCACTTCCTGATGTGAAACCTGGTCCACACACACAGCCTGAGTACGGTCTCTTCCTGATGTGGAGCCTGGGCCACACACACAGCCTGAGTACGGTCACTTCCTGATGTGAAACCTGGTCCACACACACAGCCTGAGTACGGTCTCTTCCTGATGTGGAGCCTGGGCCACACACACAGCCTGAGTACGGTCACTTCCTGATGTGAAACCTGGTCCACACACACAGCCTGAATACGGTCACTTCCTGATGTGAAACCTGGGCCACACACACAGCCTGAGTACGGTCTCTTCCTGATGTGAAGCCTGATCCACACACACAGCCTGAGTACGGTCACTTCCTGATGTGAAACCTGGTCCACACACAGCCTGCGTACGGTCACTTCCTGATGTGAAGCCTGGTCCACACACACAGCCTGAGTACGGTCTTTTCCTGATGTGAAGCCTGGTCCACACACAGCCTGAGTACGGTCACTTCCTGATGTGAAACCTGGTCCACACACAGCCTGAGTACGGTCACTTCCTGATGTGAAGCCTGGGCCACACACACACAGTCTGAGCACAGTCTCTTCCTGATGTGAAGCCTGGTCCACACACACAGCCTGAGTACGGTCTCTTCCTGATGTGAAACCTGGTCCACACACACAACCTGAGTACGGTCTCTTCCTGATGTGAAACCTGGTCCGCACACACAGCCTGAGTACGGTCTCTTCCTGATGTGGAGCGTGGGCCACACACACAGCCTGTGTACGGTCACTTCCTGATGTGAAACCTGGTCCACACACACAGCCTGAGTACGGTCACTTCCTGATGTGAAACCTGGGCCCCACACACAGCCTGAGTACGGTCACTTCCTGATGTGGAGCCTGGGCCCCACACACAGCCTGAGTACGGTCTCTTCCTGATGTGGAGCATGGTCTCTACACACAGCGTGATTACGGTCTCTTCCTGATGTGAAACCTGGTCCACACACGCAGCCTGAGCACGGTCTCTTCCTGATGTGGAGCCTGGTCTCTACACACAGCATGATTACGGTCTCTTCCTGATGTGAAACCTGGTCCACACACGCAGCCTGAGCACGGTCTCTTCCTGATGTGGAGCCTGGGCCCCACACACAGCCTGAGTATGGTCACTTCCTGATGTGGAGCCTGGGCCACACACACAGCCTGAGTACGGTCTCTTCCTGATGTAAAACCTGGTCCACACACACAGCCTGAGTACGGTCTCTTCCTGATGTGAAACCTGGGCCACACACTCAGCCTGAGTACGGTCACTCCTGATGTGGAGCCTGGTCCACACACACCCTGAGTACGGTCACTCCTGATGTGAAACCTGGTCCACACACACAGCCTGAGTACGGTCTCATTCTGATGTGAAACCTGGTCCACACACTCAGCCTGAGTACGGTCTCTTCCTGATGTGAAGCCTGGTCCACACACACAGCCTGAGTACGGTCTCTTCCTGATGTGAAACCTGGTCCACACACACAGCCTGAGTACGGTCACTCCCTGATGTGGAGCCTGGGCCACCCACACAGCCTGAGTACGGTCACTCCTGATGTGAAACCTGGTCCACACACACAGCCTGAGTACGGTCACTTCCTGATGTGAAACCTGGTCCACACACACAGCCTGAGTACGGTCACTTCCTGATGTGGAGCCTGTTCCACACACACAGCCTGAGTACGGTCTCTTCCTGATGTGAAACCTGGTCCACACACAGAGCCTGAGTACGGTCTCTTCCTGATGCGAAACCTGGTCCACACATACAGCCTGAGTACGGTCACTTCCTGATGTGAAACCTGGCCCACACACACAGCCTGAGTACGGTCACTTCCTGATGTGGAGCCTGGTCCACACACACAGCCTGAGTACGGTCTCTTCCTGATGTGAAGCCTGGTCCACACACACAGCCTGAGTATGGTCACTTCCTGATGTGAAACCTGGTCCACACACACAGCCTGAGTACGGTCTCTTCCTGATGTGAAACCTGGTCCACACACACAGCCTGAGTACGGTCACTTCCTGATGTGAAACCTGGTCCACACACACAGCCTGAGTACAGTCTCTTCTGGATGTGAAACCGGGTCCACACACACAGCCTGAGTACGGTCTCTTCCTGATGTGAAGCCTGGCCCACACACACAGCCTGAGTACGGTCACTTCCTGATGTGAAACCTGGTCCACACACACAGCCTGAGTACGGTCACTTCCTGATGTGAAACCTGGTCCACACACACAGCCTGAGTACGGTCTCTTCCTGATGTGAAACCTGGTCCACACACACAGCCTGAGTACGGTCACTTCCTGATGTGAAACCTGGTCCACACACACAGCCTGAGTACGGTCTCTTCCTGATGTGAAGCCTGATCCACACACACAGCCTGAGTACGGTCACTTCCTGATGTGAAACCTGGTCCACACACAGCCTGCGTACGGTCACTTCCTGATGTGAAACCTGGTCCACACACACAGCCTGAGTACGGTCACTTCCTGATGTGAAACCTGGTCCACACACACAGCCTGAGTACGGTCTCTTCCTGATGTGAAACCTGGTCCACACACACAGCCTGAGTACGGTCACTTCCTGATGTGAAACCTGGTCCACACACACAGCCTGAGTACGGTCTCTTCCTGATGTGAAGCCTGATCCACACACACAGCCTGAGTACGGTCACTTCCTGATGTGAAACCTGGTCCACACACAGCCTGCGTACGGTCACTTCCTGATGTGAAGCCTGGTCCACACACACAGCCTGAGTACGGTCTTTTCCTGATGTGAAGCCTGGTCCACACACAGCCTGAGTACGGTCACTTCCTGATGTGAAACCTGGTCCACACACAGCCTGAGTACGGTCACTTCCTGATGTGAAGCCTGGGCCACACACACACAGTCTGAGCACAGTCTCTTCCTGATGTGAAGCCTGGTCCACACACACAGCCTGAGTACGGTCTCTTCCTGATGTGAAACCTGGTCCACACACACAACCTGAGTACGGTCTCTTCCTGATGTGAAACCTGGTCCGCACACACAGCCTGAGTACGGTCTCTTCCTGATGTGGAGCGTGGGCCACACACACAGCCTGTGTACGGTCACTTCCTGATGTGAAACCTGGTCCACACACACAGCCTGAGTACGGTCACTTCCTGATGTGAAACCTGGTCCACACACACAGCCTGAGTACGGTCTCTTCCTGATGTGAAGCCTGATCCACACACACAGCCTGAGTACGGTCACTTCCTGATGTGATACCTGGTCCACACACAGCCTGCGTATGGTCACTTCCTGATGTGAAGCCTGGTCCACACACACAGCCTGAGTACGGTCTCTTCCTGATGTGAAGCCTGGTCCACACACAGCCTGAGTACGGTCACTTCCTGATGTGAAACCTGGTCCACACACACAGCCTGAGTACGGTCACTTCCTGATGTGAAACCTGGTCCACACACACAGCCTGAGTACGGTCTCTTCCTGATGTGAAGCCTGATCCACACACACAGCCTGAGTACAGTCACTTCCTGATGTGAAACCTGGTCCCCACACAGCCTGCGTACGGTCACTTCCTGATGTGAAGCCTGGTCCACACACACAGCCTGAGTACGGTCTCTTCCTGATGTGAAACCTGGTCCACACACAGCCTGAGTACGGTCACTTCCTGATGTGAAACCTGGTCCACACACAGCCTGAGTACGGTCACTTCCTGATGTGAAGCCTGGGCCACACACACACAGTCTGAGCACAGTCTCTTCCTGATGTGAAGCCTGGTCCACACACACAGCCTGAGTACGGTCTCTTCCTGATGTGAAACCTGGTCCACACACACAACCTGAGTACGGTCTCTTCCTGATGTGAAACCTGGTCCGTACACACAGCCTGAGTACGGTCTCTTCCTGATGTGGAGCGTGGGCCACACACACAGCCTGAGTACGGTCACTTCCTGATGTGAAACCTGGTCCACACACACAGCCTGAGTACGGTCTCTTCCTGATGTGGAGCCTGGGCCACACACACAGCCTGAGTACGGTCACTTCCTGATGTGAAACCTGGTCCACACACACAGCCTGAGTACGGTCTCTTCCTGATGTGGAGCCTGGGCCACACACACAGCCTGAGTACGGTCACTTCCTGATGTGAAACCTGGTCCACACACACAGCCTGAATACGGTCACTTCCTGATGTGAAACCTGGGCCACACACACAGCCTGAGTACGGTCTCTTCCTGATGTGAAACCTGGTCCACACACACAGCCTGAGTACGGTCTCTTCCTGATGTGAAACCTGGTCCACACACAGCCTGAGTACGGTCACTTCCTGATGTGAAGCCTGGGCCACACACACAGCCTGAGTACGGTCTCTTCCTGATGTGAAGCCTGGCCCACACACAGCCTGAGTACGGTCACTTCCTGATGTGAAACCTGGTCCACACACACAGCCTGAGTACGGTCACTTCCTGATGTGAAACCTGGTCCACACACACAGCCTGAATACGGTCACTTCCTGATGTGAAACCTGGTCCACACACACAGCCTGAGTACAGTCTCTTCCTGATGTGAAACCGGGTCCACACACACAGCCTGAGCACGGTCTCTTCCTGATGTGGCGCCTGGGCCCCACACACAGCCTGAGTACGGTCTCTTCCTGATGTGGAGCCTGGTCTCTACACACAGCCTGATTACGGTCTCTTCCTGATGTGAAACCTGGTCCACACACGCAGCCTGAGCACGGTCTCTTCCTGATGTGGAGCCTGGGCCACACACACAGCCTGAGTACGGTCTCTTCCTGATGTGGAGCCAGGTCTATACACACAGCCTGAGTACGGTCACTTCCTGATGTGAACCCTGGTCCACACACGCAGCCTGAGCATGGTCTCTTCCTGATGTGGAGCCTGGGCCCCACACACAGCCTGAGTACGGTCTCTTCCTGATGTGGAGCCTGGGCCCCACACACAGCCTGAGTACGGTCACTTCCTGATGTGGAGCCTGGGCCCCACACACAGCCTGAGTACGGTCTCTTCCTGATGTGGAGCCTGGTCTCTACACACAGCGTGATTACGGTCTCTTCCTGATGTGAAACCTGGTCCACACACGCAGCCTGAGCACGGTCTCTTCCTGATGTGGAGCCTGGTCTCTACACACAGCGTGATTACGGTCTCTTCCTGATGTGAAACCTGGTCCACACACACAGCCTGAGCACGGTCTCTTCCTGATGTGGAGCCTGGGCCCCACACACAGCCTGAGTACGGTCACTTCCTGATGTGGAGCCTGGGCCACACACACAGCCTGAGTACGGTCTCTTCCTGATGTAAAACCTGGTCCACACACACAGCCTGAGTACGGTCTCTTCCTGATGTGAAACCTGGGCCACACACTCAGCCTGAGTACGGTCACTCCTGATGTGGAGCCTGGTCCACACACACCCTGAGTACGGTCACTCCTGATGTGAAACCTGGTCCACACACACAGCCTGAGTACGGTCTCATTCTGATGTGAAACCTGGTCCACACACTCAGCCTGAGTACGGTCTCTTCCTGATGTGAAGCCTGGTCCACACACACAGCCTGAGTACGGTCTCTTCCTGATGTGAAACCTGGTCCACACACACAGCCTGAGTACGGTCACTCCCTGATGTGGAGCCTGGGCCACCCACACAGCCTGAGTACGGTCACTCCTGATGTGAAACCTGGTCCACACACACAGCCTGAGTACGGTCACTTCCTGATGTGAAACCTGGTCCACACACACAGCCTGAGTACGGTCACTTCCTGATGTGGAGCCTGTTCCACACACACAGCCTGAGTACGGTCTCTTCCTGATGTGAAACCTGGTCCACACACAGAGCCTGAGTACGGTCTCTTCCTGATGCGAAACCTGGTCCACACATACAGCCTGAGTACGGTCACTTCCTGATGTGAAACCTGGCCCACACACACAGCCTGAGTACGGTCACTTCCTGATGTGGAGCCTGGTCCACACACACAGCCTGAGTACGGTCTCTTCCTGATGTGAAGCCTGGTCCACACACACAGCCTGAGTATGGTCACTTCCTGATGTGAAACCTGGTCCACACACACAGCCTGAGTACGGTCTCTTCCTGATGTGAAACCTGGTCCACACACACAGCCTGAGTACGGTCACTTCCTGATGTGAAACCTGGTCCACACACACAGCCTGAGTACAGTCTCTTCTGGATGTGAAACCGGGTCCACACACACAGCCTGAGTACGGTCTCTTCCTGATGTGAAGCCTGGCCCACACACACAGCCTGAGTACGGTCACTTCCTGATGTGAAACCTGGTCCACACACACAGCCTGAGTACGGTCACTTCCTGATGTGAAACCTGGTCCACACACACAGCCTGAGTACGGTCTCTTCCTGATGTGAAACCTGGTCCACACACACAGCCTGAGTACGGTCACTTCCTGATGTGAAACCTGGTCCACACACACAGCCTGAGTACGGTCTCTTCCTGATGCGAAACCTGGTCCACACATACAGCCTGAGTACGGTCACTTCCTGATGTGAAACCTGGCCCACACACACAGCCTGAGTACGGTCACTTCCTGATGTGGAGCCTGGTCCACACACACAGCCTGAGTACGGTCTCTTCCTGATGTGAAGCCTGGTCCACACACACAGCCTGAGTATGGTCACTTCCTGATGTGAAACCTGGTCCACACACACAGCCTGAGTACGGTCTCTTCCTGATGTGAAACCTGGTCCACACACACAGCCTGAGTACGGTCACTTCCTGATGTGAAACCTGGTCCACACACACAGCCTGAGTACAGTCTCTTCTGGATGTGAAACCGGGTCCACACACACAGCCTGAGTACGGTCTCTTCCTGATGTGAAGCCTGGCCCACACACACAGCCTGAGTACGGTCACTTCCTGATGTGAAACCTGGTCCACACACACAGCCTGAGTACGGTCACTTCCTGATGTGAAACCCGGTCCACACACACAGCCTGAGTACGGTCTCTTCCTGATGTGAAACCTGGTCCACACACACAGCCTGAGTACGGTCACTTCCTGATGTGAAACCTGGTCCACACACACAGCCTGAGTACGGTCTCTTCCTGATGTGAAGCCTGATCCACACACACAGCCTGAGTACGGTCACTTCCTGATGTGAAACCTGGTCCACACACAGCCTGCGTACGGTCACTTCCTGATGTGAAGCCTGGTCCACACACACAGCCTGAGTACGGTCTTTTCCTGATGTGAAGCCTGGTCCACACACAGCCTGAGTACGGTCACTTCCTGATGTGAAACCTGGTCCACACACAGCCTGAGTACGGTCACTTCCTGATGTGAAGCCTGGGCCACACACACACAGTCTGAGCACAGTCTCTTCCTGATGTGAAGCCTGGTCCACACACACAGCCTGAGTACGGTCTCTTCCTGATGTGAAACCTGGTCCACACACACAACCTGAGTACGGTCTCTTCCTGATGTGAAACCTGGTCCGCACACACAGCCTGAGTACGGTCTCTTCCTGATGTGGAGCGTGGGCCACACACACAGCCTGTGTACGGTCACTTCCTGATGTGAAACCTGGTCCACACACACAGCCTGAGTACGGTCACTTCCTGATGTGAAACCTGGTCCACACACACAGCCTGAGTACGGTCTCTTCCTGATGTGAAGCCTGATCCACACACACAGCCTGAGTACGGTCACTTCCTGATGTGATACCTGGTCCACACACAGCCTGCGTATGGTCACTTCCTGATGTGAAGCCTGGTCCACACACACAGCCTGAGTACGGTCTCTTCCTGATGTGAAGCCTGGTCCACACACAGCCTGAGTACGGTCACTTCCTGATGTGAAACCTGGTCCACACACACAGCCTGAGTACGGTCACTTCCTGATGTGAAACCTGGTCCACACACACAGCCTGAGTACGGTCTCTTCCTGATGTGAAGCCTGATCCACACACACAGCCTGAGTACAGTCACTTCCTGATGTGAAACCTGGTCCCCACACAGCCTGCGTACGGTCACTTCCTGATGTGAAGCCTGGTCCACACACACAGCCTGAGTACGGTCTCTTCCTGATGTGAAACCTGGTCCACACACAGCCTGAGTACGGTCACTTCCTGATGTGAAACCTGGTCCACACACAGCCTGAGTACGGTCACTTCCTGATGTGAAGCCTGGGCCACACACACACAGTCTGAGCACAGTCTCTTCCTGATGTGAAGCCTGGTCCACACACACAGCCTGAGTACGGTCTCTTCCTGATGTGAAACCTGGTCCACACACACAACCTGAGTACGGTCTCTTCCTGATGTGAAACCTGGTCCGTACACACAGCCTGAGTACGGTCTCTTCCTGATGTGGAGCGTGGGCCACACACACAGCCTGAGTACGGTCACTTCCTGATGTGAAACCTGGTCCACACACACAGCCTGAGTACGGTCTCTTCCTGATGTGGAGCCTGGGCCACACACACAGCCTGAGTACGGTCACTTCCTGATGTGAAACCTGGTCCACACACACAGCCTGAGTACGGTCTCTTCCTGATGTGGAGCCTGGGCCACACACACAGCCTGAGTACGGTCACTTCCTGATGTGAAACCTGGTCCACACACACAGCCTGAATACGGTCACTTCCTGATGTGAAACCTGGGCCACACACACAGCCTGAGTACGGTCTCTTCCTGATGTGAAGCCTGATCCACACACACAGCCTGAGTACGGTCACTTCCTGATGTGAAACCTGGTCCACACACAGCCTGCGTACGGTCACTTCCTGATGTGAAGCCTGGTCCACACACACAGCCTGAGTACGGTCTTTTCCTGATGTGAAGCCTGGTCCACACACAGCCTGAGTACGGTCACTTCCTGATGTGAAACCTGGTCCACACACAGCCTGAGTACGGTCACTTCCTGATGTGAAGCCTGGGCCACACACACACAGTCTGAGCACAGTCTCTTCCTGATGTGAAGCCTGGTCCACACACACAGCCTGAGTACGGTCTCTTCCTGATGTGAAACCTGGTCCACACACACAACCTGAGTACGGTCTCTTCCTGATGTGAAACCTGGTCCGCACACACAGCCTGAGTACGGTCTCTTCCTGATGTGGAGCGTGGGCCACACACACAGCCTGTGTACGGTCACTTCCTGATGTGAAACCTGGTCCACACACACAGCCTGAGTACGGTCACTTCCTGATGTGAAACCTGGGCCCCACACACAGCCTGAGTACGGTCACTTCCTGATGTGGAGCCTGGGCCCCACACACAGCCTGAGTACGGTCTCTTCCTGATGTGGAGCCTGGTCTCTACACACAGCGTGATTACGGTCTCTTCCTGATGTGAAACCTGGTCCACACACGCAGCCTGAGCACGGTCTCTTCCTGATGTGGAGCCTGGTCTCTACACACAGCATGATTACGGTCTCTTCCTGATGTGAAACCTGGTCCACACACGCAGCCTGAGCACGGTCTCTTCCTGATGTGGAGCCTGGGCCCCACACACAGCCTGAGTATGGTCACTTCCTGATGTGGAGCCTGGGCCACACACACAGCCTGAGTACGGTCTCTTCCTGATGTAAAACCTGGTCCACACACACAGCCTGAGTACGGTCTCTTCCTGATGTGAAACCTGGGCCACACACTCAGCCTGAGTACGGTCACTCCTGATGTGGAGCCTGGTCCACACACACCCTGAGTACGGTCACTCCTGATGTGAAACCTGGTCCACACACACAGCCTGAGTACGGTCTCATTCTGATGTGAAACCTGGTCCACACACTCAGCCTGAGTACGGTCTCTTCCTGATGTGAAGCCTGGTCCACACACACAGCCTGAGTACGGTCTCTTCCTGATGTGAAACCTGGTCCACACACACAGCCTGAGTACGGTCACTCCCTGATGTGGAGCCTGGGCCACCCACACAGCCTGAGTACGGTCACTCCTGATGTGAAACCTGGTCCACACACACAGCCTGAGTACGGTCACTTCCTGATGTGAAACCTGGTCCACACACACAGCCTGAGTACGGTCACTTCCTGATGTGGAGCCTGTTCCACACACACAGCCTGAGTACGGTCTCTTCCTGATGTGAAACCTGGTCCACACACAGAGCCTGAGTACGGTCTCTTCCTGATGCGAAACCTGGTCCACACATACAGCCTGAGTACGGTCACTTCCTGATGTGAAACCTGGCCCACACACACAGCCTGAGTACGGTCACTTCCTGATGTGGAGCCTGGTCCACACACACAGCCTGAGTACGGTCTCTTCCTGATGTGAAGCCTGGTCCACACACACAGCCTGAGTATGGTCACTTCCTGATGTGAAACCTGGTCCACACACACAGCCTGAGTACGGTCTCTTCCTGATGTGAAACCTGGTCCACACACACAGCCTGAGTACGGTCACTTCCTGATGTGAAACCTGGTCCACACACACAGCCTGAGTACAGTCTCTTCTGGATGTGAAACCGGGTCCACACACACAGCCTGAGTACGGTCTCTTCCTGATGTGAAGCCTGGCCCACACACACAGCCTGAGTACGGTCACTTCCTGATGTGAAACCTGGTCCACACACACAGCCTGAGTACGGTCACTTCCTGATGTGAAACCTGGTCCACACACACAGCCTGAGTACGGTCTCTTCCTGATGTGAAACCTGGTCCACACACACAGCCTGAGTACGGTCACTTCCTGATGTGAAACCTGGTCCACACACACAGCCTGAGTACGGTCTCTTCCTGATGTGAAGCCTGATCCACACACACAGCCTGAGTACGGTCACTTCCTGATGTGAAACCTGGTCCACACACAGCCTGCGTACGGTCACTTCCTGATGTGAAACCTGGTCCACACACACAGCCTGAGTACGGTCACTTCCTGATGTGAAACCTGGTCCACACACACAGCCTGAGTACGGTCTCTTCCTGATGTGAAACCTGGTCCACACACACAGCCTGAGTACGGTCACTTCCTGATGTGAAACCTGGTCCACACACACAGCCTGAGTACGGTCTCTTCCTGATGTGAAGCCTGATCCACACACACAGCCTGAGTACGGTCACTTCCTGATGTGAAACCTGGTCCACACACAGCCTGCGTACGGTCACTTCCTGATGTGAAGCCTGGTCCACACACACAGCCTGAGTACGGTCTTTTCCTGATGTGAAGCCTGGTCCACACACAGCCTGAGTACGGTCACTTCCTGATGTGAAACCTGGTCCACACACAGCCTGAGTACGGTCACTTCCTGATGTGAAGCCTGGGCCACACACACACAGTCTGAGCACAGTCTCTTCCTGATGTGAAGCCTGGTCCACACACACAGCCTGAGTACGGTCTCTTCCTGATGTGAAACCTGGTCCACACACACAACCTGAGTACGGTCTCTTCCTGATGTGAAACCTGGTCCGCACACACAGCCTGAGTACGGTCTCTTCCTGATGTGGAGCGTGGGCCACACACACAGCCTGTGTACGGTCACTTCCTGATGTGAAACCTGGTCCACACACACAGCCTGAGTACGGTCACTTCCTGATGTGAAACCTGGTCCACACACACAGCCTGAGTACGGTCTCTTCCTGATGTGAAGCCTGATCCACACACACAGCCTGAGTACGGTCACTTCCTGATGTGATACCTGGTCCACACACAGCCTGCGTATGGTCACTTCCTGATGTGAAGCCTGGTCCACACACACAGCCTGAGTACGGTCTCTTCCTGATGTGAAGCCTGGTCCACACACAGCCTGAGTACGGTCACTTCCTGATGTGAAACCTGGTCCACACACACAGCCTGAGTACGGTCACTTCCTGATGTGAAACCTGGTCCACACACACAGCCTGAGTACGGTCTCTTCCTGATGTGAAGCCTGATCCACACACACAGCCTGAGTACAGTCACTTCCTGATGTGAAACCTGGTCCCCACACAGCCTGCGTACGGTCACTTCCTGATGTGAAGCCTGGTCCAAACACACAGCCTGAGTACGGTCTCTTCCTGATGTGAAACCTGGTCCACACACAGCCTGAGTACGGTCACTTCCTGATGTGAAACCTGGTCCACACACAGCCTGAGTACGGTCACTTCCTGATGTGAAGCCTGGGCCACACACACACAGTCTGAGCACAGTCTCTTCCTGATGTGAAGCCTGGTCCACACACACAGCCTGAGTACGGTCTCTTCCTGATGTGAAACCTGGTCCACACACACAACCTGAGTACGGTCTCTTCCTGATGTGAAACCTGGTCCGTACACACAGCCTGAGTACGGTCTCTTCCTGATGTGGAGCGTGGGCCACACACACAGCCTGAGTACGGTCACTTCCTGATGTGAAACCTGGTCCACACACACAGCCTGAGTACGGTCTCTTCCTGATGTGGAGCCTGGGCCACACACACAGCCTGAGTACGGTCACTTCCTGATGTGAAACCTGGTCCACACACACAGCCTGAGTACGGTCTCTTCCTGATGTGGAGCCTGGGCCACACACACAGCCTGAGTACGGTCACTTCCTGATGTGAAACCTGGTCCACACACACAGCCTGAATACGGTCACTTCCTGATGTGAAACCTGGGCCACACACACAGCCTGAGTACGGTCTCTTCCTGATGTGAAACCTGGTCCACACACACAGCCTGAGTACGGTCTCTTCCTGATGTGAAACCTGGTCCACACACAGCCTGAGTACGGTCACTTCCTGATGTGAAGCCTGGGCCACACACACAGCCTGAGTACGGTCTCTTCCTGATGTGAAGCCTGGCCCACACACAGCCTGAGTACGGTCACTTCCTGATGTGAAACCTGGTCCACACACACAGCCTGAGTACGGTCACTTCCTGATGTGAAACCTGGTCCACACACACAGCCTGAATACGGTCACTTCCTGATGTGAAACCTGGTCCACACACACAGCCTGAGTACAGTCTCTTCCTGATGTGAAACCGGGTCCACACACACAGCCTGAGCACGGTCTCTTCCTGATGTGGCGCCTGGGCCCCACACACAGCCTGAGTACGGTCTCTTCCTGATGTGGAGCCTGGTCTCTACACACAGCCTGATTACGGTCTCTTCCTGATGTGAAACCTGGTCCACACACGCAGCCTGAGCACGGTCTCTTCCTGATGTGGAGCCTGGGCCACACACACAGCCTGAGTACGGTCTCTTCCTGATGTGGAGCCAGGTCTATACACACAGCCTGAGTACGGTCACTTCCTGATGTGAACCCTGGTCCACACACGCAGCCTGAGCATGGTCTCTTCCTGATGTGGAGCCTGGGCCCCACACACAGCCTGAGTACGGTCTCTTCCTGATGTGGAGCCTGGGCCCCACACACAGCCTGAGTACGGTCACTTCCTGATGTGGAGCCTGGGCCCCACACACAGCCTGAGTACGGTCTCTTCCTGATGTGGAGCCTGGTCTCTACACACAGCGTGATTACGGTCTCTTCCTGATGTGAAACCTGGTCCACACACGCAGCCTGAGCACGGTCTCTTCCTGATGTGGAGCCTGGTCTCTACACACAGCGTGATTACGGTCTCTTCCTGATGTGAAACCTGGTCCACACACACAGCCTGAGCACGGTCTCTTCCTGATGTGGAGCCTGGGCCCCACACACAGCCTGAGTACGGTCACTTCCTGATGTGGAGCCTGGGCCACACACACAGCCTGAGTACGGTCTCTTCCTGATGTAAAACCTGGTCCACACACACAGCCTGAGTACGGTCTCTTCCTGATGTGAAACCTGGGCCACACACTCAGCCTGAGTACGGTCACTCCTGATGTGGAGCCTGGTCCACACACACCCTGAGTACGGTCACTCCTGATGTGAAACCTGGTCCACACACACAGCCTGAGTACGGTCTCATTCTGATGTGAAACCTGGTCCACACACTCAGCCTGAGTACGGTCTCTTCCTGATGTGAAGCCTGGTCCACACACACAGCCTGAGTACGGTCTCTTCCTGATGTGAAACCTGGTCCACACACACAGCCTGAGTACGGTCACTCCCTGATGTGGAGCCTGGGCCACCCACACAGCCTGAGTACGGTCACTCCTGATGTGAAACCTGGTCCACACACACAGCCTGAGTACGGTCACTTCCTGATGTGAAACCTGGTCCACACACACAGCCTGAGTACGGTCACTTCCTGATGTGGAGCCTGTTCCACACACACAGCCTGAGTACGGTCTCTTCCTGATGTGAAACCTGGTCCACACACAGAGCCTGAGTACGGTCTCTTCCTGATGCGAAACCTGGTCCACACATACAGCCTGAGTACGGTCACTTCCTGATGTGAAACCTGGCCCACACACACAGCCTGAGTACGGTCACTTCCTGATGTGGAGCCTGGTCCACACACACAGCCTGAGTACGGTCTCTTCCTGATGTGAAGCCTGGTCCACACACACAGCCTGAGTATGGTCACTTCCTGATGTGAAACCTGGTCCACACACACAGCCTGAGTACGGTCTCTTCCTGATGTGAAACCTGGTCCACACACACAGCCTGAGTACGGTCACTTCCTGATGTGAAACCTGGTCCACACACACAGCCTGAGTACAGTCTCTTCTGGATGTGAAACCGGGTCCACACACACAGCCTGAGTACGGTCTCTTCCTGATGTGAAGCCTGGCCCACACACACAGCCTGAGTACGGTCACTTCCTGATGTGAAACCTGGTCCACACACACAGCCTGAGTACGGTCACTTCCTGATGTGAAACCTGGTCCACACACACAGCCTGAGTACGGTCTCTTCCTGATGTGAAACCTGGTCCACACACACAGCCTGAGTACGGTCACTTCCTGATGTGAAACCTGGTCCACACACACAGCCTGAGTACGGTCTCTTCCTGATGTGAAGCCTGATCCACACACACAGCCTGAGTACGGTCACTTCCTGATGTGAAACCTGGTCCACACACAGCCTGCGTACGGTCACTTCCTGATGTGAAGCCTGGTCCACACACACAGCCTGAGTACGGTCTCTTCCTGATGTGAAGCCTGGTCCACACACAGCCTGAGTACGGTCACTTCCTGATGTGAAACCTGGTAAACACACACAGCCTGAGTACTGTCACTTCCTGATGTGAAGCCTGGGCCACACACACAGCCTGAGTACGGTCACTTCCTGATGTGAAACCTGGTCCACACACACAGCCTGAGTACGGTCTCTTCCTGATGTGAAACCTGGTCCACACACACAGCCTGAGTACGGTCACTTCCTGATGTGAAACCTGGTCCACACACACAGCCTGAGTACGGTCTCTTCCTGATGTGAAGCCTGATCCACACACACAGCCTGAGTACGGTCACTTCCTGATGTGAAACCTGGTCCACACACAGCCTGCGTACGGTCACTTCCTGATGTGAAACCTGGTCCACACACACAGCCTGAGTACGGTCACTTCCTGATGTGAAACCTGGTCCACACACACAGCCTGAGTACGGTCTCTTCCTGATGTGAAACCTGGTCCACACACACAGCCTGAGTACGGTCACTTCCTGATGTGAAACCTGGTCCACACACACAGCCTGAGTACGGTCTCTTCCTGATGTGAAGCCTGATCCACACACACAGCCTGAGTACGGTCACTTCCTGATGTGAAACCTGGTCCACACACAGCCTGCGTACGGTCACTTCCTGATGTGAAGCCTGGTCCACACACACAGCCTGAGTACGGTCTTTTCCTGATGTGAAGCCTGGTCCACACACAGCCTGAGTACGGTCACTTCCTGATGTGAAACCTGGTCCACACACAGCCTGAGTACGGTCACTTCCTGATGTGAAGCCTGGGCCACACACACACAGTCTGAGCACAGTCTCTTCCTGATGTGAAGCCTTGTCCACACACACAGCCTGAGTACGGTCTCTTCCTGATGTGAAACCTGGTCCACACACACAACCTGAGTACGGTCTCTTCCTGATGTGAAACCTGGTCCGCACACACAGCCTGAGTACGGTCTCTTCCTGATGTGGAGCGTGGGCCACACACACAGCCTGTGTACGGTCACTTCCTGATGTGAAACCTGGTCCACACACACAGCCTGAGTACGGTCACTTCCTGATGTGAAACCTGGTCCACACACACAGCCTGAGTACGGTCTCTTCCTGATGTGAAGCCTGATCCACACACACAGCCTGAGTACGGTCACTTCCTGATGTGATACCTGGTCCACACACAGCCTGCGTATGGTCACTTCCTGATGTGAAGCCTGGTCCACACACACAGCCTGAGTACGGTCTCTTCCTGATGTGAAGCCTGGTCCACACACAGCCTGAGTACGGTCACTTCCTGATGTGAAACCTGGTCCACACACACAGCCTGAGTACGGTCACTTCCTGATGTGAAACCTGGTCCACACACACAGCCTGAGTACGGTCTCTTCCTGATGTGAAGCCTGATCCACACACACAGCCTGAGTACAGTCACTTCCTGATGTGAAACCTGGTCCCCACACAGCCTGCGTACGGTCACTTCCTGATGTGAAGCCTGGTCCACACACACAGCCTGAGTACGGTCTCTTCCTGATGTGAAACCTGGTCCACACACAGCCTGAGTACGGTCACTTCCTGATGTGAAACCTGGTCCACACACAGCCTGAGTACGGTCACTTCCTGATGTGAAGCCTGGGCCACACACACACAGTCTGAGCACAGTCTCTTCCTGATGTGAAGCCTGGTCCACACACACAGCCTGAGTACGGTCTCTTCCTGATGTGAAACCTGGTCCACACACACAACCTGAGTACGGTCTCTTCCTGATGTGAAACCTGGTCCGTACACACAGCCTGAGTACGGTCTCTTCCTGATGTGGAGCGTGGGCCACACACACAGCCTGAGTACGGTCACTTCCTGATGTGAAACCTGGTCCACACACACAGCCTGAGTACGGTCTCTTCCTGATGTGGAGCCTGGGCCACACACACAGCCTGAGTACGGTCACTTCCTGATGTGAAACCTGGTCCACACACACAGCCTGAGTACGGTCTCTTCCTGATGTGGAGCCTGGGCCACACACACAGCCTGAGTACGGTCACTTCCTGATGTGAAACCTGGTCCACACACACAGCCTGAATACGGTCACTTCCTGATGTGAAACCTGGGCCACACACACAGCCTGAGTACGGTCTCTTCCTGATGTGAAACCTGGTCCACACACACAGCCTGAGTACGGTCTCTTCCTGATGTGAAACCTGGTCCACACACAGCCTGAGTACGGTCACTTCCTGATGTGAAGCCTGGGCCACACACACAGCCTGAGTACGGTCTCTTCCTGATGTGAAGCCTGGCCCACACACAGCCTGAGTACGGTCACTTCCTGATGTGAAACCTGGTCCACACACACAGCCTGAGTACGGTCACTTCCTGATGTGAAACCTGGTCCACACACACAGCCTGAATACGGTCACTTCCTGATGTGAAACCTGGTCCACACACACAGCCTGAGTACAGTCTCTTCCTGATGTGAAACCGGGTCCACACACACAGCCTGAGCACGGTCTCTTCCTGATGTGGAGCCTGGGCCCCACACACAGCCTGAGTACGGTCTCTTCCTGATGTGGAGCCTGGTCTCTACACACAGCCTGATTACGGTCTCTTCCTGATGTGAAACCTGGTCCACACACGCAGCCTGAGCACGGTCTCTTCCTGATGTGGAGCCTGGGCCACACACACAGCCTGAGTACGGTCTCTTCCTGATGTGGAGCCAGGTCTATACACACAGCCTGAGTACGGTCACTTCCTGATGTGAACCCTGGTCCACACACGCAGCCTGAGCATGGTCTCTTCCTGATGTGGAGCCTGGGCCCCACACACAGCCTGAGTACGGTCTCTTCCTGATGTGGAGCCTGGGCCCCACACACAGCCTGAGTACGGTCACTTCCTGATGTGGAGCCTGGGCCCCACACACAGCCTGAGTACGGTCTCTTCCTGATGTGGAGCCTGGTCTCTACACACAGCGTGATTACGGTCTCTTCCTGATGTGAAACCTGGTCCACACACGCAGCCTGAGCACGGTCTCTTCCTGATGTGGAGCCTGGTCTCTACACACAGCGTGATTACGGTCTCTTCCTGATGTGAAACCTGGTCCACACACACAGCCTGAGCACGGTCTCTTCCTGATGTGGAGCCTGGGCCCCACACACAGCCTGAGTACGGTCACTTCCTGATGTGGAGCCTGGGCCACACACACAGCCTGAGTACGGTCTCTTCCTGATGTAAAACCTGGTCCACACACACAGCCTGAGTACGGTCTCTTCCTGATGTGAAACCTGGGCCACACACTCAGCCTGAGTACGGTCACTCCTGATGTGGAGCCTGGTCCACACACACCCTGAGTACGGTCACTCCTGATGTGAAACCTGGTCCACACACACAGCCTGAGTACGGTCTCATTCTGATGTGAAACCTGGTCCACACACTCAGCCTGAGTACGGTCTCTTCCTGATGTGAAGCCTGGTCCACACACACAGCCTGAGTACGGTCTCTTCCTGATGTGAAACCTGGTCCACACACACAGCCTGAGTACGGTCACTCCCTGATGTGGAGCCTGGGCCACCCACACAGCCTGAGTACGGTCACTCCTGATGTGAAACCTGGTCCACACACACAGCCTGAGTACGGTCACTTCCTGATGTGAAACCTGGTCCACACACACAGCCTGAGTACGGTCACTTCCTGATGTGGAGCCTGTTCCACACACACAGCCTGAGTACGGTCTCTTCCTGATGTGAAACCTGGTCCACACACAGAGCCTGAGTACGGTCTCTTCCTGATGCGAAACCTGGTCCACACATACAGCCTGAGTACGGTCACTTCCTGATGTGAAACCTGGCCCACACACACAGCCTGAGTACGGTCACTTCCTGATGTGGAGCCTGGTCCACACACACAGCCTGAGTACGGTCTCTTCCTGATGTGAAGCCTGGTCCACACACACAGCCTGAGTATGGTCACTTCCTGATGTGAAACCTGGTCCACACACACAGCCTGAGTACGGTCTCTTCCTGATGTGAAACCTGGTCCACACACACAGCCTGAGTACGGTCACTTCCTGATGTGAAACCTGGTCCACACACACAGCCTGAGTACAGTCTCTTCTGGATGTGAAACCGGGTCCACACACACAGCCTGAGTACGGTCTCTTCCTGATGTGAAGCCTGGCCCACACACACAGCCTGAGTACGGTCACTTCCTGATGTGAAACCTGGTCCACACACACAGCCTGAGTACGGTCACTTCCTGATGTGAAACCTGGTCCACACACACAGCCTGAGTACGGTCTCTTCCTGATGTGAAACCTGGTCCACACACACAGCCTGAGTACGGTCACTTCCTGATGTGAAACCTGGTCCACACACACAGCCTGAGTACGGTCTCTTCCTGATGTGAAGCCTGATCCACACACACAGCCTGAGTACGGTCACTTCCTGATGTGAAACCTGGTCCACACACAGCCTGCGTACGGTCACTTCCTGATGTGAAGCCTGGTCCACACACACAGCCTGAGTACGGTCTCTTCCTGATGTGAAGCCTGGTCCACACACAGCCTGAGTACGGTCACTTCCTGATGTGAAACCTGGTCCACACACAGCCTGAGTACGGTCACTTCCTGATGTGAAGCCTGGGCCACACACACACAGTCTGAGCACAGTCTCTTCCTGATGTGAAGCCTGGTCCACACACACAGCCTGAGTACGGTCTCTTCCTGATGTGAAACCTGGTCCACACACACAACCTGAGTACGGTCTCTTCCTGATGTGAAACCTGGTCCGCACACACAGCCTGAGTACGGTCTCTTCCTGATGTGGAGCCTGGGCCACACACACAGCCTGAGTACGGTCTCTTCCTGATGTGGAGCCAGGTCTATACACACAGCCTGAGTACGGTCACTTCCTGATGTGAACCCTGGTCCACACACGCAGCCTGAGCATGGTCTCTTCCTGATGTGGAGCCTGGGCCCCACACACAGCCTGAGTACGGTCTCTTCCTGATGTGGAGCCTGGGCCCCACACACAGCCTGAGTACGGTCACTTCCTGATGTGGAGCCTGGGCCCCACACACAGCCTGAGTACGGTCTCTTCCTGATGTGGAGCCTGGTCTCTACACACAGCGTGATTACGGTCTCTTCCTGATGTGAAACCTGGTCCACACACGCAGCCTGAGCACGGTCTCTTCCTGATGTGGAGCCTGGTCTCTACACACAGCGTGATTACGGTCTCTTCCTGATGTGAAACCTGGTCCACACACACAGCCTGAGCACGGTCTCTTCCTGATGTGGAGCCTGGGCCCCACACACAGCCTGAGTACGGTCACTTCCTGATGTGGAGCCTGGGCCACACACACAGCCTGAGTACGGTCTCTTCCTGATGTAAAACCTGGTCCACACACACAGCCTGAGTACGGTCTCTTCCTGATGTGAAACCTGGGCCACACACTCAGCCTGAGTACGGTCACTCCTGATGTGGAGCCTGGTCCACACACACCCTGAGTACGGTCACTCCTGATGTGAAACCTGGTCCACACACACAGCCTGAGTACGGTCTCATTCTGATGTGAAATCTGGTCCACACACTCAGCCTGAGTACGGTCTCTTCCTGATGTGAAGCCTGGTCCACACACACAGCCTGAGTACGGTCTCTTCCTGATGTGAAACCTGGTCCACACACACAGCCTGAGTACAGTCACTCCCTGATGTGGAGCCTGGGCCACCCACACAGCCTGAGTACGGTCACTCCTGATGTGAAACCTGGTCCACACACACAGCCTGAGTACGGTCACTTCCTGATGTGAAACCTGGTCCACACACACAGCCTGAGTACGGTCACTTCCTGATGTGGAGCCTGTTCCACACACACAGCCTGAGTACGGTCTCTTCCTGATGTGAAACTTGGTCCACACACAGAGCCTGAGTACGGTCTCTTCCTGATGCGAAACCTGGTCCACACATACAGCCTGAGTACGGTCACTTCCTGATGTGAAACCTGGCCCACACACACAGCCTGAGTACGGTCACTTCCTGATGTGGAGCCTGGTCCACACACACAGCCTGAGTACGGTCTCTTCCTGATGTGAAGCCTGGTCCACACACACAGCCTGAGTATGGTCACTTCCTGATGTGAAACCTGGTCCACACACACAGCCTGAGTACGGTCTCTTCCTGATGTGAAACCTGGTCCACACACACAGCCTGAGTACGGTCACTTCCTGATGTGAAACCTGGTCCACACACACAGCCTGAGTACAGTCTCTTCTGGATGTGAAACCAGGTCCACACACACAGCCTGAGTACGGTCTCTTCCTGATGTGAAGCCTGGCCCACACACACAGCCTGAGTACGGTCACTTCCTGATGTGAAACCTGGTCCACACACACAGCCTGAGTACGGTCACTTCCTGATGTGAAACCTGGTCCACACACACAGCCTGAGTACGGTCTCTTCCTGATGTGAAACCTGGTCCACACACACAGCCTGAGTACGGTCACTTCCTGATGTGAAACCTGGTCCACACACACAGCCTGAGTACGGTCTCTTCCTGATGTGAAGCCTGATCCACACACACAGCCTGAGTACGGTCACTTCCTGATGTGAAACCTGGTCCACACACAGCCTGCGTACGGTCACTTCCTGATGTGAAGCCTGGTCCACACACACAGCCTGAGTACGGTCTCTTCCTGATGTGAAACCTGGTCCGCACACACAGCCTGAGTACGGTCTCTTCCTGATGTGGAGCCTGGGCCACACACACAGCCTGAGTACGGTCTCTTCCTGATGTGGAGCCAGGTCTATACACACAGCCTGAGTACGGTCACTTCCTGATGTGAACCCTGGTCCACACACGCAGCCTGAGCATGGTCTCTGCCTGATGTGGAGCCTGGGCCCCACACACAGCCTGAGTACGGTCTCTTCCTGATGTGGAGCCTGGGCCCCACACACAGCCTGAGTACGGTCACTTCCTGATGTGGAGCCTGGGCCCCACACACAGCCTGAGTACAGTCTCTTCCTGATGTGGAGCCTGGTCTCTACACACAGCGTGATTACGGTCTCTTCCTGATGTGAAACCTGGTCCACACACGCAGCCTGAGCACGGTCTCTTCCTGATGTGGAGCCTGGTCTCTACACACAGCGTGATTACGGTCTCTTCCTGATGTGAAACCTGGTCCACACACACAGCCTGAGCACGGTCTCTTCCTGATGTGGAGCCTGGGCCCCACACACAGCCTGAGTACGGTCACTTCCTGATGTGGAGCCTGGGCCACACACACAGCCTGAGTACGGTCTCTTCCTGATGTAAAACCTGGTCCACACACACAGCCTGAGTACGGTCTCTTCCTGATGTGAAACCTGGGCCACACACTCAGCCTGAGTACGGTCACTCCTGATGTGGAGCCTGGTCCACACACACCCTGAGTACGGTCACTCCTGATGTGAAACCTGGTCCACACACACAGCCTGAGTACGGTCTCATTCTGATGTGAAATCTGGTCCACACACTCAGCCTGAGTACGGTCTCTTCCTGATGTGAAGCCTGGTCCACACACACAGCCTGAGTACGGTCTCTTCCTGATGTGAAACCTGGTCCACACACACAGCCTGAGTACAGTCACTCCCTGATGTGGAGCCTGGGCCACCCACACAGCCTGAGTACGGTCACTCCTGATGTGAAACCTGGTCCACACACACAGCCTGAGTACGGTCACTTCCTGATGTGAAACCTGGTCCACACACACAGCCTGAGTACGGTCACTTCCTGATGTGGAGCCTGTTCCACACACACAGCCTGAGTACGGTCTCTTCCTGATGTGAAACTTGGTCCACACACAGAGCCTGAGTACGGTCTCTTCCTGATGCGAAACCTGGTCCACACATACAGCCTGAGTACGGTCACTTCCTGATGTGAAACCTGGCCCACACACACAGCCTGAGTACGGTCACTTCCTGATGTGGAGCCTGGTCCACACACACAGCCTGAGTACGGTCTCTTCCTGATGTGAAGCCTGGTCCACACACACAGCCTGAGTATGGTCACTTCCTGATGTGAAACCTGGTCCACACACACAGCCTGAGTACGGTCTCTTCCTGATGTGAAACCTGGTCCACACACACAGCCTGAGTACGGTCACTTCCTGATGTGAAACCTGGTCCACACACACAGCCTGAGTACAGTCTCTTCTGGATGTGAAACCAGGTCCACACACACAGCCTGAGTACGGTCTCTTCCTGATGTGAAGCCTGGCCCACACACACAGCCTGAGTACGGTCACTTCCTGATGTGAAACCTGGTCCACACACACAGCCTGAGTACGGTCACTTCCTGATGTGAAACCTGGTCCACACACACAGCCTGAGTACGGTCTCTTCCTGATGTGAAACCTGGTCCACACACACAGCCTGAGTACGGTCACTTCCTGATGTGAAACCTGGTCCACACACACAGCCTGAGTACGGTCTCTTCCTGATGTGAAGCCTGATCCACACACACAGCCTGAGTACGGTCACTTCCTGATGTGAAACCTGGTCCACACACAGCCTGCGTACGGTCACTTCCTGATGTGAAGCCTGGTCCACACACACAGCCTGAGTACGGTCTCTTCCTGATGTGAAGCCTGGTCCACACACAGCCTGAGTACGGTCACTTCCTGATGTGAAACCTGGTCCACACACAGCCTGAGTACGGTCACTTCCTGATGTGAAGCCTGGGCCACACACACACAGTCTGAGCACAGTCTCTTCCTGATGTGAAGCCTGGTCCACACACACAGCCTGAGTACGGTCTCTTCCTGATGTGAAGCCTGATCCACACACACAGCCTGAGTACGGTCACTTCCTGATGTGAAACCTGGTCCACACACAGCCTGCGTATGGTCACTTCCTGATGTGAAGCCTGGTCCACACACACAGCCTGAGTACGGTCTCTTCCTGATGTGAAGCCTGGTCGACACACAGCCTGAGTACGGTCACTTCCTGATGTGAAACCTGGTCCACACACACAGCCTGAGTACGGTCACTTCCTGATGTGAAACCTGGTCCACACACACAGCCTGAGTACGGTCTCTTCCTGATGTGAAGCCTGATCCACACACACAGCCTGAGTACGGTCACTTCCTGATGTGAAACCTGGTCCACACACAGCCTGCGTACGGTCACTTCCTGATGTGAAGCCTGGTCCACACACACAGCCTGAGTACGGACTCTTCCTGATGTGAAACCTGGTCCACACACAGCCTGAGTACGGTCACTTCCTGATGTGAAACCTGGTCCACACACAGCCTGAGTACGGTCACTTCCTGATGTGAGGCCTGGGCCACACACACACAGTCTGAGCACAGTCTCTTCCTGATGTGAAGCCTGGTCCACACACACAGCCTGAGTACGGTCTCTTCCTGATGTGAAACCTGGTCCACACACACAACCTGAGTACGGTCTCTTCCTGATGTGAAACCTGGTCCGTACACACAGCCTGAGTACGGTCTCTTCCTGATGTGGAGCGTGGGCCACACACACAGCCTGAGTACGGTCACTTCCTGATATGAAACCTGGTCCACACACACAGCCTGAGTACGGTCTCTTCCTGATGTGGAGCCTGGGCCACACACACAGCCTGAGTACGGTCACTTCCTGATGTGAAACCTGGTCCACACACACAGCCTGAGTACGGTCTCTTCCTGATGTGGAGCCTGGGCCACACACACAGCCTGAGTACGGTCACTTCCTGATGTGAAACCTGGTCCACACACACAGCCTGAATACGGTCACTTCCTGATGTGAAACCTGGGCCACACACACAGCCTGAGTACGGTCTCTTCCTGATGTGAAACCTGGTCCACACACACAGCCTGAGTACGGTCTCTTCCTGATGTGGAGCCTGGTCTCTACACACAGCGTGATTACGGTCTCTTCCTGATGTGAAACCTGGTCCACACACGCAGCCTGAGCACGGTCTCTTCCTGATGTGGAGCCTGGTCTCTACACACAGCGTGATTACGGTCTCTTCCTGATGTGAAACCTGGTCCACACACACAGCCTGAGCACGGTCTCTTCCTGATGTGGAGCCTGGGCCCCACACACAGCCTGAGTACGGTCACTTCCTGATGTGGAGCCTGGGCCACACACACAGCCTGAGTACGGTCTCTTCCTGATGTAAAACCTGGTCCACACACACAGCCTGAGTACGGTCTCTTCCTGATGTGAAACCTGGGCCACACACTCAGCCTGAGTACGGTCACTCCTGATGTGGAGCCTGGTCCACACACACCCTGAGTACGGTCACTCCTGATGTGAAACCTGGTCCACACACACAGCCTGAGTACGGTCTCATTCTGATGTGAAACCTGGTCCACACACTCAGCCTGAGTACGGTCTCTTCCTGATGTGAAGCCTGGTCCACACACACAGCCTGAGTACGGTCTCTTCCTGATGTGAAACCTGGTCCACACACACAGCCTGAGTACGGTCACTCCCTGATGTGGAGCCTGGGCCACCCACACAGCCTGAGTACGGTCACTCCTGATGTGAAACCTGGTCCACACACACAGCCTGAGTACGGTCACTTCCTGATGTGAAACCTGGTCCACACACACAGCCTGAGTACGGTCACTTCCTGATGTGGAGCCTGTTCCACACACACAGCCTGAGTACGGTCTCTTCCTGATGTGAAACCTGGTCCACACACAGAGCCTGAGTACGGTCTCTTCCTGATGCGAAACCTGGTCCACACATACAGCCTGAGTACGGTCACTTCCTGATGTGAAACCTGGCCCACACACACAGCCTGAGTACGGTCACTTCCTGATGTGGAGCCTGGTCCACACACACAGCCTGAGTACGGTCTCTTCCTGATGTGAAGCCTGGTCCACACACACAGCCTGAGTATGGTCACTTCCTGATGTGAAACCTGGTCCACACACACAGCCTGAGTACGGTCTCTTCCTGATGTGAAACCTGGTCCACACACACAGCCTGAGTACGGTCACTTCCTGATGTGAAACCTGGTCCACACACACAGCCTGAGTACAGTCTCTTCTGGATGTGAAACCGGGTCCACACACACAGCCTGAGTACGGTCTCTTCCTGATGTGAAGCCTGGCCCACACACACAGCCTGAGTACGGTCACTTCCTGATGTGAAACCTGGTCCACACACACAGCCTGAGTACGGTCACTTCCTGATGTGAAACCTGGTCCACACACACAGCCTGAGTACGGTCTCTTCCTGATGTGAAACCTGGTCCACACACACAGCCTGAGTACGGTCACTTCCTGATGTGAAACCTGGTCCACACACACAGCCTGAGTACGGTCTCTTCCTGATGTGAAGCCTGATCCACACACACAGCCTGAGTACGGTCACTTCCTGATGTGAAACCTGGTCCACACACAGCCTGCGTACGGTCACTTCCTGATGTGAAGCCTGGTCCACACACACAGCCTGAGTACGGTCTCTTCCTGATGTGAAGCCTGGTCCACACACAGCCTGAGTACGGTCACTTCCTGATGTGAAACCTGGTCCACACACAGCCTGAGTACGGTCACTTCCTGATGTGAAGCCTGGGCCACACACACACAGTCTGAGCACAGTCTCTTCCTGATGTGAAGCCTGGTCCACACACACAGCCTGAGTACGGTCTCTTCCTGATGTGAAACCTGGTCCACACACACAACCTGAGTACGGTCTCTTCCTGATGTGAAACCTGGTCCGCACACACAGCCTGAGTACGGTCTCTTCCTGATGTGGAGCCTGGGCCACACACACAGCCTGAGTACGGTCTCTTCCTGATGTGGAGCCAGGTCTATACACACAGCCTGAGTACGGTCACTTCCTGATGTGAACCCTGGTCCACACACGCAGCCTGAGCATGGTCTCTTCCTGATGTGGAGCCTGGGCCCCACACACAGCCTGAGTACGGTCTCTTCCTGATGTGGAGCCTGGGCCCCACACACAGCCTGAGTACGGTCACTTCCTGATGTGGAGCCTGGGCCCCACACACAGCCTGAGTACGGTCTCTTCCTGATGTGGAGCCTGGTCTCTACACACAGCGTGATTACGGTCTCTTCCTGATGTGAAACCTGGTCCACACACGCAGCCTGAGCACGGTCTCTTCCTGATGTGGAGCCTGGTCTCTACACACAGCGTGATTACGGTCTCTTCCTGATGTGAAACCTGGTCCACACACACAGCCTGAGCACGGTCTCTTCCTGATGTGGAGCCTGGGCCCCACACACAGCCTGAGTACGGTCACTTCCTGATGTGGAGCCTGGGCCACACACACAGCCTGAGTACGGTCTCTTCCTGATGTAAAACCTGGTCCACACACACAGCCTGAGTACGGTCTCTTCCTGATGTGAAACCTGGGCCACACACTCAGCCTGAGTACGGTCACTCCTGATGTGGAGCCTGGTCCACACACACCCTGAGTACGGTCACTCCTGATGTGAAACCTGGTCCACACACACAGCCTGAGTACGGTCTCATTCTGATGTGAAATCTGGTCCACACACTCAGCCTGAGTACGGTCTCTTCCTGATGTGAAGCCTGGTCCACACACACAGCCTGAGTACGGTCTCTTCCTGATGTGAAACCTGGTCCACACACACAGCCTGAGTACAGTCACTCCCTGATGTGGAGCCTGGGCCACCCACACAGCCTGAGTACGGTCACTCCTGATGTGAAACCTGGTCCACACACACAGCCTGAGTACGGTCACTTCCTGATGTGAAACCTGGTCCACACACACAGCCTGAGTACGGTCACTTCCTGATGTGGAGCCTGTTCCACACACACAGCCTGAGTACGGTCTCTTCCTGATGTGAAACTTGGTCCACACACAGAGCCTGAGTACGGTCTCTTCCTGATGCGAAACCTGGTCCACACATACAGCCTGAGTACGGTCACTTCCTGATGTGAAACCTGGCCCACACACACAGCCTGAGTACGGTCACTTCCTGATGTGGAGCCTGGTCCACACACACAGCCTGAGTACGGTCTCTTCCTGATGTGAAGCCTGGTCCACACACACAGCCTGAGTATGGTCACTTCCTGATGTGAAACCTGGTCCACACACACAGCCTGAGTACGGTCTCTTCCTGATGTGAAACCTGGTCCACACACACAGCCTGAGTACGGTCACTTCCTGATGTGAAACCTGGTCCACACACACAGCCTGAGTACAGTCTCTTCTGGATGTGAAACCAGGTCCACACACACAGCCTGAGTACGGTCTCTTCCTGATGTGAAGCCTGGCCCACACACACAGCCTGAGTACGGTCACTTCCTGATGTGAAACCTGGTCCACACACACAGCCTGAGTACGGTCACTTCCTGATGTGAAACCTGGTCCACACACACAGCCTGAGTACGGTCTCTTCCTGATGTGAAACCTGGTCCACACACACAGCCTGAGTACGGTCACTTCCTGATGTGAAACCTGGTCCACACACACAGCCTGAGTACGGTCTCTTCCTGATGTGAAGCCTGATCCACACACACAGCCTGAGTACGGTCACTTCCTGATGTGAAACCTGGTCCACACACAGCCTGCGTACGGTCACTTCCTGATGTGAAGCCTGGTCCACACACACAGCCTGAGTACGGTCTCTTCCTGATGTGAAACCTGGTCCGCACACACAGCCTGAGTACGGTCTCTTCCTGATGTGGAGCCTGGGCCACACACACAGCCTGAGTACGGTCTCTTCCTGATGTGGAGCCAGGTCTATACACACAGCCTGAGTACGGTCACTTCCTGATGTGAACCCTGGTCCACACACGCAGCCTGAGCATGGTCTCTTCCTGATGTGGAGCCTGGGCCCCACACACAGCCTGAGTACGGTCTCTTCCTGATGTGGAGCCTGGGCCCCACACACAGCCTGAGTACGGTCACTTCCTGATGTGGAGCCTGGGCCCCACACACAGCCTGAGTACGGTCTCTTCCTGATGTGGAGCCTGGTCTCTACACACAGCGTGATTACGGTCTCTTCCTGATGTGAAACCTGGTCCACACACGCAGCCTGAGCACGGTCTCTTCCTGATGTGGAGCCTGGTCTCTACACACAGCGTGATTACGGTCTCTTCCTGATGTGAAACCTGGTCCACACACACAGCCTGAGCACGGTCTCTTCCTGATGTGGAGCCTGGGCCCCACACACAGCCTGAGTACGGTCACTTCCTGATGTGGAGCCTGGGCCACACACACAGCCTGAGTACGGTCTCTTCCTGATGTAAAACCTGGTCCACACACACAGCCTGAGTACGGTCTCTTCCTGATGTGAAACCTGGGCCACACACTCAGCCTGAGTACGGTCACTCCTGATGTGGAGCCTGGTCCACACACACCCTGAGTACGGTCACTCCTGATGTGAAACCTGGTCCACACACACAGCCTGAGTACGGTCTCATTCTGATGTGAAATCTGGTCCACACACTCAGCCTGAGTACGGTCTCTTCCTGATGTGAAGCCTGGTCCACACACACAGCCTGAGTACGGTCTCTTCCTGATGTGAAACCTGGTCCACACACACAGCCTGAGTACAGTCACTCCCTGATGTGGAGCCTGGGCCACCCACACAGCCTGAGTACGGTCACTCCTGATGTGAAACCTGGTCCACACACACAGCCTGAGTACGGTCACTTCCTGATGTGAAACCTGGTCCACACACACAGCCTGAGTACGGTCACTTCCTGATGTGGAGCCTGTTCCACACACACAGCCTGAGTACGGTCTCTTCCTGATGTGAAACTTGGTCCACACACAGAGCCTGAGTACGGTCTCTTCCTGATGCGAAACCTGGTCCACACATACAGCCTGAGTACGGTCACTTCCTGATGTGAAACCTGGCCCACACACACAGCCTGAGTACGGTCACTTCCTGATGTGGAGCCTGGTCCACACACACAGCCTGAGTACGGTCTCTTCCTGATGTGAAGCCTGGTCCACACACACAGCCTGAGTATGGTCACTTCCTGATGTGAAACCTGGTCCACACACACAGCCTGAGTACGGTCTCTTCCTGATGTGAAACCTGGTCCACACACACAGCCTGAGTACGGTCACTTCCTGATGTGAAACCTGGTCCACACACACAGCCTGAGTACAGTCTCTTCTGGATGTGAAACCAGGTCCACACACACAGCCTGAGTACGGTCTCTTCCTGATGTGAAGCCTGGCCCACACACACAGCCTGAGTACGGTCACTTCCTGATGTGAAACCTGGTCCACACACACAGCCTGAGTACGGTCACTTCCTGATGTGAAACCTGGTCCACACACACAGCCTGAGTACGGTCTCTTCCTGATGTGAAACCTGGTCCACACACACAGCCTGAGTACGGTCACTTCCTGATGTGAAACCTGGTCCACACACACAGCCTGAGTACGGTCTCTTCCTGATGTGAAGCCTGATCCACACACACAGCCTGAGTACGGTCACTTCCTGATGTGAAACCTGGTCCACACACAGCCTGCGTACGGTCACTTCCTGATGTGAAGCCTGGTCCACACACACAGCCTGAGTACGGTCTCTTCCTGATGTGAAGCCTGGTCCACACACAGCCTGAATACGGTCACTTCCTGATGTGAAACCTGGGCCACACACACAGCCTGAGTACGGTCTCTTCCTGATGTGAAACCTGGTCCACACACACAGCCTGAGTACGGTCTCTTCCTGATGTGAAACCTGGTCCACACACAGCCTGAGTACGGTCACTTCCTGATGTGAAGCCTGGGCCACACACACAGCCTGAGTACGGTCTCTTCCTGATGTGAAGCCTGGCCCACACACAGCCTGAGTACGGTCACTTCCTGATGTGAAACCTGGTCCACACACACAGCCTGAGTACGGTCACTTCCTGATGTGAAATCTGGTCCACACACACAGCCTGAATACGGTCACTTCCTGATGTGAAACCTGGTCCACACACACAGCCTGAGTACAGTCTCTTCCTGATGTGAAACCGGGTCCACACACACAGCCTGAGTACGGTCTCTTCCTGATGTGAAGCCTGGCCCACACACACAGCCTGAGTACGGTCTCTTCCTGATGTGAAGCCTGGTCTATACACACAGCCTGAGTACGGTCACTTCCTGATGTGAAACCTGGTCCACACACGCAGCCTGAGCACGGTCTCTTCCTGATGTGGAGCCTGGGCCCCACACACAGCCTGAGTACGGTCTCTTCCTGATGTGGAGCCTGGTCTCTACGCACAGCCTGAGTACGGTCTCTTCCTGATGTGAAACCTGGTCCACACACAGCCTGAGCACGGTCTCTTCCTGATGTGGAGCCTGGGCCCCACACACAGCCTGAGTACGCTCACTTCCTGATGTGAAACCTGGTCCACACACACAGCCTGAGTACGGTCTCTTCGTGATGTGAAACCTGGTCCACACACACAGCCTGAGTACGGTCACTTCCTGATGTGAAACCTGGTCCACACACACAGCCTGAGTACGGTCTCTTCCTGATGTGAAGCCTGATCCACACACACAGCCTGAGTACGGTCACTTCCTGATGTGAAACCTGGTCCACACACAGCCTGCGTACGGTCACTTCCTGATGTGAAGCCTGGTCCACACACACAGCCTGAGTACGGTCTCTTCCTGATGTGAAGCCTGGTCCACACACAGCCTGAGTACGGTCACTTCCTGATGTGAAACCTGGTCCACACACAGCCTGAGTACGGTCACTTCCTGATGTGAAGCCTGGGCCACACACACACAGTCTGAGCACAGTCTCTTCCTGATGTGAAGCCTGGTCCACACACACAGCCTGAGTACGGTCTCTTCCTGATGTGAAACCTGGTCCACACACACAACCTGAGTACGGTCTCTTCCTGATGTGAAACCTGGTCCGCACACACAGCCTGAGTACGGTCTCTTCCTGATGTGGAGCGTGGGCCACACACACAGCCTGTGTACGATAACTTCCTGATGTGAAACCTGGTCCACACACACAGCCTGAGTACGGTCACTTCCTGATGTGAAACCTGGTCCACACACACAGCCTGAGTACGGTCTCTTCCTGATGTGAAGCCTGATCCACACACACAGCCTGAGTACGGTCACTTCCTGATGTGAAACCTGGTCCACACACAGCCTGCGTATGGTCACTTCCTGATGTGAAGCCTGGTCCACACACACAGCCTGAGAACGGTCTCTTCCTGATGTGAAGCCTGGTCCACACACAGCCTGAGTACGGTCACTTCCTGATGTGAAACCTGGTCCACACACACAGCCTGAGTACGGTCACTTCCTGATGTGAAACCTGGTCCACACACACAGCCTGAGTACGGTCTCTTCCTGATGAGAAGCCTGATCCACACACACAGCCTGAGTACGGTCACTTCCTGATGTGAAACCTGGTCCACACACAGCCTGCGTACGGTCACTTCCTGATGTGAAGCCTGGTCCACACACACAGCCTGAGTACGGTCTCTTCCTGATGTGAAACCTGGTCCACACACAGCCTGAGTACGGTCACTTCCTGATGTGAAACCTGGTCCACACACAGCCTGAGTACGGTCACTTCCTGATGTGAAGCCTGGGCCACACACACACAGTCTGAGCACGGTCTCTTCCTGATGCGAAACCTGGTCCACACACACAGCCTGAGTACGGTCTCTTCCTGATGTGAAACCTGGTCCACACACACAACCTGAGTACGGTCTCTTCCTGATGTGAAACCTGGTCCGTACACACAGCCTGAGTACGGTCTCTTCCTGATGTGGAGCGTGGGCCACACACACAGCCTGAGTACGGTCACTTCCTGATGTGAAACCTGGTCCACACACACAGCCTGAGTACGGTCACTTCCTGATGTGAAGCCTGGGCCACACACACACAGTCTGAGCACAGTCTCTTCCTGATGTGAAGCCTGGTCCACACACACAGCCTGAGTACGGTCTCTTCCTGATGTGAAGCCTGATCCACACACACAGCCTGAGTACGGTCACTTCCTGATGTGAAACCTGGTCCACACACAGCCTGCGTATGGTCACTTCCTGATGTGAAGCCTGGTCCACACACACAGCCTGAGTACGGTCTCTTCCTGATGTGAAGCCTGGTCGACACACAGCCTGAGTACGGTCACTTCCTGATGTGAAACCTGGTCCACACACACAGCCTGAGTACGGTCACTTCCTGATGTGAAACCTGGTCCACACACACAGCCTGAGTACGGTCTCTTCCTGATGTGAAGCCTGATCCACACACACAGCCTGAGTACGGTCACTTCCTGATGTGAAACCTGGTCCACACACAGCCTGCGTACGGTCACTTCCTGATGTGAAGCCTGGTCCACACACACAGCCTGAGTACGGACTCTTCCTGATGTGAAACCTGGTCCACACACAGCCTGAGTACGGTCACTTCCTGATGTGAAACCTGGTCCACACACAGCCTGAGTACGGTCACTTCCTGATGTGAGGCCTGGGCCACACACACACAGTCTGAGCACAGTCTCTTCCTGATGTGAAGCCTGGTCCACACACACAGCCTGAGTACGGTCTCTTCCTGATGTGAAACCTGGTCCACACACACAACCTGAGTACGGTCTCTTCCTGATGTGAAACCTGGTCCGTACACACAGCCTGAGTACGGTCTCTTCCTGATGTGGAGCGTGGGCCACACACACAGCCTGAGTACGGTCACTTCCTGATATGAAACCTGGTCCACACACACAGCCTGAGTACGGTCTCTTCCTGATGTGGAGCCTGGGCCACACACACAGCCTGAGTACGGTCACTTCCTGATGTGAAACCTGGTCCACACACACAGCCTGAGTACGGTCTCTTCCTGATGTGGAGCCTGGGCCACACACACAGCCTGAGTACGGTCACTTCCTGATGTGAAACCTGGTCCACACACACAGCCTGAATACGGTCACTTCCTGATGTGAAACCTGGGCCACACACACAGCCTGAGTACGGTCTCTTCCTGATGTGAAACCTGGTCCACACACACAGCCTGAGTACGGTCTCTTCCTGATGTGAAACCTGGTCCACACACAGCCTGAGTACGGTCACTTCCTGATGTGAAGCCTGGGCCACACACACAGCCTGAGTACGGTCTCTTCCTGATGTGAAGCCTGGCCCACACACAGCCTGAGTACGGTCACTTCCTGATGTGAAACCTGGTCCACACACACAGCCTGAGTACGGTCACTTCCTGATGTGAAATCTGGTCCACACACACAGCCTGAATACGGTCACTTCCTGATGTGAAACCTGGTCCACACACACAGCCTGAGTACAGTCTCTTCCTGATGTGAAACCGGGTCCACACACACAGCCTGAGTACGGTCTCTTCCTGATGTGAAGCCTGGCCCACACACACAGCCTGAGTACGGTCTCTTCCTGATGTGAAGCCTGGTCTATACACACAGCCTGAGTACGGTCACTTCCTGATGTGAAACCTGGTCCACACACGCAGCCTGAGCACGGTCTCTTCCTGATGTGGAGCCTGGGCCCCACACACAGCCTGAGTACGGTCTCTTCCTGATGTGGAGCCTGGTCTCTACACACAGCCTGAGTACGGTCTCTTCCTGATGTGAAACCTGGTCCACACACAGCCTGAGCACGGTCTCTTCCTGATGTGGAGCCTGGGCCCCACACACAGCCTGAGTACGCTCACTTCCTGATGTGAAACCTGGTCCACACACACAGCCTGAGTACGGTCTCTTCGTGATGTGAAACCTGGTCCACACACACAGCCTGAGTACGGTCACTTCCTGATGTGAAACCTGGTCCACACACACAGCCTGAGTACGGTCTCTTCCTGATGTGAAGCCTGATCCACACACACAGCCTGAGTACGGTCACTTCCTGATGTGAAACCTGGTCCACACACAGCCTGCGTACGGTCACTTCCTGATGTGAAGCCTGGTCCACACACACAGCCTGAGTACGGTCTCTTCCTGATGTGAAGCCTGGTCCACACACAGCCTGAGTACGGTCACTTCCTGATGTGAAACCTGGTCCACACACAGCCTGAGTACGGTCACTTCCTGATGTGAAGCCTGGGCCACACACACACAGTCTGAGCACAGTCTCTTCCTGATGTGAAGCCTGGTCCACACACACAGCCTGAGTACGGTCTCTTCCTGATGTGAAACCTGGTCCACACACACAACCTGAGTACGGTCTCTTCCTGATGTGAAACCTGGTCCGCACACACAGCCTGAGTACGGTCTCTTCCTGATGTGGAGCGTGGGCCACACACACAGCCTGTGTACGATAACTTCCTGATGTGAAACCTGGTCCACACACACAGCCTGAGTACGGTCACTTCCTGATGTGAAACCTGGTCCACACACACAGCCTGAGTACGGTCTCTTCCTGATGTGAAGCCTGATCCACACACACAGCCTGAGTACGGTCACTTCCTGATGTGAAACCTGGTCCACACACAGCCTGCGTATGGTCACTTCCTGATGTGAAGCCTGGTCCACACACACAGCCTGAGTACGGTCTCTTCCTGATGTGAAGCCTGGTCCACACACAGCCTGAGTACGGTCACTTCCTGATGTGAAACCTGGTCCACACACACAGCCTGAGTACGGTCACTTCCTGATGTGAAACCTGGTCCACACACACAGCCTGAGTACGGTCTCTTCCTGATGAGAAGCCTGATCCACACACACAGCCTGAGTACGGTCACTTCCTGATGTGAAACCTGGTCCACACACAGCCTGCGTACGGTCACTTCCTGATGTGAAGCCTGGTCCACACACACAGCCTGAGTACGGTCTCTTCCTGATGTGAAACCTGGTCCACACACACAGCCTGAGTACGGTCACTTCCTGATGTGAAACCTGGTCCACACACACAGCCTGAGTACGGTCACTTCCTGATGTGGAGCCTGTTCCACACACACAGCCTGAGTACGGTCTCTTCCTGATGTGAAACTTGGTCCACACACAGAGCCTGAGTACGGTCTCTTCCTGATGCGAAACCTGGTCCACACATACAGCCTGAGTACGGTCACTTCCTGATGTGAAACCTGGCCCACACACACAGCCTGCGTACGGTCACTTCCTGATGTGAAGCCTGGTCCACACACACAGCCTGAGTATGGTCTCTTCCTGATGTGAAGCCTGGTCCACACACAGCCTGAGTACGGTCACTTCCTGATGTGAAACCTGGTCCACACACAGCCTGAGTACGGTCACTTCCTGATGTGGAGCCTGGGCCACACACACAGCCTGAGTACGGTCACTTCCTGATGTGAAACCTGGTCCACACACACAGCCTGAGTACGGTCTCTTCGTGATGTGGAGCCTGGGCCACACACACAGCCTGAGTACGGTCACTTCCTGATGTGAAACCTGGTCCACACACACAGCCTGAATACGGTCACTTCCTGATGTGAAACCTGGGCCACACACACAGCCTGAGTACGGTCTCTTCCTGATGTGAAACCTGGTCCACACACACAGCCTGAGTACGGTCTCTTCCTGATGTGAAACCTGGTCCACACACAGCCTGAGTACGGTCACTTCCTGATGTGAAGCCTGGGCCACACACACAGCCTGAGTACGGTCTCTTCCTGATGTGAAGCCTGGCCCACACACAGCCTGAGTACGGTCACTTCCTGATGTGAAACCTGGTCCACACACACAGCCTGAGTACGGTCACTTCCTGATGTGAAACCTGGTCCACACACACAGCCTGAATACGGTCACTTCCTGATGTGAAACCTGGTCCACACACACAGCCTGAGTACAGTCTCTTCCTGATGTGAAACCGGGTCCACACACACAGCCTGAGTACGGTCTCTTCCTGATGTGAAGCCTGGCCCACACACACAGCCTGAGTACGGTCTCTTCCTGATGTGAAGCCTGGTCTATACACACAGCCTGAGTACGGTCACTTCCTGATGTGAAACCTGGTCCACACACGCAGCCTGAGCACGGTCTCTTCCTGATGTGGAGCCTGGGCCCCACACACAGCCTGAGTACGGTCTCTTCCTGATGTGGAGCCTGGTCTCTACACACAGCCTGATTACGGTCTCTTCCTGATGTGAAACCTGGTCCACACACGCAGCCTGAGCACGGTCTCTTCCTGATGTGGAGCCTGGGCCACACACACAGCCTGAGTACGGTCTCTTCCTGATGTGGAGCCAGGTCTATACACACAGCCTGAGTACGGTCACTTCCTGATGTGAACCCTGGTCCACACACGCAGCCTGAGCATGGTCTCTTCCTGATGTGGAGCCTGGGCCCCACACACAGCCTGAGTACGGTCTCTTCCTGATGTGGAGCCTGGGCCCCACACACAGCCTGAGTACGGTCACTTCCTGATGTGGAGCCTGGGCCCCACACACAGCCTGAGTACGGTCTCTTCCTGATGTGGAGCCTGGTCTCTACACACAGCGTGATTACGGTCTCTTCCTGATGTGAAACCTGGTCCACACACGCAGCCTGAGCACGGTCTCTTCCTGATGTGGAGCCTGGTCTCTACACACAGCGTGATTACGGTCTCTTCCTGATGTGAAACCTGGTCCACACACACAGCCTGAGCACGGTCTCTTCCTGATGTGGAGCCTGGGCCCCACACACAGCCTGAGTACGGTCACTTCCTGATGTGGAGCCTGGGCCACACACACAGCCTGAGTACGGTCACTTCCTGATGTAAAACCTGGGCCACACACTCAGCCTGAGTACGGTCTCTTCCTGATGTAAAACCTGGGCCACACACTCAGCCTGAGTACGGTCTCTTCCTGATGTGAAACCTGGTCCACACACACAGCCTGAGTACGGTCACTCCTGATGTGAAACCTGGTCCACACACACAGCCTGAGTACGGTCACTTCCTGATGTGAAATCTGGTCCACACACACAGCCTGAATACGGTCACTTCCTGATGTGAAACCTGGTCCACACACACAGCCTGAGTACAGTCTCTTCCTGATGTGAAACCGGGTCCACACACACAGCCTGAGTACGGTCTCTTCCTGATGTGAAGCCTGGCCCACACACACAGCCTGAGTACGGTCTCTTCCTGATGTGAAGCCTGGTCTATACACACAGCCTGAGTACGGTCACTTCCTGATGTGAAACCTGGTCCACACACGCAGCCTGAGCACGGTCTCTTCCTGATGTGGAGCCTGGGCCCCACACACAGCCTGAGTACGGTCTCTTCCTGATGTGGAGCCTGGTCTCTACACACAGCCTGAGTACGGTCTCTTCCTGATGTGAAACCTGGTCCACACACAGCCTGAGCACGGTCTCTTCCTGATGTGGAGCCTGGGCCCCACACACAGCCTGAGTACGCTCACTTCCTGATGTGAAACCTGGTCCACACACACAGCCTGAGTACGGTCTCTTCGTGATGTGAAACCTGGTCCACACACACAGCCTGAGTACGGTCACTTCCTGATGTGAAACCTGGTCCACACACACAGCCTGAGTACGGTCTCTTCCTGATGTGAAGCCTGATCCACACACACAGCCTGAGTACGGTCACTTCCTGATGTGAAACCTGGTCCACACACAGCCTGCGTACGGTCACTTCCTGATGTGAAGCCTGGTCCACACACACAGCCTGAGTACGGTCTCTTCCTGATGTGAAGCCTGGTCCACACACAGCCTGAGTACGGTCACTTCCTGATGTGAAACCTGGTCCACACACAGCCTGAGTACGGTCACTTCCTGATGTGAAGCCTGGGCCACACACACACAGTCTGAGCACAGTCTCTTCCTGATGTGAAGCCTGGTCCACACACACAGCCTGAGTACGGTCTCTTCCTGATGTGAAACCTGGTCCACACACACAACCTGAGTACGGTCTCTTCCTGATGTGAAACCTGGTCCGCACACACAGCCTGAGTACGGTCTCTTCCTGATGTGGAGCGTGGGCCACACACACAGCCTGTGTACGATAACTTCCTGATGTGAAACCTGGTCCACACACACAGCCTGAGTACGGTCACTTCCTGATGTGAAACCTGGTCCACACACACAGCCTGAGTACGGTCTCTTCCTGATGTGAAGCCTGATCCACACACACAGCCTGAGTACGGTCACTTCCTGATGTGAAACCTGGTCCACACACAGCCTGCGTATGGTCACTTCCTGATGTGAAGCCTGGTCCACACACACAGCCTGAGTACGGTCTCTTCCTGATGTGAAGCCTGGTCCACACACAGCCTGAGTACGGTCACTTCCTGATGTGAAACCTGGTCCACACACACAGCCTGAGTACGGTCACTTCCTGATGTGAAACCTGGTCCACACACACAGCCTGAGTACGGTCTCTTCCTGATGAGAAGCCTGATCCACACACACAGCCTGAGTACGGTCACTTCCTGATGTGAAACCTGGTCCACACACAGCCTGCGTACGGTCACTTCCTGATGTGAAGCCTGGTCCACACACACAGCCTGAGTACGGTCTCTTCCTGATGTGAAACCTGGTCCACACACACAGCCTGAGTACGGTCACTTCCTGATGTGAAACCTGGTCCACACACACAGCCTGAGTACGGTCACTTCCTGATGTGGAGCCTGTTCCACACACACAGCCTGAGTACGGTCTCTTCCTGATGTGAAACTTGGTCCACACACAGAGCCTGAGTACGGTCTCTTCCTGATGCGAAACCTGGTCCACACATACAGCCTGAGTACGGTCACTTCCTGATGTGAAACCTGGCCCACACACACAGCCTGCGTACGGTCACTTCCTGATGTGAAGCCTGGTCCACACACACAGCCTGAGTATGGTCTCTTCCTGATGTGAAGCCTGGTCCACACACAGCCTGAGTACGGTCACTTCCTGATGTGAAACCTGGTCCACACACAGCCTGAGTACGGTCACTTCCTGATGTGGAGCCTGGGCCACACACACAGCCTGAGTACGGTCACTTCCTGATGTGAAACCTGGTCCACACACACAGCCTGAGTACGGTCTCTTCGTGATGTGGAGCCTGGGCCACACACACAGCCTGAGTACGGTCACTTCCTGATGTGAAACCTGGTCCACACACACAGCCTGAATACGGTCACTTCCTGATGTGAAACCTGGGCCACACACACAGCCTGAGTACGGTCTCTTCCTGATGTGAAACCTGGTCCACACACACAGCCTGAGTACGGTCTCTTCCTGATGTGAAACCTGGTCCACACACAGCCTGAGTACGGTCACTTCCTGATGTGAAGCCTGGGCCACACACACAGCCTGAGTACGGTCTCTTCCTGATGTGAAGCCTGGCCCACACACAGCCTGAGTACGGTCACTTCCTGATGTGAAACCTGGTCCACACACACAGCCTGAGTACGGTCACTTCCTGATGTGAAACCTGGTCCACACACACAGCCTGAATACGGTCACTTCCTGATGTGAAACCTGGTCCACACACACAGCCTGAGTACAGTCTCTTCCTGATGTGAAACCGGGTCCACACACACAGCCTGAGTACGGTCTCTTCCTGATGTGAAGCCTGGCCCACACACACAGCCTGAGTACGGTCTCTTCCTGATGTGAAGCCTGGTCTATACACACAGCCTGAGTACGGTCACTTCCTGATGTGAAACCTGGTCCACACACGCAGCCTGAGCACGGTCTCTTCCTGATGTGGAGCCTGGGCCCCACACACAGCCTGAGTACGGTCTCTTCCTGATGTGGAGCCTGGTCTCTACACACAGCCTGATTACGGTCTCTTCCTGATGTGAAACCTGGTCCACACACGCAGCCTGAGCACGGTCTCTTCCTGATGTGGAGCCTGGGCCACACACACAGCCTGAGTACGGTCTCTTCCTGATGTGGAGCCAGGTCTATACACACAGCCTGAGTACGGTCACTTCCTGATGTGAACCCTGGTCCACACACGCAGCCTGAGCATGGTCTCTTCCTGATGTGGAGCCTGGGCCCCACACACAGCCTGAGTACGGTCTCTTCCTGATGTGGAGCCTGGGCCCCACACACAGCCTGAGTACGGTCACTTCCTGATGTGGAGCCTGGGCCCCACACACAGCCTGAGTACGGTCTCTTCCTGATGTGGAGCCTGGTCTCTACACACAGCGTGATTACGGTCTCTTCCTGATGTGAAACCTGGTCCACACACGCAGCCTGAGCACGGTCTCTTCCTGATGTGGAGCCTGGTCTCTACACACAGCGTGATTACGGTCTCTTCCTGATGTGAAACCTGGTCCACACACACAGCCTGAGCACGGTCTCTTCCTGATGTGGAGCCTGGGCCCCACACACAGCCTGAGTACGGTCACTTCCTGATGTGGAGCCTGGGCCACACACACAGCCTGAGTACGGTCACTTCCTGATGTAAAACCTGGGCCACACACTCAGCCTGAGTACGGTCTCTTCCTGATGTAAAACCTGGGCCACACACTCAGCCTGAGTACGGTCTCTTCCTGATGTGAAACCTGGTCCACACACACAGCCTGAGTACGGTCACTCCTGATGTGAAACCTGGTCCACACACACAGCCTGAGTACGGTCTCTTCCTGATGTGAAACCTGGTCCCCACACACAGCCTGAGTACGGTCACTTCCTGATGTGAAACCTGGTCCACACACACAGCCTGAGTACGGTCACTTCCTGATGTGGAGCCTGGTCCACACACACAGCCTGAGTACGGTCACTTCCTGATGTGTAACCTGGTCCACACACAGCCTGAGTACGGTCACTTCCTGATGTGAAACCTGGTCCACACACACAGCCTGAGTACCGTCTCTTCCTGATGTGAAACCTGATCCACACACACAGCCTGAGTACGGTCACTTCCTGATGTGAAACCTGGGCCACACACACAGCCTGAGTACAGTCTCTTCCTGATGTGAAACCTGGTCCACACACACAGCCTGAGTATGGTCACTTCCTGATGTGAAACCTGGTCCACACACACAGCCTGAGTACGGTCACTTCCTGATGTGGAGCCTGGTCCACACACACAGCCTGAGTACGGTCTCTTCCTGATGTGAAACCTGGTCCACACACACAGCCTGAGTACGGTCACTTCCTGATGTGAAACCTGGTCCACACACACAGCCTGAGTACAGTCTCTTCCTGATGTGAAACCGGGTCCACACACACAGCCTGAGTACGGTCTCTTCCTGATCTGAAGCCTGGCCCACACACACAGCCTGAGTACGGTCTCTTCCTGATGTGGAGCCTGGTCTATACACACAGCCTGAGTACGGTCTCTTCCTGATGTAAAACCTGGGCCACACACTCAGCCTGAGTACGGTCTCTTCCTGATGTAAAACCTGGGCCACACACTCAGCCTGAGTACGGTCTCTTCCTGATGTGAAACCTGGTCCACACACACAGCCTGAGTACGGTCACTCCTGATGTGAAACGTGGTCCACACACACAGCTGAGTACGGTCACTTCCTGATGTGTAACCTGGTCCCCACACACAGCCTGAGTACGGTCACTTCCTGATGTGAAACCTGGTCCACACACACAGCCTGAGTACGGTCACTTCCTGATGTGGAGCCTGGTCCACACGCACAGCCTGAGTACGGTCACTTCCTGATGTGAAACCTGGTCCACACACACAGCCTGAGTACGGTCTCTTCCCGATGTGAAACCTGATCCACACACACAGCCTGAGTACGGTCACTTCCTGATGTGAAACCTGGGCCACACACACAGCCTGAGTACGGTCTCTTCCTGATGTGAAACCTGGTCCATACACACAGCCTGAGTACGGTCACTTCCTGATGTGAATTCTGGTCCACACACACAGCCTGAGTACGGTCACTTCCTGATGTGAAACCTGGTCCACACACACAGCCTGAGTACGGTCACTTCCTGATGTGAAACCTGGTCCACACACACAGCCTGAGTACGGTCTCTTCCTGATGTGAAACCTGGTCCACACACACAGCCTGAGTACGGTCTCTTCCTGATGTGAAACCTGGGCCACACACACAGCCTGAGTACGGTCACTCCTGATGTGGAGCCTGGTCCACACACAGTCTGAGTACGGTCACTCCTGATGTGAAGCCTGGTCTCTACACACAGCCTGAGTACGGTCTCTTCCTGATGTGAAACCTGGTCCACACACGCAGCCTGAGCACGGTCTCTTCCTGATGTGGAGCCTGGGCCACTCACACAGCCTGAGTACGGTCTCTTCCTGATGTGGAGCCTGGTCTATACACACAGCCTGAGTACGGTCTCTTCCTGATGTAAAACCTGGGCCACACACTCAGCCTGAGTACGGTCTCTTCCTGATGTAAAACCTGGGCCACACACTCAGCCTGAGTACGGTCTCTTCCTGATGTGAAACCTGGTCCACACACACAGCCTGAGTACGGTCACTCCTGATGTGAAACGTGGTCCACACACACAGCCTGAGTACGGTCACTTCCTGATGTGTAACCTGGTCCCCACACACAGCCTGAGTACGGTCACTTCCTGATGTGAAACCTGGTCCACACACACAGCCTGAGTACGGTCACTTCCTGATGTGGAGCCTGGTCCACACGCACAGCCTGAGTACGGTCACTTCCTGATGTGAAACCTGGCCCACACACACAGCCTGAGTACGGTCTCTTCCCGATGTGAAACCTGATCCACACACACAGCCTGAGTACGGTCACTTCCTGATGTGAAACCTGGGCCACACACACAGCCTGAGTACGGTCTCTTCCTGATGTGAAACCTGGTCCATACACACAGCCTGAGTACGGTCACTTCCTGATGTGAATTCTGGTCCACACACACAGCCTGAGTACGGTCACTTCCTGATGTGAAACCTGGTCCACACACACAGCCTGAGTACGGTCACTTCCTGATGTGAAACCTGGTCCACACACACAGCCTGAGTACGGTCTCTTCCTGATGTGAAACCTGGTCCACACACACAGCCTGAGTACGGTCTCTTCCTGATGTGAAACCTGGGCCACACACACAGCCTGAGTACGGTCACTCCTGATGTGGAGCCTGGTCCACACACAGTCTGAGTACGGTCACTCCTGATGTGAAACCTGGTCCACACACAGCCTGAGTACGGTCTCTTCCTGATGTGAAACCTGGTCCACACACTCAGCCTGAGTACGGTCTCTTCCTGATGTGAAACCTGGTCCACACACACAGCCTGAGTACAGTCTCTGCCTGATGTGAAACCTGGTCCACACACACAGCCTGAGTACGGTCTCTTCCTGATGTGAAACCTGGTCCACACACTCAGCCTGAGTACGGTCTCTTCCTGATGTGAAGCCTGGACCACACACACAGCCTGAGTACGCTCACTTCCTGATGTGAAACCTGGTCCACACACACAGCCTGAGTACGGTCACTTCCTGATGTGGAGCCTGGTCCACACACACAGCCTGAGTACGGTCTCTTCCTGATGTGAAACCTGGTCCACACACAGAGCGTGAGTACGGTCTCTTCCTGATGCGAAACCTGGTCCACACACACAGCCTGAGTACGGTCACTTCCTGATGTGGAGCCTGGTCCACACACACAGCCTGAGTACGGTCTCTTCCTGATGTGAAGCCTGGTCCACACACACAGCCTGAGTACGGTCACGTCCTGATGTGAAACCTGGTCCACATACACAGCCTGAGTACGGTCTCTTCCTGATGTGAAGCCTGGTCCACACACACAGCCTGAGTACGGTCACTTCCTGATGTGAAACCTGGTCCACACACACAGCCTGAGTACGGTCACTTCCTGATGTGAAATCTGGTCCACACACACAGCCTGAGTACGGTCACTTCCTGATTTGAAGCCTGGTCCACACACACAGCCTGAGTACGGTCACTTCCTGATGTGAAACCTGGTCCACACACACAGCCTGAGTACGGTCACTTCCTGATGTGAAGCCTGGTCCACACACACTGCCTGAGTACGGTCTCTTCCTGATGTGAAGCCTGGTCCACACACACAGACTGAGTACGGTCACTTCCTGATGGGAAACCTGGTCCACACACACAGCCTGAGTACGGTCACGTCCTGATGTGAAACCTGGTCCACACACACAGCCTGAGTACGGTCACTTCCTGATGTGAAACCTGGTCCACACACACAGCCTGAGTACGGTCACTTCCTGATGTGAAGCCTGGTCCACACACACAGCCTGAGTACGGTCACTTCCTGATGTGAAGCCTGATCCACACACACAGCCTGAGTACGGTCACTTCCTGATGTGAAACCTGGTCCACACACAGCCTGCGTATGGTCACTTCCTGATGTGAAGCCTGGTCCACACACACAGCCTGAGTACGGTCTCTTCCTGATGTGAAACCTGGTCCACACACACAGCCTGAGTACGGTCTCTTCCTGATGTGAAACCTGGTCCACACACACAGCCTGAGTACGGTCACTTCCTGATGTGAAACCTGGTCCACACACACAGCCTGAGTACGGTCTCTTCCTGATGTGAAACCTGGTCCACACACACAGCCTGAGTACGGTCACTTCCTGATGTGAAGCCTGGTCCACACACACAGCCTGAGTACGGTCACTTCCTGATGTGAAGCCTGATCCACACACACAGCCTGAGTACGGTCACTTCCTGATGTGAAACCTGGTCCACACACAGCCTGCGTATGGTCACTTCCTGATGTGAAGCCTGGTCCACACACACAGCCTGAGTACGGTCTCTTCCTGATGTGAAGCCTGGTCCACACACAGCCTGAGTACGGTCACTTCCTGATGTGAAACCTGGTCCACACACACAGCCTGAGTACGGTCACTTCCTGATGTGAAACCTGGTCCACACACACAGCCTGAGTACGGTCACTTCCTGATGTGAAACCTGGTCCACACACACAGCCTGAGTACGGTCTCTTCCTGATGTGAAACCTGGTCCACACACACAGCCTGAGTACGGTCACTTCCTGATGTGAAGCCTGGTCCACACACACAGCCTGAGTACGGTCACTTCCTGATGTGAAATCTGGTCCATACACACAGCCTGAGTACGGTCTCTTCCTGATGTGGAGCCTGGTCCCCACACACAGCCTGAGTACGGTCTCTTCCTGATGTGGAGCCTGGTCCACACACACAGCCTGAGTGCGGTCACTTCCTGATGTGAAACCTGGGCCACACACACAGCCCGAGTACGGTCTCTTCCTGATGTGAAACCTGGGGCGTCATTCTCCGACCCCCCGCCGGGTCGGAGAATGGCCGTTGGCCGCCGTGAATCCCGCCCCCGCCCCCGCCGAAGTCTCCGAAGGGAGAAAAGTCGGCGGGGCGTTAATGGCGCCGCTGCCGCGGAGAATGTCACGGGTCTGCGCAAGGCAGCCGATTTTCGGCCTGCCGATATTCTCCCTTCCGGATGGGCCGAAGTCCCGTCGACGTGATGACCGTTCACGTCGACGTCAATCAAACCTCCTTTTCATCGGCGTGACCCGGTGCTCCAGGCTCACGCCGACCAGCGAGGAGGTGAGTGACGGCCTGGGGGGTTGGCTCTGGGCAGGAAATGGCGTGGCCGCAGACTGATTGCCTGAGGTGTGTCTCGGCTTGTGTGTGTGTGCGGCGGGGGGGGGGGGGGGGGGGTGGTTAGAGTAGGCTGGGCTCCGGGGGAGTGCCGGGAGGGGGTCCGTGCCGGGGTGGAGGTTGGGGGTTGTGGAGGGGGTCCGTGCCGGGGTGGAGGTTGGGGGGGGGTCCGTGCTGGGGTGGAGGTTGGGGGTTGGGGAGGGGGTCCGTGCCGGGGTGGAGGTTGGGGGGGGGGTCCGTGCTGGGGTGGAGGTTGGGGGTTGGGGAGGGGGTCCGTGCCGGGGTGGAGGTTGGGGGTTGGGGAGGGGGTCCGTGCCGGGGTGGAGGTTGGGGGGGGGTCCGTGCCGGGGTGGAGGTTGGGGGGGGGTGTCCGTGCCGGGGTGGAGGTTGGGGGTTGTGGAGGGGGTCCGTGCCGGGGTGGAGGCTGGGGGGGGGGGTCCGTGCTGGGGTGGAGGTTGGGGGTTGGGGAGGGGGTCCGTGCCGGGGTGGAGGTTGGGGGGGGTCCGTGCTGGGGTGGAGGTTGGGGGTTGGGGAGGGGGTCCGTGCCGGGGTGGAGGTTGGGGGTTGGGGAGGGGGTCCGTGCCGGGGTGGAGGTTGGGGGGGGGGGACCGTGCTGGGGTGGAGGTTGGGGAGGGGGTCCGTGCCGGGGTGGAGGTTGGGGGGGGTCCGTGCTGGGGTGGAGGTTGGGGGTTGGGGAGGGGGTCCGTGCCGGGGTGGAGGTTGGGGGTTGGGGAGGGGGTCCGTGCCGGGGTGGAGGTTGGGGGGGGGGACCGTGCTGGGGTGGAGGTTGGGGGTTGGGGAGGGGGTCCGTGCCGGGGTGGAGGTTGGGGGGGGGGTCCGTGCCGGGGTGGAGGTTGGGGGGGGGCTCCGTGCCGGGGTGGAGGTTGGGGGTTGTGGAGGGGGTCCGTGCCGGGGTGGAGGTTGGGGGGGGGGTCCGTGCTGGGGTGGAGGTTGGGGGTTGGGGAGGGGGTCCCTGCCGGGGTGGAGGTTGGGGGGGGTCCGTGCTGGGGTGGAGGTTGGGGGTTGGGGAGGGGGTCCGTGCCGGGGTGGAGGTTGGGGGTTGGGGAGGGGGTCCGTGCCGGGGTGGAGGTTGCGGGGGGGGGACCGTGCTGGGGTGGATGTTGGGGGTTGGGGAGGGGGTCCGTGCCGGGGTGGAGGTTGGGGGGGGTCCGTGCTGGGGTGGAGGTTGGGGGTTGGGGAGGGGGTCCGTGCCGGGGTGGAGGTTGGGGGTTGGGGAGGGGGTCCGTGCCGGGGTGGAGGTTGGGGGGGGGGACCGTGCTGGGGTGGAGGTTGGGGGTTGGGGAGGGGGTCCGTGCCGGGGTGGAGGTTGGGGGTTGGGGAGGGGTTCCGTGCCGGGGTGGAGGTTGGGGGGGGGTCCGTGCTGGGGTGGAGGTTGGGGGTTGGGGAGGGGGTCCGTGCCGGGGTGGAGGTTGGGGGTTGGGGAGGGGGTCCGTGCCGGGGTGGAGGTTGGGGGGGGGGTCCGTGCCGGCGTGGAGGTTGGGGGGGGGTCCGTGCCGGGGTGGAGGTTGGGGGGGGGGGGGGGTCCGTGCCGGGGTGGGTGATGGGAGGGCAAATGAGTTGGTCCACCTGGCCAGGTGCCAGCCTCCAACAGTTGGACCCATGCGGTCCATGCCACCTGGCTGGGGGGAGGAGGGGATATGGGCAATGATGACATGTCGTCGTTCCCCTCCCCCCCACCAGGTCGTCATGTTTTCAGATCATCCAGCGATGTTGGCCGCCGTGGTGGCAGCTGCTCATGTCTATGTTGCCCTGGATGAGGAGGAGGAGGAGGAGGAGGAGGAGGAGGAGCGTGCCAGAGAGGCGGCGCAGGCTGCCGCAGAGGGGCAGGCGGCAGCCGCCCAGGCTGGAGGGACCTGACCGACAGGACGAGGAGGGGGAGGAGGACGTCGCGGCCCCACGGCAACGGAGGCACCCGAGGGCGCCCCGTGTGTACCGGCCCCGGCAGTCATACCAGGACCTCACGGACCGGGAATGCAGGAGGAGACTCCGGATGAGCCGGGAAACCGTGGCACACATCTGCCACCTGCTGGCACACCTGTCACCGCGTGGCACTGGCGGGGGACACCCTCTCCCCGTGTCCGTCAAGGTTACGGTGGCCCTGAACTTTTATGCAACGGGGTCATTCCAGGCACCGAGTGGGGACCTGTCCGGCATATCGCAGACATCGGTGCATCGGTGCATCCGGGCAGTGACAGATGCCCTTTATGCCATGGCGCACCGCTACATCCGCTTCCCCGTGGACCGGGCCAGCCAAGATGCCCGGGCCGTGGGCTTCTCTGCCATTGCCGGGTTCCCCATGGTCCAGGGCGCGATCGATGGGATGCACGTCGCCGTGCGGCCACCTGCAGATAACAGGGCCGTGTTCACTAATAGGAAGGGGACCTATTCGATGAACGTACAGGTGGTCTGCGACCACCGCATGATGATCCTGCACGTCTGCGCCCGTCACCCAGGCAGTGTACACGACTCATTCGTGTTGTCGCGGTCATCCATCCCCGGCATGTACGAGGGACGCCATCCCCGGCTGAGGGGCTGGTTGCTGGGCGACAGGGGCTACCCATTGCGATCGTGGCTGATGACGCCTATATGGAGGCCACGCAATGAGGCGGAGAACCGCTACAATGATGCCCATGTAGCGACAAGGGGAGTGATCGAGAGGTGCTTTGGCGTGCTGAAGATGCGTTTCAGGTGCCTGGACCTCTCTGGGGGCGCCCTCCAGTATCGGTCAGATAGTGTCGGCCGCATCATTGTGGTGTGCTGCGTCCTGCACAACATAGCCCAGCAGAGGGGCGATGTGCCGCAGGCAGAGGAGGGCGGAGTGGAGGAGCAGCAGGAAGAGGCCCAGTCCTCCCCAGATGAGGGGGATGGGGGCAATGGTCAGGGCAGACGGGGTAGACACAGACGGGTGGCTGTCCACCGTTACCGGCTGGCCCAGCGGGCACGGGACAGACTGATAGACGCCCGCTTCACTGACTAGATGGGCGTGGGAATCGGGTAGTATGGCCACAGACCGCACACCATGACAACAGCCGACCACCCACACCCCCCACCCATCCACCCACCCAGCACCCTCACCCCCCTCCCCAACCCCACACACCCCACCCGCATGCACACCACCCCCCCACTCACAATTGCCGATCCACCGGCGGCACAACGGGCCGGGCTCACCCAGTTGCGGGTGGACGCGTGTCTATCGCAGGCCATGGAGAATGATGACAACCCGCCTCCGATGAGCTCCTGGCTCTACATCGTTGGACTATGTCTGACCCATGGCCACAGTACCACCATCCACCCGGACCATCCCTGCATGCGGCTGTGACACTGCAGCGCACGGTCCCGTCCTCTGCCCGGGGGATGTTGATGGCGGCCCAGGGGGAAGGGGGCAGACTCACCTGGGGCTGAGGTAAGACCACCCCTCACACACACACTTGCGCTCAACGTACATGACACCCCCGCACACTTTGGACAGAGCACAAAGGCAGCTTCGGTAGGTGTAACATTGACTTTAATAACCAAAGGAGTTCATGCACGTGCCCTAGCGCCTAAAACTCATCTGTGCCCTGCACCCGTGCCAACTTACTCAGTGTCTAATTGTTTGGCCTTACGGGCCCTTTGACTATTCTACGTGGTTCCCCAGACGGTACAGCAGAACTGGAGGTGGACTCCTGTGATTCCTGCCCTCTGACACTGGATCCCTTTGGCGGCCGTTTCCTGGGGCGTCCTGGCCTAGATGGGCCAGGCTGCGGCCCGGGCGACTGGGATGGCGAGCTGCCAGCCTGTCCTGCCCGTTGCCCACCCGATGCACCTGGGACGGAAGGGGGGGAGTCCGAGGTGTCGCGGTGTACCGGGACCTCCCCTACAGAGGGAGCCGGGACGGACCACACCACCTCCTCCTCCCTCGGGGTGCCCGATGGCCCCCAGGCCTCTACATGGGTGGGGAATGCGAACGGACTGGCCATCCGACGCGCCCCCGACATCTGGCGCTGCCAGTCTTGGAGGCCCGTGCTGGTATCGACAGGGGTCTGCAGGTTTGCAGCCATGGAGCCCAGGGGGTTGTCGAACCCTGTCTGCGACAGTGCGACGCCAGCTCGCACATGGCCACTGGCGCCGATGCCCTCAGCGATGGCCTGCTGAGACTGGGCCATGGCCTGCAGAGACTGGGCCATGGCCTGCAGAGACTGGGCTATGGCCTGCTGAGACTGGGCCATGGCCTGCTGAGACTGGGCTATGGCGTTGAGCGCCTCTGCCATCTGGCGCTGGCACTGGCTCATGGCCTCCTGTGAGAGGGCAGCCATTTCCTGGGCCACAGACGCCGCCTGCACGGAAGGCCCCAGGCCTCGCAAACCGTTCCCCATGTCTGACACCGTCGCACCCATTGCCTCCACCGCGGACGCCACCCGTGCGGTGTCAGCCTGGGTGGCACGCATGACCGGGACCACTCCCAGCTCCTGGACGCGGGTGGACTCCTCCACCTGCGACCGCAGCCGCCGCAAGCCACCCGTCACCCTCTTCGCTCGTCTCCGGGTCGGTGGTTGCATCGGATCTATGTGTGGGTGTGGTAACTGCAGGAACCCGGGATCCATCTGGGCGGCAGATGTTCGCTTGGCCTGGGCTGCCCTCCGACCGCCCGGTCCCTCTGCTGCTCCTACCTCCACCTGCTGTACCGGGACGGCTGTGTTGTGCGCACCAGTGAGTGTACCAGACGCCTCATCACTAAAGTGCCCAACCGTGGTGAGTGTTTCTGCGATGGTGGAGGGTGTTGGTGACAGCAGTGGCGTTGTGTCGTGCTCTTCGTCCCACTCTGAGTCCATGGCACTTTGGGGTGGGGGTTCGTCTCCACCCATCCACTCTGAGTCACTGTCCGGTATTTCGTCTTCCCGGGTAGGGGTGTCCTGGGTAGTGCTGTCCCGGGTAGTGCTGTCCCGGGTAGTGGTGTCCCGGGTAGGGGTGTCCTGGGTAGTGCTGTCCCGGGTAGTGGTGTCCCGGGTAGGGGTGTCCTGGGTAGTGGTGTCCCGGGTAGGGGTGTCCTGGATAGTGGTGTCCTGGGTAGTGGTGTCCTGGCTCGGATGTGACGGGGGCCTGTGGCTGCCCCCCTCATCGCTGGGTGGTCGCTCCCGCACGTGACGGGGGTGTCGTCTCCCTGTTGCTCCAGGTCTCTCCGTCTCCCGTGGTCTCCGAGGGGCATCCTGCGGGCGTCGCATGCTGGAGGGTTCGGGTCTCTCCGTCTCCCGTGGTCTCCGAGGGGCATCCTGCGGGCGTCGCATGCTGGAGGGTTCGGGTCTCTCCGTCTCCCGTGGTCTCCGAGGGGCATCCTGCAGGCGTCGCATGCTGGAGGGTTCGGGTCTCTCCGTCTCCCGTGGTCTCCGAGGGGCATCCTGCGGGCGGTCTGCATCTGCGGGGATGGGTGCCTGGACGTTTGGTCCTGCGATACACAATGAAGCATGCATGGTTAGACATCAGGCAGTGATCAGGTGATACGGGAGAGGGGGATATAGGGGAGGGGGGATATGGGGACGGGCTGTTGGTGGCTCACTTGCTCGTGGGGCCCCGACCTCTGCATCAGCAACCTCCCGGTCCTCAGGTCCGCCAGCCAGTTCCAGGGCCCTTTCCTCGTGTACGGTCAGTGGCCTCTCATCAGCGGGCCCTCCTCCAGTCCTCACATGCTCCCTATTGTTGTGTGCGCGCTTCTCCTGGGGGGGGGGGGTGGTGGCAGGGGTAAAAGGCAACAGTGTTAGGCAGGTATATGAATGCACGCCATCGGTTGCGCGTGCATTGCAGAGGTTAAGGTTAGGGCTGGATTCACTTGGGGATATGGGGGATATGGGGGAGGGGGGATATGGGGGAGGGGGGATATGGGGGATATGGGGGAGGGGGGATATGGGGGATATGGGGGAGGGGGGATATGGGGGATATGGGGGAGGGGGGATATGGGGGAGGGGGGAATATGGGGGATATGGTGGAGGGGGGATATGGGGAGGGGGGATATGGGGGATATGGGGGAGGGGGGATATGGGGGATATGGGGAGGGGGGATATGTGGGAGGGGGGATATGGGGGAGGGGGGGATATGGGGAATATGGGGGAGGGGGGATATGGGGAGGGGGGATATGGGGGATATGGGGGAGGGGGGATATGGGGAGGGGGGATATGGGGGAGGAGGGATATGGGGGAGGGGGGAATATGGGGGATATGGGGGAGGGGGGATATGGGGGAGGGGGGGATATGGGGGAGGGGGGATATGGGGGATATGGGGGAGGGGGGATATGGGGAGGGGGGGATATGGGGGAGGGGGGATATGGGGGATATGGGGGAGGGGGGATATGGGGAGGGGGGGATATGGGGGAGGGGGGAATATGGGGGATATTGGGGAGGGGGGGATATGGGGGAGGGGGATATGGGGGAGGGGGGATATGGGGGAGGGGGGAATATGGGAGATATGGGGGAGGGGGGGATATGGGGGAGGGGGGATATGGGGGATATGGGGGAGGGGGATATGGGGGAGGGGGGATATGGGGGATATGGGGGAGGGGGGATATGGGGGAGGGGGGATATGGGGGAGGGGGGAATATGGGGGAGGGAGGGATATGGGGGAGGGGGATATGGGGGAGGGGGGATATGGGGGAGGGGGGAATATGGGGGATATGGGGGAGGGGGGATATGGGGAGGGGGGATATGGGGGAGGGGGGATATGGGGGAGGGGGGGATATGGGGGAGGGGGGAATATGGGGGATATGGGGGAGGGGGGGATATGGGGAGGGGGGATATGGGGGAGGGGGGATATGGGGGAGGGGGATATGGGGGAGGGGGGGATATGGGGGAGGGGGGATATGGGGGATATGGGGGAGGGGGGGATATGGGGGAGGGGGGATATGGGGGAGGGGGGATTTGGGGGAGAGGGGATATGGGGGATATGGGGGACGCTCACCCTGCCTGCTCTGACGAGGTCGTTCACCTTCTTGTGGCACTGGGTGCCTGTCCGTGGTGTTAGGGCCACAGCGGTGACGGCCTCTGCCACCTCCCTCCACAGACGCCGGCTGTGGCGTGGGGCAACTCTGCGGCCGTGCCCGGGATACAGGGCGTCCCTCCTCTGCTCCACCGCATCCAGGAGCGCCTCCACATCGCGTGACTCGAACCTCGGGGCTGAGCGACGGCCAGCCATCAAGTCGGGTGTTGCGGTCGGCTGTTCCGGTCGGGTGGGGGGGAGCTGCGCGGCCTTATGAGCCGTCACGCCGTGCAGCGCGTATGACGCTGCACGGCGTGAACCACTGCGCAAGCGTGGATCCCATTACGTCGCTGCTAGCCCATTTCGGGCCGCAGACTATCGGCCCATTTTTATGACGTGACGCAAGTGGGATTTGCGCCGTTTTTTGCGCCGATCGGCGGACTTTCCGCCGATAACGGAGAATTTCGCCCCTGGTCCACACACACAGCCTGAGTACGATGACTTCCTGATGTGGAGCCTGGCCCCCACACACACAGACTGAGTACGGTCTCTTCCTGATGTGAAACATGGTCCACACACACAGCCTGAGTACGGTCACTTCCTGATGTGAAACCTGGTCCACACACACAGCCTGAGTACGGTCACTTCCTGATGTGAAACCTGGTCCCCACACACAGCCTGAGGACGGTCACTTCCTGATGTGAAGCCTGTTCCACACACACAGCCTGAGTACGGTCACTCCAGATGTGAAACCTGGTCCACACACACAGCCTGAGTACGGTCTCTTCCTGATGTGAAGCCTGGTCCACACACACAGCCTGAGTACGGTCTCTTCCTGATGTGAAACCTGGTCCACACACACAGCCTGAGTACGGTCTCTTCCTGATGTGAAACCTGGGCCACACACACAGCCTGAGTACGGTCACTTCCTGATGTGGAGCCTGGGCCACACACACAGCCTGAGTACGGTCTCTTCCTGATGTGAAACCTGGTCCACACACTCAGCTTGAGTACGGTCACTTCCTGATGTGAAACCTGGTCCACACACACAACCTGAGTACGGTCTTTTCCTGATGTGGAGCCTGGGCCACACACACAGCCTGAGTACGGTCTCTTCCTGATGTGAAACCTTTTCCACACACACAGCCTGAGCATGGTCTCTTCCTGATGTGAAGCCTGGTCCACACACACAGCCTGAGTACGGTCTCTTCCTGATGTGGAGCCTGGGCCACACACACAGCCTGAGTACAGTCACTTCCTGATGTAAATGGTGCAATACTTTTTCAGGCTATCTGACAGGTTAAAGCTCTTTGCACAGTCAGTACGCTGGAATAATCACTCAGTGTGTATGTACCTCAGTGCTTTTCCAGTCGCACTGATGTTTAAAATCTTTTGTTTCAGGCAGACCAAAGATTTCTCCTTCCACATTGAAAGGCCGATGATTTTCAACTCCTGATGAATCGATAGACTCTGTCGGGACTTGACATGATGTTTGGTTTAAATTTCCCATCTGCAATCCTCATATTGTGTAAAAGAAGTTTACATTGAATTACTTCGATTATACAATGCACAAACTGGCCAGTTGGTCCAACGGTTCTGCTGCAGATTATCCTAGACACACATCTCCTTCCATCCCATCCACCTCATCTCAGCCTGTCAGCTGATCTTTCCATTCCCTTTTCTCATGTGCTTGTCCCATTTCCTTTTGGAAACATCCCAGCACTTTCCTCAACTCCTTCCCTGGTAACAAGTTGCACAATCTAATCCAGTGAATGAAGAAATGTGTCTATATCTCCCTCTTGGACTTATTATCATCATCGAATTTACAGTGCAGAAGGAGGCCATTTGGCCCATCGAGTCTGCACCAGCTCCTGGAAAGAGCACCCCACCCAAGGTCAGCACCTCCACTCTATCCCCATATCCCAGTAACCCCACCCAACACTAAGGGCAATTTTGGACACAAAGGGCAATTTATCATGGCCAATCCACCTAACCTGCACATCTTTGGACTGTGGGAGGAAACCGGAGCACCCGGAGGAAACCCACCCACACACGGGGAGGATGTGCAGACCCTGCACAGACAGTGACCCAAGCCGGAATCGAACCTGGGACCCTGGAGCTGTGAAGCAATTGTGCTATCCACAATGCTACCGTGCTGCCCACAAAAATATTAGTAACTGTCTTGTATTTATGACATAGTTTATAATAACTCTAATCTTTATTATTGTCACAAGTAGGCTTACATTAACATTACAATTAAGTTACTGTGAAAAGCCCCAGTCGCCACACTCCGGCGCCTGGTCGGGGACACTGAGGGAGAATTCAGAATGTCCAATTCACCGAACAAGCACATCTTTCAGGACTTGTGGGAGGAAACCCGAGCACTCGGAGAAAACCCACACCGACACGGGGAGAACAGGCAGACTCCGCACAGACAGTGACCCAAGCTGGGAATCGACTGGTGCTGTGAGGCAACAGTGCTTGTCAGCCTCCTCAATGTCAAGCAGAAAACCGGCAAATCCGGCACTATTTCTCAGTGCTAACCACAGTGCTACACAGTAGCATAGGGGCAGCATGGTTGCATAGTGGTTAGCACAGTTGCTTCACAGCTCCAGGGTCCCAGGTTCGATTCCCACCTTGTGTCACTGTCTGTGCGGAGTCTGCATGGTCGTCCCTTGTGTGCGTGGGCTGAATAGACTCCTTCCACACTGTACATTCTATGACATGTTTATTCCTGGCTCCCAGTTTTCGACTCCTTTACAATTGGCAGCATCCGCCCCACCTCTCTCCTGTCCAACAAACAGATCATTTTAAAGACTTGTATCAGGTCACTACTGAGTGATTTGTTTTCTCAAGAAAATAAGGCTCAATCTGTTTAATTTTTGTCGGATAGCTGTAATCTCTGTTTACAAAAATCTATGCATCCAGGTCACAAATTGAGGAGACGAACATTTCTTCGTTTGCGTTGGCACGTGCGCCTGCGCGGTTGCTTCCTCTGTGAAGATCCGGCACCCCGAGAGCCCCGCCCTTCATTCATTGACTGGTTGGAGGACCAGCCACTCCCGTTCGGTCCTCCAATCAATCCCCTTCTCCTCCTATTGTCTGGAGCTGCCGTCAATCATTGCCTGAAGTGTCAGGTCGGGGGGCGGGGTTTACAAATCCCGAGTGCGGTCCGAGAGCCGAAAGTGAAACAATGTTATTATTGATCAATCAGCGAGTCAGCCTGAGCCTCTCGCCGTCTGCAACCGTCACAATGCTCGGGTGATTGACGGCAGCTCCAGACCAATAAGAAGAGGGGGGCGGGACTGCAGGACCCACCCAGCCGCTGGTCCTCCAACCAATCGGAGTGAATGAGGGGTGGGTTCGCTGTGTTTGAAGCATGCGCAGTGTGGGTAATGGCGATTGAGAAGGACTGTCTTCAGATCCGAAATTGGTAATAGGCGTTTCACAATGTGGAGGAAGCGAGAGATCGCGGGAGTGGGCGGAAACGTTGTGTAACGCTTTTGCAAGTCGCAAACCTCGGAAGGTTTACGGGACCAAGTTTGTACCGAGCGGGGCTGCAGATCCTCATATTCAGCTCGAGTTAACGGCTGCCATCTTTATTGGATCTGCATCAGGGCGCATGCGCGTTTGCTGTCTTTGTCGGGGCGATGTTTCAGTGAGTGGGAGGAGCTTGTTCCCCATTGTTCAGAATGTGGAGATGCCGCGTTGGACGGGGCTGGGCTGAGTGAGAAGTCTGACAACACCAGATTTATTTGGTATCACGAACTTTTAGAGCGTAGCTCCTTCATCAGGTGGGTGAAGAGTTGGCTTACACATTCACAGCCAATGATGCAAGATGATACTTTGAATGCGAGTCTTTGCAGGTTATGAAGTCTTTACAGGTCCAGATGGTGCAACTGGAGAGAGGTATAATCACAGGTTATGAGTGATGGAAAGGGATAGGTATATACCACCGGGCAAGAGTTATAGCTGGGGGAAAGGCAATTATGATGCGGTGAGGCAAGACTTAGGATGCATAGGATGGGGAGTGAAACTGCAGCGGATGGGCACAATTGAAATATGGAGCATGTTCAAGGAACAGATACTGCGTGTCCCTGATAAGTATGTACCTGTCAGGCAGGGAGGAAGCAGTCGAGCGAAGGAACCGTGTTTACTAAAGTAGTCGAATCACTTGTCTAAAGAAGGAGGCTTCTGTAAAAATGAGACGTGAAGGTTCAGTTCGGGCGCTCGAGAGTTACAAGTTAGCTAGGATGGACCTAAAGAGAGAACTAAGAAGAGCCAGGAGGGGACATGAGAAGTCTTTGGCAGGTAGGATCAAGGATAACCCTAAAGCTTTCTACAGATATGTCAGGAATAAAAGAGTGACGAGGGTAAAAGTAAGACCAGTCAAGGACAGTAGTGGGAAGTTGTGCGTGGAGTCCGAGGAGATAGGAGAGGTGCTAAATAAATATTTCTCGTCAGTATTCACACAGGAACAAGACAATGTTGTCGAGGAGAATACTTGGAAACAGGCTACTAGACTAGAAGGGCTTGAGGTTCATAAGGAGGAGGTGTTAGCAATTCTGGGAAGTGTGAAAATAGGTAAGTCCCCTGGGCCGGATTGGATTTATCCTAGGATTCTCTGGGAAGCTAGGGAGGAGATTGCTGAGCCTTTGGCTTTGACCTTTATGTCATCATTGTCCACAGGAATAGTGCCAGAAGACTGGAGGATCGCAAATGTTGTCCCCTTGTTCAAGAAGGGGAGTAGAGACAACCCCGGTAACTATAGACCAGTGAGCCTTACTTCTGTTGTGGGCAAAGTCTTGGAAAGGTTTATGAGATAGTATGTATAATCATCTGGAAAGGAATAATTTGATTAGATAGTCAACGTGGTTTTGTGAAGGGTAGGTTCATAGAATTTACAGTGCAGAAGGAGGCCATTCGGCACATCGAGTCTGCACCGGCTCTTGGAAAGAGCACCCTACCCAAGGGCAACACCTCCCCCCTATCCCCATAACCCAGTAACCCCACCCAACACTAAGGGCAATTTTGGACACCGGGCAATTTATCATGGCCAATCCACATAACCTGCACATCTTTGGACTGTGGGAGGAAACCGGAGTACCCGGAGGAAACCCACGCACGTTGTGCCTCACAAACCTTATTGAGTTCTTTGAGAAGGTGACCAAACAGGTGGATGAGGGTAAAGCAGTTGATGTGGTGTATATGGATTTCAGGAAAGCGTTTGATAAGGTTCCCCATGGTAGGCTATTACAGCAAATACGGAGGCATGGAATTTGGGGTGATTTAGCAGTTTGGATCAGAAATTGGCTAGCTGGAAGAAGACAAAGGGTGGTGGTTGATGGGAAATGTTCAGCCTGGAGTTCAGTCACTAGTGGTGTACCACAAGGATCTGTTTTGGGGCCACTGCTGTTTGTCATTTTTATAAATGACCTGGAGGAGGGTGTAGAAGGATGGGTGAGTAAATTTGCAGATGACACTAAAGTCGGTGGAGTTGTGGACAGTGCGGAAGGATGTTACAAGCTACAGAGGGACATAGATAAGCTGCAGAACTGGGCTGAGAGGTGAAATATGGAGTTTAATGCAGAAAAGTGTAAGGTGATTCATTTTGGAAGGAATAACAGGAAGACAGAGTACTGGGCTAATGGTAAGATTCTTGGTAGTGTGGATGAGCAGAGAGATCTCCGTGTCCATGTACATAGATCCCTGAAAGTTGCCACCCAGGTTGACAGGGTTGTTAAGAAGACAAACGGTGTGTTAGCTTTTATTGGTAGAGGGATTAAGTTTCGGAGCCATGAGGCCATGTTGCAGCTGTACAAAACTCTGGTGCGGCCGCATTTGGAGTATTGCGTGCAGTTCTGGTCGCCGCATTATAGGAAGGATGTGGAAGCATTGGCAAGGGTGCAGAGGAGATTTACCAGGATGTTGCCTGGTATGGAGGGAAGATCTTACGAGGGAAGGCTGAGGGACTTGAGGCTGTTTTCGTTAGAGAGAAGAAGGTTAAGAGGAGACTTAATTGAGGCATACAAGATGATCAGAGGATTAGGTAGGGTGGACAGTGAGAGCCTTTTTCCTCGGATAGTGATGTCTAGCACGAGGGGACATAGCTTTAAATTGAGGGGGGATAGATATAGAAGAGATGTCAGAGGTAGGTTCTTTACTCGGAGTATAGTAAGGGCGTGGAATGCCCTGCCTGCAACAGTAGTGGACTCGCCAACATTAAGGGCATTTAAATGGTCATTGGATAAACATATGGATGATAAGGGAATAGTGTAGATGGGCTTTAGAGTGGTTTCACAGGTTGACGCAACATCGAGGGCCGAAGGGCCTGTACTGCGCTGTTCTATGTTCAGGTGAATTGTCTGAAGCCAGAACAGTTGGTAGGATTTCACAAGCCCAGGCCAGATGTTGGGTTAAAAGTAGTGTCAATTAACATGAATCAGGAGAATTGGGAGGGTGAATATTAGATACAGCAGAGTGAGAATGGAGGGAGATTGTTGGGATGGAGATTTACAGATTTTGGAGATCGAGAGAGGAAATAATGTTCCAGAGGAACTAGAATTGTCAGTTCTGAATTGCTATCTGTATTAACAATGATGACTTTTGTAAATTATTTTTAAAGAATATTGGAAGAGGAGGAATTGCAAACAGAGAGCTCAAATGCCATGTCTCGATATGACAAAGTCACTCATTACCTCTGACCTGAATATCATCGGGCTCTGGAAATCATCGGCGAGAAGCAGAAATGTTTGTCCAGTATGTAGGCTCAGTGTGTAGGCTTCAAAAGATTTTAAATGTGAGTGTGACTGGAAAAGCACCGAGTTCCACACAACACACACCCGAGTGAGAGTGTTCCAGTGAACTGACTGTGGAAAGAGCTTAAACCAGTTACACGGCCTGACAAAACATCACATCAATCATAGTGAGGAGAGACCGAGCATATATTCTGTGTGTAGGTAACGTTTCCACTGATTGTCAATCTGGAGAGACACGTGGAGACCCAAAACATGGAGAAACCGTGGAAATGTGGGGACTGTGGGAAGGAATACAGAGCCCCATCTCTGCTGGAGATTCATCGCCGCAGTCACACTGGGGAGAGGCCGTTCACCTGCTCTCAGTGTGGGAAGGGATTCGCACAGTTATTCAGCCTGCAGTCACACCAGCGAGTTCACACTGAGGAGAGGCCGTTTACCTGCACTCAGTGTGGGAAAGGATTCATTGATCTTTCCACCCTGCAGAAACATCAGCAACTTCACAGTGGGGAGAGGTTGTTCACCTGCTCTCACTGTGGGAAGGAATTCACTTGGTTATCTCACCTGCAGAGACATAAGCAAGTTCACACCAGGGAGAAGCCATTTACCTGTTCTCAGTGTGGGAAGGAATTCACTCAGTTATCTCACCTGCAGTTACACCAGCGAGTTCACACTGGGGAAAAGCCATTCACCTGCTCTCAGTGTGAGAAGGGATTCATTGATTTATCCACCCTGCAGAGACATCAGCGAATTCACACTGGGGAGAGGCCATTCACCTGCCCTCAATGCAGAAAAAGATTTATTGATTCATCCACCCTGTTGAGACACCAGCGAGTTCACACTGGGGAGAGGCCATTCACCTGCTCTCGGTGTGGGAAGGGATTCACTCAGTTATCCAGCCTCCAGGCTCACCAGCGAGGTCACACTGGGGAGAGGCCGTTCACCTGCTCTCAGTGTGGGAAGGGATTCACTCGGTTATTCAGCCTGCATTCACACCAGCGGGTTCACACTGGGGAGAAGCCGTTCAGCTGCTCTCAGTGTGGGAAGGGATTCACTCGGTTATTCAGCCTGCATTCACACCAGCGAGTTCACACTGGGTAGAAACATTCACCTGCTCTCGGTGTGGGAAGGGAATCATTGATTTCTTCAACCTGCAGACACACCAGCGAGTTCACACTGTGGAGCGGACGTTCACCTGCTCTCAGTGTGGGAAAGGATTCAGTCATTCATTCAACCTGCAAAAGCATTAGAGAGTTCACACTGAGGAGAGACCATTGTTAGACTCTGAATACTAAATAATAAACTCATTGTGTCTAAGGGGAAGAGTAGACGGAAGAGATGATGAACTCAAAGGGACAGGTGGTCTGTGGTGCATCTGTTTTAGTGCTAGAAGTGTAGCACGTAAGGGAGATGAACTTAGGGCTTGGATTTGTAGATGGGAATATGATGTTATTGGTATTACTGAGACTTGGTTGAGGGAAGGGCAAGATTGGCAACTAAATATCCCAATGTATAGATGCTTCAGGAGGGATAGAGAGGGAGGTAAAAAGGGTGGAGGAGTTGCATTACTGGTCAGAGATGATATCACAGCTGTGATTAAGTAGGGCACTATGGAGGATTCGAGCACTGAGGCAATATGGGTAGAGCTAAGAAATAGGAAGGGTGCAGTAATATTGTTGGGACTTTACTACAGGCCTCCCAAAAGTGAGCGTGAAGTAGAGGTACAAATATGTAGACAGATTGTAGAAAAGTCTAGGAGCAATAGGGTGGTCGTGATGGGAGATTTTAACTTCCCCAACATTGAATGGGACTCCTGTGTTGTTGGAGGCGTAGATGGAGCAGAATTTGTAAGGAGCATCCAGGAGAGTTTTTTTAGAGCAGTAGGTAAATAGTCCAACTCGGAAAGGGGCCATACTGGACCTGGTACTGGGGAATGATCCGGGCCAGGTGGTTGAAGTTCAGTCAGTGATTACTTTGGGAATAGCAATCACAATTCCTTGAGATTTAGAATACTCATGGTGAAAGCCGAGAGTGGTCCGAAAGGAAGAGTGCTAAATTGGGGAAAGGCCAAATATAACAAAATTCGCCAGGAGTTGGGGAATGTGGATTGGGCACCGCTGTTTAAGGGTAAATCCACATTTGAAATGTGGGAGTCTTTTAAGGAAAGGTTGATTAGAGTGCAGGACAGACATGTTCCTGTGAAAATGAGGGATAGAAATGGCAAGATTAGGGAACCATGGATGACGGGTGGAATTGTGAGACGAGCTAAGATGAAAAAGGAAGCATACATAAGATCTAGGCGACTTAAAACTGATGAATCTTTGGAGGAATATCGAGAAAGTAGGACAAATCTCAAACGCGCAATAAAGAGGGCTAAAAGGGATCATGAAATATCTTTGGCTAACAGGTTTAAGGAAAATCCCAAAGCCTTTTATTCGTATATAAGGAGAAAGAGTGTAACTAGAGAAAGGATTGGCCCACTCAAAGACAAAAGAGGGAATTAATGCGTGGAGTCAGAGGAAATGGGTGAGATTCTTAATGAGTACATTGCATCTGTATTCACCAGGGATCTGTTTTGGGGTCACTGCTGTTTGTCATTTTTATACATGACCTGGAGGAGGGCGTAGAAGGATGGGTGAGTAAATTTGCAGATGACACTAAAGTCGGTGGAGTTGTGGACTGTGCGGAAGGATGTTACAAGTTACAGAGGGACATAGATAAGCTGCAGCGCTGGGCTGTGAGGTGGCAAATGGAGTTTAATGCAGACAATTGTGAGGTGATTCATTTTGGAAGGAATAACAGGAAGACAGAGTACTGGGCTAATGGTAAGATTCTTGGCAGTGTGGATGAGCAGAGAGATCTCGGTGTCTATGTACATAGATCCCTGAAAGTTGCCACCCAGGTTGAGAGGGTTGTTAAGAAGGCGTACGGTGTGTTCGCTTTTATTGGTAGAGGGATTGAGTTTCAGAGCCATGAGGTCATGTTGCAGATATACAAAACTCTGGTGCGGCCGCATTTGGAGTATTGCGTGCAGTTCTGGTCGCTGCATTATAGGAAGGATGTGGAAGCATTGGAAAGGGTGCAGAGGAGGTTTACCAGGATGTTGCCTGGTATGGAGGGAAGATCTTACGAGGCAAGGCTGAGGGACTTGAGGCTGTTTTCGTTAGAGAGAAGAAGGTTAAGAGGAGACTTAATTGAGGCATACAAGATGATCAGAGGATTAGGTAGGGTGGACAGTGAGAGCCTTTTTCCTTGGATGGTGATGTCTAGCACGAGGGGACATAGCTTTAAATTGTGGCGAGATAGATATAGAAGAGATGTCAGAGGTAGGTTCTTTACTCAGAGAATAGTAAGGGCGTGGAATGCCCTGCCTGCAACAGTAGTGGACTCGCCAACATTAAGGGCATTTAAATGGTCATTGGATAAACATATGGATGATAAGGGAATAGTGTAGATGAGCTTTAGAGTGGTTTCACAGGTCGGCGCAACATCGAGGGCCAAAGGGCCTGTACTACGCTGTAAAGTTCTATGTTCAGGTGAATTGTCTGAAGCCAGAACAGTTGGTAGGATTTCACAAGCCCAGGCCAGATGTTGGGGGGTTCAAAGTAGTGTCAATCAACATGAATCAGGAGAATTGGGAATATTAGATACAGCAGAGTGAGAATGGAGGGAGATTGTGTGGGATAGAGATTTACAGATTTTGGAGAACGAGAGACGAAATAATGTTCCAGAGGAACTAGAATTGTCAGTTCTGAATTGCTACCTGTATTAACAATGATGACTTTTGTAAATTGTTTTTCAAGGATATTGGAAGAGGAGGAATTACAAACAGAGAGCTCAAATGTCATGTCTCGATATGACAAAGTCACTCGATACCTCTGACCTGAATATCATCGGACTCTGAAAATCATCGGCGAGAAGGAGAAATGTTTGTCCAGTATGTAGGCTCAGTATGTAGGCTTCAAAACATTTTACATGTGAGTGTGACTGGAAAAGCAACGAGACCTACACAACACACACCCGAGTGAGAGTGTTCCAGTGAATTGACTGTGGAAAGAGCTTACACCAGTTACACAGCCTGGAAAAACATCACATCAATCATAGTGAGGAGTAACAGAGCATACATTCTGTGTGTAGACAACATTTCCACTGATTGTCAATCTGGAGAGACACGAGGAGACCCAAAAAATGGAGAAACCGTGGAAATGTGAGGATTGTGGGAATGGATACAGCTTCCCATCTAAGCTGGAGATTCATCGACGCAGTCACACTGGGGAGAGGCCGTTCACCTGCTCTGTATGTGGGAAGGGATTCGCACAGTTATTCACCCTGCAGTCACACCAGCGAGTTCACACTGAGAGGCCGTTTACCTGCACTCCGTGTGGGAAAGGATTCATTGATCTTTCCACCCTGCAGAAACATCAGCAACTTCACAGTGGGGAGAGGTTGTTCACTTGCTCTCAGTGTGGGAAGGAATTCACTTGGTTATCTCACCTGCAGAGACATCACCAAATTCATACTGGGGTGAGGCCACTCACCTGCTCTTAGTGTGAGAAGGGATTCATTGATTCATCCGCCCTGCAGAGACAGCAGCGAATTCACACTGGGGAGAGGCCGTTCACCTGCCCTCTATGCAGAAAGAGATTTAATGATTCATCCACCCTGCGGATACACCAGCGAGTTCACACTGGGGAGAGGCCATTCACCTGTTCTCAGTGTGGGAAGGGAATCACTCGGTTATTCAGCCTGCATTCACACCAGCGAGTTCACACTGGGAGAGGCCATTCACCTGCTCTCAGTGTGGGAAGGGATTCACTCGGTTATTCAGCCTGCATTCACACCAGCGAGTTCACACTGGGTAGAAACATTCACCTGCTCTCAGTGTGGGAAGACATTCACTCGGTTATTCAACCTGCATTCACACCAGCGGGTTCACACTGGGGAGAGGCCATTCACCTGCTCTCAGTGTGGGAAGGGATTCACTCGGTTATTCAGCCTGCATTCACACCAGCGAGTTCACACTGGGAGAGGCCATTCACCTGCTCTCAGTGTGGGAAGGGATTCACTCGGTTATTCAGCCTGCATTCACACCAGCGAGTTCACACTGGGTAGAAACATTCACCTGCTCTCGGTGTGGGAAGGGAATCATTGATTTCTTCAACCTGCAGACACATCAGCGAGTTCACACTGGGGAGCGGACGTTCACCTGCTCTGTGTGGGAAAGGATTCAGTCATTCATTCAACCTGCAAAAGAGATGATGAACGCCAAGGGACAGGTGGTCTGAGGTGCATCTGTTTTTATGCGAGAAGTGTAGCATGTAAGGCAGATGAACTTAGGGCTTGGATTTGTACCTGGGAATATTTTGTTATTGGTATTACTGAGACTTGGTTGAGGGAAGGGCAAGATTGGCAACTAAATATCCCAGTGTATAGATGCTTCAGGAGGGATAGAGAGGGAGGTAAAAGGGGTTGAGGAGTTGCATTACTGGTCAGAGATGATATTACCGCTGTGATTGAAGGAGGTCACTATGGAGGATTCGAGTACTGAGGCAATATGGGTAGAGCTAAGAAATAGGAAGGGTGCAGTAACATTGTTGGGACTTAACTCCAGGCCTCCCAAAAGCGAGCGTGAAGTAGAGGTACAAATATGTAGACAGATTATAGAAAAATGTAGGAGCAATAGAGTGGTCGTGATGGGAGATTTTAACTTCCCCAACATTGAATGGGACTCGTGTAGTGTTGGAGGCGTAGATGGAGCAGTATTTCTAAGGAGCATCCAGGAGAGATTTTTTAGAGCAGTATGTAAATAGTCCAACTCGAAGGGGCCATACTGGACCTGGTATTGTGGAATCATCCCGGCCAGGTGGTTGAAGTTTCAGTCCGTGATTACTTTGGGAATAGCGATCACAATTCCGTAAGTTTTAGAATACTCATGGGCAAAGCCGAGAGTGGTCCTAAAGGAAGAGTGCTAAATTGGGGAAAGGCCAAGTGTAACAAAATTCGCCAGGAGTTAGGGAATGTGGATTGGGCGCAGCTGTTTAATGGTAAATCCACATTTGAAATGTGGGAGTCTTTTAAGGAAAGGTTGATTAGAGTGCAGGACAGACATGTCCCTGTGAAAATGAGGGATAGAAATGGCAAGATTAGGGAACCATGGATGATGGGTGGAATTGTGAGACCAGGTATGATGAAAAAGGAAGCATACATAAGATCTAGGTGACTTAAAACTGATGAAGCTTTGGAGGAATATTGGGAAAGTAGGACAAATCTCAAACGCGCAATAAAGAGGGCTAAAAGGGGTCATGAAATATATTTGGCTAACAGGGTTAAGGAAAATCCCAAAGCCTTTTATTCGTATATAAGGAGAAAGAGGGTAACTAGAGAAAGGATTGGCCCACTCAAAGACAAAAGAGGGAATTTATGCGTGGAGTCAGAGGAAATGGGTGAGATTCTTAATGAGTACATTATGGGAGATATGGACAGGGTGGATAGCAACAAGCTTTTTCCAAGAGTGGGGGTGTCAATTACAAGGGGTCACGATTTCAAGGTGAGAGGGGGAAGGTTTAAGGGAGATGTGCGTGGAAAGTTTTTTACGCAGAGGGTGGTGGGTGCCTGAAATGCTTTGCCAGTGGAGGTGGTAGAGGCGGGCACGATAGCATCATTTAAGATGCATCTAGACAGATATATGAACGGGCGGGGAACAGAGGGAAGTAGATCCTTGGAAAATAGGCGACAGGTTTAGATAGAGGATCTGGATCGGCGCAGGCTGGGAGGGCCGAAGGGCCTGTTTTGTGCTGTAATTTTCTTTGTTCTTGTTCTAGTAGAAAGGATCAAGCCTTGAATTCAGTTTGTATGATTTATTAAAGATTGCAAACACAGCCAGCAGACCAGATCTGCCTTAACCTCCATATAAGTCAAACAGAACTCGGCTCAGCCTACAGAAGTGAGGGCACAAGTTATGTACATTTTTAGACAGTCATCACTCCTCTTTAGTCCTCCCAATATTCTGTAGATTAGCACTTACCAAACAACTAATGTTTATTAAGATCGCCATAGTGACGCTGCTATCCTTAATATCTGAGGAGTCTCCCGTGATCTTTAGAATTGGTAATAGGTCACGCTTCTAGATATTTGCTAACCTGAGACTCCTTCACCTGATCGGAGAGGAATGGATGTCTGTCAGTTCGTTCCCTCTGATAACTAACTGCTAATGCCAGCAGCTTGGATTCTTCCGAAAACAGAGTCAGTCTCTCCCTTATCACCCATCTGCCTCCTATGAAGCCCCAACTAGCTTCTTACTGCAAGCTGCCCTCGACCATTTTACTTTTAATACAAAGGATAATATGGTCACCACGTCTAATTGACAGAATATTTTATAATGCTTGCTGTATTAACTTATAATACAAATTATATTAAAGATTATACAAGGTGTGCCCTTAATATAAGTGTATCCATGATTACCATTTATAAAGGTCACACTGAGTGAATTCATTTTTAAAAAATATATATATTTTATTGAAGTTTTTCAAACAAACATTTTTCCATTTTTACAACTTAGTAATAAAATATACATTAAACGTTATTTAAATAATATATTAAACGAACAACAAATGAGGAAAAAGTAATACACAAGAAGCAAATATAAACAACTAGCATAAAAACAAAAACACGAAATAAACACTTCCCCCCCCCCCCTTCCCCCCTCCCCCCTGGGTTGCTGCTGCTGTCTTTTCTGTTTTTCCATTATCGTTCCGCGAGATAGGCAAGGAACGGTTGCCACCGCCTGGTGAACCCCTGAGCCGACCCTCTTAATGCATATTTTATTCGCTCCAGTTTTATGAACCCTGCCATGTCATTTATCCAGGCCTCCACGCCCGGGGGTTTCGCTTCTTTCCACATAAGTAGAATCCTTCGCCGGGCTACTAGGGACGCAAAGGCCAAAAGGTCGGCCTCTTGCGCCTCCTGCACTACCGGTTCTTCTGCAACTCCAAATATAGCTAACCCCCAGCTTGGTTTGACCCGGACCCCCACCACCTTTGAGATCTCTCTTGCCACACCCACCCAGAACTCATGCAGTGCCGGACATGACCAGAACATGTGGGTGTGGTTCGCCGGGCTTCCCGAGCACCTCCCACACCTATCCTCCACCCCAAAAAACCTGCTCAGTCTTGCTCCCGTCATATGCGCCCTGTGTAGAACCTTGAATTGGATCAGGCTAAGCCTGGCACAAGAGGACGAGGAATTTACCCTGCTTAGGGCAACTGCCCACAGCCCTTCCTCAATCTCTTCCCCCAGCTCCTCTTCCCATTTTCCCTTCAGCTCCTCTATCATCGTCTCCCCCTCGTCTCTCATCTCCCTGTATATTTCGGACACTTTACCTTCACCAACCCATGCCCCCGAAATTACTCTATCCTAGATCCCTTGCGTCGGGAGCTGCGGAAATTCCCTCACCTGTTGCCTCGTAAATGCCCTCACTTGCATGTATCGGAAAGCATTCCCTGGTGGCAACTTATATTTTTCTTCCAATGCTCCCAAACTCGCAAACGTCCCGTCCACAAACAGGTCCTTCAGCTTCCTAATTCCTGCTCGCTGCCAACATTGAAATCCCCCATCTATCCTCCCCGGGACGAACCTGTGGTTATTCCTTATCGGGGACCACATGGAGGCACCCGTCACTCCCCTGTGTCGTCTCCACTGCCCCCAGATCTTCAAGGTCGCCACCACCACTGGGTTTGTGGTGTACCTTTTCGAGGAGAACGGCAGCGGCGCCGTCGCCAGCGCTTTTAGGCTTGTTCCCTTCCAGGATTCCATCTCCAGCCTTTTCCACGCAGCACCTTCTTCCCTCATCCACTTACAGAGCATGGACACATTGGCGGCCCAATAGTAGTCACTCAGACTCGGCAGTGCCAATCCCCCTCTGTCCCTACTGCGCTGCAGGAACCCCCTCTTTACCCTCGGGGTCTTTCCCGCCCACACAAAGCTCATAATGCTCCTGTCTATTTTTTTGAAAAAGGCCTTTGTAATCAGGATGGGGAGGCACTGAAACACGAAAAGAAACCTCGGGAGGACCACCATTTTAACCGCCTGTACTCTGCCCACCAATGACAGGGGCACTGTAGGAATCTTTAATTTGAAAGAATGTTAACTCCTGGCTGGCTCGCCAAAATGTAGGAATCTTTAATTGATGGGATCTTAACCTGCCGAACTACGCCAAGTTTGGGGGAAGCTTAGTTGATGAATCAAAGTCCTGGCGCAATACGACAAGTTGTAAGATTTGTAATATTTCTGGACTATGCCAAGTTGTTCGATCCTTGTATTATTCGACTGTGTAAAATTGAAGGAATTTATATTATTTCTGCTATTCGGTTACCAGTAACACTTTGCGAATACTGGGACTCAGCAGAAACTTCAGTTAAAACTCCTCAGGTGCCAAAAAGAATTGTTTTATTTGTAGTCGCTTGATTACAATTTGAAAGTCATTTAAAAGGCAATTCGTAGACAATTCGAAGCTTTCAGAGAATTACAGGCATTATCTTTTTTGCTTAGGCAGACAGCTCGAAAGTAACTTTTAAATGGTCAAAGTCTGGCAATGAAACATGAAAAGAGAGAGAGAGAGAGTGCTAATCTTCAGCTAAACTCAAAGTCAAAATACACTCCATCACTGACACAGACTGACAGAACTCCCAAAAGACATCTCCAACAGAGACTATTAAGGACAAAACTGACGAAACTAACAGAAAGACAACACAACACAAAGACACTACAGAAAGACACACTGACAGAATCAAAGACAGAAATTAAGGACAGACAACACTAAAATGGCGGGCGGAAACTTTTCAGTTATACACTTTCATATCTGTCTTAAGTCATCTAATCACACCCCAATATAATCCTAATTGGTTTGGGTTAGACTCAAACACATTTGATTTGATGGCAAGCTGTCCATCTTCAATGTGCAACATTAGCTTTTCTGACCCAGCTGTTATCTGCATTCTGAACAATGGTGCCTTCATGTTGCTGTGGTATTCAGTCCTTGTCCTTGACAATTAGCACAAGCAGTGTCAAATTGTCTTGCAACTGTGCTGTTTTAATGTCACACTGACTTTGAAAATATGCATTTGCCAGAACAACAGACCTCAGTAAAAGTGAATTACGCTGTATAAATGGGTATTTAAAACTGGGGGTCAATATTTATGCTTAAACAGCTATCTTTTACCTATACTAGTTGTATTCGAAATACCTGGCTTCTACAGGCACCATATCCCACCTCTTAAAGTCCTCCTCCATCTGCTCTACCAGTCGCGTCAAGTTAAGTTTATGCAGGGTTCCCCAGTTCCTGGCCACCTGAATCCCTAGGTACCGAAAATTCCTTGCTACTCTCCTCAGCGGCAGAACATCTATCCCCCTACCCTGTTCCCCGGGGTGCATCACAAAAAGTTTGCTCTTTCCCATATTTAATTTATATCCCGAGAACTCTCCAAACACCCTGAGTATCTGTATTACCTCTGGCATCCCCTCTACTGGGTCCGCCACATATAGCAGCAAATGGTCTGCATACAATGACACACGATGTTCCTCTTCCCCCTCTGAGCACCCCCCTCCACTTCTTAGAGTCCCTCAGCGTTATGGCCAATGGCTCGATTGCCAACGCGAACAGCAACGGGGACAGGGGGCATCCCTGTCTTGTGCCCCTATGTAATCGGAAGTAATCCGATCTTTGCCTATTTGTAACAACGCTTGCCACCGGGGCCCCGTGCAGGAGTCTAACCCATCTAATGAACCCCTCCCCGAACCCAAATCTCTTCAGCACCTCCCACAAATAGTCCCACTCCACTCTTATCGAATGCCTTCTCTGCATCCATCGCCACCACTATCTCTGCCTCGCCCTCCGGTGGGGGCTTCATCATCACCCCCAGCAACCTTCGTATATTGGCGTTCAATTGTCTCCCTTTAAAAAACCCTGTCTTGTCGTCATGTACCACCACTGGGACACAATCCTCTATCCTTGTCGCCATCACTTTGGCCAGCAGTTTGGCGTCTACGTTTAGGAGGGAGATGGGCCTGTATGACCCGCACTGCAGCGGGTCTTTGTCTCGTTTCAGAATCAACGATATCGTCGCCTCCGACATTGTTGGGGGTAGTGACCCCCTTTCCTTAGCCTCATTAAAGGTTCTCGTCAGAAGTGGGGCCAGCAGGTCCACATATTTCCTGTAAAATTCCACCGGGAACCCATCTGGTCCCGGGGCCTTCCCTGCTTGCATGCTCCCAATTCCTTTAATCACCTCCTCCATCTCAATCTGCGCCCCCAGACCTGCCACCTCCTGCTCCTTCACCCTCGGGAACTCCAGCTGGTCCAAAAAGTGTATCATTCCCTCTTTCCCCTCCGGGGGTTGGGACTTATACAGCCTCTCATAAAATGTCTTAAACACCTCGTTCACTTTCCCTGCTCTCTGCTCCATCTTTCCCGTTTCATCTGACTCCTCCGATCTCTCTCGCCGCCCCCCTCTTTCTAAGTTGTTGGGCCAGCAGTCGGCTCGCCTTTTCCCCATATTGTATTCCCTGTGCCTTTCTCCACTGCGTCTCCGCCTTACCCATGGTCAGCAGGTCAAACTCCGTTTGTAGTCTTCGTCTTTCCCTGTATAGCCCTTCATCTGGGGCCTCCGCATACTGCCTATCCACCCTCAGAATCTCCCCAATCAATCTCTCCCTTTCTTCACCCTCTTGTTTCCCCTTGTGGGCTCTTATGGAAATCAGCTCTCCCCTAACCACCGCCTTCAGCGCCTCCCATACTACTCCCACCTGAACCTCCCCACCATCATTGACATCCAGGTATCTTTCAATACATCCCCTCACCGTTCCACATACCCCCTCATCCGCCAGTAGTCCCATGTCTAATCTCCAAAGTGGGCGCTGCTCCTTTTCCTCTCCTAGATCTAGATCCACCCAGTGTGGGGCGTGATCTGAAACGTCTATAGCCCAGTACTCCGTTCCTGCCACTTTCGGGATCAGCGCCCTTCCCAAGACAAAAAAGTCTATCCGGGAGTATACTTTATGGACGTGGGAGAAGAAGGAAAACTCTTTACCCATCGGTCTGGCAAATCTCCATGGATCTACTCCTCCCATCTGCTCCATAAATCCCTTGAACACGTTGGCCGCTGCCGGCCTTCTCCCGGTCCTGGATCTGGACCGGTCCAGCCCTGGGTCCAGCACCGTGTTAAAGTCCCCCCCCATTAACAAGTTTCCTGCCTCCAGGTCCGGGATACGTCCCAACATACACTTCATGAATCCCGCGTCATCCCAGTTCGGGGCGTATACGTTCACCAGCACCACCACCACACCTTGCAATCTGCCACTCACCATCACGTACCTGCCCCCACTATCCGCCACTATGGTCTTAGCCTCAAACAATACCCGTTTCCCCACCAGTATTGCCACCCCTCTATTTTTTGCATCTAACCCTGAGTGGAATACCTGTCCCACCCATCCTTTCCTTAGTCTAACCTGATCCGCCAGTTTCAGGTGCGTCTCCTGGAGCATGACCACGTCCGCCTTCAGTCTCTTTAAGTGCGCAAATACCCTTGCCCTCTTAATTGGCCCATTCAAACCTCTCACATTCCACGTGATCAGCCGGGTTGGGGGGCCCTTTACCCCCCCCCCTCATCGACTAGCCATCCCCTTTTTTAAGCCAGCTCCTCACCCGGGTCCCACGCACCCGTCTGTCCCCCAGACGGCGCCCTCCAGTCCCGACCACCTCATCTCGTATCAGCTTCCCCTCACCCTCAGCAGCAGCAACCCAGTTAGTCCCACGTCCGTCCCCCCGCTAGATTCCCCTCTAGCTTGATTGCTCCCCCATATTTTGCAGAAAATACGGAGGCTGGGGATTGAGGGTGATTTAGAGATGTGGATCAGAAATTGGCTAGCTGTGTTGAATCCCAAATTTCTTTATCCGTCAGTCTGGCCTCAATAAAAGTCGAGATGGATTTGCAAGTATAACGTTAGTTATTTTATTCAGCTTGCAAGCTAAACTTAGTCCACAGTGATACAGATAACATGTTGCTCTCTGCAGCTCCGGGACTAAGTGAATGTCCCAGACAGAGAGATCAGTACTGATACACTCAAATGGCATCAAGTTTCACATACTCGACACCCATAGGTCATCCTATGTCCCTCCTGACCTGTTTGATCTATTCTGATTGGCTCACTTCCAATCCCTTTCTCCGGCCCCTATCAATTCAGCATCACTCTCATAGACACACCTCTTCCTGCTTTTTTCCATGCGGTCTAAAATCCTTTGTCTCTACTTGCCAGAATCAAAGTGGCTTATTTCTACATTACATTAACTAATATCTCTAAAGTAACTATTTTATATCACATTCGTCATTCCCTCCTTTTATCATTCCATGATAACCGGACTATCCAATCCATAGCTGCGGTTCCCCATCTAAAAAGATCCGTCGCTGCATTTCCAATTCCTGTCTTAGCCCCCCCTCATCTGCTTCACCCTCATGGATTTTAACAGTTAAATTTTTTGGGGCATTGATCTGATCCAGTGCACCCCGCATTCTACCCATCACACATTTAAGGATGGCCAGGCCCACAAAGATGCAGCCGATAGCTACCACTAGATACATGGCCATATTTATCAACCTGTCCTTCCAACCTCCAAATCCCCAGTTACCACAAGAGCCAGGATCCTGCATCCCGTCCAAGTGATCCCATATGCGATCCATAAATTTAGTGATGTTAGCGGTCAAGTCCTGAACTCCCATGATACACTTGCCCTGCACTATGGCGCATACCCCACCCCCACGGGCCAGAAGATAGTCAAGAGCATACCGGTTCTGCATTGCAAACAACCGTAGCTGAGACAACTCCTTGGTTATTGCCTCGAGGGCTCCCAAGGTTTACTACCCGGGTTTTCCTCAGTTTGGCCTTTAACTAACTTAAGTGTATCTCCCGGTAACCTACGTTCTAGCTGTTCTATGTTCTCCCTTCTCATACGCCCCATCCTCTCTCTAGTCCCTTTCACTTTCTCATAGCCTCTTCCTACGCTCTTGACAGCCTGATTTTACCTTTATTGTACCACTCTTAACACATCCAAAATCGAATTTACATGTATTCCAAAAACAAGGCAATGTCCATATAATGTTCCCTTCCCATCGCCGGGACCGGTGCAACTGCTTCATGACTCCTGCATTCTCCTTAACTTTGATGACCTTCCATGAGTCGATACCATGTCCTCGTATATGGGGGCAGCGAAGAACATCACCTTTGCAGAGGTGATGTAACCTTGTAGATTGGTTGGGGCTACACAGATACATAATATTCCCCTTTTCCATGTCCATCGCCAACAACACACCAAGCGAAGTGGGGCCAAATATCATACAGACGATGCGTAGCCACTCCAACATGCTCCACACCTTCTTTTCCCGTGACTGTGGCTGTAACCTTGACTGGCCATTCGGTCTCAAGTAATGGCCGGTATTTGTCCTCCAACTCCCTGTTTTGTCCAGTTCTGTCATAGGCCAGGGTAACGTGATGCAGTGACTGTTCAACGTCTAACGTCCACCACTGGGGGGTGATAGAAATATAGCACTGTTGTCTCATCCTCCATGATGTAACCGTTACCCCCTCATCTCCGCATTCTAGCTGTAGCTGGAAGATACACAGTAAATCTCAGGCCAACAAGTTACAGTCCAATCCAGTAGTCACTACAAACTGATGCTCTGCAGACTTATTCTCGTAAGTGACTGTCACAGGTTCAGAAATAGGATACTCACACACCTGTCCTGTCTTTTAAAGGGGCATTCCTGTTGCCAGTGATCTGCACGGCCGCAATTAAAACATGCATTGCTCCCTCTATTTCTGCCCCGTCCTCTTCTTCCAGTAGACCAATGGCCCCTCAGAGGGGGCTGCGGTTGTAAAGCTGTCGATGCGTTCGGTGGGCCATAAAAAGGGGGTGAGGGTCCCTTTGGGTGGGTTTGGTATCCTCCTCTTCGCTGATCCACCCACCCAAAGTCACAATATTGGGGCTCCTGCTGATAAACTACCATTTCTGCCGCTTGTTGGGATCGCCAATCATCCTTTTTCATTACATACTCAGTCTTAACCTTTGTAACTGAGCCTCCTTCTTGGCCTACACCCTCCTTCCAATAAAATCTGACTGCTCTTGCCATCTGGGAAGGGTCGTTCTCTGTCCAATTCATGTTATTACATTTCACAGCAGTAACCACAGAAGGTGGTAAGCAATGCATTAACATAGCACAATATTGAGGGGAATTCTGACCATTTTGATACAGCAAATCGCCTGACTGCCCACGGTAGATTTCATTAAAACGCTCCAGAAATTCCTCTGGCTCTTCAGTCTTCTTAGGTTTTAGGTCTAAGATAACAGAAAGATTTATGGGCCTTTGAAATGTGCTATTCAACGCATTCAAGATCTGTGTCCTTCTATCGTCGTCTAACGCATAGGCCTGCTGAAGTGCGGCATGACTTGCATAATTCAGGTGGTTAAGATAATTGCGGTACTCTGCTGGGGTTAAAATCTGCTGGACTAGGGCCCAGAGGTCCCTTGAATCAGCTTGATAAATTGAGATGGTAGTCCTCAAGGAATCCATGAAGGCAGCAGGATATTTTTTTCTATCTGGGATTGTAGACATAATAGCCATCATCTCACTGGGTGTCCATGGGAAGTAAACGTCTATCGTGGGGTTCGCTCCCGCAGTCACTGCGTCGGGGTTTCGCATCTTCCTAATCCGTAACTGTCTCCGAATGTCACCAGGGGGCACTCTAGCTATTTCCCCTGGTTGTTCCAAGACTTCAACGTCTCTCCCTGTCACTAGGGGGAGTTCTTTCTCTTCAAAAGAAGTTGTTTCAGCTTCCTTTGTTCCCGAATCTTGTGGTTTCTCCTTAGTTTGGAGAGACTTAGGTGATATGCTTAATTGTTTCTGGTGAGGGTCAAGCCCCTCTCTCGCTGTCCGAGATCTTGTCCTAGAGCTAACTGGGCTAGTGGGACAGAGTTCCTTTTGCTCTTCTGGTCGTGAAGTTGGTAAATCAGGTTCCACACTATCACCCAAAAGGGCTTGAGTTTCTGGCATATTTGGAATCTGGGGAGCAATGACTGGGTATATATTATTGTACTCTGGTGGTTCTGGAATGAGCGCAGACCATGCTATGGGTGCAGACGGAACTTTTACTGACTTTTCCAAATTATTGAATTTTTCTTTTTCTGTCAATTCAAGGCCAGCCATTGAACTACGTAGCTCATCTCTTGTTTGACCCGTGTCTTTCCTGTCTCTACTTGCGCTTTTTTTTTTAAACTTAAAAATGTTTGAAAATTCAAATTGAATTACTGCAACTTGCAAGCTTAGCTCTGATCTCAACTCAGAACCAAATTTACAATTTGCTTAACACAAACTTGTATAACATTTACAACTTAATTATTTCTTTATCTTAACAATTTTTCTTTTAACAAGTTTTTTTCTCCTTTTACATTCACATAAGTGTTGGCAAAATCAACTATCATCTCCAGATTTACACTTTTTTTTAAAAAATGCTGTCCGTTACCTCCTTTAAGTTTCTATTAATCTCCTGATAAAATGAGATAAACATTATTTCAAGTAAGTAAAACTTAAGATTCTGGCAATTTCAATCAATTGCTTTCGAAAATAATAACTTTTATCAAAGAGGTGGAGAAACCCACTGGTTTCCTTTAATTAATTCAAAACGTAACTTTGCTGGTGTTCACTGACTCAAAGGAAAGGTATCCGATTACACTACAGGCTGCTGATGTTATCTCAAAGCCTGAGTGAGAAGCACTGTCTGTCTTTTGATTTTGCCTGCTGCTGTTAACCCTTTGAGAGACTTCTGCTTCAACCAATATGCAGCATTCCCCACAATCTCAACTAGTCCTCGGAACTGCGTTTTTCGCCAATACAGTCCAAGGAGACAATTTTAGCTTAATCAACTATATATTTAAAACACTCACACATAGAGTTGAACCATCTTCAGATTTAAAAACAGTTATACTGGACTGAACCTTCACTACTGAAGTCCCATCAGCCCCTGAACCCATATAATAGACTGAACCTTCACTACTGAAGTCCCATCAGCCTCTGAACCCTTATACTTGGAATTGAATCATCATTTGAGATGTCACATCAACCCAAAACCCTAACCCAAGCCGAATCAACAATATGAAATCCCATCAATTAAATTGCTAATCCCCAGACTGACCTATGATTTCGTCGAGGCGGTCTTTCTGTGCCAACCGCGAGTGACCAGACTAATCAGACGATAAGAAGAGGGGAACAATCAATGTGCGGTCATTTTCCAGTTCTACATTGAGGGCCCCTTGTTCCCCATCCTCCTGTTCATAATCAGTCTAATTCTGATTTTGCAGTTGGATCAGGATCGCCCTGAGAAATCCTGGGTTTCGGCACCAAATGTTGAATCCCAAATTTCTTTATCCGTCAGTCTGGCCTCAATAAAAGTCGAGATGGATTTGCAAGTATAACGTTAGTTATTTTATTCAGCTTGCAAGCTAAACTTAGTCCACAGTGATACAGATAACATGTTGCTCTCTGCAGCTCCGGGACTAAGTGAATGTCCCAGACAGAGAGATCAGTACTGATACACTCAAATGGCATCAAGTTTCACATACTCGACACCCATAGGTCATCCTATGTCCCTCCTGACCTGTTTGATCTATTCTGATTGGCTCACTTCCAATCCCTTTCTCCGGCCCCTATCAATTCAGCATCACTCTCATAGACACACCTCTTCCTGCTTTTTTCCATGCGGTCTAAAATCCTTTGTCTCTACTTGCCAGAATCAAAGTGGCTTATTTCTACATTACATTAACTAATATCTCTAAAGTAACTATTTTATATCACATTCGTCAGCTGAAAGAAGACAGAGGGTGGTGGTTGATGGGAAATGTTCAGAATGGAGTACAGTCACAAGTGGAGTACCACAAGGATCTGTTCTGGGGCCGTTGCTGTTTGTCATTTTTATCAATGACCTAGAGGAAGGCGCAGAAGGGTGGGTGAGTAAATTTGCAGACGATACTAAAGTCGGTGGTGTTGTCGATAGTGTGGAAGGATGTAGCAGGTTACAGAGGGATATAGATAAGCTGCAGAGCTGGGCTGAGAGGTGGCAAATGGAGTTTAATGTAGAGAAGTGTGAGGTGATTCACTTTGGAAGGAATAACAGGAATGCGGAATATTTGGCTAATGGTAAAGTTCTTGAAAGTGTGGATGAGCAGAGGGATCTAGGTGTCCATGTACATAGATCCCTGAAAGTTGCCACCCAGGTTGATAGGGTTGTGAAGAAGGCCTATGGAGTGTTGGCCTTTATTGGTAGAGGGATTGAGTTCCGGAGTCGGGAGGTCATGTTGCAGCTGTACAGAACTCTGGTACGGCCGCATTTGGAGTATTGCGTACAGTTCTGGTCACCGCATTATAGGAAGGACGTGGAGGCTTTGGAGCGGGTGCAGAGGAGATTTACCAGGATGTTGCCTGGTATGGAGGGAAAATCTTATGAGGAAAGGCTGATGGACTTGAGGTTGTTTTCGTTGGAGAGAAGAAGGTTAAGAGGAGACTTAATAGAGGCATACAAAATGATCAGGGGGTTGGATAGGGTGGACAGTGAGAGCCTTCTCCCGCGGATGGAAATGGCTGGCACGAGGGGACATAACTTTAAACTGAGGGGTAATAGATATAGGACAGAGGTCAGAGGTAGGTTCTTTACGCAAAGAGTAGTGAGGTCGTGGAATGCCCTACCTGCTACAGTAGTGAACTCGCCAACATTGAGGGCATTTAAAAGTTTATTGGATAAACATATGGATGATAATGGCATAGTGCAAAGTTAGATGGCTTTTGTTTCGGTGCAACATCGTGGGCCGAAGGGCCTGTACTGCGCTGTATTGTTCTATGTTCTATATTGCTTCCGGGAGTCAGCAAACTCTGGCTGACCTCGGCTTCTCCCGTATATCCTTTGACCTCCCTGCGTGTGAGGCCTTCTTCCTTCCTGCGCCCATTTTTCCTGCCACAATTTCCATAGCGCGGGGAAAAACCCGCGCTTCCCTCTCGGCCCCGCCCCTAATGGCACAGTTCCCTCATTCCCCTTCCCTTTCCCACCGGCGCCCACATTTCTTCGCGTCCCCCCCCCCCCCCTCGGGGGTGGGGTGGGGGGGGGGGGATTTTTCCCCGTCCAACATTATTACAAATTAGCCCTCCCCTCTCCCCACTTTACATACCTGTGCCACTACCTCGCTACCTCTCTCCAAACATCAATTTCTCAAGTCTAGTCCAATTTCTCTTCCTGTATGAATGTCCATGCCTCCTCCGCCGTCTCGAAGTAGTGGTGTTTGCCCTGATGTGTGACCCACAATCTTGCTGGCTGCAGCATTCCAAATTTTACTTTCTTCCTATGGAGCACCGCCTTGGCCCGGTTGAAACTCGCCCTCCTTCTCGCCACCTCCGCACTCCAACCTTGATATACGCGTATCACCGCGTTCTCCCACTTGCTACTCCGTGTCTTCTTAGCCCATCCCAGGACCATCTCCCTGTCCCTGTAGCGGTGGAACCTCACCACTATTGCTCTTGGTGTTTCCCCTGCCTTTGGTCTTCTCACGAGGACCCGGTACGCTCCCTCCACTTCCAAGGGGCCCGTTGGGGCCTCAGCTCCCATTAGAGTATGGAGCATCGTACTCACATACGCCCCAGCATCAGCTCCCCCTGTCCCTTCGGGAAGACCTAAAATCCTTAGATTCTTCCTCCTCGAGCTGTTCTCCACGACTTCCAGCCTTTCTGTGCACCTCTTATGTAGGGCCTCGTGCGTGTCCGTTTTTACCACCAGGCCCTGTATCTCGTCTTCGTTCTCAGCTGCCTTTGCCTTCACTCCATGGAGCTCCATCGCCTGGACCTTTTGTGTTTCCTTTAATCCCTCGATTGCCAGTAACATCGGCGCCAGCACCTCTTTCTTGAGCTCCTCCACACATCGGAGGAACTCCTGCTGTTCCGGGCCCCATACCATCTGAGCTCCCTCCGCCGCCATCTTGCTTCTCCCTTCTCTCCTCTGCCGCTGCTCCAAGGGATCCTCCGCAATCTGGCCACTACTATCGCTTCTTTCCATTCACACCTGGGGGGACTCCTTTCTTTGTCACCTCACACTGGTTTGGCCGTAAAGAATTTCCGTTGGGGCTCCCGATAAGAGCCCAAAAGTCCGTTAAAACGGGAGGTGCCGAAACGTGCAGTTTAGCTGGTCATCGCCGCAACCGGAAGTCACTGAATGAATTCATAACATAAATGTGTGGCATTAATCACAGTTTAGAATGTGACATTCTACACTAGTCCCTACATATGTTTTAGTTAATACATGTTGTCAAATAATAACAATAGATAATTATTTCAATGCACAAATTAAAGTTTACAAAATAAAACAAAAAAAAGCAGGTGCCCAGTGTGTGCATACCGATGATTGACAAACGTGTTCATTACAGTTAACCATATACTTGGGGGGGGCACGGTAGCACAGTGGTTAGCAATGTTTCACAACTCCAGGGTCCCAGTATTGATTCCTGGCTTGGGTCACTGTTTGTGTGCAGTTTGCACTTTCTCCCTGTGTCTGCGTGGGTTTCCTCCGGGTGCTCCAGTTTCCTCCCACAATCCAAAGCTGTGCAGGTTACGTGAATTGGCCCAGTTAAATTGCCCTTTGTGTCCAAAATGGTTGGGTGGGTTAACTGGGTTATGGGGATAGGGTGGGGGTGTGGGCTTAGGTAGGGTGCTCTTTCCAAGGGCCGGTGCAGACTCGATGGGCCGTATGGCCTCCTTCTGCACTGTAAATACTGTACTGTGTACGCTGTTCCAGAGTTCAAGACAGAGTCAAAAATAATTACTTCTTTGTAACACTTATAAGACAGATCATTTTGTTACATCTGTGATTCTATTTCAGGTCTCTGATATCACAGTCCTCCATTAATTACTGTTTCTGCTGATTGCAAAAGCGGAACAGTCCAGTTGCCTTGACGGATTAACACTCCTGTGATAATTTTCTGTCCCTCGTTAGCCTGATCCCAGACTCTAAATCAATGGGTATCACAAACAGCATGGTGGTTTAATGAAGACTTCATCCCACTAGGCCATTTGGATAACACATGTCCTGCAAATGCTACAAGTTGTTATCTTAAGCGGAGGCCCCTGTCTGTTGTCTCTGAGTTATATCCACTGACCAACCGGAAAAATGTTGCTGAGGCAAAAGTTAATGAAGTTTCTGCCAGAAAACCATGAGTTATTTCTGAAGGCAAATAGAACACCAACTTTTTTTTAAAAAAATAATTTTTATTCAGGTTTTCACAAAATATCATCAACAGAATGAAAAAGGAACCAAATAGAATTAAATACAGAACAAAGTAAAACGACCCCCGTGCCCCCCTCCCCCCCTGTACACCAATAATAAATTAACAACCCGAATTAACACCAAGCAAACATGGCAAATATATACACCCCCTCAGATTCCCCAGTGTAAACGCAAAAAAACTAAAATAGAACCCGCCCCCCGGGTTGCTGCTGCTGCTGACCATTGTCTACCGTTCTGCCAGCAAGTCCAGGAACGGTTGCCACCGCCTGAAGAACCCTTGTACCGATCCCCTTCAGGCGAATTTCACACTCAAATTTAATAAACCCCGCCATATCGTTGATCCAGGATTCCACGCTTGGGGGCCTCGCATCCTTCCACAGAAGAAGAATCCTGCGCCGGGCTACCAGGGACGCAAAGGCCAGAATACCGGCCCCTCCCCCCCCCCCCCCCCCCCCCCCCGCACTCCCGGCTCCCCTGCAACCCCAAATATTGCGACGCTCAAGCCAGGCTTGACCCTGGATCCTACCACCCCCGACACCATCCTCGCTACGCCGTTCCAAAATTCCTCCAGCACTGGGCATGCCCAGAACATATGGGTGTGATTTGCTGGGCTCCCTGAGCACCTAACACACCTGTACTCACCCCCAAAGAACTGGCTCATCCTTGTCCCGGTCATGTGTGCCCTGTGCAGCACCTTAAACTGTATGAGGCTGAGCCTCGCGCACGAAGAGGAAGAGTTCACCCTCCCTAGGGCATCTGCCCACGTCCCCTCTTCGATCTCCTCTCTCAACTCCTCTTCCCACTTACCTTTCAACTTCACCACTGAGGCCTCCTCCTCCTGCTGCATAACCTGGTAATTTTCTGAGATCTTCCCCACTCCAACACCCCCCCCCCCCCCCCCCCCCGAGCACCCTGTCCTGTACTGTGCGTGGCAGCAGCCGCGGGAATTCCACCACTTGCCGCCTGGCAAATGCCCATACCTGTAAATATCTAAAGGTGTTCCCCGGGGGGGGAGCCCATACTTCTCCTTCGGCTCGCGAACGTCCCGTCCACAAACATGTCCCTCAACCTTCTTATCCCTGCCCTGTGCCACTCCGAAAACCCAATCTATTCTCCCTGGGACAAACCGGTGGTTCCCCCGTATTGGGGTCCACACCGAGGCCCCAACTTCCCCCCGTGACGCCTCCACTGGCGGGCTCGTGGTATACCTCATTGGAGGGAGCGGCAGCGGCGCTGTTCCCAACGCCCCCAGACTCGTACCCTCACAAGACGCCGACTCCAGCCTCTTCCATGCAGTCCCCTCCCTCTCCATCACCCACTTGTGCACCATCGCTGCATTGGCGGCGCAGTAGTACCCACAGAGGTTGGGCAGCGCCAGTCCCCCCCTATCTCTACTCCGCTCCAGGAACACCCTTCTCACCCTCTGAGTCCCTCGCACCCACACAAACCCCGTTATGCTCCTATTGACCCACCTAAAGAAGGCCTTCGGGATAAACATGGGGAGGCACTGGAACAGGAACAAGAACCTTAGGAGCACCGTCATCTTAACTGACTGCACCCTACCCGCCAGGGACAGCGGCAGTGCATCCCACCTCTTGAACTCCTCCTCCATTTGCTCCACCAGCCTCGTGTAATTAAGCCTATGGAGGGCCCCCCAGCTCTTGGCCACCTGGACCCCCAAATACCTGAAGCTCCTCTCCGCCCTTTTTAGTGGGAGCTCAGCAATCCCCCTCTCCTGGTCCCCTGGGTGAACCACGAACAACTCGCTCTTCCCCATGTTGAGCTTGTACCCTGAGAAATCCCCAAACTCCCTAAGGATCCTCATTACCTCCGGCATTCCCCTCATCGGGTCCGCCACATATAGCAGCAAGTCGTCCTCATAGAGCGACACCCTATGCTCCTCCCCACCCCGCACCAACCCCCTCCAGTGCCTCGGCACCCTCAGTGCCATAGCCAGGGGTTCAATCGCCAGTGCAAAGAGCAGGGGGGACAGGGGACACCCCTGCCTCATCCCTCGATGCAACCGAAAGTACTCAGACCTCCTCTTGTTCATGGCCACACTCGCCATCGGGGTCTCGTACAACGGCCTAACCCACCTGACAAATCCCTCCCCAAACCCAAACCTCTTCAGCACCTCCCACAAGTACCCCCACTCTACCCTATCGAAGGCCTTCTCAGCGAGCATCCCCACTAATATCTTCGCTTTCCCCTTCCCTCACCGGCATTATAATAACGTTCAGGAGCCTCCGCACATTCGCGTTCGACTGCCTCCCCTTCACGAACCCCGTCTGGTCTTCGTGGATCACCTGCGGCACACAATCCTCAATCCTCGTGGCTAAGACCTTCGCCAGCACCTTGACATCTACATTTAACAACAAAATCGGCCTGTAAGACCCACACTGCAGGGGATCCTTGTCCCGCTTCAGGATCAAGGAGATCAGTGCTCGGGACATCGTCGGGGGCAAAGCCCACCCCCCCTTGCCTCATTGAAGGCCCTAACTAGCAACGGGCCCAACAGGTCCACATATTTCTTGTAAAACTCGACCGGGAAACCATCCGGCCCCGCCTGCATGCTCCCTATCCCTTTGGCCTGCTCCTCCAGCACAATCGAGGCCCCCAATCCCACCACCAGTCCCTCCTCCACCTTCAGAAATCTCAATTGGTCCAGAAAGCAGCCCATCCCTCCCTCCTCCAGTGGGGGCTCGGACCAGTACAGTTCCTAATAAATTTTCCTAAAGACCCCATTGATGCCAACTCCACTCCGATCCACGCTCCCTCCCCTGTCCTTAACACCCCCGATCTCCCTAGCTGTGTCCCGCTTCCGAAGCTGATGCGCCAGCATCCGGCTTGCCTTTTCCCCATACTCATAAATCGCCCCCTGGGCCTTCCTCCACTGCACCTCCGCCTTCCTGGTGGTCAACAGGTCGAATTCGGCCTGGAGGCTACGCCTCTTCCTCAACCGTCCCTCCTCAGGCACCTCTGCATACCTCCTGTCTACCCTCACCATCTCCCCCACCAGCCTCTCCCTCTCCCTCTGCTCACACCTTTCCTTGTGGGCCTAATGGAGATCAGTTCTCCCCTAACCACCGCCTTCAGCGCCTCCCAGGCCATCCCCACTCGGACCTCCCCGTTATCGTTGGTCTCCAGGTATCTCTCTATGCTTCCTCGGACCCGCTCACTCACCTCCTTGTCCGCCAACAGCCCCACCTCCAAGCGCCACAACGGGCGCTGGTCCCTCTCCTCCACCAGCTCTAAGTCCACCCAATGCGGGGCGTGGTCCGAAATGACTATCGCCAAGTACTCGGTATCCTCTACTCTCGCCCTACTCATGATAAAAAAGTTGATCCGGGAGTAAGCCTTATGAACATGCGAGAAGAATGAAAATTCCCTCGTCCCCGGCCTTGCAAATCTCCAAGGGTCCACCCCTCCATCTGGTCCATAAACCCCCTCAGCACTTTAGCTGCCGCCGGCTTCCTACCCGTTCTAGACCTGGAGCAATCCAGTGCCGATCCAGCACCGTGTTAAAGTCCCCCACTCCCCCATTATCAAGCCCCCCCACATCCAAGTCCGGAATCCGACCCAACATGCGCCGCATAAAACCCGCATCGTCCCAGTTCAGGGCGTACACATTGACCAGCACCACCAGAACACCAACTGTTAATGAGCAGGAACCAATAGCCATGAGATACTCCTGGGAGCGAGCGTAGCAGACAAAAGCAGCCACTCTCCTTAGGTTATGTCTGGTTAGCATGTTTGGTCCAAAATGAAGTTCAGCTGAAATTTAAAAAAAAAAAAATTTAGAGTACCCAATTAATTTTTTCCAATTAAGGGACAATTTAACGTGGCCAATCCACGTACCCTGCACATCTTTGGGTTGCAGGGGTGGAACCCACGCAAACACGGGGGAGAAGGTGCAAACTCCACACGGACAGTCACCCAGAGCCAGGATCGAACCTGGGACCTCGGCGGCGTGATGCAGCCGTGCTATCCAAAGACGTGCAGGATAGGTGGATTGGCTATTCTCAATTGCCCTTAGTGTCCAAAAAGTTTAGGTGGGGTTACTTGGTTAGGGGGATGGGGTGGAGTTGTGGGGCTTAGGTAAGGTGCTCTTTCTAAGGGCTGGTGCAGACTCGATGGGCTGAATGGCCTCCTGCACTGTAAATTCTCTGATCCACTGCGCCACCATGCTGCCCCAAGTTCTTTGAATTAACAGACACTCTGTTCTGTTCTGACTGACACAAAATGGAGGAAAATCCAAATTCCGAATCCTTCCATCCCTCCTTCCAACTCCCATTCGCACAGTGGGGATTGGACCCATTGGACCAGAAGGAAAGGTGCACATGGTTTGGCATTGACAACCTCATCCACGATTTGACGGTCGTCACAGGGCGTGTTGCGCAGAAGAGTGGCTTGTAGGGCGCTGATGTGCTTTGTGCAACTGGCTTTGGGGACACGGGTCACAGTGCGTACTACTGAACATCAGCCGATGCACACAGCAAGGAGGATGAGTAGGGTCCCGTCAAGGTCAAAAGGACACAGCCTGCATAATTGAGGATGGTCAGCAGACCACAAGATACCCACCCACCCACTGTGTTGATATGTGGCTAACCTTCCTGCTCGAACCCCTCCAGCAACATGCGCTAACACGATAGCAGCCGATTTGAGCCCTCCCCAGTGTGACTGGTCAGGAGGCGGGTGACCCGGTCCATTGGCAACAGTCATTCCTTTGTAAGCAGGGAGGTAGAGAAACAAGGGTCCCCTTCATGTATCCTGTGACTGGCTCATTCACTTAGCTTATTTGTCTAAAATCACAAAATGTGCTGTTAAGTCAAATGGAGCCTGGGGGGGGGAATTAAACTCTGAATCTTTCATTCCCCCTTCACATAACTTGTGGTAAATTCCATTTTATTCCATCATCTATTGAAAATTGTGTGCTCTCTGAATAACTGGATTGATACCCCTGCTCTCAGACAGTCCTCCCACCCCCCCCCCCCCCCCCCCCGCCCCTTGCAAATCACCTACTTCAATATCATGCAAAATAACAACATGCATGGACTTAAAACATTCTCCAGCTCTCCATTCATCTCTATCCACCTGGTGGATACTTTGCACTCGGTTGATTTGCTAACAGGCCCATAATTATTCCTATGCAAGTGATTTACGCTTTCACATCAATTTTACTCATCCTGGACAGGTATCAATGTGTGTGCGTCAAGTCCAATTGTTATAAAATCAGTTTCTCTATGGAGTATGTAAAGAGAAAACGATTGATTAAAAAGTAATGTCTGCCGCTTGCAGTCAGAAACGGAGGAATTCAAACGGAACAAAGAAATGGCGGAGGAACAAATTTTGTACTTTGCTTCTGTCTTCACAAAGGAAGACATGAATAATGTACCAGAAGTTTTGGCAAACAGTTTTAGTGAGGAGCTGAAGAAATAGTTTTGGGGAAATTAATGGGAATGATGGGGGACAAATTTCCAGGACCTGATAATCTTCATCACAGAGAGGGCGGCATGTGGCGCAGTGGTTAGCACTGGGCCTGCGGCGCTTAGGACCAGGGTTCGAAACCCAGCCCTGGGTCACTGTCCGTGTGGAGTTTGCACATTCTCCCCATGTCTGCGTGGGTTTCACCCACACAACCCAAAGATGCGCAGGTCAGGTGGATTGGCCACACTAAATTGCCCCTTAATTGGAAAAAATGAATTGGGTACACTAAAGTTATAAAAATAAAAAAATAAAAATCTTTTATTTGAATAGGCTGAGTGAGTGGGCATAAGCATGCAAATCCCACTGAAGTATCTCTGCATCCTCCTCCCAGCTCACCTTCCCATCCAACTTTGTATCATCTACACATTTAGAGATAATATATATAGTGCCCTCGTCCAAATCATTAATATAGAATGTGAACCATTGGGGTCCCAGCACAGATCCCTGCGGCATCCCATTAGTCACTGCCCAACGATCAGAAAAAGACCCAATTATTCCAACTTTTGCTTAGTTTTTGAGAACCATCTCTCCTCAAGACACTACCCGTAATCCCATGTGCTAATGTGAGATTTCAACTTCGGTAGCAAAAATAGGAAGGCGGATTATTATTTGAATGGATATAAATTGAGAAAGGTGGATACTCTTTTTAAAAAAAATTTTTTTTACATTTTCTCCCACATTTACATCCATCAACAATGCACAATAATCAGCGAGATATGTCAATCCCCATAATAACAACGATCCCATCTACCCACCAACCCCCAAACCTCAACCCGCATGTTTACATAAACAAATGACAAAAAGGAATCAGGGATTACCCGTAGCCACCCTTAATCTTTCACAGCTCCCCCTCCCCCCCCCACCCCCCCAGCTCTCCAGCTCATCCCGTCCACTGCCTCTTGTAAAACTCCTCCTCCCAACCTCGGTTCCTTCCCCCCATTTTCCTTGGATTTCCTCCATTTCCAAAATGCCGTTGCCGAACAGGAGCTCTCCATTGTGCGGCCGCCTCCCGCCCACCGTCACCGGAAGTCACCCAGAAAGGTGGATACTCAGCAAGACCTTGATGTCTTTGTTCATCAGTCACTGAAAGTAAGCACACAGATACAAAAGGCAGTAAAGAAAGCAAATGGTATGTTGGCCTTCATAGCGAGAGGATTTGAGTACAGGAATAGAGATGCTTTACTGCAATTGTATAGGGCATTGGTGAGGCCAGACCTGGAGTATTGTGTGCAGTTTTGGTGTCTTTATCTGAGGAAGGATGTTCTTGCTATGGAGGTGTGTTTGTTTTTATTGTTATCTTCTTAAAATCTCTTTAAATGTCCGTTTCCTTTCCATCATCGGTTTCATTGCCCATCAGGTAGATTCCACTTTTAGGTTTGTTCTTGTTCTGCCTTGTTCAACCATCATCCATCCTGTTCTTTGCTCCTCGTGCACTCCGCCGTAACCTGTCGACAAACAGGGTCAGGTCACAATTGCCTCCTCTAATCACTCTTATCCGACTCTATCACTTCCTCAACTTCCCTTGAGCCCTTCTAGCACCTGATTTTTTTCAAATGTTCCGAATCTGCACTAACCTGTTTGGATTTCCTGTATCCAGCAGCAACTGCTGATTGCCTGTTGGAGTAACGGACTACAAGTCACATATTAGCTCTATTTTGTTGGGTCGGTACAGCAATGTTGTAATTCCCATTATTATGGCCATATATGTTGAAGGGGGCAAAGCAAGTTGTCGAAAACTGATGAATGTGACCTCGGACTTCTCCATCTATTCTGATTTTTTTGTATTACTTCTCACTCAGTGCCACCCCCTTGTCACTACATTTTAAATTGGGCCGACTATTGCTGCAAAATTGAAAGTCGTCCGGGGGGGGGGGGGGGGGGGGGGGGGAGAGGGGGGCAGGGGATGCGTGGCCAAATGGGCTTTTATGATGCAGATGGAATTTAACCCTGAAAAGTGTGAGCTGATACACTTTGGAAGGAGTAATTTGACAAGGAAATATATTACGAAGTCATATATAAAAGAACAAAGAGACCTTGGCGTTTGTCCATAGATCTCTGAAGGCAGAAGGGCAGGTTAATAGAGTGGTGAAAAAGGCATACGGTTCACTCGCTTTTATCAATCAGGGCATAGATTACAAAAGCAGGAAGGTCATGATGAAGCTGTATAGAACTTTGGTGAGGCCACAGCTGGAGTACTGTGTGCAATTCTGCTCACCACATTATAGGAAGGGTGAGATAGCATTGGACAGGGTGCAGAAGAGATTCACCAGGATGTTGCCTAGGGTGGAACATTTAAGTTATGAACAGAGGTTGGATAGGCTTGGGTTGTTTTTGTTGGAGGTGAGAAGACTGAGAGGCAACATGATTAAGGTGAACATGATTATGAGGAACATGGGTGGATAGGGAGCAGCTGTTCCCCTCAGTTGAAGGGTCAGTCACCAGTTAAAGGTCTGGAGCAGGAGGTTTTGGGGGAAATTGAGGAGAAATTAGTTTACCCAAAGGGTGGTGACGGGCTGGAATGCACTGCCTGGGAAGGTGGTAGAGGCTGGTTGCCTCACATCTTCAAAAAGTACCTGGATGAGCACTTGGCATGTCATAACATTTAAAGCTATGGGCCAAGTGCAGGTAAATGGGATTAGGTAGACAGTTCAGGTGTTCTGTCTGTGTCAGTGCAGACTTGATGGCCCAAAGAGCTTCTTCTGCACTGTGTGATTCTGATTCTGGCAGCTCAATTCTGAAGAAGTCATATTGGGTTCAAAACACTTGTAATTTCCACAGGTGCTGGCAGACCTGCTGAGATTTTGCAGCACATTTTGCCTATACTTGAGTCAGCCTTTAATCTCTGTTTAGTGCACTGTTCAACCACAGGGGTGCGTGTGTCTGAGAAGTAACAAGCTGGAAACCCCTTTCCCTTCACCTCCTGCAGCACTACAGCAGATACACCTTGTTTTGACTCAGACAGCAGGACTGTGGAATTAATTGGATAGATCTTCCAAAGAGCCAGTACAGGCATAATGGGCCGAATGGTTTCCATCTGTGCTCGATCTTTCTATAAAACCAGTGATTATTCAGATAGAGAGAGAAAGCAAGAAGAATCAGTGACGGTGGAATTAAACACAACCAGAGCCAACATCTCTTGAGGAGGAGAGTGGGAAAAGCTTGAAAAGCTGAGTGTCTTCCAACAGATGGTTTAAATCACTTTGAGAAATTAAATATAGCAAATTCACTAGGATTTATATGTATGTGTATTCAATTAATGCATTTCGAACGGTTAATAAAATAATCTTCTATTTCCTTTTTGGACATTCAATGGCGCTGCCGCTACCCAACATTCCTTGCGGGTGTGAAAATGTCCTATTCAGACTATAGGAAGTGAATGCGCACGCGCGGTTCTGGAGGGTCTGTGGAGCATGCGCAGTGTCATTTTGCTCAGCCCTGCGCGAGAGGGTTTCTGTCGCGGGTGAGAGTCGGTCAGGCGGAGGGAGGAATGGGCTCACCGGGGGGAGCGGAGAATTGGGGCCGCATTTAGGCTGGGAAGGCTTCAGAAAGACTTTGGGCGCGATTCTGCACTTCCGCGCCGGTTGGGAGAATTGCCTGGGCCACCAAAATTTCCCACAACGCCGGTCCGACGCCCTCCCGCGATTCTCCCAAGCGGCGGGAATGGCCCCGTCGAGTTCCGCGGGCTGCAGAATCACCCGAGACACCCAAAATGGCGATTCTCCGGCACCCCTGCTATTCTCAGGCCTGGATGGGCCGAGTGGCCAGCCCAAAACGGCGGGTTCCCCCCGGCGCCGTCCACACCTGGTCACTGCCGTCGGGAACAGCGCGGGAACGCTGGGGGGGGCGGCCTGCGGGGCGGGGGGGGGAGGGGGATCCTGCACCGGGGGGTACCTCAAATGTGGGCTGGCCCGTGATCGGTGCCCACCGATCATCGGGCCGTCCTCTCTGAAGGAGGACCTCCTTCCTCCCGCGGCCCCGCAAGATCCGTCCGCCATCTTCTTGCGGGGCGGACTCGGAGAGGGCGGCAACCACGCATGCGCGGGTTGGCGCCGGCCAACCCACGCATGCGCGGGTGACGCCAGTTATGCGGCGCTGGCCGCGTCATGTATGCGGCGCTGCCTTTACGCGGCGACAAGGCCTGGCGCGTGTAGATGACGCGGCCCCGCTCCTAGCCCAATATTGGGCCCTGAATCAGTCGGCATAGGGGCCGTTTCGCGCCGTTGTGAACCTCAACAGCGTTCACGACGGTGTGGGCACTTCGGCGCGGGAGTGGAGAATCCTGCCCGCAGTTTCGGCCTCAAGCTCCGAATAAGAGCCCGCAGGTCTTGAGTTAGCAGCTCCGGGCCTTTTCCCAGGAACAGGTCAACGGTGAACGGCCTCCACCTTATTTCAGCGGTAAGTGTATCGAATGTGAAGCCACGTTGGTGATGCCACAGAGTGGGCGGGACTTCAGGGTCCCTGTGACCAGGAGAGAAAATCATTCACAATTGATTTCATTCTCATTCCACCCACACAGGAGCAGGAGACCGGCCTGGTTTTCTATCAATTCATTTTACCAGATGGGGGGGTCATTGGTTAGGCCAACATTTACTGCCCATTCCTAGTTGCCTTTCAGAAGATGCTGGTGAGCTGCCTTCTTGAACTGCTGCAGTTCCAAGAGGTGTAGGTGCACCCATGTAGGTACACCCACATTTCTGTTAGGGAGGGAGTTAATGACTGCCATCTTTAGAAGGACAGGGAGCTGCGAATCCAGTTGGGTTTTTATGACAATTCAACAGTTTTCACCCTCACGTTTTCCCAGAGCCGGCCCCACCAATGACCAGATTCATTCAGCTCAATTTCACAACCTGCCTTTGTGTTTTTGTGGGTTCTCTCTCACTCCCTTTTTTCTCTTTTAAATCAATTTCACAGGATATTAGAAGGGGAGGATTTGGAGTCAGAAAACTGAAGTCAAACATCACACCAGGATCAGGTGGAGCCTCCCACGTACGGATTCTGAACATGGAAGGAAAAAGCACCATTCACAGTGGGGAGAAACCATACACGTGTTCTGTGTGTGGGCGAGGCTACAGCCGATCATCTGGCCTGTCAAAACACCAACGTTTATCACACGTGAAGAAACCGTGGAAATGTGGGGACTGTGGGAAGGGATTAAGATCCCCATCTGACCTGGAAACTCATCGGCGCAGTCACACCGGAGAGAAACCGTTCACCTGCTCCGTGTGTGGAAAAGGATTCTCCCAGTTCTGCCACCTGCTGACACACCAGCGAGTTCACACTGGAGAGAGGCCATTCATTTGCTCCAAGTGTGGAAAGGGATTCACTCAGTCATCCCACCTGCTGACACACCAGAGAGTTCACACTGATGAGAGACCTTTTAAATGCTCAGACTGTGGGAAGTGCTTTAAAAGTTCCAGGGAGCTGATGTACCATCAGCGTCTTCACACTGACGAGAAACCGTTCCGGTGCTCTTACTGCGGGACTGGGTTCAAACAATCATCTGTCCTCATTATACATCAGCGAATTCACACTGGGGAGAGGCCATTCACCTGCTCTGTGTGTGGGAAGGGATTCACTCAGTCATCTGACCTGCTGTCACACAGATGGGTTCACTCTGGGGAGAAGCCATTTACCTGCGATGAGTGTGGGAAGGGATTCACTCGTTCATCCATCCTGCTGCAACACCAGCGCCTTCACAGTGGGGAGAGACCGCTCTCGTTCTCCAAATGAGGGAATGAATTCATTCACCCATCCTTCTGGAATACTATGTTCACACTGAGGAGAGACCTGTTCAATGGCCAGATTGAAGGACGTGTTGTAGGTTCCCAGGAACTGATGTGCCATCAACATGTTCACACTAATGAGAGATCAATCACCTACCTGCACTGTGGGACTGGGTCACTATTCACCTCACTGTACATCAGCAAATTCACAGCAGGGTGAGGTGGTGCAACCGGTCTGAAAGTGGGAATGGATTTAGTTAGTTATCCCATGTCCGGAGTCACCAGTGAGTTCACCGCTAACTACACTGATTGGATTTTACTGATAATCAGATCTCGAACTGAACTGGGTCTGTCTCTGCTAATAATAATCTCTAGCCCAGTTATAGTGTTTAATATTCTGGATAAAAGTTAAATCAATCATCTTTGTGTTCAATACAGTCAATCCGGGAAACGTAAGGGCGGGGGTGGCTGCATTTTTGCGAGCGCTGGCACCACTCGTCCATTAATCCTCTTCTTTATCCAGATGCACAACCCATAATTATTTGATCCTGACCTGTATGATCTCTGTTATGTTCCTGGGAGATCCTGGTAAAACTTTGGTGGCAGGGAGCAGAGTTCAGTCAAGACAATCATTGGCTGAATGATGCGGTCAGAGGCCGGACTGGGGTCCAGTCACAGTGGTGGATTCCTTGGTGGACGGAGACGGCCGGACTGGGGTGCAGTCGCAGTGGTGGTTTCCCGAATGGACGTAGGCGGTCAGAGGCCGGACTGGGGTCCAGTCATAGTGGTGGTTTCCCTGGTGGACGGAGACGGCCGGACTGGGGTGCAGTCGCAGTGGTGGTTTCCCTGGTGGACGGAGACGGCCGGACTGGGGTGCAGTCGCAGTGGTGGTTTCCCGAATGGACGTAGGCGGTCAGAGGCCTGGCTGGGGTCCAGTCGCAGTGGTGGTTTCCTTGGTGGACAGAGACGGCCGGACTGGGGTCCAGTCGCAGTGGTGGTTTCCCGAATGGACGTAGGCGGTCAGAGGCCTGGCTGGGGTCCAGTCGCAGTGGTGGTTTCCTTGGTGGACAGAGACGGCCGGACTGGGGTCCAGTCGCAGTGGTGGTTTCCCGAATGGACGTAGGCGGTCAGAGGCCTGGGCTGGGGTGCAGTCGCAGTGGTGGTTTCCCGAGTGGACGTAGGCGGTCAGAGGCCTGGCTGGGGTGCAGTCGCAGTGGTGGTTTCCCGAGTGGACGGAGACGGCTGGACTGGGATCCAGTCGCAGTGGTGGTTTCCCTGGTGGATGGAGGCGGCCGCGCTGGGTCTAGTTACAGGGGTGGTTTCCCTGGTGGACGGAGGCGGCCGTGCTGGGTCTAGTTACAGGGGTGGTTTCCCTGGTGGACGGAGGTGGCCAGATTGGGGTCCAGTCGCAGGGGTGGTTTCCCTGGTGGATGGAGGCGGCCGCGCTGGGTCTAGTTACAGGGGTGGTTTCCCTGGTGGACGGGCCTAAAGGATGGCTGCCATTGTGAGCTGTTGTGGATGTTGGTTCTGGCTCCTCAGCCCAAATTATTTATGAATTGTGGGATGTCCCAAAGGTATTGGATGAAACAGAGAAGAGAATCCTGTCAGTCGATAGAGCAGCTTCCTGAGTGAGGCCTCGCCTTCAGTCCTTAAATATCCTGCTGCATGGGGTGTTGATCATCCTGGTTGATTCGGGGAGATGGGGCTGCAGAAGGAATATCCGTGTGCCCTGTCTCCCGAGGGGAGCTGGGAATAAATTCCCGGCTGAATTTGAGAACAGGCTGCTATGCTTTCACAATCTCGATTTGCAGGTTCAGTGGTTTGAGTTTGACGGAAAAAATTGTATCCTCTCTTCGAGGCCTGGGGTCGGTCGGGGACCCCGACCACTGGTCTTATTTTGTATCCTCGCTGTTTTTTGGGAAGCGTTGGAGGCACCAGAAATGGCGGTTCCTCTGTATTTCTTTACGGGCGTTTCGGGGGGACGACATGGCGGAGGTGCAGGGACTTCGGGGGACCTCTGGATGGATCCAGATTGTTGCTCCATGATCCTTGGAGGCTGTGGCCTTTCCAATCTCCCTGGATGGTTATGTTATTCTGCAGTTCATCATTAAACCTAACCTTTGTCCTTCTGTGACTTTACTCCTGATTTTGTGTTATTGCCTTTTATCCCGGCAAGGGTGTATGATATATGAGCAGTGAGGTGTTGTTGCCTGTTACCCTGTGAAAACAGCACTGAGATGGTTGTATGACATGAGGGCTGTGCAGTATTTACCTGTGTTTTTTACGTACTACAATTCTTGCTTTTACACTGAGGAGTGAGGTCAGTTGTGTCGTGAGCCTTGGCAGGGTGGAGAATCCTTGGTTGCTTTATGGAGCAGAGCATGCACCATAGGGCCATGTTCATGGCTTTACCCTGGGATCCCCACACTTTACAATATCCTTTATTTTCCGTGTGAAGGGATGCACTGACCATGTCAATTATAATCTGAACCGATTGTATGAATGTTTGCTGTGTGTGTGTATATAATATATATATTATATGGAATAATGATCACTCTACTGAACTTGATTTGGGGGATTTGCTGCATCTTGTGGTTGAATGTAAGATATCCCCCTTCGGACAAAAGGTTTTGTGAATTATTTCTATACTTTTCTTTATTTTGGGGTTAAAGAATGTTGATTGGATCCTGTAAAGATGCAGACAGGTCCCTGATCCGGGAAAAATACATCACAAAGTGTCCCTGGCACCTCATTATGATTGGAATTGGGGAAAGGTCTGTTTTGGAGCAAACCTCAGTAGGGTATGGAAATCTTATCCTATATTTTCTTTAGGTGTGTGAGCGATCGCTACATGTGAAGGTGTGCACCATTTTACCCTGTTTTCATGCGTTATCCTCTTCTCCCTCTTTCTCCAGTTTATCCATTCACCGTTTTCCCCAGTATAAACTGAGGCACCAAGTTTAATCTTCTACTTTTCTGTATTCATGCACACGGGAGGATTTCTGCCGTACTGTACCAGTTAAGGATTTGTGGTGTTATTTGTAAAAACGGGAAAAACTCTCAAAAATATATATTAAAAAAGTGACCCAGTTCAAGTTTCTTCAACAGGAGGGAACATCCTCTCTGATTCCACCCCTTAGGATCTTACATGTTTCAATCTTACTTAAGCTCCACAGGATACAAGCCTAGCCTGTCCAACCTTTCCTCACAAGCCCATTCCTTAAAGGCTGCACCTCGACAGGATTGGGTCAGATTGGTGAAGATCACCTCCTGGTGAAGAACGACACAAGGGTCAGGGAGTAAGAAAGCTCTCCATGTTTCAGTTTGGTGATGTCAAGACATTGAAGTCACTAAAATAATGTTGATTTGATGTAAAATAGCTGGAGTAAGGCGGTTTACTGGGACCGGTGTCTGGTGAAATACCCTTTCTGTTGCGTAAACCTTCCATGAACAAAGTACAAATGCAACTGGACATGGAACAAGATAAGGCAATTGTTTTTAGAAAGTCAATGCATCTGAAGTTTACTCCATCAGAACATTATCATATCCCCTTAATAATACCTGACGTTTCTGATCAGAGTGTTTGAGAAGGATGAATAGCATCAGCTGATAAGAATCAGAGAAAATAAATTGTCTCAAAGCTGCAGACAAACTGCTCAACCTCTCCGTCAAAGATGAAAAATCCTGCTAAAAGGTACCGGGTTGGTTGATGCAAAGACAAGGCTCTGGCACAGCGGCACAGTGGTTAGCACAGCTGTCTCATAGCGCCAGGGACCCTGGTTCAATTCTGGCCTTGGGTGACTGCGTGGAGTTTGCACTTTCTCTCCATGTCTGTATGGATTTCCTCCGGATGCTCCCGTTTCCTCCCACAGCCCAAATATGTGCAGGTTAGGTGCATTGGCTTTGCTAAATTGTCCCTTAGTGTTCAAAAGGTGAAGTGGGGTTACAGGGATAGGGCGGGGGAGTATTCCTAGGTAAGGTCCCTTTCAAAGACTCTGGTGCACTGCAGGAATTTTATTCTACGTTCTATGCAAAGTGTGAAATCTGTAAAAAGAATCGGAGCACGCCATCACAGCCTATTATAAACCTTCCCTTTGTCCGTGATTTTAACGAGGCAGTTGCCATGAATCTAAAGGTATGGGACAAAGACAGAAATATTTTCATTCTAAACTTTAGACATGGTAACTAAATGGTAACCCGATTTAGTCTTTCTCCAATAATACATGGCAAGGATAAAAGGGTGATTCTCGACAAGTCATGGAGAAATGGACAGGGACTGGACCTGGGGCAATAGCTCAGTGTCTGACTGATGATGGAGGCAAATTTATTAATGACGAGTTTGGAGACGTGCGAGAAAATATGGACATTTTGGTCATGAACATTGCAGCTGAAAGTCCTTTCAGCGACGGACTCTGTGAAAGGAATCACACGGTGATCAATGAAATGCTGCAGAAACTCTTGAGCTGATCAGCCTAACTGCAAGTTGACAACTGCACTGGCCGGGATGATTCATGTAGAGAATTCACTTCAGATGGTTGGAGGGTATAATCCCTGTCAATTAGTCTACGGGAAAATCCCTAATGACCCTCTGTGCTGGGAGATAGCCCTCCTGCTTTCGAAGGGACGACAATTAGTTCAATTTTTAGTAATCAATTCTCTTTTTGTTTCACAAAACGATTTGCTCACTAATAAATTATTGGGTATCCGTGGAGAGGGGTAACAGATAAAGTAAGGAAAACCATATTTTTTCTTCAATTTATTTTGAAACATTATCCATATTGTTATGATCCTGGTCAGGACGGTTAATGTTTAAAGAGAAACACGCAGTGATTAACTGAAAGAATGGAGTCATAAAATGTCATGTTTTTAAACAAAAACAAACTTTACTAGATATTTAAAATAAAATGAAAAACCAGCACTATGAACTTAACACTATAGTTAACAATGATTTACGCTGTAATCCCAGTTCAACTTTTTAAACTCTTCCCACCCAACCTATCCCCAAATAATTCCCCTACATTTAACAATATCTTGAAGGTTTACTCACATGTTCCTGGGACCATCCAAAGGTATGTCAAAGCTCTCCACAATTCACTTTAATTCTCCTTAGTATTCTGGCCAATCTCCAAGATTTTACAGGGGTCCTTCCATTGGCTTTTGGTTCAGCAACTTTCATATTGAACACCTCAAAATTGTGGACTCCATAAGAAACTACAGAAAGTCGTGAATGCAGCCCAGACCAACACACAAACACGCCTCCCATCCATTGACTCTGCCTACACCTCCTGCTGCCTTGGGAAAGCGGGCAGCATAATCAAAGACCCCTCCCACCCGGGTTATTGTCTCTTCCAACCTTTTCCATTGGGCAGAAGAAACAAAAGTCTGAGAAAAATGGTTAAAGGATGGTCACGACTGGGAGTTAAATATCTGAGGGTATCAAACTTTTTGGAAGGACAGAGTGGATGGTAAGGGAGGTGGTGGAACTCTGTTATTTAAGGATGACATCCGGGCAACAGTAAGGGATGACATTGGGGCTATGGAGGATAAGGTTGAATCCATTTGGGTGGAAATCAGGAATAGTAAGGCAAAAAAGTCACTGATAGGAGTAATCTATAGGCCACCAAATAGTAACATTATGATGGGGCAGGCAATAAACAAAGAAATAACTGATGCATGTCGAAATGGTACAGCAGTTATCATGGGGGATTTTAATCTACATGTTGATTGGTTTAACCAGGTCGGTCAAGGCAGCCTTGAGGAGGAGTTTATAGAATGTATCCGCGATAGTTTCCTAGAACAGTATGGAATGGAACCTACGAGGGAACAAGCGGTCCTAGATCTGGTCCTGTGTAATGAGACAGGATTGATTCAGTATCTCATAGTTAGGGATCCTCTTGGAAGGAGCGATCACAATATGGTGGAATTTAAAATACAGATGGAGGGTGAGAAGGTAAAATCAAGCACTAGTGTTTTGTGCTTAAACAAAGGAGATTACAATGGGATGAGAGAAGAACTAGCTAAGGTAGACTGGGAGCAAAGACTTTATAGTGAAACAGTTGAGGAACAGTGGAGAACCTTCCAAGTGATTTTTCACAGTGCCCAGCAAAGGTTTATACCAACAAAAAGGAAGGACGGTAAAAAGAGGGAAAATCGACCGTGGATATCTAAGAAAATAAGGGAGAGTATCAAATTGAAGGAAAAAACATACAAAGTAGCAAAGATCAGTGGGAGACTAGAGGACTGGGAAATCTTTAGGGGGCAACAGAAAGCTACTAAAAAAGCTATAAAGAAGAGTAAAATAGATTACGAGAGTAAACTTGCTCAGAATATAAAAACAGATAGTAAAAGTTTCTACAAATACATAAAACAAAAAAGAGTGGCTAAGGTAAATATTGGTCCTTTAGAGGATGAGAAGGGAGATTTAATAATGGGAGATGAGGAAATGGCTGAGGAACTGAACAGGTTTTTTGGGTCGGTCTTCACAGTGGAAGACACAAATAACATGCCAGTGACTGATGGAAATGAGGCTATGACAGGTGAGGACCTTGAGAGGATTGTTATCACCAAGGAGGTAGTGATGGGCAGGTTAATGGGGCTAAAGGTAGACAAGTCTCCTGGACCTGATGGAATCCATCCCAGAGTGCTAAAAGAGATGGCTAGGGAAATTGCAAATGCACTAGTGATAATTTACCAAAATTCACTAGACTCTGGGGTGGTCCGGGCGGATTGGAAATTAGCAAACGTGACACCACTGTTTAAAAAAGGAGGTAGGCAGAAAGCGGGTAATTATAGGCCAGTGAGCTTAACTTCGGTAGTAGGGAAGATGCTGGAATCTATCATCAAGGAAGAAATAGCGAGACATCTGGATGGAAATTGTCCCATTGGGCAGACGCAGCATGGGTTCATAAACGGCAGGTCGTACCTAACTAATTTAGTGGAATTTTTTGAGGACATTAACAGTGCGGTAGATAACGGGGAGCCAATGGATGTGGTATATCTGGATTTCCAGAAAGCCTTTGACAAGGTGCCACACAAAAGGTTGTTGCATAAGATAAAGATGCATGGCATTCAGGGGAAAGTAGTAGCATGGATAGAGGATTGGTTAATTAATAGAAAGCAAAGAGTGGGGATTAATGGGTGTTTCTCTGGTTGGCAATCAGTAGGTAGTGGTGTCCCTCAGGGATCAGTGTTGGGCCCACAACTGTTCACAATTTACATGGATGATTTGGAGTTGGGGACCAAGGGCAATGTGTCCAAGTTTGCAGACGGCACTAAGATAAATGGTAAAGCAAAAAGTGCAGTGGATACTGGAAGTCTGCAGAGGGATTTGGATAGGCTAAGTGAATGGGCTAGGGTCTGGCAGATGGAATACAATGTTGACAAATGTGAGGTTATCCATTCTGGTAGGAATAACAGCAAAAGGGATTATTATTTAAATGATAAAATATTAAAACATGCTGCTGTGCAGAGAGACCTGGGTGTGCTAGTGCATGAGCCGCAAAAAGTTGGTTTACAGGTGCAACAGGTGATTAAGGCAAATGGAATTTTGTCCTTCATTGCTAGCGGGATGGAGTTTAAGACTAGGGAGGTTCTGCTGCAATTGTATAAGGTGTTACTGAGGCAACACCTGGAGAGTTGTGTTCAGTTTTGGTCTCCTTACTTGAGAAAGGACGTACTGGCCCTGGAGGATGTGCAGAGGAGATTCACTAGGTTAATCCCAGAGCTGAAGGGGTTGGATTACGAGGAGAGGTTGAGTAGACTGGGACTGTACTCATTGGAATTTAGAAGGATGAGGGGGGATCTTATAGAAACATATAAGATTATGAAGGGAATAGATAGGATAGATGCGGGCAGGTTGTTTCCACTGACGGGTGAAAGCAGAACTAGGGGGCATAGCCTCAAAATAAGGGGAAGTAGATTTAGGACTGAGTTTAGGAGGAACTTCTTCACCCAAAGGGTTGTGAATCTATGGAATTCCTTGCCCAGTGAAGCAGTAGAGGCTCCTTCATTAAATGTTTTTAAGATAAAGATAGATAGCTTTTTGAAGAATAAAGGGATTAAGGGTTATGGTGTTCGGGCCGGAAAGTGGAGCTGAGTCCACAAAAGATCAGCCATGATCTCATTGAATGTTGGAGCAGGCTCGAGGGGCCAGATGGCCTACTCCTGCTCCTAGTTCTTATGTTCTTATAAAACGCACTAACAGATTCAAAAACAGCTTCTCCCCGCTGTTAACAGACACCTGAATGCCCCTCTTATGGACTGAACTGATCTCTTTACGCATCTTCTCTACAGTTGTAGCACTAGCCTCCATATGCTTCACCCGATGTCTATGTATTTACACAGTGAAATTATTATCCATCCCATCTGTTTTACGTATGGAGCGATCTGCCTGGACTCCATGCAGAACAATACTTTTCACTGTACCTCGGTACACATGACAAATCTAAATCGAAGCTTGGGCTTTACTATCTTCATCCTGAGGGATTTAAATATTGAGAACGCTCTGGTTCATAATGGACCTCTAGGCTTTTAGTCCCACAGTTCCTGCAGATTGTCCACACAGCCTGCAAACTGCCTCTGTGAGGAAATAAAAGTCATGACAGATCATACATTGTTTAACTGTTCACACCAGTGATTCTGACCTTATTAAATCAACAACGGCTACCTCTTCACTGTAATTAACCCAGGCTTGTTTCACTTGCATTTACATCAGAGTTCTGTTAATTTCTATCTATCTACATTTAAAGGAATTCCAATTCCCAAAACTGCAATTTATTTTCTGAAATATATATGATATGAAACAACATGTTTGCAACAGCCAGCAGGAGCACGATGGGCTGAATTACCTCCTGTGCTCTATGAGCCTCATTGAAAGGCAGAGCTTGTCTTCCATTGTGGGTGACATTAAAGGGAGCAGAGTCTGCTCTTCTCTGTATAGTTTAACTCTTACATCTCTGCGAACATTCTCTGAAGTGGCAGATGGAGTTTAATATGGAGAATGTGAGTTGGCAGATGGGATATGGAGAGGCAATGTAGACTGAATGACACACTTCTAAAGAGTGAATAGGGACAAATAAAGATGGGAATTGTGCAGAGATATTGAAGGTGACAGGACAGAGTGAGGGAGGAATTAGTAAAGCAAATGGGATCTTGGGCTTCAGTAATAGAGGTATTGAGCACAAAGACAGGGAAGTTATGCGGAACATTTCTAAAGCTCTGGTTAGGCCACAACTAGAATATTGAGTCTAGTTCTAGTCAGCACACTTTAGGAAGGATGTGAGGGTCATTGAGAGGGTAGAGAGATTAACCAGAATGGTTCCAGGGATGAGGAATCACAGAATTGTTACTGTGCAGAAGGGGCTCAGTGCCATTCCCCAGCCTTTTCCCCATAACCCTGCAGATTGGAGAAAGGGGGCTTGTTCTCCTTGGAGAAAAGGGCATTGAGGGGGGGGGGGGGGGGGTTTGATCGAGCTGGACACGTTTATGATGTGTTTGGACAAGGTGAATAAAGAAAAGGTATTCCCATTCGCTGATGGTGCAAGGAGGAGGGGACACAGATTGGACCTTTTGGTCAAGAAAGGTGGGGGTGGGGAATGTGAGGAAGAATATTTTGATGCAGCCAGTGGTAATGACCCGGCACTCTCAGCACGAGGGTAGCAGAGGCAGAGAAATCAAACGTTTTTGAAATGAAATTGGATTGGCACTTGTGGGAGATTAGATTTCAGGGTTACAGGGCAATGGGATTGAATGGTTTGGTCTCCAGAGAACTGGTATGGACATGACCAGATTCATGGCTCATTTCCTACCCGAGTGACTGATCTGAAATTTCAGCTGCTCCAGTCTCTGCAACTAACTGAAGTCCCCCATCCCTGGTGCCAATCTCATCAATCCACTCTCCAGCCTCGGTAAGAACCTTAACTCCTCCTTCGATAGAGATCCCTTTTTTTGGCATCCATTCCAGGGATTGACTTGGAAATCAGGGAACTTATGATCAACTTGTTTAGAATCAGGGTTAGACTACACTGATCTTTTCGAAAAAGGGAACAGAGACACTGGAGAAGATACAAAGAATCTCAAGAATAACGCCAGAACTGAGAGCATTGAAACCTCAGGAAAGGCTGGGTGCTTTTCTCTCAAAAAGAGAAAGCTGACCGGATGAAATCTTTTCAGATCATGGAGAGGTCAATAATACCACAGGAATTTCAATAGAAACCTCTTTACCGAGCGAGTGGTGAGAATGTGGAATTCACTCCCACTGCGAGTGGTTGACGTGAACAACATGAATACGTTGAAGGAGAGGGCGAGTGGTGAGGATGACACAAAGAGTTGACAGAGAGATATAGACAGGTTAGGTGAGCGGCAAAAGACTTGGCAAATGGAATATAATGGAGGAAAATGTGAAGTTATGTACTTTGGCAGGAAGAATAAAGGAGCTGAATGTTGTTTAAATGGAGAAAGACTGCAAAAAGCTGCAACACCGAGAGACTTGGGGTCCTCATGGATAAATCGCAAAAAGCTAGCTGAAGTCTCTTGCAAGTTTCGATTTGATTTATTATTGTCACATGTATTAGTATACAGTGAAAAGTATTGTTTTTTGCATGCTGTACAAACAATGCATACCGTACATAGGGAAGGAAGGAGAGACTGCAGAATGTAATGTTACAGTCATAACTGGGATGTAGAGAAAAGAACTTAATACGAGGTAGGTCCATTCAAAAGTCTGATGGTAGTAGGGAGGAAACTGTTCCTGAGTCGGTTGGTACGTGACCTAAAATTTTGTAACTTTTTCCTGACGGAAGAATGTGGAAGAGAGTCTGTTCAGGGTGCGTGGGGTCCTTAATTATGCTGGTTGCCTTTCCGAAGCAGCGGGAATTATAGATAGAGTCAATAGATGGGAGGCTGGTTTGCGTGATGGACTGGGCTATAGTAAGTGAGAAGCAAAGATTAGATTATAGTTGTATAAGAAAGTTGGAAGAATAATGTATTTAAAAATTGTAGGTATTGTTGTGTTGGGGTTATGGATTTAGGTTATGTCTAATATCTTAAGTGAAAAACCGTATGTCGGACCTACATCCAATTAAAATCTATTAAGTTATATGATTTTTTAAAAAAAAATTTAATTTTTTTTTTTGAACAGATTCAATGTCCGAACTTGTAGTAAAGAAGGTGTGCAGAAAAGAGGTCACCCTTTAAGGGGTTAGGGTTAGGGTTAAGGGTTTAGGGTTAGGGTTTAGAGTTTAGGGGTTAGGGTTAGGGTTAGGGTTAGTGTTAGGGTTTCGGGTAAGGGAATGTATGGGATTTTACGTTTTCTTTTTGACTACAGTTTTATTAAGGAAAAGGTGAGGAACCAAATATATTATAAATGTGTAAGGGTGTTGGGTTAAGGTTTTGGATAAGAGTTAGGACTAATATCCCAAGAAAAATGTGTTTCAATGAATTTAAATATTTATTAAGTTCCATGATTCTTCTGAACCGCTTAAATGTCCAAGTATGTAGGTGGGAAGGCTTTGCAGCGAGGAGACCACCCTTGTTGGGGTTGAAGCACAACCAAGAACGCGTGTCTTACACCAGCTTACCCGACCATTTGTTGTTTGTACAGAAATATCTGTTAATTTATTCAATTTAGAGAATGATTTTTCTAATATGGGATAGTAGTGGGTTGGTTAGGGTTAAGTTGTAGTGTTATTGGTTTCTGAGCGTTAAGGGTTGTTGGATAAGGGTTAAAACTTGTATCCCAAGAAAAATATGCTTCATTTACTTAAAATATATTAAGTTTTATAATTTTACTAAATAGCTTAAATGTCTGAGCGTGTGGCTGGGAAGGCTTTGCAGCGAGGAGACCACCCTTGTTGGGGTTGAAGTAGCACCAAGAACGCGTGCCTTACACCAGTTCACCCTACACATTGCCGTAGATACAGAAATGTCTGTTCATTTATTAAATTTAGAGGATGATTTTTCTAATATGGGATAGTGGTGGGGTGGGGTTAGGTTGTAGTGTATTGGTTTCTGAGGTTGAGACAATGGTTAATTTTTGAGAGGTATGTTCCTGGAAAATGTTCCTATTAAGGGACTTGGGGTTAGCGTATAGAGTGTGGATTGATGGTCCAAGGAGTATTGTAATTGTAACCTAGGGTTTGGATCTGAATAATGTAGCCATAAAAGGACTTAAGGTTAGGTTTTAGAGTGTGGGTAGGTGATGTAAGGGTGATAGTTGTAACTTAGGGTAGGTGTTTGGATACAAGTGTCGCTTAGGGGGCTTAGGATTAGGTATTTCGGTGTGGATAGGTAATGTGAAAGTTGTTGTATTAGTGTTAGGGTAAGCCATATACTATATGAATGAATATACATACTGGTGTTATGAAAAAAATCATAATTAATTTTTATTTTTGTTCCCTACCCCCTACCTGTAGCTACAATTTCAAGCCAGCAGGTTTCTTTGGGGGGGGGTTTTGGGATAGATTTGTGTTTATTATACCCTAGTTAGGGTTAGGATCAAGGATAGAGTTAGGGTTAAGATCCAGGTGAGGCCATAGGACCAAGGTACAAAACTCCAGGCCCGAGGTATTAAAGTGGGCATGCAGGATAGGATCCCGTGTCGGAGTTTAAGGTTAAGGTCTGTATGCAGGGTCAGGGTGTGTGATTAGAGTGTAATGAAAGACTAAATAAGTGTTGTTTTTTGTGTTGAAAATTCTGTTATTTTTTAATTCAGACAATTAGGGGACTTTGTTCCCAGATTTATAATCCAATGTCTCTCACGTCTTTTTCTTCGTGGAGTTGACCATTTGCTATTTGCTTCCAATCCTATGATCTGTAATGCATCGAGGCCATGTTCCATAAAATGTATGTTAATTAATTTATGCCTTTTGTGAGTACGGATCTCACTGCAATGTCCCGTGAGTCTGGTTCGTAAGGTGTTACCTGTTTCGCCAATGTACAGAATGTCACACCTTTTACATCGTATAACATAGACCAAATTTTTATGTTGGCATGTTATCTTTTGTTTTATTGTAGCTACTTTTCCTGATCTAGAATTGTGAATTATAGATGTGATTTTTAAAAATTTGCAGCTTGTGCAGTTGGTACGACCACAATTATATTTCTCTTCCAAGGGAAGTTTGGTCTTGACCAAAAGGTCTTTTAAGTTCTTGTTTCTCTTGTAGGCAGTGACTATATTCCATTGGGTTAATAGAACAACGTCTTGTTTGAGTTTCTCAAAATGTTTTTTGATGAGTTTATTTATTTGTGTGGTTTTACTGTTGTACTGTATTACAAAAGGTATTTTTGAGGATAGATTTTTATTGCCGGAGGGGTTCTGTAATTCTGTTAGAAAGTTTGATTTGATATATCTAAGAAATCTTTTTGTGTAACCTCTATGTTGTAAGGCTGTGAATAAAGTATGTACTGCAGTCTCAAAATCTGAGTTTTCTGAGCAAATACGGTGGAACCTTGTCAATTGTGATTTAATGAGGCCTCGGAAGACGTGTTTTGGGTGATGGCTGTTGGTGTGTAGGAGTGCATGGGTGTCTGTAGGTTTAAAGAAAACTTTAGTAGCTAATTTGTATTCTCCATTACCCTTTATAACTTTGTATACCGTGGTGTCCAAAAAATCTATTGTGTGTTCATGTGTAATGACTTTAATTTTAATAGATGCGTGATGGTTGTTGAGGATGTGTACAAATTGTTCAAACTCAATTGTGTGTGTGTCCAAACACCCCATATATCATCAAGATATCTATAGTAGCATAATGGTGTCTTGGGGCACTTTTTGAAGACCGTTTGTTCCCATTCGGCCATGGAGATATTGGCATAGGCCGGTGCAAATTTTTTCCCATTGCTGTCCCCTTAATCTGTAGATAATGTTCATTGTTAAATTGAAAGTCATTTCTCGTTAGACCTAAGTGTAATAATTGAACGAGGATTGCATCTGGTCTATTGGGTTGCCAATGTTTTTAAAAAATATTCCTCACCGCCTCAATTCCTCTATCCGTCTCAATGTTGGTGTAGAGGTTATCAACGTCCATAGTGAATAGCATTGTTTTAGAAGTGATATTTAGGGATCTAACAATTTCAATGAAATGAAAGGTGTCTTTAATGTAGCTCGGATGTTTTTGGGCTAGAAGGGGTTTAGAAACGAGTGTATGTACTCTGCAATTCTATAGGATTCGCTCCCACAGTCTGAAACTATGGGTCTACCCGGGGGAATTTTATGTGGTACCGTCCATGTTTCCGGATTTTTATGTATTTTTGGGAGGAGATAAAATATCCGTGGTAAAGGTTGAAATTGTGTAAAATAGTCCATTTGTTTTTCAGTAATATACTGTAAACTGTGTAATTGTACTAACAAGCCTGTAATCTGGTCATATGTTTGATGGTATATTGGTGTTGATAATTTAGTGTAATACTCAGTGTTGTTAAGTTGTCGATAAGCTTCAAAAAGATACTGTTGTCAATCCATAATAACAATATTATTTCCTTTGTCCGCTGGCTTTATGATGATATCTAAGTTAGATTTAAGCTGCATGATTGCTTGTCGCTCCATTCTCATTAAGTTTTGTTTATCTTTTACTTGTTTGATTTTTGTGATGTCTGAATTGATTTTTTGGATAAAGCTTTTTATTTCTGGGTCTATTTTCTGTTCCGGTGGGTTCCAATCTGATTGGGGTAGGAAGGGTTGTTTGTCATCTGATGTTGCATATTCAAAAAACTGAGAATTTTAATTCTTCTGTAAAATCTTTCAAGATCTATTTGTATTTGTGTATTGTCTGGCTTTTGTACTGGGACAAAGGTTAATCCTTTGTTTAAAATCTTTTCTTGTATCATGGTAAGTTTGAATGTGTTTGATATGTTAACTATTGTATTGTTGAGATTAAGTGGTTCTTCTTGCAGGCTCGTTTTGTTGCCGTGTAAGTGTGTTAACCAATTATTTAGTATAGCTATAGCTGTTTCGTCCGTCCAATGACTGTTATCTAACTGGACTTGGAAAAATTTATTTGGAATTGCTGGGATGAAAGAATGCTGGTTAATGTATTGGTTTAAGGCTGCGATAGTTTTTTTCTGTTCTTGTGGGAGACTTGTACTGTAATTGAGTTCAATTATAAAAATCTCTGCTTTAGGGAATTTTTGTTTTGTTGTATTTAATAGAACTTCGAGTTGTTTGATTGCGGTGGAAGGATTTTGTGTGCGGTTATTAATGCCAATTGATAACGTTACTTTTTGTATTTTTAGAAAGGGTTGTAATTTGTTTAGAACGGTACTGATGTGAGAAAACTTTGCTCCAGGAAAACAGTCGAATTGTATGTTTGGATCCGGACAATGTTTGATTTTCATGAGGTTGGAATCTCCTATAATTAATATAGATTTTTGTGGCAAAAATGACCAATCTTTATTTTTGTCACTTGTGTGAAGATGTTGTGTCATAGACATTGTAGTTACTTTTTGTATCATGGTGAGTGTTGTGTCCGGTGAGGATGAGTGTGTCTGGAATGACTGTGTGGGGTTATGTCTATCCACCTCTGGGCTCCCAGCTCTGTAGGACCAGGTAAGTGATTGGATAGGGGCTTTTAAAAGACCGAGATGGCTAGAACACGTGGGTGTAGGTGATGGGGTGAAATTATGTGTTCCATAATTAAATTCTTAGAAGTACTTGGCACTGTTTGTGTTGGTATTTGCTGTTTTCTGTGTAATGGTATCGGTGTTGAGATGTCTGTATGTTTGGGAAGTGGTCCTGCAATTTGTCGATTGTCCTGTTGTTGTTTTGTAGAAGTAGTCGTTTTTAATCCTTTCAATGTTAAGTCTTTTTGTAAATTAAAGATGTATTCTTTTGTTTTTTGGATTGTTTTAGTTCTGAATTTATTCTTGAGCTTTGTTTTGTGCCATTGTACAGCTTTTGAAAAAGCTTCCTCGCATCTATTTATAGCGATAATTTTTTGTAATTTATTAAATAATGTTTTCAGGTTTGTTTTATAATGTTCAATTAATAAAACTTTAGTGTTATAAACCCAATTGTTTGCATTGATTGTTAATCTATTTGTTGTTGTAGTAGTTAAACCTGCTGGTTTGATTGAGTCTATTAGTGACTTTGATAATTGTACAATGTGTGAAGGGGTGTCCGCTTCGAGAATAGATAACTGGTGCATACTTTGTAACATCTTTAAAATTATTTTAACGGTTGGGATAAATGTATTTGTCCGGATATAAATGGGATTCATTGTATTGTTGTTCATTTCGTGATGACAGTCACATCAAGGTAACCTTTAAAAAAAATTTTTGTAAATTAAAATATTTAAGTTAGAAATACTTATAATTAGGAAAGTCCAAGTACATGACAGTTAAGAATATTAGACAATTTTAAATAAAATATTTAAGGAAAAGTAATTATTTTTATTCACACTTTTACTAAATTATCAATAAGCACTTATATTTGCGGAAACAAAATGTAATATACATATCAATACATATTTTAATGTTTTCATAAGAAAAAAAAAATTTTTTATACTCTTTTATTCCCCGTTTGTTTTTTTCCCTGGGGGATGCTTTCTATATTAATGTTACTTAATTGACGTAATACAAAATGGTTGTTATTAAACTATTGGATACTGTAGTATATTTCTATACTTGTGTGTAATATTGTTATTGTAAAGATTGTGTCTAAAAGGTGGTAGAAAAGGATGGTGGTTGGTTTTAAAGTGCAGTTCGGGTGAAAAAAAATTGTTGTATGTTAATTAATTTAAATATATTGTAACCAATTGTGAAGGATGGCCGTGGCAGTGTCTTCTGTGCAGGTTATATTATTGTGTGAAACAGTAAAAACTTTATTTGATATGCTTGGGATGAAACATTCTTTTCTAATAAAATCATTTAAGGTGATAATTGTCCGAATTTGTTTTTCTGGAAGTCTCTGGCTAAAATTAATTTCTGTGATGAAGATTTTAGTTCTGGGGAATTTATGTGCGGCTATTTTTAAAAGGATTTGTAGCTGTTTGATAGCAGTGGTAGATGTTTGTGTACGGTTGAAAATGCCTATGGAAAATATTCTTGTATTTATTATGGGATGGGATTTTAATTTATGTAGAACGGAGGTAATGTGGATGAATTTTGTGCGGGGGAAACTGTCAAATTGAATATTAGGGTTGGGACAATTCTTAATAGTGGACAGATTGGAGTCACCTATAATTAGAATAGACTTTGTTGGGACTAAGAGCCATTTTTTCTTTTTGTAAAATGTATGGGGTGTAGCAATATGATATATTTGGTCTCGTCATTCGTGGTAGTGGGTAAGGTTTTATTTGGTATGTGTCGAACGTTGGTTGTGTTTATAATTGGACTGTCAGTTGCGTTGACACATGATTGTGCCTGGACTGGGGTTGTCAGTAGATTGAGGTGTGTGGTACAAGTTGGGAATTGTGGTAAAGGTGTAAAACTGTTATTGTGACTTGGCGCTGCATATTGGAAATCCGAATCTATGTCCTGTGTTTCCGGCGGGTTAATGACGTTTGTGTCTGTGGGTGAAATGTTAATATTTGAGTTAAAAATGTAGTTCTGAGTTTTTTCAATTATCTTGAATCTTGCATTTTGTCTAAAGTTTTTGTTATACCACCTTTTTGCCATATCAAATGCCTCTTGTGGTCGCTCCTTCTTAACATCTTTTTCTAATTTATTAAGTAATCTTTTTAAATGTGTTACGTAATGGTCTATAAGAATTGTTTGAGTAGTTTGAACCCAATTATTTGCATTTGTTATCAATTTTGAACTAATTTGCGGGGTAACTCCTATGGGTCGAATCAAATTGATTAATGTTTTGGATAATTTTTTAATATACTTGGGGATATTTCCTTCTATTATAGTCAGGTGATGCATATATTGCAGCATTTTGTACATTATTTTGGTTGCTGGTAAACAGAAATTTTCTTCAGTGAAAAGGATGGTGGTATTCATCCTTAAAATAAAACAGAAAGAGTTAATTTCTTATATAATTCTAAATACTTTATATGTAAGCAACATTAGTTATCGATAAAAAAATTGAGAGAGGAAAAGCCGAATTAATGTAAACTAAAATACAAACAATTTAAAATTGTTATTTTTATATTAATTTAATTATTATTGTATTTCAAACTATGTTAATGTGATAAAGATAGAGGGCACGAGATCGATCAGACGCGAGACTGGAAAATAGCTTTAAAATTTTTGGGAGTTATTCCCAAATTGTAACGTACCTGAAAGTGGTCTTGCTGAGATTTTGCAATTCGAATGTAGTCTAATAGTGGACTATCTAGTGGAAGGAATCATTCCTTGTTAGACTTTATATTTATTTTTATTAAAAATATTTGTATTAAAAAATGCTACCTGAAGAGTTGTGCAGAGATTTCAAATTGGTTGGTAGACTAGCCCTCCGTTAAATCACGATGGGAATCTTCCTTTGTAGATATTACAAAATGTTAAAGAATTTAAAAAAAAATTATTTTTTAAAAATGAGGAAAAAAGTTGTTATGAAAAAAAATATATATTTTTTTTTAAATGTGCTATCTGCATCGAAGTAGAGAGTACAGATCTTTATGTAGGCTACTAAAACCTATTTTGTAGGCAAACAATGGTCCCGACATGTTTCGCAGTCATTACTGCTCATCAGGGGACTGTTTTTCGTCCACTAAGAGCCTTCCTCTCACTAAATGTGTAGCACAAATTTCCAAATTAAAAATCTTTCTTTTTTAAAAAAAATTGAAAAAAATTCCGTTTCAAAAAAAATCTTCATTAAAAAAATTCAAAAAATGTTTCAACTATGCAAAAGTAATTAATTATTGAAGTAGTTTTACCTCAGAATAATCAAAAATAGTAGAATTGTTCTCTGAAACGCTGCAAAATGTGGAGGATTTGGTAAAGCAACCTACTCCGGAGTGAGTCTGGAAGCTTCTGACCAACTGTCAATCAGTAACAGCTGCAGAAAACCGTTAGTTAAAAAAACTGATGTCAGCAAACATCAACACACCTGAAAGAATTAGCATATTTCAATTAGGAACTGCACACTTTGCAATGTTAATATGGAACTATTAATTGTTTTAAAATGTTTTTTTTCTTTTTGATCTCCTTTGATTGTCATTTAAATTGTCATGTAAACCATTTAAATTATTGTTGGTTCACATGTGATTTAATTTGGCAAACGCATTAGCCAAAGAAAATCATTCCAAATCACACATCCCATCGATACCCAGCTCTCCATCTTCAGCACATATTTATGTATTACATTTTAACCCTATCTATATTAACAAATAAATATACTAATAGCCTAAAATCTTTTTTAGGCTATTAAAGAGGGGGGGCCTGTGAGGTTGAGTTGTGGGGAGGAGGAGGGCCCTGTGAGGTTGAGTTGTGGGGAGGAAGGGGGGGCCTGTGCGGTTGAGTTGTGGGGAGGAGAGGGGGCCTGTAAGGTTGAATTGTTGGGAGGAGGGGGGGCCTGTGAGGTTGAGTTGTGGGGAGGAGGGGGGGCCAGTGAGGTTGAGTTGTGGGGAGGATAGAGGACCTGCGAGGTTGAGTTTTGGGGAGGAGAGGGGGCCTGTGAGGTTGAGTTATGGGGATGAGGGGGTCCTGTGAGGTTGAGTTGTGGGGAGGAGGTGGTCCTGTGAGGTTGAGTTATGGGGAGGAGGGGGTGCCTGTGAAGCTGAGTTGTGGGAAGGAGGGGGGCGCTGTGAGATTGAATTGTGGGGAGAAGGGGGGTCTGTGAGATTGAATTGTGGGGAGAAGGGGGGTCTGTGAGGTTGCGTTGTGGGGTAAAGGGGGGGCCTGTGAGGTTGAGGAGGGGGTCCTGTGAGGTTGAGTTGTGGGGAGGAGGGGGGCCTGTGAGGTTGACTTCTGGGGAGAAGGGGGGCTGTGAGGTTGAGTTGTGGGGAGGAGGGGGGGCCTGTGAGGTTGAGTTGTGGGGAGGGGACCTGTGAGGTTGAGTTGTGGGGAAGGGAGGGGGCCTGTGAGGTTGAGTTGTGGGGAGGGAAGGGGGCCTGTGAGGTTGAGTTGTGGGGAGGGGGCCTGTGAGGTTGAGTTGTGGGGGAGGGGAGGGGGCCTCTGTGGTTGAGTTGTGGGGAGGAGGGGGGGTCCTGTGAGGGTGAGTTATGTGGAGGAGGGGGGGCCTGTGAGGTTGAGTTGTGGGTAGGAGGGGGGGGGTCTGTGCGGTTAAGTTGTGGGCAGGAGGGGGGGGCCTGTGAGGTTGAGTTGTGGGGAGGGGAGGGGGCCTGTGAGGTTGAGTTGTGGGGAGGGGAGGGGGCCTGTGAGGTTGAGTTGTGGGGAAGGGAGGGGGCCTGTGAGGTTGAGTTGTGGGGAAAGGAGGGGGCCTGTGAGGTTGAGTTGTGGGGAGGGAAGGGGGCCTGTGAGGTTGAGTTGTGGGCATGGGAGGGGGCCTTTGAGGTTGAGTTGTGGGGGAGGGGAGGAGGCCTGTGAGGTTGAGTTGTGGGGAGGATAGAGGACCTGTGAGGTTGAGTTGTGGGGTGGAGGGGGGCCTGTAAGGTTGAGTTGTGGGGAGGAGGGGGTCCTGTGAGGTTGAGTTGTGGGGAGGAGGGGGGTCTGTGAGGTTGACTTGTGGGGAGAAGGGGGGGCCTGTGAGGTTGAGTTGTGGGGAGGAAGGGGACCTGTGAGGTTGAGTTGTGGGGAGGAGGCGGGCCTGTGAGGTTGAGGAGGGGGGAGGGGGCCTGTGAGGTTAAGTTGTGGGGAGGGGAGGGGGCCTGTGAGGTTGAGTTGTGGGGGAGGGGAGGGGGCCTGTGAGGTTGAGTTGTAGGGAAAAAAAGGGGGCCTTTGTGAGGGGGACAGGGGAGTTGTTGGGGGGGAGAAGGGACCTTTTTGAGGGCGACGGGAGTTGTGGGGGGGGAGAGAGTGGGGACCTTTGTGAGGTGGACAAGGGAGTTGTGGGGGGGACAGGGTGTGTGTGTGTGAGGAGGGCAGGGGGTGTGTGAGGTGGGCAGGGTGTGTGTGAGGAGGGCAGGGTGTGTGTGAGGAGGGCAGGAGGTGTGTGTGAGGGGGGCAGGGGGTGTGTGTGTGAGGAGGGCAGGGGGTGTGTGTGTGAGGAGGGCAGGGGGTGTGTGAGGAGGGCAGGAGGTGTGTGAGGAGGGCAGGGGGTGTGTGAGGAGGGCAGGGGGTGTGTGAGGAGGGCAGGGGGAGTGAGGAGGGCGGGGGGTGTGAGGAGGGAAGGAGGGGTGTGAGGAGGGCAGGGGTGTGTGAGGAGGGCGGGGTGTGTGTGAGGAGGGCAGGGGGTGTGTGAGGAGGGCAGGGGGTGTGTGAGGAGGGCAGGGAGGGGTGTGAGGAGGGCAGGGGGGTGAGAGGAGGGCAGGGGGGGGTGAGAGGAGGGCAGGGGGGGTGTGAGGAGGGCAGGGGGTGTGTGAGGAGGGCAGGGGGTGTGTGAGGAGGGCAGGGGGGTGTGAGGAGGGCAGGGGGGGTGTGAGGAGGGCAGGGGGGGTGTGAGGAGGGCAGGGGGGTGTGAGGAGGGCAGGGGGGTGTGAGGAGGGCAGGGGTTGTGTGAGGAGGGCAGGGGGGGTGTGTGAGGAGGGCGGCGGGGGGGGGGGTGTGAGGAGGGCGGCAGGGTGTGTGTGTGAGGAGGGCGGCAGGGTGTGTGTGTGTGAGGAGGGCGGCAGGATGTGTGTGTGAGGAGGGCGGCAGGGTGTGTGTGTGAGGAGGGCGGCAGGGTGTGTGTGTGAGGAGGGCGGCAGGGTGTGTGTGTGAGGAGGGCGGCAGGGTGTGTGTGTGAGGAGGGCGGCAGGGTGTGTGTGTGAGGAGGGCGGCAGGGTGTGTGTGTGAGGAGGGCGGCAGGGTGTGTGTGTGAGGAGGGCGGCAGGGTGTGTGTGTGAGGAGGGCGGCAGGGTGTGTGTGTGTGAGGAGGGCGGCAGGGTGTGTGTGTGAGGAGGGTGGCAGGGGGTGTGTGTGAGGAGGGCGGCAGGGTGTGTGTGTGAGGAGGGCGGCAGGGGGTGTGTGTGTGAGGAGCGCGGCAGGGGGTGTGTGTGTGAGGAGGGCGGCGGGGGGGGGTGTGAGGAGGGCGCCGGGGGGGGTGTGTGTGGAGGGTAGGGGGTTTCTGAGGGGGACAAAAAGTTGGAAGATAGTACGTGGGAAGCAAAGATTCGATTGTAGTTGTATAAGGAGGAGGTTGGGAGAATAGTTTATTTAAAAATTATAAATGTGTTGTGTTAGGGTTATGGATTAAGGTTTTAACTAATATCACAGATGAATAAACATATGTAGGACATCCAATTAAAATATCTATTAAGTTATATAATCTTTTGCACCAATTCAATGTCCGGACGTGTAACTAAGAAAACTTTTTAGATCTAGAGTGTTGAGTCCTAAAGAGATAAAGGGGGACATAATAACCGGGAAGATAATACAGGGAAAGATTATGGAAAGGAAGGAGATATGAACAATTGTAGTATAGAAATAAGAAACAGAGAAATAGATACGTGTATTATGACACTACTTGGAACAAGTTAATGTTATACGTGGCACTCGTCAAGGTTAGGATTCCGGGTTCCGGACAGATGGGTGGTTTCCCTTTTTTCTGCACCCAGTAAGGGATACAGCGCCGAAGCGTCTGCCACTTTACTGGCGCACGTTCAACATACTTTTCCGCATCGGATTTTACGTCATCTTGTTTCACGGAACTGAGCACGTATTTAGAAATTTAAGGTAAATGAAAGTTGGAAAATAGTACGTGAGCAGCGAAGATTAGATTGTAGTTATATAAGAAGGTTGGGATGAAAGTTTATTTAAAAATTGTAAATGTGTTATGTTAGGGTTATGGATTAAAGTTTCAACTATTATCTCAAATGAAGGAACCTATGTAAGTCATTGAATTAAAATATCTATTAAGTTATATAGTTTTTTGAACAGATTCAATGTTCGAACGTGTAACTAAGAAGGCTTATTAGATATAGAGTCAGGGTTCTAAACAGATATGGGGGACATTATAAAAGTGAGGATAATCCCAGGGAAGATTATGGATAGGGCGGAGATATGAAGAATTGTAGGATAGATATAAGAATCAGAGAAAAACAGATACGTGTATTATGACACTACTTGGAACAATTTAATGTTATACGTGGCACTCGTCAAGGTTAGGATTCCGGGTTAGGGTTAGATAGAGTCAATGGATGGGAGGCTGGTTTGCGTGATGGACTGGGCTACATTCACAACCTTGGGCAGAGCAGGATCCATACCAAGCTATAATACAACCAGAAAGAATGCTTTCAATAGTGCATCTGTAAAAGTTGGAGAGAGTCGTAGCTGACATGTCAAATTTCCTCCGGCTTCTGAGAAAGTAGAGTCGTTGGTGGGCTCTCTTAACAATATTGTCAGCATGGGGGACCAGGACAGGTTGTTGGTAATCTGGACACCTAAAAACCTGAAGCTCTCAGTTCAGCAGGTAATTGGGATGACAAATGGAATGTTGGTCTTTATTTCAAATGGAATGGGATGTAAAAATAGGGAAGTCCTGCTAAAACGATCCTGTGAATAGTTACATAGAAACATAGAAAATAGGAGCAGGAGGAGGTCATTCGACCCTTTGGGCCTGCTCCGCTTTCATTATGACCATGGCTGATCATCCGATTCAATATCCTGATCCCGCCTCCCTCCTCTCACCCTCCCTCCCCCTCCTTATCTGTCGAGGCTGGGTCATTAAGTATGTTCAAGTTTAAGATAGACAGATTTTTAATGAAAATGAAATGAAAATCGCTTATTGTCACAAGTAGGCTTCAAATGAAGTTACTGTGACTTTACTGTAAATTAAGTTTACTATCCAGAATAAAATAAATGTACTACATCTGCTTTTGTGAATCACTTCTGTCAAGACGTGCAGTCCCCATCACAAAACCGGCCCACTGGAAGCAAAGTCGGAAGACTGGCCAGTCCAGTAGAAAGAAACTCTCTGACTCTCCAACCGTCAGAATGAACATGGTTCATTCCTGGATGTGATTCACAGCAGCAATAACAGCAGAATCCAACCCCTGTCATCACTTATGGACTTGCTGGTGTCTCAGCAGGTTGGATACTTGGGTGAATCCTTTACCACAGTCAAAGCAGATGAATGGCCTTTCTCCGGTGTGAACTCGCTGATGCAGGCGCAGGGTCTATGAATCACGGAATCGCTTCTCACACTGACAGCAGATGAATGACCTGTCCCTGCTGCCAACTCGCTGGTGTCTCAGCAGATTAGATAAATGACTGAATCCCTTCCCACACTCTGAGCAAGTGAAAGGCCTCTCCCCAGTGTGAAGTCGCTGGTGTGTGTGCAGGTTGGATGAATTGGTGAATCCCTTTCCACAGTCAGAGCAGGTGAACGGTCTGTCCCCAGTGTGAACTCGCTGGTGTCTCAGCAGATTGGATGACTGTGTGAATCCCTTCCCACAGTCAGAACAAATGAACGGCCTCTCTCCAATGTGACTGCGTTGATGAGTTTCCAGTGTAGAGGGCGTACAGAATCCCTTCCCACAGTCCCCACATTTCCATGGTTTCTCCACAGTGCAAGTGTCCAATGCCTCTCCAAATTCAATGATCAGTTAAAGCCTCATCAATGCACAAAACCCTTGTATGGTCTCTCCTCAATGTGAATGATGCAAAGTTTTAACAGGCTATGTCAAGGTAAAACTCTTCCGCACTCAGTTTGCTGGAACACTCTCACTCGGGGGGAGAGGGGGGTTGTCTGATTGCCTTTCTAGTCACACCGATTTTGAAAACCTTTTGAAGCAGACAAACATTTCTCTTTTGAGAGTCAAAGGCCAATGATATCCATGTCCCAGTCAACTCAGGACTCTCAGATCCTGACGTGATGATTAATTCAAGATTTCTGTCTCCAAATTCTCTACTTCTAACGTCCTGTAAGAGGAGTTTAGAAAAGTTATCACCGTCAGTCCAGGATAGACATTCAGAACAGATAATTCTAGTTCCAATGCAACATTCTTTCCTCTCTTATTTTAAAGAAAGCTGTAAATCTCCATCCACACACACACTGTTCTCAATCTGCTGTACACCCTCCCAATTCTCCTGTAGGTGACAATTTGTGCGACTCCTCTACAGATCCATGCTCACCATTTCCTGTCGAGTACAGCACTAAACATCTTGATGCAGATGCTAGACTAAAAACATACACGTTTAAATCCCGGATTAAAAATCTGTTTCACCTACAGTACTGTATTGCTTGATCAGAGTTTAATGAGCCATAGCAGTAGAAATAGATTAAGATAATGATTGTTTATGAACACAAACACGCTGCCTACAAGGGTGGTGAATGCAGAGACATTCAACTACATCAAACAGGAATTCAATGGGTAATTGAAAGAAATATACTTGAAGGACTATGGGGATATGGACAGTGAATAGGACTGACTGGATTCCTTGACTGAAAGACAACATGGACTCGAGTTGTCAAATGGGACTCCTGTGCTGTAATGGTTCTATGACTGGAAATATACAACACAGCTACAGTAACAGACAGAAGTAATAATGAATGTATTTCATGAGGGGAGCACGGTAGCACAGTGGTTAGCACAGTTGCTTCACAGCTCCAGGGTCCCAGGTTCGATTCCTGACTTGGGTCTCTGCAGAGTCCGTATGTTCTCCCAGTGTCTGCGTGGGTTTCCTCCAGGTGCTCCGGTTTCCTCCCACAGTCCAAAGATGTGCCAGTTAGGTGGATTGCCCATGATAAATTGCCCTTTGTGTCCAAAAAGGTTGGGTTGGGTTACGGGGATAGGGTGGAGGCGTGTGCTTAGGTGGGGTGCAGTTTCCAAGGGCTGGTGCAGACTCGATGGGCCGAATGGCCTCCTTCTGCACGGCAAATTTTGAAAAATGACAGACTTTATAACAACACGAGACATATCTCTGTCTTATATTAATTCATTATGTCAGCCACAAAACCCTTTAGTTGTGAACATCAGAAAAGAGACCATCCTTTAAGTCAGACAAATAAATGGACCAAGTTGATGGAGCAAAGGATGTCACTGTCTTCGAGAGAGAGAGAACTGGGCCAACCTTTCCAGAGTCTGCACCCTCCCTGGATTCACTTCCTTTCCCTCCAGTTCCTGCAGGTCAATCATTTAAGGTCAGAATGAGAAAAGAAGTGGAAAGGGGACGAAAAGAATTGAAAAGGGGACGAAAAGACGTGTTTTACTCACAGGTGTGGGACAGAGGATGAAACTTTAGCTTGTGTTAATCTTAATCTTCAGTCACAGATGGAGGAGCAGCAGCTTTGCTGGGCAGGAATGAGCAGATTCACAAGCTCCAGACTCAGACAATAGAGGAAGCTCCTTGTCGCCATTAGTACAAAGCTCGTATATTGATTGGCTGCAATCACCAGAAGAGCACTTCCGGTGTGCCAGGTCTTCCCATTGGTTAAGCTCAGCTCCGACCACTATGAGAGGGCGGAACCTGAGCCCACGTGGTGCTGGGAGGCACTTTGACCTCCAGACGCGCTGAGCTGTTGTCCAATCTGCTGTATCTTGCTTCTGCAACCAGTGATATCCTCCCGCTGGCTGGGAATGCATTGTGATGTCACAATGGACCCCGGCCTGAATCAGCCAATAGGAATCACTGTTGTTCGCAGGGACATCTTCAGCACCACCCTCCCCATCATCTCATGGAGCCAAGTTTTCCAGGGAAACGGTCCGGCCAATGGGGTGGCTCTTGAAAACCGGAAGGACTCTGATCCTCCAGCTTGTGAATGAAGGTTGAGTTTAAATACAGACTGAAACCTCCTGTATCCAACATCTGTGAATAAAACACTTTCTTTTCTCCCATTTCCAATTCTTTTCTAATTCTAGGTTCAAATTTGAACTGGCCATTTAAAAAGGATGCCTTGACTTGCTGACTTGAATCACCCCCTTTTCCCCTTGTGTAACACTGTCTGAAAATAGACATCAGGCTGATCAATGTACTGAAAGTACCTCTGCCACAGAAGATGAGCAGAGATAATGTTCACCGCCCTATAATTCTGCTGTAAATAATTTATCTCACAAACTAATGGACAGATATCACCAAACATTGGTACACCGACAGAGTATGACCCATGCAAGAGCTGATCTATTTTTTGTTAAGACCAGGATCTCGATTTTTTTTTTTTTTTAAAGTATCCGTTCACAATGGAAGATCAGACAAATTGACCCTTTCTTTGAGATTGTTGTGATTTGTTTTGAATGTTAATTGTTTGAGAATGTTTGTCGATTATCTTCACTGCTGGGAAAGAATTTGAAATGAAATGAAAATCACTCGTCACAAGTAGGCTTCAAATGAAGTTACTGTGAAAAGCCCCTAGTCGCCACATTCCGGCGCCTGTTCGGGGAGGCTGGTATGGGAATTGAATCGTGCTGCTGGCCTGCTTTAAAAGCCAGTGATTTAGCCCAGTGTGCTAAACTGAATTTGTCACAGCTGTCCAAATATCAGCAGAGTTTTCAGAGCAGTTTTTGGATCAGGATTTTCCTGAAACCTCATTGTGAGACAGTACCCTTAATAAGTAAATGTACTGTTTTTAAGGTTCAGAGTTCCAAAACCTGATTTCATTCCTGTCGGTAACAATAGATCTCAAAAACTAATGGAAGGGGTTGAACAAAACATGGCACACAAATAGGCTATGGCCAAAGGAAGAAATAATTGAATTTGTTAAGAATGTGGACTATACAAAGATTATAAATAAATAAAAGTACAGCACAGGGACAGGCCCTTCGGCCCTCCAAACCTGTGCCGACCATGTTGCCCATGTAACCTAAAACCTTCAACACATCCAGGGTCCGTAGCCCTGTTTCCCCACCCGATTCATGTATTTGTCAAAACACCCCTTAAACATCACTATCGTACCTGCTTCCACCACCTTCTCCGGCAGCAAGTTCCAGGCACCCAATATCCTCTGTGAAAAAAACTTCTCTCACGCATCTCCTCTAAACTTTCCCCTTGCACCTTAAACCTTTGTCCCTGAGTAATTGACTCTTCCACCCTGGGAAAAAGCTCCTAACTATCCACTCTGTTCATGACTAGATCCAGATCTTGGAATTTTTCATATTCAAATGGAGGGCTAGACATCTGCGCACAAAAGAATTTGTCCTGGTGCTGCATCTTTTCAATTAAACGAAAGATTGGAGGCCAAATGTTCCCTGACGCAGACTCCATGCCAACACATCAAGCAATCAGAATCCACTTGATATTTTGGCATTTAAACAAAAGCTTTAGGTAGTTTTTCCCTGGTGCACTCTTCATGGCAGCCCCTCAATCAATCAGAGTCCACTTACCAACCAATTTATACACAGTCAGTATCAATTGCCCCCTTTTAAATTTGGTATTCTTGCATCTATGCTGATGAGTATAAGAGGAAAAGCTTTGACAGCAATATTCAAATATTTTTAAAGGATTTGTTCCGGTGTGAATTCACTGGTGTTTCTGCAGCGTGAATGAATGAGAGAATCCCTTCCCACACTTGGAACAGGTGACTGGCCTCTTCCCGGTGTGAATTCAGTCGTGTTTCTGCAGGGTGGATGACTGAGTGAATCCCTTCCCACTCTCGGAGCAGTGAACGGTCTCTCTCCAGTGTGAGCGCGTTGGTGAGTCAGCAGATCCATTTTGCTTCTCAAGCTCTTCTCACAATCAGAACACATAAAATGTCTTGTGTCAGAGTGAACATGTTGGTGTGAAGTGAGATGGGTTTGAGTTCTAGAGTTTTACAGCACAAAACACGGCCCTTTGTCCACTGTGTCTGTGCCGGCTGTCAAACACCAATCTATTCTATTCTCAGTTTCAGGGATTATTAACATTAACTCAAACAAACTCCAGCTGTCAGAATGAACATGGTTCTGTCCTGGATGTGATTTCGGTTCAGTCCTGGATGTGATTAACATCAATAACAGCAGTCGTGGAGGCACTTGTGAACTCTCTGGTGTGTCTGCAGGGTGGATGACCGAATGAATCCCTTCCCACATGGGGAACAGATGAACGCTCCCTCCCTGGTGTGAATGCGCTGGTGTTTCAGCCGGAGGGACTGCTAAGTGAATCCCTTCCCACACACTGAGCAGGCGAACGGCCTCTCTCCAGTGTGACTGCGCTGGTGAATCAGCAGATCCATTTTGCCTTTGAAGCTCATCTCACAGGCAGAACATTTAAAAGGTCTCGTGTCAGAGTGAACACGTTGGTGTGAAGTGAGGTGGGCAGACTGAGTGAATCCCTTCCCACACTCAAGGCAGGTGAATGGTTTCTCCCCAGTGTGAACGTGCTATAAATTGCCCTTCAGTGTGCAAAGGGGAAGTGGAGATACGGGGACAGGGCAGGGGAAGTGCGCCTGGGCGGGATGCTCTTTTTTAGGGGTGGTGCAAACTCAATGGGCCGAATGGCCTCCTACTGCACTGGAGGGATTCTATGATGCTGCCAGACCTGTTGAGTTAATCTGGCATTTTCAGTTTGAACTCTAAATTACATACATTTTTAATCCACTAATTATATTAATTGAACCACCATAACATCAACTATGAGAAGCAGTGTGTTGATGTTTCAGCTATTGCAGCCTTGGGAAACTTTGTGGAGTTTGCACATTCTCCCCGTGTCTGCGTGGGTTCTCTCCGGGTCCTCCAGTTTTCTCCCACAGCCCAAAGATGTGCAGGTTCGGTGGATTGGCCACGCTAAATTGCCCCTTAGTGTCCAAACAAAGGTTAGGTGGGTGGAGGCATGGGCTTAAGTAGGGTGCCGTTTCCGAGGGCCGGTGCAGGCTCGATGGGCTGAATGGCCTCCTTCTGCACTGTAAATTCTATCATTATGTTGGATTTTCTCTCTGTCTGACCCGATGGATGTGCCTGGTGGTATTTCCCTGATGGTAGCACAGTGGGTAGCACAGTTGATTCACAGTGCCAGGGTTCCGAGTTCAATTCCCACTTGGGGCACTGTCTGTGTGGAGTCTGCACGTTCTCTCCGTGTCTGCATGGGTTCTCTCCGGGTGCTCCGGTTTCCTCCCACAAGTCCCGAAAGACGTGCTTGTTAGCTGAATTGGACATTTTAAATTCTCCCTCTGTGTACCTGAACAGGCACCGGACTGTGGTGACTCGGGGCTTTTCACAGTAACTTCATTGCCGTGTTAATGTAAGCCTACCTGTGACACTAATAAAGATTGTGTTTGTGTATTTTAGGGAACAGGTAGAACTTCCTTGGTTCTACCTGTTGTACCTCAGATATTCCATCTGTTTTTGGTTAATGTGTCTGGAGTCTGAGTTCTTCCAGTCTGTCTCCAATTCTCCTTCCTGTCTCGGGTATATGGGTATAGGTAGCTTGGTGTTGCGATTAGTGTTGTTTAGTTGTCTGCTGTCTCCAGCAGGTATTGTTGTCTCTCGATAATGGTGCTGCTACTCTTGTCTTCTGGACATTTCCGTGTTGGATCCAAGCTCCCGGATTGTCTGTCTTTCTCTCTGGGTAAGATTCTGTTTGTCTCCTGTATTTCACTGTGACAGGGCAGAGACCTGATTGAAGGGAATCAAACATGGGAGTTCTGGGAAAGATGGGCAAGGATTTGGGAGGTGACAACATGTTCAAAGAGTTTGGAGAGGAGAGGGAGGTTGAAGATGGGGCAGTAATTTGTAAGGATGGCAGGATCAAGGGTTTGTTGTACTGAGGAGGGGGTGATGATGGCAGAATTGAAGGACTGAGGGACAGTACCTGAAGAGAGAGAAATGTTGACAATATCCATGGACACAGGGCAGTTGGCTGATCAGTAGCTGAGTGGGAATAGGGTTGATGGAGCAGGAGCTGGGTCTCATGGACAAGATGAGCTCTGAGAGGGCATGAGGGGAGATGGGAGAGAAACTAGAGAAAGATGTGGGTTCAAGCTCGGGAAAGGATGAAATTTAGAGACAGTTTGGTCCGGTGGGCTCGTGGAAGGGAGGGAAGCAGCAGAGGCAGCTGATCAGATTTACTCAATCTCAGTCACAAAGAAGCTCCACAAGCTCCTTACACTTCATGTTGGAGGTGAGGATGGAAGAGACAGGGGACAGCGAGAGTACTTCAAAAGGAACTTGTGTCAGATATTAAAAAGTTTTAATACACTGCGTATTTAACACAAATCTAATTTATTTGACTGTTAGCCAGAATATTAGCCCCTGTAAATGGGCTGGAGTTTGTTATCAGCAGAAAGAGACCCAAATGAACATGGTTCAGCCCTGAATGTGAGTAACAGAAAAATCCAATTACTGCACAGAGATCAAAGAACAATACAGCACAGGAACAGGCCCTTCGGTCCTCCAAGCTTGCTCCGGTCATGACACCAACCATGGCCAAAACTCTTGAACCATATCCCTCTGTATCCATCTTATCCATGTGTTTGTCAAGATGATTTTTGAACGCCGTTAATGTATCTGCTCTGTGGCCTCGTTGGTGTGTCAGCAGCTGGGATGAAGCGGGAAATCCCTTCCCACAATTGGAGGTGAACGGTCACTCTCCAGTGTGAACTCGCTGGTGCTTCTGCAGGTCAGATGACTGAGTGAATCCCTTCCCACACTTGGAGCAGGTGAATGGCCTCTCCCCAGTGTGAACTCGCTGATGCCTCTGCAGGTCAGATGACTGAGCGAATCCCTTCCCACACCAGGAGCAGGCGAATGGTCTCTCCCCAGTGTGAACTCGCTGGTGGTACCACAGGGCCGATGACTGAGTGAATCCCTTCCCACACCAGCAGGCGAATGGCTTCTCCCCAGTGTGAATTCGCTGGTGTGTCAGCAGGTTGGATGACTGAGTGAATCTCTTCCCACATTGGGCGCAGGTGAATGGTCTCTCCCCAGTGTGAACTCGCTGGTGTGTCAGCAGGTTGGATGACTGAGTGAATCTCTTCCCACATTGGGCGCAGGTGAATGGTCTCTCCCCAGTGTGAATGCGCTGATGTACAGTGAGGCGAGATGAGTGTCTGAACCCAGTCCCGCAGTCAGAGCACCTAAACGGTTTCTCATCAGTGTGAACACGTTGATGGCTCATCAGATCCCCAGAACTTTTATAGTACTTCCCGCAGTCTGGACATTGGAACGGTCTCGCATCAGTGTGAACTCGCTGGTGACTCAGCAGATCAGATGACTGAGTAAATCCCTTCCCACACTCAGAGCAGACGAATGGCTTCTCCCCAGAGTGAATTCGCTGATGTACAGTGAGATGAGATGATTGTCTGAACCCAGTCCCACAGTGAGAGCACCTGAACGGTTTCTCGTCAGTGCGTACACGTTGATGGCGTATCAGACTCCCAGAACTTTTATAGCTCTTCCCACAGTCTGGACATTGAAATGGTCTCTCCCCAGTGTGAACTCGCTGGTGTTTCTCCAGGTCAGATGACTGAGTGAATCCCTTCCCACACTTGGAGCAGGCGAATGGTCTCTCCCCAGTGTGACTGTGTCGATGAGTTTCCAGCTTGGATGGGGCAGTGAATCCTTTCCCACAGTCCCCACATTTCCATGGTTTCTCCTCTGTGTGACTGCATTTGTGGTTTATGAGGTCTGATGATTGACTGAATCCTCGTCCACACACACAACACGTGTACGGCTTCTCCCCACTGTGAACGATGCTTTTTCCTTCCATGTTCAAAGTACGATGATATTGAGGATATGATAAATTGAGGACTCTGTCAGATCCTGATGTGATGCTTGGTTTGAGGTTCCGGACTTTGAAGCTTCCCCTTCGAACACCCTGTGAAACTGATTTAAAACAAAAAATAGGCAGTGAGAGAGAACCCACAAAACACGAAGGCAGGTTGTGAAATTGAGCTGAATGAATCTGGTCATTTGTGGGGCCAACACTAAAAAAAAGTGACCATGAGAAACTGCTGGATAGTCACAAAAACCCAACTGACCTCTTTGGGAGGAGAGAGAAAGAGGTGAAGAGGGAATTTGTATATCTACAAGACAAATTAAAGAGGATAGATGGCATAGCAAACTCGATCTTCAGCTTCATAAACAGTAATATTGATACCAAAACTATGCTTCTGGTGGCACAGTGGTTAGCACTGCTGCCTCACAGCGCCAGGGACCTGGGTTCAATTCCGGCCTTGGTGACTGTGTGTCTGGAGTTTGCACTTTCTCCCCGTAACTGCGTGGGTTTCCACCCGGTGCTCAGGTTTCCTCCAACAGACCAAAGAAGGGCACGTTAGGTGGATTGGCCTTGATAAATTGCCCCTTAGTGTCCAGGGATGTACAGGTTCGGTGGGGCTATGGGGTTACGGGGACAGGGTAGGGGTGTGGGCCTCGGCAGGGTGCCCTTTCAGAGAATCAGTGGCGACCTGATGGGCCGAATGGCCCCCTTCTGCACTGTAGTAATTCTATGGTTCTAATTCTATTCTATGAATCTTTATAAAGCTCTGGTCACCACTCTTCAGGAAGGATGTGAAGGTTCTTGGAGAAGGTGCAGGGGAGATTTACCAGAATGGTTCCAGCAAAGGAGGTTGAGGGGAGATTTGATTCAGGGACACAAGATTATGCCAGGTTTCCACCAGGTGGACAAAGAAACTGTTTTCATTCACTGATCGTACAAGCAGTCGGGACACAGATTTAAAGTTTTGGGTAAAACCTGGATTGAACTATCTAAGATCCTGAGGGGTCTTGACAGGGTGGATGTGTTGACCTTGGGTAGGGCGCTCTTTCCAGGAGCCGGTGCAGACTCGATGGGCCAAATGGCCTCCTTCTGCACTGTAAATTCAATGATAATCTATGATGTGGAGAAGATGTTTCCTCTTGTGGGAGAATCTGGAACGAGGGCATCACTGTTGCAAAATAAGGGGTCTCCCATTTCCGATGGCGATGAGGATTTTTTATTCTCTTGAGGGTTGTAAGACTTTGGAACTCATGTTCTTAAAAGGCAGTGGAAGCAGAGACCTTGAATATTTTTAAGGCAGAGCTGGATAGATTCTTGATGAGCAAGGGGGTGAAAGGTCATCAGGGGTAGGCAGGAATGTAGAGTTGGGGTGGAATGAGATCAGCCGCAATCTTATTGAATGCTGAGCAGGCTCGAGGGGCCGAAAATAGACACAATGAATGATTTCACACAGACATAGGAGACTGTTAAATAGGTTAAGAGCCCATGGTGTTAAGGGCAAGATCCTGGCATGGATAGAGGATTGTCTGACTGGCAGAAGGCAGAGAGTGGGGATAAAGGGGTCTTTTTCAGGATGGCAGCCGGTGACTAGTGGTGTCCCTCAGGGGTCGGTGCTGGGACCACAACATTTTACAATATACATTAATGATCTGGAAGAAGGAACTGAAGGCACTGTTGCTAAGTTTGCACATGATACAAAGATCTGTAGAGGGGCAGGTAGTATTGAGGAAGCAGGCAGGCTGCAGAAGGACTTCGACAGGCTAGGAGAGTGGGCAAAGAAGTGGCAGATGGAATACAAGTGTGAGGTTATGCACTTTGGAAGGAAAAATAGAGGCATCGACTATTTTCTAAATGGAAAGATGCTTCGGAAATCAGAAGCACAACGGGACTTGGGAGTCCTTGTTCAAGATTCTCTTCAGGTTAACGTGCAGGATCAGTCGGCAGTTAGGAAGGCAAATGCAATGTTAGCATTCATGTCGAGAGGACTAGAATACAAGACCAGGGATGTACTTTTGAGGTTATATAAGGCTCTGGTCAGACCCCACTTGGAGTATTGTGAGCTGTTTTGTGCCCCGTATCCAAGGAAGGATGTGCTGGCCTTGGAAAGGGACTAGAGGAGGTTCACAAGTATGATCCCTGGCATGAAGAGCTTGTCTATGAGGAATGGTTGGGGACTCTAGGTCTGCACTCGTTGGAGTTTCGAAGGATGGGGGAGGGTGGGGGGGCGGAATCTTATTGAAACTTACACGATACTGCGAGGCCTGGGTAGAGTGGACAAGGAGAGGATGTTTCCACTTGCAGGAAAAACTAGAAGCAGAGGATACCATCTCAGACTAAAGGGACGATCCTTTAAAACAGAGATGAGGAGGAATTTCTTCAGCCAGAGGGTGGTGAATCTGTGGAACTCTTTGCTGCAGAAGGCTGTGGGGGCCAAATCACTGAATGTCTTTAAGACAGAGATAGATAGGTTCTTGCTTAATAAGGGGATCAGTGGTTATGGGGAAAAGGCAGGAGAATAGGGATGAGCAACATATCAGCCATGATTGAATGGCGGAGCAGACCCGATGGGCCGAGTGGCCTAATTATGCTCCGATGTCTTATGGTCTAATTTGAGGGAAATAAACCTGCGAGGATACAGGGAAAGAGCAGGATAATGGGACTGACTGGATTGCTCCAGAAAGCTAGCACGGACTCAAAGGGCCGAATGCCCTTCTCTGTCTCTGACTCTTCTGTGTAATCTAGTTTTGTAATTTAACTCCGGGGGTTCAGATATCACTCGGGTAAATCTACGCTACACTCCCTCTGAGGCCATTCTATCCTTCCTCAGGTTTGTTGCCCAGAACTGAACACAGTTCTCCAGGTTTGGTCTAACCAGGGTTTGTGAATCTCGGGGCTTTTCCAGTTACACTGAGACCTGAAATCTTCCCTCACAGACAGAACAGACAAACCTTTTACCTTCCACACCCAGATGCTGCTGATATTCAGGCTCTGGTGAATCGAGTGACTCTGTCAGATTGCGATGTGACGTTTGGTTTGCGTTTCCCGTCTGTTAAACGTCCTCTTCCAGTATCCTTAAATTTACAGAAACCTCACTGTCAGTTTAGGATAGAAATTCACAACATTCTCTCCCTGCCAACTTTGATTAAATGTATTCCTGGAGGTTTGATGACATGACCTGCCTGCCGCATCCTCCAGCCATTACTCGGCCAACACATCCATCCTTGTGACACACTGCCTTCCTCGGCCAATTGGGAAGCAAAATGACTCATTACCTCACAGGACAGTTACTGTCCTAATGATTTTCCAGACACCCAGGTATGAACCTCACCAACGCAGGGAGCGGAGTTGGTGTGAACTCGGGGAGAGGAGCTTCGGAACAGTAAGTAAAAATAACTTATCTCGGGAATTCATGGCCTAGTCGGCAGGGAGTGGAGTTGGTGCGAATCCGGGGAGGATGAGCTTTGGAACAGTCAGTATAAATAACTTACCTGTTGGGTATCGGGAACTGGGAATAAAAACCGAAATGTGATTTTGTAAGGGCCATGAAGAATCCAGCACGAGTTTTAAGGATACAAAGTAATAACGTTTATTCACGATAACAATATATACATAACAGTAGCAGTAACTTCCCTTGCTACCTCCTCCTTCCTGCTGGTTCCTGAACTGGCCAGCTTATTTATACTAGGAGTTTCTCCACCCCCCTCATTGGGGGAAGTTCATACTCCCATAGGATTGTGGGATAGTCATTAGTCCCCAGCCAATCGTAAGTAGGCAGGTTATAACACGTGACATCAGAGTAAAGCTGATTGGCTGGTTGGGAATCGGTTCCTAAATTTGAAAAACTGGAGCAATTAACTAATTAGGGGAGTAACGAGGAGATTAGTAACTAGGAGATTGCTGTTTGTATCTATATCAGCGATTTGGATGAGAATGTACAAGGCATACAAAAGAACAAAGAACAAAGAAATGTACAGCACAGGAACAGGCCCTTCGGCCCTCCAAGCCCGTGCCGACCATGCTGCCCGACTAAACTACAATCTTCTACACTTCCTGGGTCCGTATCCCTCTCTTCCCATCCTATTCATGTATTTGTCAAGATGCCCCTTAAATGTCACTATCGTCCCTGCTTCCACCAGCTCCTCTGGTAGCGAGTTCCAGGCACCCACTACCCTCTGTGTAAAAAACTTGCCTCGTACATCTACTCTAAACCTTGCCCCTCTCACCTTAAACCTATGCCTACTAGTAATTGACCCCTCTATTCTGGGGAAAAGCCTCTGACTATCCACTCCGTCTATGCCCCTCATAATTTTGTAGACCTCTATCAGGTCGCCCCTTAAATTCCGTCATTCCAGTGAGGACAAACCGAGTTTATTCAACCGCTCCTCATAGCTAATGCCCTCCATACCATGCAACATTCTGGTAAATCGCTTCTGCACCCTCTCTAAAGCCTCCACATCCTTCTGGTAGTGTGGCGACCAGAATTGAACACTATACTCCAAGTGTGGCCTAACTAAGGTTCTATACAGCTGCAACATGACTTGCCAATTCTTATACTCAATGCCCCGGCCAATGAAGGCAAGCATGCCGTATGCCTTCTTGACTACCTTCTCCACCTGTGTTGCCCCTTTCAGTGACCTGTGGACCTGTACACCTAGATCTCTCTGACTTTCAATACTCTTGAGGGTTCTACCATTCACTGTATATTCCCCACCTGCATTAGATCTTCCAAAATGCATTACCTCACATTTGTCCGGATTAAACTCCATCTGCCATCTCTCCGCCCAAGTCTCCAAACAATCTAAATCCTGCTGTATCCTCTGACAGTCCTCATCGCTATCCGCAATTCCACTAACCTTTGTGTCGTCTGCAAACTTACTAATCAGACCAGTTACATTTTCCTCCAAATCATTTATATATACTACAAACAGCAAAGGTCCCAGCACTGATCCCTGCGGAACACCACTGGTCACAGCCCTCCAATTAGAGAAGCATCCTTCCATTGCTACTCTCTGCCTTCTATGACCTAGCCAGTTCTGTATCTACCTTGCCAGCTCAGCCCTAGATCCCGTGTGACTTCACCTTTTGTACTAGTCTACCATGAGAGACCTTGTCAAAGGCCTTACTGAAGTCCATGTGGACAACATCCACTGCCCTACCTGCATCAATCATCTTTGTGACCTCCTCGAAAAACTCTATCAAGTTAGTGAGACACGACCTCCGCTTCACAAAACCGTGCTGCCTCTCACTAATACGTCCATTTGCTTCCAAATAGGAGTAGATCCTGTCTCGAAGAATTCTCTCCAGTAATTTCCCTACCACTGAAGTAAGACTCACCGGCCTGTAGTTCCCTGGATTATCCTTGCTACCCTTCTTAAACAGAGGAACAACATTGGCTATTCTCCAGTCCTCCGGGACATCACCTTAAGACAGTGAGGATTGAAAGATTTCTGTCAAGGCCTCAGCAATTTCCTCTCCAGCCTCCTTCAGAATTCTGGGGTAGATCCCATCAGGCCCTGGGGACTTGTCTACCGTAATATTTTTTAAGACGCCCAACACCTCGTCTTTTTGGATCTCAATGTGACCCAGGCTATCTACACACCCTTCTCCAGACTCAACATCTACCAATTTCTTCTCTTTGGTGAATACTGATGCAAAGTTTTCATTTAGTACCTCGCCCATTTCCTCTGGCTCCACACATAGATTCCCTTGCCTATCCTTCAGTGGACCAACCCTTTCCCTGGCTACCCTCTTGCTTTTTATGTACGGATAAAGAGCCTTGGGATTTTCCTTAACCCTATTTGCCAATGACTTTTCATGACCCCTTCGAGCCATCCTGACTCCTTGCTTAAGTTCCTTCCTACTTTCCTTATATTCCACACAGGCTTCGTCTGTTCCCAGCCTTTTAGTCCTGACAAATGCCTCCTTTTTCTTTTTGACGAGGCGTACAATATCTCTCGTTATCCAAGGTTCCCGAAAATTGCCGTATTTATCCTTCTTCCTCGCAGGAACATGCCGGTCCTGAATTCCTTTCAACTGACACTTGAAAGCCTCCCACATGTCAGATGTTGATTTGCCCTCAAACATCCACCCCCAATCTAGGTTCTTCAGTTCCCGCCTAATATTGTTATAATTAGCCTTCTCCCAATTTAGCACATTCACCCGAGGACCACTCTTATCCTTGTCCACCAGCACTTTAAAACTTACTGAATTGTGGTCACTGTTCCCGAAATGCTCCCCTACTGAAACTTCTACCACCTGGCCGGGCTCATTCCCCAATACCAGGTCCAGTACCACCCCTTCCCTAGTTGGACTATCTACATATTGTTTTAAAAAGCCCTCCTGGATGCTCCTTACAAACTCTGCCCCGTCTAAGCCCCTGGCACGAAGTGAGTCCCAGTCAATATTGGGGAAGTTGAAGTCTCCCATCACCACAACCCTGTTGTTTTTACTCTTTTCCAAAATCTGTCTACCTATCTGCTCCTCTATATCCCGCTGGCTGTTGGGAGGCCTGTAGTCAACCCCCAACATTGTGACTGCACCCTTCTTATTCCTGATCTCTACCCATATAGCCTCACTGCCCTCTGGGGTGTCCTCCCGTAGTACAGCTGTGATATCCTCCCTAACCAGTAGCGCAACTCCGCCACCCCTTTTACATCCCCCTCTATCCCGCCTGAAACATCTAAATCCTGGAACGTCTAGCTGCCAATCCTGCCCTTCCCTCAACCAGGTCTCTGTAATGGCAACAACATCATAGTTCCAAGTACTAATCCAAGCTCTAAGTTCATCTGCCTTACCCGTAATACTTATTGCATTAAAACATATGCACTTCAGGCCACCAGACCCGCTGTGTTCAGCATCTTCTCCCCGTCTGCTCTGCCTCAGAGCCACACTGTCCCTATTCCCTAGTTCTCCCTCAATGCTCTCACCTTCTGACCTATTGCTCCCATGCCCACCCCCCTGCCATACTAGTTTAAACCCTCCCGTGTGACACTAGCAAACCTCGCGGCCAGGATATTTATGCCTCTCCAGTTTAGATGCATCCCGTCCTTCTTATATAGGTCACACCTGCCCCGGAAGAGCTCCCAGTGCTCCAGATAACGGAAACCCTCCCTCCCACACCAGCTGTTTAGCCACGTGTTTAGCTGCTCTATCTTCCTATTTCTAGCCTCACTGGCACGTGGTACAGGGAGTAATCCCGAGATTACAACCCTAGAGGTCCTGTCTTTTAACTTTCTGCCTAGCTCCCTGAACTCCTGCTGCAGGACCTCATGCCCCTTCCTGCCTATGTCGTTAGTACCAATATGTACAACGACCTCTGCCTGTTTTCCCTCCCCCTTCAGGATGCCCTCTACCTGTTCGGAGACATCCTGGACCCTGGCACCAGGGAGGCAACATACCATCCTGGAGTCTCCTTCACGTCCACAGAAGCACCTATCTGTGCCCCTGACTATAGAGTCCCCTATTACTATTGCTCTTCTGCGCTTTGACCCTGCCTTCTGAACATCAGAGCCGGCCGTGGTGCCACTGCTCTGGCTGCTGCTGTTTTCCCCTGATAGGCTATCCCCCCCCCCGACAGTATCCAAAGGGGTATACCTGTTCGAGAGGGGGACAACCACAGGGGATTCCTGCCTGACTGCATGATCAGTAAGTTTGCAGATGACACTAAAATAGGTGGTATTGTCGGCAGTGAGGAAGGTTATCAAAAATTGCAGCAGGCTCTTGATCAACTAGGGAAGTGGGCCGAGAAATGGCAAATGGAGTTCAGTACAGATAAGTGTGAGGAGTTGCATTTCAGAAAGTCAAATCAAGGTCGGACTTTCACAGTGAATGGTCGGGCCTTAGGGTGTATCATGGAACAGAGGGATCTTGCGGTTCAGGTGCACGGTTCTCTAAAGGTGGAGTCACAGGTAGATAGGGCAGCACGGTAGCATATGGTTAGCACAGTTGCTTCACAGCTCCAGGATCCCAGGTTAGATTCCCCGATGGGTCACTGTCTGTGCAGAGTCTGCACCTTCTCCCTGTGTCTGCGTGTGTTCTCTGGTTTCCTCCTTCAGTCTAAAGATGTGCGGGTCGACTGGCCATGCTAAATTGCCCTTAGTGTCCCCAAAAAAAGGTTAATTGGGGGTTACTGGGTTACGGAGATAGGGTAGATAAGTGGGCTTGAGTAGGGTGCTCTTTGTAAGGGCCGGTGCAGATTCGATGGGCCGAATAGCCTCCTTCTGCACTGTAAATTCTCTGAAGAAGGCTTTTGGCATGCTGGACTTCATCAGTCAGGGCACTGAGTATAGAAGTTGGGAAGTTATGTTGCAGTTGTACAGGACGTTGGTGAGGTCGCACCTGGAGTATTGTGTTCAGTTTTGGTTGCTTTGCTGTCGGAAAGATGTTATTAAACTGGAGAGAGCGCAGAAGAGATTTACAAGGATGTTGCCAGGACTCAAGGGACTGAGTTCTAGGGAGAGATTCGACAGGCCAGGACCTTTTTCTTTGGAGCGTAGGAGACTGAGGGGTGATCTTATCGAGGTGTATAAGATCATGAGAGGCATGGATAGGGTGAATGCACTCGCTCTTTTTCTCAGGGTTGGGGAATCGAGGACCAGAGGGCATCGGTTTAAGTTAAGAGGGGAAAGAATTAATGGGAATCTGAGGAGCAACGGTTTTACACCGAGGATAGTACGGAATGAGCTGCCGGAGAAAATGGTTGAGGCAGGGACATTGACAACATTGAAAAGCATTTGGACAGATACATGGATAGGAAAGGTTCAGAGGATATGGGCCAAACACAGGCAAATGGGAGTGGCTTAGATGAGCTTTTTGGTTGGCATGGACCAGTTTGGGCCGAAGGGCCGGTCTCCGTGCTGTAGATTCTATGAACCCGAAGTCTCTTTGGACACCCACTGTACTTAACCTCTTTCCATTTAAAAAGTACTCAGTTCGATCCATTTTTGGTTCAAAACAGATAACCTCACACATGTTTACATTGCCAGTCTTGCCCATTGACCTTGTCTGTCAATATCTTCTTGCAATTTTATGCTATCATGTATGCTGTCTGAGATGCCACCAAACTTTCATCAGCAACAGTGCAGAAGAGGCCCTTCGGTCCATCGAGTTTGCACCGACACATGATAAACCTGACCCACCTACCTAATCCCATTTGTCAGCACTTAGCTCATTGCCTTCAATGTTATGACGTGCCAGTCTTCATCCAGGTACTTTTTTTAGAGGATGTGAGGCAACCCATCTCTACCACCCTCCTAGGCAGTGCATTCCAGACCGTCACCACCCTCTGCATAAAAATATTTTTCTTCAGTACATGTGTCAATAAATCTAATCCCCACTCTCTGCTGTCTGTTGGTTAGCCAATCCTCTATCCAAGCTAATATATCATCTCTCAACCCCCTGGGATTTTACCTTATTACCTTTTGTGTGACACCTTGTCAAATGTATTTTGGAAATCCAAATACATCTACAGGACCCCATTATCCACTTAGCCTGATACATCTTCCAAGAACTGCAAGAAATGAGTCAAACACGATTTACCCTTCACAAAACCACACTGACTCTGATGGTTTGACTTTCCAAATGTCCAGTTATTACTTCCTCAATAATGGATTCCAACAGTTTCCCAACAACAGGTTTTAAACTAACTAGTTTCCTACTTTCTGCCTTTTTGACCTAATCCAGCGACATTGGAGATTTTCTCAGTGGAGCCTCAGTCACAATCACGGAGACTAACTTTAAATTCCAGATTTTATTAATTTAATGGATTGGAGCCCATGTCCCCTGAACATTTTCCTGTCTCTCTGCGTGACTAATGCAGTGACATTGTCACTGGGTCAGTGTCACCCCCCCCCACCCCCCTGGGCTCTGTGAGGTTGTTTGTGGAGAGAAGCCGGAAGCGGCAGATAGTGAGCGTGGAGAATATTCATTGTTTTACACAGAACATACAGTGCAGAAGGGGGCCATTTGGCCCATAGAGACTGCACCGACCCACTCAAGCCCTCACTTCCACCCTATCTCCGTAACCCCTCCTAACCTTTTTGGTCACGAAGGGCAATTTATCATGGCCAATCCACCTCACCTGCACGTCTTTGGACTGTGGGAGGAAACCCACGCAGACACGGGGAGAACGTGCAGATTCCGCGCAGACAGTGACCCAACCGGGAATCGACCCTGGCACTGTGAAGCCACAGTGCTATCCAATGACTTGTGCTACCGTACTGCACATTCGGTTCTGGGGCCCTGGGGTTTGTAAACCCCACCCCCAACACTGACCTCTCACCTGACACCTCACAACGCCCGGGCAATGATTGACGGCATCGCGCGACCAGTAGGAGAAAAGTGGGCGGGTCCGGCAGACCAGGCGGGAGTGATTGGTCCTCCAACCAATCGGAGTGAATGTGGGCAGGACTGGCCGAGTGAAGCATGCGCAGTGTGATTAATGGCGATGCAGAAAAGGATCTTTCTCGGATGCACAACTCGTGAAGGTGGGAATGGCGGGACGGAGGGAGAGCTGGATCATGCGGGTCGTTAGGCACGCTTCGTAAACATGTTATATAAACCGAAAATCCGGAAAAATAAACCACCGGTACCTGGGGATCTGAGCGGGGCCTGGAGCTTTCTCACAGAGAGGACTATGCGGTCGCCATCTTTATTTGGTACTGGCAGCGGTGCGCATGCGCCGTCTCAAATTGGGTTCCTCGCAGCAATGCACATGCGCCCTCGGCACCTTATATGGATCACTGGCAGCTCACTGCGCACGCGCACCCACCATCTTTATTGGGGCACGAGCAGCAGAGCGCAGGCTCAGTGGCCATCATTGTTGGGGGCAACGTTTTTGAAATGTGTCTTCATGACAGAATGTCCAGCAAACTGCTTCACTCTGAGTTACAAATTCCTATTTATGGGGCAGAATATTTGTCCAGGGCAGTGACAATAATTCGAATTTATATTGTGACTTGAACAGAATAAAACTTTTTCGACTTTCAGAAAAACGTTACAAAATAACAATTGACACTGAGCCACATGAGGAGATATTAGATTTTCTTTTTAAAATGTTTTTCAATAATTTTTACAAAACAGTCCAAATAGGAAAATAATACAAAGAAAACGTGGCAATATGCCAACAAAACAAAACAACTTAACCCTCTAAACGATTAACAATTTAACACCCATCTCAAAGGAGAATGGGGCATACGCCCCTTACAAAAAGGCGCAAGATGAAGAGGAATTGACCCTTCCAGGGCGTCAGCCCACAGGCCCCCATCCAGCTCTTCGTCTAGCTCCTCCTCCCACTTGCCCTTCTGCTCCTCCGCCGAGGCTTCCTCCACCTCCTGCAGCTACTGGTATATCGCCGAGACCTTACCCTCTTTGACCCACACGCCCGAAATCACCCTGTTCTGTATCCTTCGGGTAGGCAGCAGCGGGAATTCCCCTACCTGCTTTCTCACGAACGCCCGAACATGCATATACCTGAAGGCATTTCCCGGAGATAACCTAAATTTCTCCTCCAGCGCCCTCAGACTGGCAAAAGTCACATCGATGAATAAATCCCCCATCCTTTTAATTCCCGCCCGGTGCCAGCTTAGGAACCCACCATCTATCCTACCTGGAACAAACCTATGGTTGTCCCGTATCGGAACCCAGACTTAGGCCTCTACATCCCTCTTATGCCATCTCCACTGCCCCCCAAATCCTCAATGTCACTGCCACCACCGGGCTCGTGGTATTCGGCGTCGACGGAAGCGGTGCCGTCACCAGTGCCCCCAGGCTAGTAACTATACAGGATGCCTCCTCTAACCTTTTCCATGCCGCCCCCTCTCCCTCCATTACCCACTTCCGAATCATAGACACATTCGCTGCCCAGTAATAGCTGCACAGGTTCGGCAACGCCACCCCCCCCCCCCCCCCCCCCTCAAACTGCGCTCCAAGAACATCCGCTTAACCCTCGGGGTCTTATTTGCCCACACAAATCCCATAATGCTCCTGTTTACCCGCTTAAAGAAGCCCTTGGGGATGAGAATGGGCAGGCATTGAAAGACGAATTGGAACCTGGGGAGGACCGTCATCCTAACGGATTGCACCCTACCCGCCAAGGAGAGTGGCAACATGTCCCACCTCCTGAAGTGCTCCTCCATCTGGTCCACCAGCCGTGCCAGATTGAGCTTATGCAAGACCCCCCAACTCTTAGCCACCTGGATACCCAAATACCGAAAACTCCTCTCCACCATCTTGAGCAGTAGCTCCTCCAACCTCCTTTCCTGGCCCCTCGCATGCACCACAAACAGCTCACTCTTCCCCACGTTGAGCTTATATCCCGAGAAGTCTCCAAACTCCCGAAGGGTCTACATGACCTCCCCCATCCCCTCCAGCGGATCCGCAATGTACAGAAGCAGGTCATCTGCGTATTGTGAGACATGGTGCTCCTCCCCTCCCCCCCCCCTCCCCGCCAGACCAAACCCCTCTAGTTTCTGGACTCCCTCAACGCCATAGCCAGAGGCTCAATCACCATGACAAAGGGCACCCCTGCCTCGTTCCATGGTACAACCTAAAATACCCTGACTGCAGCCGGTTCGTCGATACACTTGCCACTGGTGTCTGGTACAACAATTCAACCCACCCTATGAACACCTCCCCGAACCCAAACCTGCCTAACATCTCCCACAGATACTCCCACTCCACCCGGTCAAAGGCTTTCTCCGCGTCCATTGCCGCTACCACTTCTGCATCACCCCCCTCTGTGGGCATCATAATCACATTCAGGAGCCTCCTCACATTCGTGTTCAGCTGCCTGCCTTTCACAAACCCCGTCTGATCCTCATGTATCACTCCTGGGACACAATCCTCAATCCTGGTGGCCAAGACCTCCACCAACAACTTGGCATCTACATTGAGGAGCAAAATCGGCCTATACGAGCCACTGCAGCGGGTGCTTGTCCCGCTTGAGGATAAGCGAGGTCAAAGCCTGCGACATCGTCGGGAGAAGAATTCCCTTTTCCTTCGTCTCATTAAAGGTTCTCAGCAGCAATGGGGCCAACAGTTCAAAGAACTTCCTGTAGAACTCAACCGGGAACACATCCGGTCCCGGGGCCTTGCCCGCCTGCATACTCCCCAACCCCTTAACTAGCTCCTCCATCTCGATCGGGGCCCCAAAACCCTCTACTCGCCCCTCCTCCACCCTTGGAAACCTCAGTTGGACCAGGAACTGCCGCATCCCCCTGCCCCCCCTCCCCCCTCAAGGGGGTTCTGACTTGTACAAGTTACCATAAAAGTCCCTAAAGACCTCGTTTATTTTAGCTGGACTCCACACCATGTTCCCCCCCCCATCCCTGATTCCCCCAATCTCCCTAGCCGCCTCCCTCCTCCGCAGCTGATGTGCCAACATCCGACCCGACTTCCCCCCATACTCATACACTGCTCCCTGTACCCTCCTCCACTGGACGTCAGCTTTCTCCGTGGTCAGCAAGTCAAACTCCATTTGGAGGCTCCGGCGCTCCTTCAACAGCCCCTCCTCGGGGGATTCCGCATACCTCCTATCCACCCTCAGTATCTCCCCTACCAGTCTCTCCCTCTCCATCCGCTCCCTCCTCCCTGTGGGCCTTGATTGAAATTAGCTCCCCCCTGACCACTGCCTTCAGCGCCTCCCAGACCACACTCACCGAATCCTCCCCATTATCATTGGCCTCCACATATCTTTGGATGCACCCCCGAACCCGCCCACAAACCTCCTCGCCTGCCAGCAGTCCCACATCCATGCGCCACTCTGGCCCCTCGCCCACCCCAACTACAGCTCCACCCAGTGCGGGACATGATCCGAAATCGCAATGGCCGAATACTCCGTCCCCTCCACTCTCGGGATCGGCGCCCTGCTTACCACGAAAAAGTCTATTCGCGAGTAGGCCTTGTGCACATGAGAGAACAAGGAGTTTGACCTGGCAAACCACCACGGATCCACTCCCCCCACCTGATCCATAAACCCCTTCAGGACCTTGGCCGCAGCCGGCCTCTTACCCGACCTCTACCTAGACCGATCCAGTGCCGGGTCCAGTACCGTGTTGAAGTCCCCCCCATTACCAGATTACCTGCCTCCAGATCTGGAATCCGGCTCAGCATGCGCTTCATGAACCCTGCATCGTCCCAGTTCGGAGCATACACATTCACCAGCACCACCCGAGCCCCCTGCAGCCTACCACTCACCATCACATATCGGCCCCCCTTATTCGCCACAATACCCGCCGCCTCAAAAGTCACCCATTTGCTCACCAAGATTGCGACCCCCCCTGTTCTTCGCATCCAGCCCAGAATGAAAGACCTGCCCCACCCATCCCTTCCTCAGCCTGGTCTGATCCGCAACCTTCAGGTGCATCTCCTGTAACATGGCTACGTCTGCCTTTAGTCCCTTTAAGTGCGCAAACACCCGGGCCCTCTTGACCGGCCCATTCAAGCCTCTCACGTTCCACGTGATCAGTCGGATCGGGGGACTACCCCCCTCGGATGACCACCACCCCCCCCCCCCCTGCCAACTAGCCATCTCCTCTTTTAGGCCGGCCACGTGCCCACGCCTCCGGCACTCTTCAGCCCCCCCAGGCGGAGGCTCCCTGCCCCGACTCTCCCTCTTACCTCCAGCTCGCCCTCAGTCAGTACAGCAGCAACCCAGTCACCCCCCCCACCAACCGCCCCCATCCCCCAGCCAAGCAATTGCTTAACCCCCCTGCTCCCCCCACTGCACTCCCATAAGTCAGCTGACTCCTGCTGACCCCGGCCACTCACGCCTCTGCCACCGATCCTCCTGTTGGATTCCCCCTCAAAGTCCCCCACCAAAGGGGCGGCCCAAGTCCCCCCCTCCACTCCCCCTACAAACCAATGTGTACTCCAGTCCAGTGACGCCCCCCCGCATCAGGCCCCGCCCCCCCTTTCCGTGGGTAAAAGCCTACGATCCCTGCCTGGGCCGACCTCGCCCCCTATGGCGCAGCTCCTTTCTCTTGCAACCTCGCCCCATTCCCCAAAGGCCCAGGGCCTCCAGCACACACTCCCCCCCCCACCCCCATCGAACGCGGGGAACGCCCCCTCCCGATTGAACGCGGGGAACAACCCTTCCCAAACCAGCACACATACAGAAAAAACACAAATATCGCCACCTCCCACTCCCCAACATCCCCCATAGCATGCTACAAACCACTAATTTGAGTCCAGCTTCTCATCTTTGATAAAGGTCCACGCCTCGACCGGTGTATCAAAGTAGTGGTGTCGGTCCTGATACGTGACCCATAGCTGCGCTGGCTGCAACAGGCTGAACTTCACCCCCTTTCCGTGGAGAACCGCCTTGGCCCGGTTGAATCCTGCCCTGTTCTTGGCCAGCTCTGCACTCCAGTCCTGGTAAATGCGGATTTCAGCATTCTCCCACCTGCTGCTCCGCTCCTTCTTCGCCCATCTCAAGACACACTCCCTGTCGGTGAAACGGTGAAACCTCACCACCACAGCCCTCGGCGGCTCATTCACCCTCGGCCTCCTCGCCAGGACTCTGTGCGCCCCATCCAGCTCCAGGGGCCTCGGGAAGGCTCCCGCACCCATCAGCGTACCCAGCATCGTAGCCACATACGCCCCAGCATCCAACCCCTCCACACCTTCAGGGAGACCCAGAATCCGCAGATTCTTCCTCCTCGACCTGTTCTCCAGATCCTCAAATTTCTCCTGCCATTTTTTTATGCAACGCCTCGTGCGCCTCCACTTTCACCGCCAGGCCCAGGATCTCGTCCTCGGAGGCCTTTTGCTGCACCTCCTTAATCGCTGTCCCCTGCATCCTCTGGGTCTCCACCAGCCTTTCAATCGACAACCTCATCGGGGCCAACATCTCCGCCTTCAATTCCGCAAAGCAGCTTCTCCGAAACTCTTGCGGCTCCCGAGACCACTGAGCCCATGCTGCCTGGTCTCCGCCCGCCACCATCTTGCTTTTTCTCACCCGTTCTCCTCTCTTCTCGAATGCCACTTTTTTGACCACTCCGCTCCTGGTCCACTCCATACAGTGCTGGGGGAACCTCACTGCTGCCTTCCCACACCGGGAATCGTCGTCCAAGTGCCGCTGGGGCTCCATAGAAGGGCCCAAAAGTCCGTTCACGGCGGGAGCTGCCGAACGTGCGACCTACCCAGGCATAGCCCCAACCGGAAGACCCATCTCTGGTCAGATATGACACCAAGGCTCTCAACCATTCTATTCAGCTTCAGAAAGTTGCTGGGGAAAGGGATGGAGTTGGCAGCCAGGGTTGAAGCAGGAACTGAAGACAATGGCTTCAGTCTTTCCAATATTTAATTGGAGGAAATTTCTGTTCATGCAGCACTAGATATCAGAGAAGTCAGGACAGTGTATGAGTTGGGGGGGAACTTGGAGATTATGTTATTCTCATAAACCTGCTACTCTGGTCCTGGCCTGGTTCCACTTCAGATAGAGAATTGAATCCTTTCCCACAGTCCCCACATTTCCACGGTTTCTCCATGGTGCCGGTGTCCTTCTGTCTGTCTGTGTTGGATGGTGAGTTGAAGCCTGGTCCACACACACAGCCTGAGTACGGTCTCTTCCTGATGTGAAGCCTGGTCCACACACACAGCCTGAGTACGGTCACTTCCTGATGTGAAACCTGGTCCACACACATAGCCTGAGTACGGTCACTTCCTGATGTGAAACCTGGTCCACACACAGCCTGAGTACGGTCACGTCCTCATGTGAAACCTGGTCCTCACACACAGCCTGAGTACGGTCTCTTCCTGATGTGAAGCCTGGTCCACACACACAGCCTGAGTACGGTCACTTCCTGATGTGAAACCTGGTCCACACACACAGCCTGAGTACGGTCTCTTCCTGATGTGAAGCCTGGTCCACACACACAGCCTGAGTACGGTCACTTCCTGATGTGAAACCTGGTCCACACACACAGCCTGAGTACGGTCACTTCCTGATGTGAAACCTGGTCTCTACACACAGCCTGAGTACGGCCTCTTCCTGATGTGAAACCTGGTCCACACACACAGCCTGAGTACGGTCACGTCCTCATGTGAAACCTGGTCCTCACTAACAGCCTGAGTACGGTCCCTTCCTGATGTGGAGCCTGGTCCACACACACAGCCTGAGTACGGTCACTTCCTGATGTGGAGCCTGGTCCACACACACAGCCTGAGTACGGTCACTTCCTGATGTGAAACCTGGTCCACACACACAGCCCGAGTACGGTCTCTTCCTGATGTGAAACCTGGTCCACACACACAGCCCGAGTACAGTCTCTTCCTGATGTGAAGCCTGGTCCACACACACAGCCTGAGCACGGTCACTTCCTGCTGTGAAACCTGGTCCACACACACAGCCTGAGTACGGTCTCTTCCTGATGTGAAACCTGGTCCACACACACAGCCTGAGTAGGGTCACTTCCTGATGTAGAGCCTGGGCCACACACACAGCCTGAGTACGGTCTCTTCCTGGTGTGAAACCTGGTCCACACACACAGCCTGAGTACGGTCTCTTCCTGATGTGAAGCCTGGTCCACACACACAGCCTGAGTACGGTCACTTCCTGATGTGGAGCCTGGTCCACACACACAGCCTGAGTACGGTCTCTTCCTGATGTGAAACCTGGTCCACACACACAGCCTGAGTACGGTCTCTTCCTGATGTGGAGCCTGGTCCCCACACACACAGCCTGAGTACGGTCTCTTCCTGATGTGGAGCCTGGTCCACACACACAGCCTGGGTACAGTCACTTCCTGATGTGAAACCTGGTCCACACACACAGCCTGAGTACGGTCTCTTCCTGATGTGGAGCCTGGGCCACACACACAGCCTGAGTACGGTCTCTTCCTGATGTGAAACCTGGTCCACACACACAGCCTGAGTACGGTCACTTCCTGGTGTGAAACCTGGTCCACACACACAGCCTGAGTACGGTCTCTTCCAGATGTGAAGCCTGGTCCACACACACAGCCTGAGTACGGTCACTTCCTGATGTGAAGCCTGGTCCACACACACAGCCTGAGTACAGTCACTTCCTGATGTGAAACCTGGTCCACACACACAGCCTGAGTACGGTCTCTTCCTGATGTGGAGCCTGGGCCACACACACAGCCTGAGTACGGTCTCTTCCTGATGTGAAACCTGGTCCACACACACAGCCTGAGTACGGTCACTTCCTGATGTGAAACCTGGTCCACACACACAGCCTGAGTACGGTCTCTTCCTGATGTGAAGCCTGGTCCACACACACAGCCTGAGTACGGTCACTTCCTGATGTGGAGCCTGGTCCACACACACAGCCTGAGTACGGTCTCTTCCTGATGTGAAACCTGATCCACACACACAGCCTGAGTACGGTCTCTTCCTGAGTGAAACCTGGTCCACACACACAGCCTGAGTACGGTCACTTCCTGATGTGGAGCCTGGGCCACACACACAGCCTGAGTACGGTCTCTTCCTGATGTGAAACCTGGTCCACACACACAGCCTGAGTACGGTCTCTTCCTGATGTGAAGCCTGGTCCACACACACAGCCTGAGTACGGTCACTTCCTGATGTGAAGCCTGGTCCACACACAGCCTGAGTACGGTCTCTTCCTGATGTAAATGGTGCAATATGTTTTCAGACTCTGTGGCTGGTTAAAGTTCTTTGCACAGTCAGTTCGCTGGAATAATCACTCAGTGTGTATGTGCCTCAGTGCTTTTCCAGTCGCACTGATGTTTGCAATCTTTTCTTTTAGTCAGGACAAACATTTCTCCTTCCACATTGAAAGGCCGTGATTTTCAACTCCTGATGAATCGATAGACTGTCAGGACTTACATGATGTTTGGTTTGAATTTCCCATCTGCAATCCTCATATTGTGTAAATGAAGTTTACATTGAATTACTTAGACTCTACAATGAACAGGCCAGTTGGTCCAACTGTTCTGCTGCTGATTATACTCGACACATCTCCTTCCATTCTATCCACCTCATCTCAGCCTGTCAGCTGATCTTTCCATTCCCTTTTCTCATGTGCTTGTCCCATTTCCTTTTGGAAATATCCCAGCACTTTCCACAACTCCTTCCCTGGTAACAAGTTGCACATTCTAATCCAGTGAATGAAGAAATGTGTCTATATCTCCCTCTTGGACTTATTAGTAACTCTCTTGTATTTATGACCTAGTTTACAATAATAATAATCTTTATTATCACAAGTAGGCTTATGCAATGAAGTGACTGTGAAAAACCCCTAGTCACCACACTCCGGCACCTGTTCAGGTTCACAGAGGGAAAATTCACAATGTCCAATTCATCCAACAAACACATCTTTCAGGACTTGTGAGAGGAAACCCGAGCATTCGGAGGAAACCCACACCGACACGGGGAGAACATGCAGACTCCACACAGTGACCCAAGCAGGAATTTAACCTGGGACCCTGGCGCTGTGAAGCAACAGTGCTTGTCAGCCTCCTCGGTGTTAAGCACGAAACCGACGAATCCCGCACCGTTTCTCAGTGCTAACCACTGTGCCGCCCATGTTTATTCCTGGCTCCCAGTTTGCGACTCCTTTACAATTGGCAGCATCCGCTCCACCTCTCCCCTGTCCAACTCACAGATCGTTTTAAAGCTTTGTATCAGGTCACTACTCAATTATTTGTTTTTTCAAGAAAATAAGGCCCAATCTGTTTAATTTTTACCCAATAGCTGTAATCTCGGTTTACAAAAATCATTACGATGCATCCAGGTTAGAAATTGAGGGGAGAAACCTTTTTTTGAGTTGGCACGTGCGCCTGTGTGGTCGCTTCTCTGCAGATCTGGTACCCTGAGAGCCCCGCCCCTCATTCACTGATTGGTTGGAGGACAAGCTGTTTCCGTTAGTCATTTTGCTACCCCCTATTGGTCAGGAGCTGCCGTCAATCATTGCCTGGGCATTGTGAGGTGTCAGGTGAGAGGTCAGTGTTAGCACTGGGACTGCGGCGCCGAGGACCCGGGTTCGATCCGTGTGGAGTTTGCATATTCTCCCCGTGTCTGTGTGGGTCTGACCCCCACAACCCAAAAAGATGTGCAAGGTAGGTGAATTGGCCATGTTAAATTGCCCCTTAATTGGAAAACTTTGGGTTCTCCAAAGTTATTTTTTTAAAGCGCAATAAAAATTGCCATTGATCTGAACAATCCTAAGTGCGCTAATAGCTACACTGACAATCAATTTAAGATAATCAGTCCAGCTCGTAACAGGACTAATTTTATTTTGCTAAAAGCGACATACTTTCATATGCAGGCACCAGTTCTCTGGAATATGATCAAGACTTGCAACTTTTTTTGAATTACTCGGAAGCTCAAGGAACCTGTAGTTTTCTGTTGATTTCTCAACATCAATGTTTCAGCCAATCAGAGTGCACTTGCAAACCAATCAGCCCTCTTGACGCCTGTTGTATTAATTGTGATCATTTGAAATTTGGCATTTTTCTGTTTGTCCTGATAAGTACAAAATGAAAAGCTTCAGCAACATTTCTCTTTTCAGCAATTTTAATTTCAGTGCTCATAAGTGACTTTAAGTTCTTTTAAGTTCCTTGAGAATTTACTTTGATAGTGGAGGTGTCACTGTGAAGAATGTGTCAGTCAGTAAGAATTGTCAGCAAGGATTAATCACCAGTTTCGAATTGATGATGTTAATCAGTGGAATCTTAGCCATAGTATTGCTAGTTTAGCTCACTTGGCTAGACAGCTGGTCTGTAATGCAGAGCAAGGGCATCAGTCAAGGCTATTCATGAAGGCCTGCCTTCTCAACCTTGCTCCTCGCCAGAGGTGTGCCTCAGGTTAAATCACAACCAGTCAGCCTGTGGTCATTTGCTCAACTTTACCCAGAGACAGTGAATTGTAGAGTTTGCACTAAAGATCCATTTTGTGCTGAAGGAAAAGTTCATAAATTTATTATCAACAAGTTCCTGAATTAAAGCAAAAAAATCACAGATGGTGCTCTTTAAATGGAACTTTGCAGCCCTGAAAATCAGGGCTTATAGCCAAGGGTCAGACCCACGCAGACACGGGGAGAATATGCAAACTCCACACGGATCGAACCTGGGTCCTCGGCGCCGCAGTCCCAGTGCTAACACTGACCTCTCACCTGACACCTCACAATGCCCAGGCAATGATTGACGGCAGCTCCTGACCAATAGGGGGTAGCAAAATGACTAACGGAAACAGCTTGTCCTCCAACCAATCAGTGAATGAGGGGCGGGGCTCTCAGGGTACCAGGAACTTATAGCCAAGTTCCGCACACATGAGTGCGGCCTCAACCGGGACCTGGGATTCATGTCGCATTACATTCATCCCCCACCATCTGGCCTGCAAAATCCTACCAACTGTCCTGGCTTGAGACAATTCACACCTCTTTAACCTGGGGTTACCCCATCTCTGGATCTGTAAAGATTTAATCACCTGCTAATGCTCGCATTCCTAGCATTGTTTGGCATCTTTGAATTTGTCTATATATGTGTTTCTGGAACAGACCTCTTCATTCACCGGAGGAAGGAGCAGCGCTCCGAAAGCTAGTGACATCGAAACAAACCTGTTGGACTTTAACCTGGTGTTGTAAGACTTCGTACTGTGCTCACCCCAGTCCAACGCCGGCATCTCCACATCCTGAAAATCAGTGACAGATCCAGAATATTAAACTCCAGCCAGTTATAGGGATTGTTAATGTCAGCAGAAACAAACCAAATATTGTCAGATTATCAATCCTGGATGTGCTTAACAGCAGAATCTAAACCCTGCAGACAGTTGTGAACTCGCTGGTGTGTCAGCAGGTGGGATGACCGAGTGTATCCCTTCCCACACTCAGAGCAGGTGAACGGCCTTTCCCCGGTGTGAGTGCGCTTGTGTAAATGCAGGCTGCCAGACTGAGTAAATCCCTTCCCACACTCGGAGCAAGTGAATGGTCTCTCTCCAGTGTGAGTGCACTGATGTGCAGTGAGGATTGATAACTGCCTGAAACTCTTTCCACAGTATGTGCAAATGAATGGCTTCTCCTCTGTGTGAATTCGCTGGTGTGACTGGAGGCTGGATGAATTAGTGAATTCATTCCCACACATGGAGCAGGTGAATGGCCTCTCTCCAGTGTGAACCCGCTTGTGTGCATGGAGGTTGGATGAAGACCTGAACCTCTTTCCACAGGAAGTGCAACTGAACGGCCTCTCCTCAGTATGAATTCTCTGGTGTGACAGCAGGTTGGATGACAGAGTGAAGCCCTTCCCACACACAGAACAGGTGAACGGCTTCACCCCTCTGTGAATTTGCTGGTGTGACCAAAGACCGGATGGACCAGCGAAATTCTTCCCACACAAGGAACAGGTGAACGACTTCCCCCCAGTGTGAACTCGTTGATGTGCATTGAGGTTGGATGAACATGAGAACCTCGTTCCACAGGTAAAGCAGCTGAACGGTCTCTCCTCTGTGTGAATACGCTGGTGTGACAGCAGGTGGGATGATGTTGTGAATCCCTTCCCACACTCGGAACAGATGAATGGCTTCTTCCCAGTGTGACTCTGTCGATGGTATTCCAGCAGGTATGGATAATTGAATCCTTTACCACAATCATCGCATATCCATGGTTTCTTCATTTTGTTAGCCCTAACGTGACTGCGTCGATGAGTTTCCAGCCGGGATGGATAATTGAATCCCTTCCCACAGTCCCCACATTTCCAATGTTTCTCCATGGTGTTGGTATCCTTGTGTCTCTCCAGTTTGTACAATCAGTTGAAGCTTCATTCACACACAGAGCTCATGTACGGTTTCTCCCCACTGTGAATGGTGATGTTTTTTCAGGCTGTGAGAGCTCTTTCCACAGTCAGTTCACTGAAACACTCTCACTCAATGTGTGTGTGTCTTGGTGCTTTCCCAGTCACACTGAGGTTTGAAATTTTCATTCAAAGACAGAACAAACATTTCTCCTCCCACTGTAAATGACAACAGTATTTATGTCCTGATGAATCAGGTGGCTGTGTCAGATCTTGATGTGAATTTCAGTCTGTAAATCCTCCTCTTCTAATACCCTGGAAAAGCAAAACTATTCTGAACAGACAATTCTCGTTTCTCTGGAACATTTTTCCTTCTCTTGTTCCCCGAAATCTGTCAATCCCCGTCCCACACACTCTCCCTCCTTCCTGGGCTGAAATCCAAACCCTTCTCACTATCCCCACCATTTCATGTCTCCACTCTCAGCACAGACAATGATTGTGAAGGGTTTGCGGATCCACAAAGTCCAATTCCTCCCACCCGCTGACTCCACATCTTAGGCACAAACAAGGCCCGAGGCATCAATCGCACTGCGCATACTCCAAGCTCTTTGACGCTGCGCCTGCGCGCTAATATTGAGCCCCGCAGCCGGACTGCGCATGCTCTCGCTCTCAATGCCCCGGAGGTGATTGACGGCAGCTCCGAACCAATAGGGAGAGCGGGCGGGAGTGGCCGGTCCTCCAACCAATCAGAGTGAATGAGGGACGCAACTAAAGCATGCGCACTGCAAGTAATGGCGATTAACAGGCACTTCTCTGGCGAATCCGCAGACGCGAAGAGAGAATATTGGTACGGAAGGTGAGAAGGATCGGAGATTTCTCAAACATGTTGTGTAAACCGAAAGGCAAAAAAGCGGACAAACCGGGTCCATTTACCACGAACGGGGCCGCAGCGCCTCATGTTCAGCCTGCGTTAACGGTCACCATCTTTATTGGGGACAACATGCAACAAGACGCATGCGCGATCGCCATCTTTCTTGGGGGCAATGTTTTGAATGACTGGGCGGAGCTTGTTACCCATTGTTCAGAATACAGACAACCTGTCCATCAAAGTGCATTACCCTTTGAGACCCAAGGTCTTATTTGTGAAGCAGAGAAAGAAAGAAAAATAAACAAATCCTGCCCTCCGGATCCACGACCTCACGGGACGCCCTGCCCCTTGTGTTTAAAGATCTGTTCAGTCACATGAATACCAGGGCAGACACCACAATCCAGAACAAAGAAAAGTACAGCACAGGGACAGGTCCTTCGGCACTCCAAGCCTGTGCCAATCATGATGCCCTAACTAAAAAATATGCTTCTGCCCTTACCTGATTTTGTCCCTTATCCTGAGCGGGATTCTTCCAGCCCTGGGCCAGACCGGAGAATCCCCACGACCGGGCCACGCCCCCCCCCCCCCCCCCCACGAACGCCAGCACGTGATTCTCCGCAGAGCCGATAATCGGCGCCATTGGCACCGGCGTGGTTCGACATTAGCACCGGCTCTACGCGGTCGGCCTGCCGATTCTCAGCCCGGGATGGGCCGAGCAGCCGTAGTGAAAACGCTGAATCCCACCAGTGCTGTCCACATCTGCTCACAGCCGGTGGAGCTCAGTGTGGAGGGTGGAGAGGGGCTCATTTCTTCCATGCCAGCCCCTGTACTCCTGTGCCATGTTGCGTCGGGACCACAGCATTGAAAGAGGCCACCGCGGGGCACAGTTCGCACCGGGACCGGCAGCTGGAGCGGCGTGAACCACTCCAGCGCTGGGCTGGCCACCTGTCGGGGCCAGAATTACTCCTGGCAACGGCCCGTTCACGCCGCCGTAAAACACAACGGTGTTTACGACGGCGTGGACACTCTGCCGCGGGATGGGAGAATCCCGCCCCATGTATCCATCCAGATGCCTCTTCATAAATTCATTACATACAGGAGCAGAATTAGGCCATTCGCCCATTACCAATTAAAAATCTGTCTAACTCTTCCTTAAATTTACTCACTGTCCCTGCATCCACTGCCCACGGCACTCTGGGGTAGCAAATTCCACAGATTCACAACCCTTTGGGAGAAGTAGTTTCTCCTCAAATCTGTTTGAAATTTGCTACCTCTTATTCTAAGATTATGACCTCTCGTTTTAGAATGCCCCACAAGAGGAACCATCTGCTCCACATCTACTTTATCCATATTTTTAGCATCTTGTACACCTCGATTTGATCTCCCCTCATTATTCTAAACTCTAGAGAGTATAGGCCTAAACTGTTCAATTTCTCTTCATACGACATCCCCCTCGTCTCTGGAATAAATCTAGTGAACCTCCTCTGAACTGCCTCCAATGCCACTACATCTTTCCAAAAAATAAGGGGACCAAAATTATGCACAATGCTCCAGGTGTGGTCATACCAATGCCTTGCATAGTTGCAACAACACTTCCTTACCTTTGGACTCAATTCCTTTTGCTATAAATGCCAACATTCCATTTGCTTTCCTTAATATCTGCTGCACCTACATGTTCGTTTTCTGTGACTCATGCACAAGGACACCCAGATCTGTCTGCATTGGAGCACCCCAACGTCTCTAACCATTTAGATAATAAGTTGCCTTTCCATTTTTTCGACCTAAATGCATGACCTCACACTTATCTATGTTAAACTCCACCTGCCACATTTTGGCCTATTCTCCTAACCTATCTATGTCCATTTGTAAGGTTCTTATTTCCTTATTAAAACTTACTGTCTCACCTATTTGGGCAGCACTGTAGCACAAGTGGATAGCACTGTGGCTTCACAGCGCCAGGGTCCCAGGTTCGATTCCCTGCTGGGTCACTGTCTGTGCGGAGTCTGCGCGTTCTCCCTGTGTCTGCGTGGGTTTCCTCTGTGTGCTCTAGTTTTCTCCCACAGTCCAAAGATGTGCAGGTTAGGGGGATTGGCCATGATAAATTGCCCTTGGTGTCCAAAAAGGTTAGATGGGGTTATTGGGTTACGGGGATAGGGTGGAAGTGAGGGCTTAATGAGGGTCGGTGCAGACTTGATGGGCCGAATGGCCTCCTTCTGCACTGTATGTTCTATGTTCTATTTTTGTGTCATCTGCAAATTTGGCTTTAGAACCTTCTATCTAAGTTGTTAATATAGATTGTGAATAGTTGGGGCCCAAGGACCAAACTCAGTGGCACCCCACTAGTTACATCTTGCCATCCAGAAAAAGACCCATTTATCCTGACTCTCTGTCTCCTGTCCGTTAGCCAGTCTTCTATCTAAGCTAATAAATTACCCCAAATCCCATGTGATCTCTCCTTGTGAATTAACCTTCTGTGCAGCATCTTATCAAATGCCTTCCAGAAGTCCAGATTTACGACATCTACAAGATCTAAATATACAAATGCTTGTTACATCTTCGAAGATCGGATTGTCTCAGTCTTTGTGAGAAGAAACTCTATGAGCTCCTCGCAGTTGTTGGATTTGAGGATGTAGGAGACAGGGAGATGCGAGCTCTTCAAAAGGAGCTAACTTGTTTGAGATATTAGAAACACCAGACACACTGTATATTTCACTAAAACCTGGTTTATTTGACTTTTTTTCCACAATAGCAAGACCTGAGAATGGGATGGAGCTTATGAACATCAGCAGAAATGCAATCAAATGAACATGTGGAGTCTGGGATGTAATTATCAGCAAAATCCAATCATTGTAGTTTATTGTGGACTCGTTGGTGTCTTAGCAGAGTGGATGACTGAGTGAAACTCTTCCCACACACACAGCAGGTGAACGGCCTCTCCCCAGTGTGAACCTGCTGGTGTGTCAGCAGGTGGGGTGAAGTAATGAATCCCTTCCCACATTTGGAGCAGGTGAATGGCCTCTCCCCTTTGTGGACCCGCTGGTGTGTCTGCAGGTGGGATGAATTAATGAAGCCCTTTCCACAATCGTAGCAAGTGAACGGCCTCTCCCCAGTGTGGACACGCTGGTGTGTCAGCAGGTTGGATGCATTGATGAATCCCTTCCCACACTCGAAACAGGTGAATGCCTTCACTCCAGTGTGGATTCGCTGGTGTGCAGTGAGATGACAGGCTTGCCTGAACCCAGTCCCGCAGTGAGAGCACCTGAACGGTCTCTCGTCAGTGTGAACACGTTGATGGCGCACCAGTTCCCATTGAACTTTTAAAGCACTTCCCGCAATCTGGACATTTAAAAGGTCTCTCATCAGTGTGAACTAGCTGGTGTGACTGCAGATCAGTTGACTGAGTAAACCCCTTCCCACACTCAGAACAGGTGAATGTCCTCTCCCCAGTGTGAGTGTGCTGGTGTGTGAGCAGGTGGGATGACCGAGCGAACCGCTTCCCACATTGGGAGCAGGTGAATAGCCTCTCAATCGTGTGAACTTGCTGGTGTACAGTGAGGTGACATGCTTGTCTGAATCCAGCCCCACAATGAACGCATGTGAACTGCCTCACGTCAGTGTGAACACTTTGATGGGTTATCAGGTTCCCAGAACTTTTAAAGCATTTACCACAGTCTGGGCATTTAAAATGTCTCTCATCAGTGTGAACTTGCTCATGTTTCAGCAGGGTGGATGACTGAGTGAATCCCTTCCCACACTGGGAGCAAGTAAATGGTTTTTCTCCAGTGTGATTGTGCTGATGAGTTTCCAGCTCTGATGGGTAATTAAATCCTTTCCCGCAATCCTCACATTTCCATGGCTTCTCCCCAGTGTGACTGAGTTTATGTTCCGACAGGCCAGATGCTTGGCTGCAACTTTGTCGATACTCCGAGTGAACAATACTTTTTCCTTCCATGTTCAAATTTCGATATTCAGGTTGCGATAAATTGGGTGACTGTCAGATCCTGATGTGATGTTTGGTTTGAGTTGCACGACTTCAAATCCTCCCCTTCGAACACCCTGTGAAATTGATTTAAAACTAAAGAGAGTGAGAGAGAACCTACAAAAACACAAAGGCAGGTTGTGAAAAGGAACTGACTGAATCAACTCAGTTTAAAATTCTCAGTTCTGGGAAGGGACTTATGGACTCGAAACATTAAGCGTGTTTTTCGTTTCACAGATGCTGTCGGATCTGCTGAGTTTATCTCGAGTTTTCTATTTTTATTTGAATTCTCATTGTTCTTTTCAAATCACTCCATGACATTGTTGTTCCCTATTTCATAGAACATACAGTGCAGAAGGAGACCATTTGGTGCATCGAGTCTGCACCGACCCACTTAAGCCCTCACTTCCACCCTATCCCCGTAACCCAATAACCCCTGAATTTCCTTCAAATTCCGCTCTTCTGATGTCCCATAAAAAAAGGAATATCTGTCAATCCAGGAATAAAAATTGAGAAGAGACAAACATTTCTCTTGGTTTATGTTTGCTGTGTGTAAATCTTCCCCTTCTAATCCCCTGTAAAAGGCGTTTCCACAATCCTTCACTGTCAGTCCAGGATAGAATTCCACAACATACTCTTTTAAAAAAAATTTTTTTTTATTCTCCTCCATTTTCACATTTTCTCCCACATTTACATCCATCAACAATAAACAATAATCAGCGAGATATGTCAATCCCCATAATAACAACAACGATCCCATCTACCCACCAACCCCCAAACCTCAACCCGCATGTTTACATAAACAAATGACAAAACCGGCACACACCGGCCAGTGTGGAGGCCCCCGCCCGGGTCCCTTTCCCACTTGCCCGGCCCCAGGAAAGCCCAAAGATCCCCTTTTAGCTCACAAACCCCGCCTATCCATCTACACCCCAAAGAACTCTCATTTCGAGTGAAAGTCCCGTCCCTTCCCTTGTCCAAATATATACCACCTTGGCTCCTTTAATCTCTACACCCGCGCGCAGTGATACAAAAATGAAGAAAATACAGTCATGAGGTTACATCGGCACATGGCCATTCCTCAATTTGTCAGTTCTGCCACAGTCCTTCTGCTTTCGCAAACTCCTCCGCTGCTTCTGCCGTTCCAAAATAAAAGTCCCTGAGCTTGTAAGTCACCCTCAGCTTCGCTGGATGTACAATACCGCACCGCACCTTGCTAATGTACAGTGCCCTCTTCACCCGGTTGAAGGCAGCCCGCCTCCTTGCCAGCTCCACCGTAAAGTCCTGGTATACACGTATACCAGCTCCAGCCCACTGCACCACCTGCTTGTGCTTGGCCCAGCTCAGGACCTTCTCCTTCACCCTGTACCTACGGAAGCACAGAGTCACTGTCATTGGCGGCTCACTCACCTTTGGTACAGGCCTCCATGACCGATGAGCCCGATCCAGTTCATATCGGGAGGGGTCCTCCCCCTCCCCCAGTAGTTTTGCCAGCATCGCGGCAAAATACTCAGTCGGCTTCGGTCCTTCAACTCCTTCGGGCAGCCCCACAATCCTCAAGTTCTGTCGCCTGGATCTATTTTCCAGGTCTTCCATTTTTCCTCGCAGATCCTTGTTAGTATCCATCACCTTCCGCATCGAGGCAAGTTGATCACCGTGCTGCAATAACGTCTCCTTCACTTCCTTCAGCGCCTCCCCTTGCTCTCGCACCTCCGCCACTGCGCTCACCACCTCCGTCCTCACCGGGGAAACCGCCTCCTCCACCAGCACACTCAAAACCTCCCTCATCTCCTTCCTCACCGTCTCCATGCATTTCGCAAGCTGCGCCAACTGCTTTTCAAATTCCGCAGCCATCACCTTGGTTATTTCTTCAGCCGTAAGCAGTGCGGCCTCCCCTGGTGCTCCAGCCTCCATTTTTCCTGGTGACCCCGCGGTGACCTTTCCACTCCCCGACGGACCTCCAGCTGGTTTTTTTTCGGCCGTTTTTTTGCTCATCCTCGACATTTTTCTTTGGGGTTTTTTTCCCTCCTGTGTCTTTTCAGTGCCTCCTCCGTGCCTTCTCCCTGCTTCTGCCGCCTCCGTGGACCCTGGGACCGGGCTTAAAGCCCCGAAATTGCCGTTCCCGAGCGGGAGCTCTCCATTGTGCGGCCGCCTCCCGCCCGCCGTCTCCGGAAGTCCCATTCCACAACATTCTCGCCGCGCACGCGCACTGCTGCTCGTTGCCCTGGTTAAAGATGGCGGGCGCGCATGCGCCATTGTTCCCCTTGGCCCACATAAACATGGCGCCCATTAACTGGGGCCTTGCAGGGGAAATGCAGCACCAAAATTACTTCCCAACGATGCAAAATCAGGACCGGGATGGTCTTACTATGGGTTGAACGTTTCCACTGTGAAATTACAAAGCCTTCCCACCCACTCTTCCGCCTCCATTACCTTCCCAAAACTTGCCGTTTCTCATCATTTGTGGAGACCTCATCACTATCTCTCCACAGCTGCGATGTGGAGATGCAGGCGTTGGACTGGGCTGAGCACAGTAAGAAGTCTTACAACACCAGGTTAAAGTCCAACAGGTTTGTTTCGATGTCACTAGCTTTCGGTGAGGAAGGAGCAGTGCTCCAAAAGCTAGTGATTCGAAACAAACCTGTTGGACTTTAACCTGGTGTTGTAAGACTTCTTACTGTCTCCACAGCTGCAGCACAGCCCAGGGCAGCACAGCACATGCTCAATTCACAATTTGCTACTGCGCTTGCGCACGCCATTTCTCTGGCGAGGATAGAGCACATTCTGCACAGTAATGAATGCTGGGTTGTTTCTGATTCAATTTTGATTGAAACACCACACCAAGATATCCAATTATTAGATCAATTGATATTTGAACCGAAGACCACAGTCCTTGAACCATATTTTTTCACACATCGGGTGGTAAATACAATAATAATAATAATCTTTATTGTCATAAGTAGGCTTACATTAACACTGTAATGAAGTAACTGTGAAAAGCCCCTAGTCGCCACATTCCGGCGCCTGTTCGGGTTCCCGGAAGGAGAATTCAGAATGTCCAAATTACCTAACAGCGCATCTTTCAGGACCTGTGGGAGGAAACTGGAGCACCTGGAGGAAACCCGCGCAAACACGGGGAGAACGTACAAACTCCGCACAGAGAGTCCCCAAGCCGGGAATCGAACCTTGGACCCTGGAGCTGTGAAGCAACAGTGAGAGAAACAAGTATGAAGTTGAACTAGAAAGTTAAGTTTGAAAGAGTATGACAAGTGTTTGAAGTGGCTACCAGGAAGCGTCATGAAAATATGTGGGCTGGCACATATTTTGTTAAGAACACGGGCAAGAACACGGTAGCACAAGTGGATAGCACTGTGGCTTCACAGCGCCAGGGTCCCAGGTTCGATTCCCTGCTTGGTCACTGTCTGTGCGGAGTCTGCACATTCTCCCTGTGTCTACGTGGGTTTACTCTGGGTGCTCCTTTTTCCTCCCACAGTCCAAAGACGTGTAGGTTAGGTGGATTGGCCATGGTAAATTTCCCTCAGTGACCAAAAAATGTTAGGAGGGGTTATTGGGTTATGGGGATAGGGTGGAAGAAAGGGCTTCAGTGGGTCGGTACAGACTCGATGGGCCAAATGGCCTCCATCTGCACTGTATGTTCTATGTTCTAAGATGTTTCATAGTGGAAAGATTAGGTTGTGACATATAAATCATGTTTCACCTTCAGAGGTTCATGAAGAGAAGGAAGTTGGGAAGAATCAAATGAGTCTGATGAGTTGTATAGTTGGAATACGAGTAGGGAACCTATAGTTATAGTTACTCCGGTACTATATGGAATGCACTGCCCGGGTAGGTGGTAGGAGCAGGTATGATAGCAGCATTTGAGGGGCATCTAGACAAAGATATGAATAGGGTGGGAATGGAAGGATACAGACTTCGTAAGTGCAAAGGGTTTTAGTTTAGGCGGGTACCATGGTTGGTGCAGGCTTGAAGGGCCGAAGGGCCTGTTTTGTTCTTTGTTCTTTGTTCTAGTTCTATCCCGGGTGTGATTAACAAATGAAAAGTCAAGAAAGTTACATATGAACTCACTGGAGACTCAGCAGTGGAGTGAACAAGGAGTTCCTTCCCCATACACATTTGAACCATGTCTTGCCAGTAAGAATGCACAGATTGTATTTTAAATCCTTGGAAATGTTGAAACTGGGGACAGGTGGGAGAACTGAGGAAATCCCTGTTCCTGGGTCACACCTAACTACACACCCGTGAAGTATCTGAATGGTCTCTACAGGTGTGGCTCTGCTACTGCATCAGTAAATGGTATGACAATGTGAATCCCTTTCCACTCTCAATGGTGACGATAATTTAATGCTGTTACTTTACTAATCGGTTTCCTGCTCAAACATGACCTTTTGTCACGAGTTCCACATTCTCAACACACTTCAGTTAAACTAAACAAATTATTGCAGATGATTGATATCTGCAAAAAAAAAATTAGAAATTGATGGAATTTTTCGGCAGTCTGGTTTTATCTTGAAGCGTGAAACATCATTAACATTTCAAGACTGTGAACTTTCATCCAAACTGCATCGCGTCTGTGCACAACTCTGTCAAATGTTTTTCAATCCACTGAAGCTGTCAATAAATCTGCCCTCCACTTCACTGGAAGTGCGAGGGACACAACTGCTCAGAATTACAGAAATAAAATGAACACTTCCTATGGGACTGCTGGTGGCTGACATCGAACAGGCTCCCAACAAGAATTATCTCAATCATAGGATCAGGGAAGAGAAATTAGGGAACATTCCCTGAACCTCATTCACACCAAAATGAACTGTGAGGAAACACTGGAGAGGATGGATTTGATGTTTGTTAAAAACAGAGGAGGCTAAGTAGAGATTTAATTGACGTCGAGAACTCATGAGGGCTCGAGATAGAGTGGATGGAAAGGAACTATTTCCGTGAACAGAGAGATCGATAATCAGGGACATATATTCAGAGATAAATAAATTCTCATTTATTTATTTAAATTTAGAGTATCTAATTAATTTTTTCCAAATAAGGGGCAATTTAGTGTGGCCAATCCACCTATCGTGCACATCTTTTGGTTCGTGGGGACAAAACCCATGCAAACAGGAGAATGTGCAAACTCCACACGGACAGTAACCCAAAGCCGGAATCGAACCTGGGACCTCGGCGCCGTGAGGCAGCAGTGCTAACCACTGCGCGACCATTTATATCACTCTTTTCATCAGCACCAGAATCCCAAAGTGCTTTTGAAGTTGATTTACTGTTTTAATGTACGAAAATCAGCAACTCCCACGAACAACATAATCATCTGATAATTGTTGTGATGTTGATGGGGGGGGAGGGTGGGGGGCACACATATTGAACATGATAGGGGACCTTGTTGTTTGCTGAAATAGTGATATGGGACTTTTACAGATAATGAGGCAGACAATGCCTCGGTTTAATATCTTATCCAAAAGCCAGCAGCTCTGACAGTGCAGTATTCTGCTGGACTCTCAGCCTAGATTGTGGTGCTGAGTCCTGCATTTGGAGTTAAATTCATAATGTTCTCACTTAGAGGTGAGAGTGTTATCAACTGAAACATTAGATATTGGAATATTAGATATTCCAATATTGGAATTGATGGAAGGATTAGAGAGAATTGTGGAGATATCTATTTCACCCAAAGGGTGGAAGGATCTGAAATCCACGGCCTAAGTTGATGGTTGAAGCAGAAAACCCACTGAAGCAAAGAAAAGCATCTGAAGTGTTACAATATACAGAACAACTGTGCAAGAGCTAGACTGTGGGATGAGAATGGATTGCTTGTTTTCTGCCAAAATGGGCATGATGGACCAAATGGCCTCTTTCTGGCCAGTATATATCATTATGATCCTAGTACGGACTGTCAATGTTTAAAGAGAAATTCAAACACAATGATTAACTGAAAGAAATAACACCACAGGATTCCATGGTTCAAAACAAATACACTTCACGATGAAAGGAACAACGAAAGCAAATACTACGAATTGAACATTGTCTCAGATGAAATTTTATACTTTATATCGAAAAGCATAATCACAAAAACCTTAAATGAAAATTCTCAATGGAACCTCCTACTTTCTCTGATTATTTCCTCAGAAAGGTTTTGGCTAATTATTGGGCTCTGTAATTTTCTTTTACTTCCTGAGACCAAACCAAAGTGCCACAGCTCTCAGGAATTCACAGTGTTCCTGCTATGCTCTGATGTATGAGCTTTCCTGAGAATTTCCCACTATGCTCCAGCGAAACAATCTTCCACTGCCTCTTCAGCACCTCACAATTGTGAACAGTCCAGCTCAAGTGTGGGCCTTACTGTAGTGACCTCAGAAATACTTTCGAAGGGCAGCACGGTGGCACAGTCGTTAGCACTGCTGCCTCACAACGCCGAGGTCCCAGGTTCGATCCCGGCCCTCGGTCACTGTCGTGTGGAGTTTGAACATTCTCCCCGTGTTTGTGTGGGTTTGGCCCCCACAACCCAAAGATGTGCAGGGTGGATGGATTGGCCACACTAAATTGCCCCTTAATTGGAAAAAATGAATTGGGTACTCTATATTTATTTAAAAAAAGAAATACTGTTGATTTCTTATAGGCCTTTTGGTCCTGGTCTGGAACTATATTTCAGCTCTTGGCAGATTCTCTCCTTCTTCACCTGCTGAACTCAGGCTTATAGACACTACTTGTGTGCTTTCAGCTTCAACCCCAGGGAGAAAACTGATCCATGGTGACACAAAATACTGCAGATGCTGGAAATCCACATTTTAAACAGAAAATGTTGGAAACACCAAGCAGATGGAGAGATAGAAAACAGAATTAATGTCTCAGGTAAGTGATCCTTTTTGAAAACTGGGAGAACTTAGAGATTTAATGGTTTAAACACAAATACGAAGTAAGGAAAAACGAGAATGAGAACAGAAATGAACGTTGCCATCGGATGGAAGGCTGGAATTATGAAATGATTGGGAATGATGGTGCAAGGCAAAACTTATAGATAATGAGACAATTAAATTAACTAAGGGGAAATGGGTGGATACAAAAGACAGATCCAGAGGAAGTATACTTGGTAAAAGCAGAACAATTACCAACACCTATTAGATGAAAAAGGGAGTTCTGGTTCTGAATTGTAATCATTAATATGAATGTTGCATCTAGAGGGTTGTAAAGTGCCTGATTAAATATAAGGTTCTGTTCTCTGAGCTTCCGTTGAGATCCAAATGAGTAGTTTGGGATGCCAAAGACAGAGAAGTCAGACTGAGAGCGGGGCAAAGAATCAAAATAGCAGACAACTCAATGCTCTGGATCACGGTTCCAGAGGTGATGTTCCTCGAAGAATACACTCAATTTGGATTTAGTCTCCACTGTGCAGTGGATTTAGTCTCCTCAGTGTAGAGGAGATCACACTGCAAGCAGCAAAAACAGAAAACTAAACTGCAAACAGCACAAGTTAATCACTGTCATCTGGAAATTGTCATTTCATTTCATTTCATTTTCATTTCATTTCATTTTTCAATTGGATTTGGGGCACTGCAATGTGGGAAAGGAGGAGGTGAAAGGGCAGAGGCTGTATCTGCTGCTTACATCAAAATGTACTGGAATGAAACAAGACCTTGAAGGTTAATTCCTGTGGATAAAGTTGAGCAGGCTGAACATGTTTTCTTTGGAAAATAGTGAGGGATGACCAGATTGAGATTTTTGAGATTATTAAAGCTTTTAACAGGATAGATAGGTGGACCATGTTTCTACTTGTGGAGGGATGAAAATAGCAATACGTTAGTCAGAATAACTTCTAATGAGAAAGAAACACGGAAGGCTTCAAATATACATAACATCTGGCAGCATCTGTGGGCTGAGAAAGGGTGAACATAAAATGTGCACTGATACGGTGCAGTTCTGATGAAAGTTCACACCTGAAATGTAAACCATATGTATCTTTCCACAAACACTGCCAGATCTACTGTGTAGTTTTGACATGTTCTACTTCTACTTCAGATATCCAGCATCTGCAGGATTTTGCATTTCAGCAACCGAAGGCTGTGGGAAATTGAAACTTGTAACATAAATTTTTTTTGCAGTCATACCAAAAATATATGATCTAAATATTTGATGAAGGAAAACAAAACACCTGTTCTTTTTACCTGCTAGCGAAGGAAATCTGCCACCTTTACCTGGTCTGGCGTAATAATAATAATCTTTATACATGTGACTCCAGACACACTGCAATGTGGTTGACTCTTAACTGTCTCCCAAGGGCAATCAGGGATTGGCAATAAATGTTGGCACAGCCTGCGACACCCATGCCCCATGAACAAATAAAATAAGGCCCGAGTCAGTTCACATCTAATTGTGGGATTTTATTTTGCTGTTAATTACACACAAGACAGACCCATGCTGGAGGGTTCGTGCACCTTTTTCTTGCAGTATTAATTGATTTATAATTGTGTATAGTGTCTCTCGGGTTCCAAGCGTAATCGGATCACATAACCTTATATTCCATAGCGACACATCGCCCTCCAATGTCGGAAGAATTACCCAGCTTTCAGAGCGAATCAGAATGTGCCCTATCCACCCTTGACAAGAGGTCTGCGCAGACGCAATTGCAGATTGGAAATGGTACATGCGCAGTGTGGGCTCCGGCAGCCGCATGCGCAGTGTGGGTGCTGCCGCCGCCGCCGGGAGGAGATCATTTGGATTCCGCGAATCGAGAGAAACAGCCGCTTGTGGCCGGGTAATGGAGGTGGCGGAGTGGGTGCTGAGGCTTCATAAACACCCAGTGCAGGACTCAAAACCATAATAAGAACCGATCGGTCCCGCGTTCGCACCAAATGGGGCCGCGGCAGCTGCTGCCGAAAGGCCCGAAACCATGTCCACCAAATTTAATAATGTGCAGCAGGGCGCATGCGCGGTTCTCCCTGTCCTGTCAGCAGGAGGAGAGAATGTTGTGCATTTCTCTCCTGGACTGACAGGGATCGATTCTGCAAACTCCTTTTACAGGGGGTTGGGATGGCTGGATTTACACACAGCAAACTCAAACCAAGAGAAATGTTTGCCTCTTCTCAATGTTTATATTTGGACTGACAGTGATTGATTGTGGAAACTCCTTTTACAGGGGGTTCACAGAGTAGAATAGAATCATAGACCACCTGCAGTGCAAAGAGACCATTCGGCACATCGAATATACACCAACCCTCTGAAAGAGCACCCTACCTAGGCCCATTCCCCCACCTGATCCCCATATCTATCCCCATAATGGGAGGATTTACACACAGCAAACTTGAACCATAACATCTCTTCTCAATTTTTATTCCTGGACTGACAGTGATGACTTTTGCTTTACAGGACGTTGGAAGAGCAGAATTTGAAGGTGGAAAAGTCAAACCAAATAGCAGATCAAAATCTGACAGTCACTCCATTCATCAGAACATAAATGTAAGTGTGTCTTTCTTGGATAGTCAAGTCTTAGAGGTAATAAAGGAATGTGCGTGAGCATCAGAAACATGAGACAAGACTAAGTCGGGTGATGTGAACGAGATAGAAACTCATTCTAGGCCGTGGCAGTGATATGTGGTCAGAAACCGAGCTGTGGTTTCTGAAGAGTCATCTTCCTCCACAGATGCTGCCAGACCTGGTGAGTTTATCCAGCATTTTCTGTTTGTATTTCAGATTTCCACAGTATTTACTTTTATTTCAGTGAAATATTTTTCCATGGTATGTGAATAGTCTGGTTGAGCCTCGCACTGTTGTCAGGGATGGGGATGGAGTCAATGCTCCGGGTGTGGAACTTGTAGCAGGGACTGAAGACCATGATTTCAAACTTCTCAATATTTCATTGGAGGAAATTTCTGTTCATCCAGTACAGGATGTCAGTCAGATCAGGACAGTGTACGACTTGGATTGGAACTTGGAGGTGGTGTGGTTCACATACACCTGCTTTCCTGATTCTTCTCCGTGGTGAAGGTGCAATGAAAATCGCTTATTATCTCAAGTAGGATTCAAATGAAGTTCCTGTGAAAAGCTCCTAGTCGCCACATTCTGGCACCTGTTGGGAGGCTGGTACAGGAATTGAACCGTGCTGCTGGCCTTGTTCTGCATTACAAGCCAGCTGTTTAGCCCACTGTGCTAAACCAGCCCCAACTGGGGTTGAGGGTCTGGGAGATTCTGTCAAAGCTCTGGCTGAGTTTTAGATACACACAGTCCATTACCTTCACCCATTCTGCTCCCAGCTCTCTCTCTCCTCCGAAAGAGGCCAGTGTTTTATCAATGCTCAGACCAGTTGACAGGTTCCCTCTCCTGAAGGACATTAATGAACCAGTTGGGTTTTTATGACAATCCAGTAGTTTTTATGGTCACTTTTCCCCAGTGCCGGCCCCACAAATGACCAGATTCATTCAGCTCAATTTCACAAGCTGCCTTTGTGTTTTTGTGGGTTCTCTCTCACTCCCTATTTTCTGTTTTGAAACAATTTCACAGGATATGAGAACAGGAGGATTTCCAGTGGGGAAACTGAAACCATTCATCACATCAGGATCTGACAGATGCCCAATTGATCATAACGTCAATTTGATTGGAATTTGAAGATGGAAGAAAAAAACACTGTTCACATTGTGGAGAAATCGTGGAAATGTGGAGACTGTGGGAAGGGATTCATTTACCCATCTGCACTGGAAACCCATCGACGCTCTCACACTGGAGAGAGGCCGTTCATCTGCTCCGAGTGTGAAAAAGGATTCACTGATTCATCTACCCTGCTGACACACCAGCAAATTCACACTGACAAGACATCATTTAAATGTCCAGACTGCGGGAAGTGCTTCAAAAGTTCCAGGAATCTGATGCTGCATCAACGTGTTCACACTGACGAGAGACCATTCAGGTGCTCTCACTGTGGGACTGGGTTCAGGCGATCATCACAACTGACTGTACACCGGCGAATTCACACTGGGGAGAGGCCGTTCACCTGCTCCGAGTGTGGGAAGGGATTCACTCAGTCGTCGGATCTGCTGAGACACCAGCGGGTTCACACTGGGGAGAAACCATTTAAATGCCCAGTCTGCAGGAAGTGTTCTAAAAGTTCTGAGGATCTAATGTACCATCAGCGCGTTCACACTGACGAGAGACCGTTCAGCTGCTCTCACTGTGCGACTAGATTCAGGCAATCGTTTGAGCTCACAGCACACCAGCGAATTCACACTGGGGAGAGGCCATTCACCTGCTCCGATTGTGGAAAGAGATTCACTCAGTCATCCAACCTACTGAGACACCACCGAGTTCACAAGTAACGACAGTGATTGAATTTTGTTGTGACATCCAGGATTCAACAATGTTCATTGGGGTCTGTTTCTGCTGATGTTGTTAAACTCCAGCCCAGTTAACAGCCAAGTTACTATTCTAGATAAATGTTAAATAAATCAACTTTATGTTAAGCACACTGCATTGCATCTTTTTAATATCTCTAACTCACATTAATCCCTTTTGAAGGGCTCTCATTCTTCCCTGTTTCCCATTCTCACTTCCAACAACAAGTGTGAGGAGCTCATGGAGCTACATAGACAATCCGATCAGCTGCCTCTGCTGCTTTCCTCCCTTCCACGAGCCCACTGGGGCCAGACTTTTGTTTCTGAGCTCTGAACTCACACCTTTCTCCAGTTTCTCTGCCGTCTTCTCTCGTGCCCTCTCAGTGCTCCTGTTGTCCATGAGACCCACCTTCTGCTGTATTGACCCTATTCTCACTGAACGACCGATCACCCAACTTCCCCTTGTTAGCTGATTATGTCAACAGGTCTCTCTCTTCTGGTACTGTCCCTCTCACCTTTAAATCCACCGTCATCACCCATCTTAAAAAAGGGTCTATCCTCGGCCCCTCCTATTTCTCATCTACAAGCTGCCACTCGGTGACATAATCCAAAAACACCATGTTAGTTTTCACATGTACACTGACAACACCCAGCTCTACCTCACCACCTTCCCTCTCCATTCCTCCACTGTTACTAAATGATCAAATTGCTTATCCCACATCCAGTACTGGATGAGCAGAAATTTTGATTAAAAATTGTGAAGGCCAAAGTCATTGTCTTCAGCTACCACTATAAATTCAGTTCCCTAACTGGGCAGTACGGTAGCATTGTGGCTAGCACAATTGCTTCACAGCTCCAGGGTCCAGGTTCACGGTCTGTGCGGAGTCTGCACATCCTCCCCGTGTGTGCGTGGGTTTCCTCCGGGTTCTCCGGTTTCCTCCCACAGTCCAAAGATGTGCAGGTTAGGTGGATTGGCCATGATAAATTGCCCTTAGTGTCCAAAATTGACCTTAGTGTTGGGTGGGGTTACTGAGTTATGAGGCTAGGGTGGAGGTGTTGACCTTGGGTAGGGTGCTCTTTCCAAGAGCCGGTGCAGACTCGATGGGCCGAATGACCTCCTTCTGCACTGTAAATTCTATGAATTCTAACTACCGTGTCCATCCGCATGAGGTAATATTGGAATACATTTTCCTGTGTTTGTCAAGCCAGGAATCTTTATTTCGAAGCAAGAGAGACACACACACAGCTATTCCGATAATCAATACATTTCTGAAGATTTTATTGGGTTCCAAGATAGTGATTTCTTACAGATCTTCCCACCTTCAAGAGGGAATATCCTTATTGACGTCTCACAATCTGATTTCTGATTAACCCAGCTATTTCTAAACTACAAGCTTCTTTTCCGAATTTCTTGTTACATTCCATAGATAATATTCTAAAGTTGCTGGAATGATCAGAATCAGCAACACAAACGCTTGAGCTGCCACCGTGAATACATATAAAATCTTTTCCAGTAAAATGTGATCATTATTGACTGAGATTTATTTTCCCCACCTGCACACCATCTCTCACAATTCTAAATTATTGGCATCGTAAACACATCTGGTTCAAACAAAGGTTCAGGCACAAACTTCAAAGATTCTCCAGCTCCCTGTTCACCTGCATCCACCTTGTGGATATTTTCTGAATCCAGATCCTAGATCTCTCTTCACTTTAATTTTACTATTTTACTCCCTCTGAATGATTCCAGTGAGTTTAATTCTGTCCTGATTGTTTTAAAGTCCGATTCTCTGCGCATGGTACGTCTATGTCTTGATAATTTAAAATGCTCTCTCATTCTATGTTAATTACTCCATGTTGTTCTGTAGTCGAATAGCTCAAAAAATTCTGGGACGTGTTCTCCTGTGAAGGGTCACCATGTGTTTCCACATGTAACATCACATCTGCACACACATCTGTATCCCAAAAGGATGTTCCATGTACCATCTGAAACAGCGCACTCATGGATTTTCAAGTGATCTTATTAAAAGATGAAGGTCTCTTAAAAGATGAAGGAACCACTCCGTATGGTCCCAATGCTTTCAGGTAGTGACCAGACTTGTCAGATTCCATTATTGTTAAGTTCTGAAGCAAGGCTACAATCATCTCCAATTGAAAACTATCAATCACTTGTCTCATCTACACTTTCCTGACTTCCACTAGAATGTACGTGGAAATCCAGTTTGTCTATTCCGTTGAATTAGACCCACAGAATTATTCCAATTCCCAATCGCTGGTGTGATTTTATTTTCTTTGATTAAAAATGGGGCTTCCAGGGCGGCACGGTGGTGCAGTGCTTAGCACTGCTGCCTCATGCCGCCGAGGACCCGGGTTCGATCGCAGCCCCGGTCCACCGTCCGTGTGGAGTTTGCACATTCTCCCCGTGTCTGCATGGATCTTGCCCCCACAACCCAAAGATGTGCAGGGTAGGTGGATTGGCCACGCTAAATTGCCCCTTAATTGGAAAAACACAATTGGGTACTCTAAATTTATTAAGAAAAAAGAAAATGGGCTTCCCATTCTGTCTGTTTCAGGAGAGTGCGGAAAACTTACTGTCTGTCCGGAGTCTGCACATCCTCCCCGTGTGTGCGTGGGTTTCCTCCATCCTCCCCGTGTGTGCGTGGGTTTCCTCCGGGTGCTCGGGTTTCCTCCCACAGTCCAAAGATGTGCAGGTTAGGTGGATTGGCCATGCTAAATTGCTCTTAGAGTGTCCAAAATTGCCCTTAGTGTTGGGTGGGGTTACTGGGTTATGGGGATAGGGTGGTGGTGTGGACCTTGGGTAGGGTGCTCTGTCCAAGAGCTGATGCAGACTCGATGGGCCGAATGGCCTCCTTCTGCAGTGTAAATACTATGATTCAGTATTTTTAGATCCGAGACAGAGATACAGATCGGTTTGAGGGAAACTCTCATATCTCCCATTTTCAGGCACTTTGTCTTGAACGATATCAAATGGGCTGAAGCCAAATCTTTAAAAAACCTTTAAACTTTAGTTTAAATTCTCACCGCGTTGCTTGATTGTAAAAGGGTGAAGCAAACATTCACAAATGGGCACAATTGTCAACTTTACGTAACTTTATTTCCAGATTAAAGATGAACAAGACACCATTTTGATCTTTGTTTTTCCAATTATTTTGATATTTTTTCTCAGTCTTGCCAAGATGTTGTTTTCTTTCTTCAGGAGTCTTTCCCCATCGCTGTATTATAACTCAGGAAAAATCAAACTAAAAAAGTTAGCTTTCATGGCTAAACAAATGCTTCAACCTTCTTGGACCAAAAATAGTTAAAGAGGGTGGAGCTTCCCACAGCTTGTGAGCTCCGAAATATAACTTCAAGGCTGAAGTTTATCTTCAGAGATTGAAACGTTTTGGTGCCTTTTCCAATTGTACCAGTAAATTGTGATTCACACTGAAAGGTTTACTTTCACTCAGTAATTAGAACATTTCACTTTCTCAGCACTGACACTTTAGATCAAATCCCAATTGTTCACTTCTCTTGCAGCTGGTGTGTGGAGAAGATCATGTTCACTGTAGATCTGTCAGCACAGAAACCGCACTGTGCTTCTGGATACACTCAGTCTGCAAGTAGATGAATCTTTAAACATGACCTGAGTGAAGGTCTTCCCAGTGATGCTGAGGAGATGTCCCTGAAGTTACTGCAATCTCCTCTGTCACTGCTGTTTTTGTAGATTTTGATGATATTTGTGTCACACGTTTCCTGTGAAATGGATCCTACCTCCCAACAGAGGAGGAGATTATGAAGGTGTGGCAGGCGATGGGAATTTCCGTGTTTGAGCAGTTCAGCTGGAATTCAAGCCTTTCTCGGTGCCTTTCTGCTTGCTCAGCAATCAATGGCTTTTTCCAGCTCAAGTGATGACATTTTGTCCAACTCAACCATGACAGAAGCTGCAGGAGAGTCAAACAGAGACAGGGAGATGTCCGTCTCACAGGGGTACAGCTCACAGTCATGTTCAACGCAGCAGGTAATCTGTTTAGATCCGTCAGTGAGAACTTCAGCATCTGCCGATTTCAGTTGGGCAATGTTGGTGAAGGAAGAACCAAGTGTCCTCTTAATCCCATCAAACACAGTAGGTTTCAGAGGCAATTCACATTTTGTGATGTCAGCTGATCCAGTGATTATTTCACACATTCTCCCTGGCTTTTACACAACTGTCTTTTGCAACTTTCACATGATGCAGTGTTCTCGGTGTTGGGTTTATGTTGTACATCAGGTCGGCTTTGCTTTTTGCTTCAATGACAGATGTCATCTCTGCTGAGTGGCTCTCAAACCAGTCTTTGTTGTGGGTTCCACCTTTACCAAATGTTGCTGCTGTGTGTCAGAAATGATTCAACTCAGCGACTTCCAAACCATCAATAACAATGTTAATGGACGTCAGCAAGAATTGTCAGCAAGGATTAATCAGCACTTTCTAATTGGCGATGTGGAGAATTGGAACAAGGAGTAATTTCAATGGGGGAGGTGGGCAAATTCTGCCCATCAAAACCCCCAACATGCTAATTAAAATTCACCACTGGGGTTACCATTGAAAGTTAACTTTCTCCTGAATGTGGGGGAGACAGAATGTGTGAGAAACAGCTCCTCCAATCAGATTCAGTCTCTCCCAATCTGGCTGCTCCTCCAGTCTAGGCCTGGATGTGATTTACAGGAAAGTCCACTCACTGCAGTTACTTGTGAACTCGCTGGTGTCTCAGCAGAGTGGACGACCGACCAAACCTCTTCCCACACACCGAACAGGTGAATGGCCTCTCCCCAGTGTGAACTTGCTGGTGTCTCTGAAGGGTACATGTCTGATTGAATCGCTTCCCACACACGGAGCATGAGAACGGCTGCTCCCCAGTGTGCGTGCGCTGGTGTACAGTGAGGTCAGATGAGTGCCTGAACCCAGTCCCGCAGAGAGAGCACCTGAATGGTTTCTCGTCAGTGTGAACACGTTGATGGCATATCAGTTCCCCAGAACTTTTATAGCCTTTCCCACAGTCTGGGCATCTGAAAGGTCTCTCGTCAGAGTGAACTCACTGGTGTCTCAGCAGGTGGGCTGAAATGGTGAATCCCTTCCCACACTCGGAGCAGATGAATGGTCTCTCCCCAGCGTGCATTCGCTGGTGTGTCAGCAGGTTGGATGACTGAGTGAATCCCTTCCCACACTCAGAGCAGGTGAGCGGCCTCTCCCCAGTATGAACTCGCTGGTGTGTCAGCAGGTGGGATGACTGAGTGAATCCCTTGCCACACTCAGAGCAGGTGAGCGGCCTCTCCCCGGTGTGAACTCGCTGGTGTGTCAGCAGGTTGGATGACTGAGTGAATCCCTTCCCACACTCAGAGCAGGTGAGTGGCCTCTCCCCGGTGTGAACTCGCTGGTGTGTCAGCAGGTGGGATGAGGTACTGAATCCCTTCCCACACTTGGGACAGGTGAACGGTTGCTCCTCAGTGTGAATTCGCCGATGAATTTCCAGCCTAACTGGATAATCAAAACCCTTCCCACAGTCTCCACATTTCCACAGTTTCTCCTCAGTGTGACGATGCTTGTGGTTCGACCGGCCGGATTGGCTGAAGTCTCGTCCACACACAGAACACGTGGACGGTTTCTCCTCACTGTGATCGGTGCTTTTTCCTTCCATGTTCAAAATCCGATCATATTCCGGTTGTGATAAATTAGGCGACTCTGTCAGATCCTGATGTGATGTTTGGTTTCAGTTTCCTGACAGAAAGTCCTCCCCTTCCAATACCCTGTGAAATTGAGTTAAAACAGAAATAAGGGAGTGAGAACTCACAAAAACACAAAGGCAGCTTGTGAAATTGAGCTGAACCTGGTCATTTGGTGGGTTCGAGGCAGTGGGCAGGGATACAGATTTTACATATCTACAATTGACCAGAACTTGGCAACACCTCCCAAACTCTCATCCTCCACCACCTCGATGGACTGGGATAGCAGGTTTATGTGAACATCTTCACCTCCAAATTCCTCTCCAGGTCACACACCATTCTGACTTGTCTGACATTCAGACTGGATGAACAGAACCTTCCTCCATTTAAATATGTAGAATGAAGCCATTGTTTTCAATCCCCTTTATAAACTCCATTCCCTACCCACTGATTCCATCCCTCTTCAATCCCCACTACAAACTCCATTCCCTACCCACTGACTCCATCCCTCTTCAATCCCCTCTACAAACTCCCCTCTACAAACTCCATTTCCTACCCACTGACTCCATCCCACGGTAGCATTGTGGATAGCACAATTGCTTCACAACTCCAGGGTCCCAGGTTCGATTCCGGCTTGGGTCACTGTCTGTGCGGAGTCTGCACATCCCCGTGTGTGCGTGGGTTTCCTCCGAGTGCTCCGGGTTCTCCCAAAGATGTACAGGTTAGGTGGATTGGCCAGAATAATTGGCCTTAGTGTCCAAAATTGCCCTTAGTGTTGGGTGGGGTTACTGGGTTATGGGGATAGGGTGGAGGTGTTCACCTTTGGTTGGATGCGCTTTCCAAGAGCCGGTGCAGACTCGATGGGCTGAATGGCCTCCTTCTGCACTGTAAATTCTATGATAATCCCTCTTCAATCCCGTCTACAAACTCTATTCCCTACACACTGACTCCATCCCGATCCCTGGGAATTGTCTGAGGCTGAACCCTGGTTCACACCCAACAAAAAATGTTTCACCCCAAGCTGACTTTTCAACTATATATCCACAAGACTATTTTCACCTCAGTAACATTGGCCGACTCCATTTAATGCGATAGGACAGAAACCATGTTTAAACTGGACTTTTTGGGTGAAAAACGACCAATAAAACGGCTGACCCTCTGCCTATGAGTCAGCAGAACAAAAGGATTCACGTCTCCGATTCAGGTAATCTGAAGAGCTTCTATCAGACCATCCGTGAACTGCACTGTCCAACTGCAGAGGGAGCTACCGGAAGGCCATTTGACAAACTCTTGCTAACGGAGTCTGTGTCTTCCCAAACACCAAACCCTGAACAGATAGCACCTCTTTCTACCTATAATGTCAGGGAGGATATCAGCCTGGAACAGAAAGGCAATTGCCAGACACTTGAGATGTTTATACACATTGAACTGGATTCTCCACCATCCGCAGCGGGGTCCCTGATGCAGTGGAGAATCGTAAAATTGGTATTGGCGCCAGGCGTCGATCCAAACGCGATGCTCTGACACCCGCCCCCCGCTGGGATCAGGGTTCGAGCACACACCAACAAGAGGAGAAAATAATACAAATGGGTCTTAATGACCCATTAGGGTCAATGGCTGACACTCAGTCAGCAAGAAGATGGAATCTTGTAAACATGACCACAGTGAAGATCTTCCCAGTGATGTTAAGAAGTGAGAAGTCCCTGTAGTTGTTGCAATCTCCTCTGTCACTGCTGTTTTAAAAAAATTGTGATGATGTTTGCATCACGCATATGGAATGGGTCCTGTCATCCATCAGAGATGGAGCAGGTCATAAAGGTGTGGAAGTCGATGGGACTATCCGTGTTTGAGCATTTCAGAAAGCCAGGTGCCTTTCTGCTGGCTCAGCAATCAATGGCCTTTTCCAGCTCAAGTGATGAGTGTTCCTCGTCCAACTCAACCATATCAGGAAGCAGCGAGAGAGTCATACGGAGACTGGGAGATGTCTGCTTTTACAGGAGTGCAGCTCTCAGTCATGTTCAACCCAGCGGGACATGTTTACTTCTGTCGGTGAGAACTTCACTATCTTGCGATTTCAGCCGGGCAGCTTTGGTGATGGTCGGATGAAGCGCCATCTTCATCCAATCACACAGAGATTTCCATTGTCACAGGCAGTCTGGAATCATTGACAGAGGCTGATCCAATGTTTCTTCACAGAGTATGTCCCTGATTTTTACACAACTGTCTTGGCTACTTTCACGTGATGCAATTTAATTCCCTAATGGACAGAAGTCAGCAAGAACTGTCAAGAAGGATTAATCTGCACTTTCTAATTGAAGTTGACAACCAGTGGAACATTTGCAGACACTGATTTGCATCAGAAGATCAATTTAGGATTGAAGTACAAGTTCATAATTTTACTGTAAAGGTGTTCCTGTTGACAGTTCTTGAATTAAGGAGAAAGATCACAGGCGCTACTTTTAAAAAGGGACATTTTTAAAATCAGTAACATCTCCAGAATATTAAACTGCAGCCAGTTAAAGTGTTTGTTAACATCAGCAGAATCTGATGCACTAAGCGTCAAGAACCACAAAGACATGTGAGACTTTAACCAAGGCTTTAATACACTACATAGGAAGCTTACCCGACACAGACGACCCCAGACAAAAGGGTCCGGTCTCAGAATCTGGGTCTTATACCTAACTCCCGGGGGAGTGGCCAAGGCGGAGCTCTCCGTGGCCAGGTCAGGTTACATACAGGTGACCGAACCTCTACAGAGCTATAGTACAATACACAGTACAATACACAGGATTACAGGGCCACGTTACACACAACTATTATATAACTATGTACAATGCTAGGGAAGTACAGTGGTGTATCACCACATTCACCCCTTGTTTAGAAGGAAGTCCGGGGTGAAAATATGGAGTAGCAACACGGTGAACAAACAGGGAGTAACGAACAGAGTCCATCAGGAGGTTCCGTGTCGTCAGAGGTCGAGACGAGCGATGGGTTTGGTCGATCTCTTTGAACGTCGGAGCTGCGGCGCTGAGGTAGTGTCCGGCGGTATCCGTGCGGTCAGTGGTGCTGGGTCGCGAGGCGGCATGACGTCCCCAACCGCTTTGGCTGGCTCGAGGCGAAACTGCGGGATGACAGCGGCTGGCACGGAGTAGTAACAGGCTGAGGGATCGACGGGAGCAGAGAGGGAGCGGGGTGGAGGTTGCGGGGCGGGGGCCCCTGAGGGGGCCAGGTCCTTGATGGAGAGGGCCTCCTCACGCCCGTTGGGGTACGCTATGTACGCGTATTGTGGGTTGGCGTGGAGGAGACGGACTCTCTCCACCAGGGGCTCTGCCTTAGAGGTCCGCACGTGCTTGCGGAGCAGGACGTCTCCCGGGGACAGGAGCCAGGATGGAAGCGATGTCACGGATGCCGATCTCCTGGAGAAGAGAAACATCCGCTCATGAGGGGTAGCATTCGTTGCAGTACACAACAGGGACCGGATGGAGTGGAGTGCGGCAGGGAGGGCCTCCTGCCAACGGGAGACTGGTAGGCCTTTGGACTTGAGGGCTAGCAGCACGGCCTTCCAAACTGTCGCGTTCTCCCTCTCCACCTGTCCGTTCCCCCGGGGGTTGTAACTGGTCGTCCTGCTCGAGGCAACGCCCCTGGCGAGCAGGTACCGACGCAGCTCCTCACTCATGAAGGAGGAGCCCCGGTCACTGTGAATGTAATTGGGATAACCGAAGAGCATTAAGAGGCCATGCAACGCTTTGATGACGGTGGCGGAGGTCGTGTCGGGGCAGGGAATGGCGAAGGGGAACCGCGAGTACTCGTCGATGACAATGAGGAAGTATGTGTTGCGGTTGTGGGTGGGGAGGGGCCCTTTGAAGTCAATGCTGAGACGTTCAAAGGGGCGGGTAGCCTTGATTAGGTGCGCCATGTCTGGCTTGTAGAATTGCGGCTTGCACTCCGCACAGACTTGGCAGTTCCTAGTCACGGCCTTGACCTCCTCGACTGAGAAGGGCAGGTTGTGGCCCTTGATGTAGTGGTAGAACCGCCTGATGCCCAGGTGACAGAGGTCATTATGTAGTGCCCGCAGTCGGTCATCCTGTGCGTTGGCACAAGTACTACGGGACAGGGCATCAGGTGGATCATTGAGCTTACCTGGCCGGTATAAGATATTATAATTGTAGGTGGAGAGTTCGATCCTCCACCGTAATATCTTATCATTTTTGATTTTACCTCGTTGTTTGTTGTCGAACATGAACGCAACTGATCGTTGGTCAGTAACGAGGGTAAATGGTTTTCCGACCAGGTAGTGCCTCCAGTGCCGGACGCCTTCCACTATGGCCTGTGCCTCCTTCTCAACAGAGGAGTGGCGGATCTCGGGGTCTTGGAGTGTGCGGGAAAAGAAGGCGATGGGCCTGCCCGCCTGGTTGAGGGTGGCACCCAGGGCAAAGTTGGAGGCATTGCTCTCGACTTGGAATGGTGCAGACTCGTCTACCGCTTGCATGGCGGCTTTGGCGATAGCGGTTTTTAGGAGGTGGAAGGCCTGGCAGGCCTCGGGCAGAAGGGGGAATGAGGGGGAACAGAGGAGGGGTCGGGCCTTGTTAGCGTACTCGGGCACCCACTGGGCATAGTAGGCAAAGAACCCGAGGCATCGCCTCAGTTCCTTGGGGCAGGTGGGAATGGGGAGTTCGAGAAGGGGGCGCAGACGGTCGGGATCGGGGCCGAGGACACCGTTCTCCACCACGTAGCCGAGTATGGCGAGGCGGGTGGTGGCGAAAACACATTTTGCCTCGTTGTACGTGAGATTGAGGTGTTTGGCAGTTTGGAGGAATTTAGTGAGGTTGATGTCATGGTCCTGCTGGTTGTGGCCGCAGATGGTGACGTTGTCCAGATACAGGAAGGTAGCCCGCAGTCTGTTCTGGTCCACCATTCGGTCCATCTCCCGTTGGAAGACCGAGACTCCATTGGTGACGCCAAAGGGTACCCTAAGAAAGTTGTAGAGGCAGCCGTCCGCCTCGAAACCGTGAAGTTACGGTCCTCCGGGCGGATAGGGAGCTGGTGGTAGGCAGATTTCAAGTCTATGGTGGAAAACACCCGGTACTGTGCAATCCAGTTGACCATGTCAGATATGCGGGGGAGGGGATACGCATCAAGCAGCGTGTACCGGTTGATGGTCTGACTGTAGTCAATGACCATGCGGTGTTTCTCGCTAGACTTGACTACCACCACTTGGGCTCGCCAGGGGCTGGTGCTGGGAGCAATGATCTTTTCTGAGAGAAGGCGCTTAATCTCCACTCGAATGAATTGGCGGTCCCCGAAACTGTAACGCCGACTTTTAGTAGCCACGGGCTTGCAGTCGAGGGTGAGATTAGCAAACAGTGAAGGGGGGGGGCGGGATCCTGAGCGTGGAGAGACTACAGGTGAGACCCGTGGGGGGATCAGGGAAGAACTGGGGGTTGGAGACCGTGAGGGGGGGAGGGGGCCGTTAAACTGCAAGGTGAGGCTGCGCAGGTGGCATTGGAAGTCCAGGCCGAGGATCGCGGCGGCGCAGAGGTGAGGGAGGACCATGAATTTGAAATCCTTGAACACTGCGCCGTTCACTGAGAGGGTGACGACGCAGTAGCCCGAAACCTCGGCCGACTGGGAGCTGGAGGCCATGGAAATATGCCTGCGCGTGGGTAGTACCTTGAGGGAGCAGCGGCGCACGGTGTCCGGGTGGAGGAAGCTCTCCGTGCTGCCGCTGTCGAAGAGGCAGGTAACAGTGAAACAATTTAGCTGAACCTCCATGGTGGATCTGGCGAGCTGATGCGGTCGGTCCTGGTCGAGGACGATGGATGCGATGGTGGAGCTGTTGGAGAAGGGTGCCGGATCCGGGGAGCAGCCTGCGGAAGAAGGTGGCAGCGCCCAGGCGTCGTAGGCTGCTGTTGGAGGCCAGGTTGCTGTCGTTGGCTGCATCTCAGTTGTTTGCAGCATTTTGGTCGGGTGCGCAGGACCGGAAGTGACGGTCGGCGGTGAACCGGAAGTGACGATCGGCGGTGGACCGGAAGTGACGTGCGGCGGACCGGAAGTGAAGGGAGCCGGGCCGGGGATAGTCAAAGATGGCGGCGCCCATGCGTCGCACGTGTGGAATCGCGAGCCGGGAACGGAGGATGGCGGCACCCAGGAGTAGCAGGCCGCGGTGTTGGACCTAGAGGCAGCGGTGGAGCGGCAGACGTTTGCAAAATGGCCTTTCATGCCACAGGCTGAACAGGTAGCATCTCTAGCAGGGCAGCGTTTCCTGGGGTGTTTTGCCTGGCCACAAAAGTAACACTGGGGCCCAGGCGTTCTTTTTACTGCTGGTGTGGCTGGGTGGGCCGTGACTTGCAGGGGTTGTTGCTGGGCGGGCGGCAGGGAGGTAGCGGCCACGTAGGGAACGTGGGCAGGCGCATAGGAAGTTTGGGCAGGCATGTAGGATGCATTATTGTCGTAGGCTGCCTGTTGGGCCTCTGCCATAGTGACTGCTGTGTCCAGAGTCAGGGTAGTTTGTGCCAGTAGGAGTTGGCGAATTGGGACGGAAGCGAGGCCGGCTACAAAGGCATCGAGCACCAGGGCCTCAGTGTTCTGCTCAGCGGAGACTGCTGGCGCGTTGCAGGTGAGAGCGAGGGCACGGAGGTCCCGAACGAACACGGATAGGGGTTCGCCCGGCTGCTGGTGCCGGGAGGCGAGGTGGTGGCGGGCGTAAATAGAATTAACAGTTCGTGCAGACCGGCTTTTGAGCTTCACGATGGCATTGGTGTAGGTCGTTGTTCCCGTGATGAGGTCGAAAAGCCCGTAGTCGAGCCGTGAGTACAGGAGGTTGAGTCGGTTTGCGTCCGTTTTGGCGAAGGCGGAGGATGCTTCCAGGTAGGCCTCGAAACACCGGAGCCAGCGTGGAGCGTGGGGGTTGAGCGAGAACTTGTCGGGTTTCAGAGCAGCCTCCATTATAACAGTAGTGTATTAAATTGATGCACTAAGCGTCAAGCACCACAAAGACATGTGAGACTTTAACCAAGGCTTTAATACACTACATAGGAAGCTTACCCGACACAGACGACCCCAGACAAGGGTCCGGTCTCAGAATCTGGGTCTTATACCTAACTCCCAGGGGAGTGGCCAAGGCGGAGCTCTCCGTGGCCAGGTTTGGTTACATACAGATGACCGAACCTCTACAGAGCTACAGTACAATACACAGGATTACAGGGCCACGTTACACACAACTATTATATAAACTATGTACAATGCTAGGGAAGTACAGTGGTGTATCACCACAGAATCTAACCAAATATTGTCAGACTATCAATCCTGGATGTGATTGGCAGCAGCAAAACAGCAGATTCCAGTCCCTGCACTCACTTGTGAACTCGCTGGTGTCTCAGCAGGTGTTGTGACTGAGTGAATCCTGCTCCACACAAGGAGCAGGTGAACCGTCTCCCCCCGATGTGATCCCACTGATGTGTCAGCAGTTGGGATGACCAAGGGAATCCCTTCTCATACACGGAGCAGGTGAACGGCTTCTCCCCAGTGTGAGTGCGTTGGTGCTCAGAGATCAGCTGACTGACTGAAACCCTCTCCACAGGTGGTGCACCTGAATGGATCCCCATTTGTGTGCATTTGGTGGTGTGTCTGGAGGGTGAATATCTGAGTGAATCCCTCCCCACAAAGCAAATGAATGGTTTCTGACCCGTGTGAATTCGCTGGTGTTCAGTGAGCATGGATAAGGACTTGAATTTCTCTTCACAGGTTGTGCAGCTGAATGGTGCCTTCTCAGTGTGAACTCACTGGGGCAATCGAAGGCCAGATAACTGAGTGAATCTCCTCTCACACACAGAACGGATGAACGGCCTTTCCCCAGTGTGAACGCGTCGATGGATTTCCAGTCGGGATGAGGGATTGAATCCTTTACCACAGTCCTGACATTTCCACGGTTTCTCCATGGTGCCAGTTTCCCCGTATCGCACCAGTTTCGACAATCAGTTGAAGCTTTGTACACAGAGCACACAATTACGCTTTTTTCACTCTGTGAATCGTGTAATGTTTTTTACAGGCTGCTTAACTGGTTAAAGCTCTTTGTGCATTGAGAGTACTGGAACCTTTCACTCGAGTGTGTGTCTTGATGGTTTTCCAGTCACAGATGTTTTAAATGGTGTCGTACAGACAGATCACACAAACATTTCTTCTTCCAAATTCAATTACTGATGATATTCATCCGTGGTGACTCAGTGACTCTGTCAGATAATGCTCTGATGTGCAGTTTGAGCTTCCTGTTTGTAAATCCACCACTCTAATGCCCTGGAAAAGGAGTTTACAAAACTTTAAATAGAGAAGTTTTGAATGTCCAAAAATGTCCTATTATCCATGACACATATATTCCCCATTTGTACCTGCAAAGCAGTAGATCCTAATCCCATGCACTCTGCTGCCTCCTGGATCCTTCTCAATGCACAGAACCATGTTTCTTATTGTTTCAGTGTTCCAACAGCTCTGGCAGACACTGACCCCAGGCGGCCTGGTCCCAGCTCTGGCAGAACGCCAGCCTTTCAGTGCAGGCTGTGCCTTAATTTTCATCATGAGAGTTGGTCAGCTCGGCAAACCCTGCACACCACCTTCACAATTCTTTTCCTTACAGTTTGCCCCCTCCCTCCCCTCTGGCTGGGTTCAGTTCTCAAGCCCCTCTGTGCAAAGTGAGAATAAAATCAATTAATCAATAATTGTGCCTCCTGGTCACTGGGACCCTGAAGCCCCACCCCAGGAGCTCAAAACCCAGGACCGGCAGGTTCTTTATTGGGGGTTTGGGTCCTCCAGTGGGTGTTTGTGAATCCTCCTCGTCCACCTGCCAGGGTTTCCTTCCTTGCCAGAGATCAGAGTCCTCATTTATTTGAGTGCAAAGATTAAGCTCTTATTTATTGTCCCCCCTCAGCCATCCTCTGATGTGAACCATCCTCCAGTCTGAAGCAGGTGCCCATTAACCTGGGCCTGTTCCCAGGAGGGAGAAGCTCCGCAGCTACAAACCAGGGAACTGACAATGATGGTGAAGGGTTTGCGGATCCACAAAGTGTTTCCAAATCCTCCCACCCACCGCCTGACGCTGACTCCGCTTCTCTGGGACAACGGCCTCTCGCCACAAGTCAACACAGGATCTGCGCATGCTCCAAACTCCGCTCGTACGCCTGCGCAGTGGTGTCTAACTGCAGTCGCCGCACTGCGCATGCTCTGCATCACAATGCCCGGCTGATTGACGGAAGATCCCGACCAATAGGAATAGGGGGCGGGCCTGTAGGACTGTATCGTTACTGCGCATGCCCCAGATCACAATACATAGTGGTGATTGACGGCAGCTGAGGACCAGTAAGAAGAAGGGGCGGGAACCAACCAATCGGAGTGAATGAGAGGCAGGGCTGAGCTCGGATCTCCCTCATTGGCTGGAAATCTGCATCATTTTGGAAGCTGATTTGTCTCAAACTCCAGGAGAAAACTGGACCTTTCTGTTTGTGGCTTTAAACAGATGAAACCCTGTGGGTGTGGAGCAAACATTTCAACATTTGTTACTGAAATGGGGAAATCTGAAACTATGTTCACACAATTCAAGGGCTGACTTCAAAAAAGAGCAGGGCAGAAAGGGAGTATCTACAGTGTCTTGTTGTTGGGTCACTGGGCATCAGTTTGCTCTCACGTACCATTACTTGTTTAAAGGTGTAGCTTTTAAAGCATGCGACACAGTGGGAGGGATTCTCTGTTCCTGAGACTAAGTGCTGATCTCAGGGCAGGATTTGTGGACTCCCACGACATGAAAACAGGCACTGAACCTGGACTGATTCAGCGAATTTGGAGGGGCTAGCACCGGCGCCACATGGAACACAATCGATTCCAATGAAAAATGGTGCGGGATTCACCGGGTCCGTGATTGACTCAGGAGAGGTTGGCAAGCTGCAGCCGTATATACACATTACACTCCCCACACACACTCATCCCAGTCAACAGGATAGCACTAGTTGTGCTGGAACGCTTCCATCCCACTGATGGGTCAGCTAAGGCCAGAGGGCACCTAGGGGAGTGTCCTGGGGGACACCCATACGATCTGTGGGCAGTCACCAGCGTGCGCAGCTGCATGGCTACCTTGCAGGCTGTGCCAATAGTGCTTTGTGTCCATCCACCCTGACCCCACAGCCTCCCTCCTGACCATCCCCCCTACTCCCCCGACCCTGGCAGAAGTCCCCCTGGCCAGCAGCAGAACTGTCAGCAAACTATGGCGATGTTGGACACTTTCCGTACCCCCCTCACTCATCAGCCACAATGCCTGTTTCAAGATTTTTAAAAGCACAAGCGAACCACGCCATCGGGAATTCGGCCCATTGGAGGCGGAGAATCGCAGAGGCTCCGGAGAATACCGGGTCGGGCCCGCTAATGAGATGTAAACGCTGTTTACTGTGTGTGCATTCCGGAACACATTGACGCTGCTGTCGAGGCAATGGAGAATTGTGATTTGGCGTGAAATCGGTGCCCGCCGCAATTTCAGAGTTGAACCCAATTCTCCGCCCAATCGCGCATTGCAATTCGGGCATTAGCTGATGGACAATCCCATCCAATAAGTGTCACCTTGTTCAAAATGAACTAAACTTACTGGTTGTCTTTACCAAGCAGATAGATGCTACACAGGCCATCTAGACAGATGAGGAAACCTTGTCCCTTTGTAGGTTCAGAATTGATAAGGAGGAAGAGTTGAACTGAAAATGTAAATTTAAGGGGTGCTGGAAGTTATCTCCCAGTCTTTCCTGGAGATGCCAGACTGGAGAATTATAAATCTTGCACCTTTATTCAAAAAGGGTTGGAAGGATAGCTCCAGAAATTGCAGACCAGCTAGTTTAACACCAATTGTTAGGCATGCTTCAAGAATCAATTATTCCAAATAGAATTTTAAAAAATAAAAAAATTTAGAGTCCAAATTATTTATTTTCCAATTAAGGGGCAATTTAGCGTGGCCAATCTACCTAATCTGCATATCTTTGGGTTGTGGGGGTGAAACCCACGCAGTCGTGCAAACTCCACATGGACAGTGACCCAGGGCTGGGATTCGAGTCCGGGTCCTCAGCGACGTAGTCCCAGTGCACCACATGCACTGACAATAAAATCCACGGGTCTTATTGGGGGTTTGGGGCCTCCAGCGGGTGTTTGTGAATCCTCCCCTCCCACCTGCCAAGGTTTCCCTCCTTGCCAGCGATCAGAGTCCTCATTGATTTGAGTGCAAAGTGTAAGCTTTTATTTATCATACCCCCTCCCCCATCCTCTGATGTGAACCATCCTCCAGTGGCTGAAGCAGGATGGTGCCCGTTAACCTGGGACTGTTCCCGGGAGGGAGGGAAAAGCTCCACAGCTGCAAACCAGGGAGTTGACAATGATTGTGAAGGGTTTGCGGATCCACAAAGTGTTTCCAAATCCTCCCACCCACCGCCTGACGCTGACTCCGCTTCTCCGGGACTAACAAGCGCTGAAATCCATGTCCCGCAGCCGCACTGCGCATTCTCTGGATCACAATGCCCGGGGGTGATTGACAGCTGCTCTGGACCAATGGGAGGAGGGGAGGACCGAGCGGGAGCGGCTGGTCTTCCAACCTATCGGAGTGAATGAGGGACAGGGCTGATCTTGGGTCTCCCTCATTGCCTGAGACTCTGCATCATTTTGAGTTCTTCCCAGTGGCCATGGGTTCCACAACCTCATTTCCTGCCTGAGGTGTTGACGAATGGGAAGTCTTGGAGGACCGGATGGACTCTGGGCCTCCAGCCAATCACACTGCAGGCTTTGTGTGAATGAAGATTGAGCTTCACACGAAAGTTCTTCCTGTGTCAAACCTCTGATTAAAACAGTTTATTTTCACTTCAATGGACTTTTTCGAGTCCATTGGCCCTTCCACCGAACTGTTACAACAAGGAACAACAAACATTAACTCTGTTTTGCTCTCCACAGATGTGGCATGGTGGCACAGTGCTTAGCATTGCTGCATCTTAACGCCAGCGACCTGGGTTCAATTCTGGCCTTGGTGACTGGAGTTTGCACACTCTCCCAGTGTCTGCATGGGTTTCCTCCAGGTGCACCAGTTTTTTTCCACCTTACAAAGATGTGCAGGTTTGGTGGATTGGCCATGCTAAATTGGCCCTTAGTGTCCAAAAAAGGTTAGGAGCAGTTACTGGGTTACGGGGGTAGCGTAGAGGCATGAGCTTAAGTAAGGTGCTCATTCCAAGGGCTCGAACGCTCGATGGGCCGAATGGCCTCCTTCTGCACTGTAAATTCTATAATTCTGCAGGATTCCTCTGTCACAGTCTGATCCGATGGGTCTGTCTAGTGGTATTTCCCTGGTCCTGTCCATGTGTTGGCTATTTTAGGGAGCAGGCAGAACTACCTTGGTTCGACCTGTTGTTTTTGGTTCATATGCCTCGAGTCTTTGAGTTCTTCCAGTCCGTCTCCAATTCTCCTTCCTGTCTCGGGTATATGGGTCTAGGTAGTTTGGTGTTGTGATTCATGTTGTTTAGTTGTCTGTCTGTCTCCAGCAGGTATTGTTGTCTCTCGATAATGACTGTGCTGCTATCCTGGTCTTCTGGTCTTATGAACATATCCGTGTTGGATCCAAGCTCCCGGATTGTCTGTCTTTCTCTCCGGGTAAGATTCTGTTTGTCTCCTGTATTTCACTGTGACAGGGCAGAGACCTGATTGAAGGATTCAAACATGGGAGTTCTGGGAAAGATGAGCAAGGATTTGGGAGGTGACGACATGTTCAAAGAGTTTGGAGAGGAGAGGGAGGTTGAAGATGGACAGTAAGGATGGCAGGGTCAAGGGTTTGTTTTATTGAGGGGGTGATGATGGCAGATTTGAAGGACAGAGGGACAGTACCCGAAGAGAGAGAAATGTTGACAACATCCATGGACACAGGGTAGTTGGCTGATCAGTAGCTTAGTGGGAATAGGGTCGATGGAGCAGGAGCTGGGTCTCATGGACAAGATGAGCACTGAGAGGGCAGATGGGAGAGAAACTAGAGAAAGATGTGGGTTTAGGGCTCGGGAAAGGATGAAATTTAGAGACAGTTTGGTCCGGTGGGCTCGTGGAAGGGAGGGAAGCAGCAGAGGCAGCTGATCGGATTTACTCAATCTCAGTCACAAAGAAGTTCCACAAGCTCCTCACACTTCTTGTTGGAGGTGAGGATGGAAGTGACAGGGGAGAGCGAGAGTACTTTAAAAGGAACTAACTTGTGTCAGAGATATTAAAAAGTTTCAACACTGCACATTTAACACTAATCTAATTTATTTGACTTTTAGCCAGAATATTAGCCCCTGTAAATGAGCATAGACCCAAATGAACATGGTTCAGTCCTGAATGTGAGTAACAGCAAAATCCAATCACTGCAGTTACTTGTGGCCTTGTTGGTGTCTCAGGAGGTGGGATGAAGTGCCGAATCCCTTCCCACACTTGGAGCAGGTGCACGGTCTCTCTCCAGTGTGAACTCGCTGGTGCTTCCGCAGTGCGGATGACTCAGTGAATCCCTTCCCACACTTGGAGCAGGTGAATGGCCTCTCCCCAGTGTGAATTCGCTGGTGCTTCTGTAGGTTGAATGACTGAGTGAATCCCTTCCCACACTTGGAGCAGGTGAATGGCCTCTCCCCTGTGTGAATCCGCTGATGGACAGCGAGGTGAGATGATCGTCTGAAACCATTCCCGCAGTGAGAGCACCTAAACGGTCTCTCATCAGTGTGAACACGTTGATGGTGCATCAGTTCTCCAGAACTTTTATAGTAATTCCCGCAGTCTGGGCATTGAAACGGCCTCTCATCAGTGTGACTGCGTCGATGAGTTTCCAGCTGGGATGGGTAAGTGAATCCTTTCCCACAGTCCTCACATTTCCATGGTTTCTCCTCAGTGTGACTGCATTTGTGGTTTGTGAGGCCTGATGATAGAGCGAATCCTCGTCCACACAAACAAATCAGGTACGGTTTCTCCCCACTGTGAACAATGTTTTTTCCTTCCATGTTCAAAATCCGCTGATATTCAGGATATGATAAATTGAGGACTCTGTCAGATCCTGATGTGATGTTTGGTTTGAGTTTCCGGACTTTCAATCCTCCCCTTTGAACACCCTGTGAAACTGATTTAAAAACAGAAAATAGGGAATGAGAGAGAACCCACAAAAACACAAAGGCACGTTGTGAAATTGAGCTGAATGAATCTGGCTGCTTGTGGGGCGGCACTGAGAAAAAGTGACCATGAAAACAGCTGGATTGTCATAAAAACCCAACTGACCTCTTTGGGAGGAGAGAGAAAGAGGTGAAGAGGGATCTTGTATATCTACACGACATATTAACATTTGCTTTGCCACATATTAGTTAGCAAAGCAAATTCTACCTTGAGCTTCATAAACAGTAATATTGATACTGAAACTATGCTTCTGGTGGCACAGTGATTAGCACTGCTACCTCACAGCGCCAGGGACCCGGGTTCAATTCCGGCCTTGGTGACTGTGTGGAGTTTGCACTTTCTCCCCGTGTCTGCGTGTGTTTCCACCCGGTGCTCAGGTTTCCTCTAACAGTCCAAAGAAGAGAAAGTGAGGTGTATTGGCCTTGATAAATTGCCCGTTAGTGTCCAGGTTAGGTGGGGCTATGGGGTTACAGGGACAGGGTAGGGATGTGGGCCTGGGCAGCGTGCCCTTTCAGAGAATCGGTGCAGACTTGATGGGCCGAATGGACTCCTTCTGCACTGTAGGAATTCTATGGTTCTAATTCTATTCTATGAATCTTTATAAAGCTCTGGTCACCACGCTTCAGGAAGGTTGTGAAGGTTCTTGAGAAGGTGCAGAGGAGATTTACCAGAATGGTTCCAGCAAAGGAGGTTGAGGGGAGATTTGATTCAGGTACACAAGATTAGCGGGTGGGCACGGGAGCAATAGGTCAGAACGTGAGAGCATTGAGGGAGAACTAGAGAATAGGGACATTGGGGCTCTGAGGCAGAGCAGACAGGGAGATGTTGCTGAACACAGCGGGTCTGGTGGCCTGAAGTGCATATGTTTTAATGCAAGAAGTATTACGGGTAAGGCAGATGAACTTAGAGCTTGGATTAGTACTTGGAACTATGATGTTGTTGCCATTACAGAGACCTGGTTAAGGGAAGGGCAGGATTGGCAGCTAAACATTCCAGGATTTAGATGTTTCAGGCGGGATAGAGGGGGATGTAAAAGGAGAGGCGGAGTTGCGCTATTGGTTAGGGAGAATATCACAGCTGTACTGCGGGAGGACACCTCAGAGGGCAGTGAGGCTATATTGGTAGAGATCGGGAATAAGAAGGGTGCAGTCACAATGTTGGGGGTTATACTACAGGCCTCCCAACAGCCAGCGGGAGATAGAGGAGCAGATAGGTAGACAGATTGTGGAAAAGAGTAAAAACAACAGGGTTGTGGTGATGGGAGACTTCAAGTTCCCCAATATTGACTGGGACTCGCTTCGTGCCAGGGGCTTAGACGGGGCAGAGTTTGTAAGGAGCATCCAGGAGGGCTTCTTAAAACAATATGTAGACAGTCCAACTAGGGAAGGGGCGATACTGGACCTGGTATTGGGGAATGAGCCCGGCCAGGTGGTAGATGTTTCAGTAGGGGAGCATTTCGGTAACAGTGACCACAATTCAGTAATTTTTAAAGTACTGGTGGACAAGGAAAAGAGTGGTCCTAGGATGAATGTGCTAAATTGGGGGAAGGCTAATTATAACAATATTAGGCGGGAACTGAAGAACCTAGATTGGGGGTGGATGTTTGAGGGCAAATCAACATCTGACATGTGGGAGGCTTTCAAGTGTCAGTTGAAAGGAATTCAGGACCGGCATGTTCCTGTGAGGATGAAGGATAAATATGGCAATTTTCGGGAACCTTGGATAACGAGAGATATTGTAGGCCTCGTCAAAAAGAAAAAGGAAGCATTTGTCAGGGTTAAAAGGCTGGGAAAAGACAAAGCCTGCGTGGAATATAAGGAAAGTATGAAGGAACTTAAGCAAGGAGTCAGGAGGGCTAGAAGGGGTCACGAAAAGTCATTGGCAAATAGGGTTAAGGAAAATCCCAAGGCTTTTTACACGTACATAAAAAGCAAGAGGGTAGCCAGGGAAAGGGTTGGCCCACTGAAGGATAGGCAAGGGAATCTATGTGTGGAGCCAGAGGAAATGGGCGAGGTACTCAATGAATACTTTGCATCAGTATTCACCAAAGAGAAGGAATTGGTAGATGCTGAGTCTGGAGAAGGGTGTGTAGATAGCCTGGGTCACATTGAGATCCAAAAAGACGAGGTGTTGGGCGCCTTAAAAAATATTAAGGTAGATAAGTCCCCAGGGCCTGATGGGATCTACCCCAGAATACTGAAGGAGGCTGGAGAGGAAATTGCTGAGGCCTTGACAGAAATCTTTGGATCCTCACGGTCTTCAGGGGATGTCCCGGAGGACTGGAGAATAGCCAATGTTGTTCCTCTGTTTAAGAAGGGTAGCAAGGATAATCCAGGGAACTACAGGCCGGTGAGCCTTACTTCAGTGGTAGAGAAATTACTGGAGAGAATTCTTCGAGACAGGATCTACTCCCATTTGGAAGCAAATGGACGTATTAGTGAGAGGCAGCATGGTTTTGTGAAGGGGAGGTCGTGTCTCACTAACTTGATAGAGTTTTTTGAGGAGGTCACTAAGATGATTGATGCAGGCAGGGCAGTGGATGTTGTCTATATGGACTTCAGTAAGGCATTTGACAAGGTCCCTCATGGTAGACTAGTACAAAAGGTGAAGTCACACTGGATCAGGGGTGAGCTGGCAAGGTGGATACAGAACTGGCTAGGTCATAGAAGGCAGAGAGTAGCAATGGAAAGATGCTTTTTTAATTAGAGGGCTGTGACCAGTGGTGTTCCACAGGGATCAGTGCTGGGACCTTTGCTGTTTGTAGTATATATAAATGATTTGGAGGAAAATGTAACTGGTCTGATTAGTAAGTTTGCAGACGATAAAAAGGTTGGTGGAATTGCGGATAGCGATGAGGACTGTCAGAGGATACAGCAGGATTTAGATTGTTTGGAGACTTGGGCGGAGAGATGGCAGTTGGGAGTTTAATCCGTATCCGTAGTTAGGCCACACTTGGAGTATAGTGTTCAATTCTGGTCGTCACACTACCAGAAGGATGTGGAGGCTTTAGAGAGGGTGCAGAAGAGATTTACCAGAATGTTGCCTGGTATGGTGGGCATTAGCTATGAGGAGCGGTTGAATAAACTCGGTTTGTTCTCACTGGAACGAAGGAGGTTGAGGGGCGACCTGATAGAGGTCTACAAAATTATGAGGGGCATAGACAGAGTGGATAGTCAGAGGCTTTTCCCCGGGGTAGAGGGGTCAATTACTAGGGGGCATAGGTTTAAGGTGAGAGGGGCAAGGTTTAGAGTAGATGTACGAGGCAAGTTTTCTACGCAGAGGGTAGTGGGTGCCTGGAACCCGCTACCGGAGGAGGTGGTGGAAGCAGGGACGATAGTGACATTTAAGGGGCATCATGACAAATACATGAATAGGATGGGAATAGAGGGATACGGACCCAGGAAGTGTAGAAGATTGTAGTTTAGTCGGGCAGCATGGTCTGCATGGGCTTGGAGGGCCGAAGGGCCTGTTCCTGTGCTGTACATTTCTTTGTTGTATTACGCCAGGTTTCCATCGGGTGGACGAAGAAACTCTGTTTCCATTCACTGATCGTACAAGCAGTCGGGATACAGATTTAAAGTTTTGGGTAAAACCTGGATTGAACTATACAAGATCCTGAGGGGTCTTGACAGGGTGGATGTGGAGAGGATGTTTCCTCTTATGGGAGAATCTAGAACGAGGGCATCACTGTTGCAAAATAAGGGGTCTCCCATTTCAGATGGAGATGAGGATTTTTTATTCTCTTAAGGGTTGTAAGACTTTGGAACTCACTTCCTTAAAAGGCAGTGGAAGCAGAGTCCTTGAATATTTTTAAGGCAGAGTTGGATAGATTCTTGATGGGTAAGGGGTGAAAGGTCATCAGGGGTAGGCAGGAATGTGGAGTTGAGGTTAGAATGAGATCAGCCGCAATCTTATTGAATGCTGAACAGGCTCGAGGGACCGAGTGGCCTGTTCCGAGTTTGTATGTAAAAGGTACAGGAGATATGAGGTGATATGAGATGTATGTTTTTACACAGCGAGCGGCAATGACCTGAAACCTGCTGCCTATGAGGGAGTTTGAAAATAGACACAATGAATGATTTGATTTCAAAAGGAAATTGGATAGACATCTGAGGGAAATAAAGCTGCGAGGATACAGGGATAGAGCAGGAGAATGGCACTGACTGGATTGCCCCAGTGAGCTAGCATGGTCTCAATGGGCCGAATGCCCTTTGTGCCATCATGTCTCTGCCTCCTTTGTGTAATCTAGTTTTGTAATTTAACCCCAGGGGGTTCAGATATCACTCAGGTAAATCTGTGCTACACTCCCTCCGAGGCCATTCTATCCTTCCTCAGGTTTGTTGCCCAGAACTGAACACAGTTCTCCAGGTTTGGTCTAACCAGGGTTTGTGAATCTTGGGGCTTTTCCAGTCACACTGAGACCTGAAATCTTCCCCCACAGACAGAACAGTCAAACCTTTTACCTTCCACACCCAGATGCTGCTGATATTCAGGTTCTGATGAATCGAGTGACTCTGTCAGATCGCGATGTGACGTTTGGTTTGCTTTTCCCGTCTGTTAAACCTCCACTTCCATTATCCTGTAAATTTACAGAAACCTCACTGTCAGTTTAGGATAGAAATTCACAACATTCTCTCCTCGTCAACTTTGATTAAATGTATTCCTGGAGGTTTAATCACATGACCTGCCCCCATCCTCCAGCCATTAATCGATCAACACATCCATCCTTGCGACACACTGCCTTCCTCGGCCAATTGGGAAGCAAAAGGACTCATTACCTTACAGGACAGTGATTGACTGTCAGCCAAACAACCTTTATCCCATTTTCAATATTTTTATATCCACTGAACAGAAATGTTCAAAGAAAATTACAAAAAAATCTTCTTTACTGTCCCAATGATTTCCCAAAGACCCCAAAATCATTCTGACTGTCCCAATGATTTCCCAGACACGAATCTCACCAAGACAGAAGGTTAAATTTGAATTCATTTAAGTCTACTGAAGACCCTGAAACCCTCAATTGTTGCAAAGACCCATCTGGTTCACTCATGTCCTTCAGTGAAGGAAATCTTCTATCCTTACCTGGTCTGGCCAACATGTGACTCCAGATCCACAGTCAGCTTGTTGACTCTTAAAATGCCCTGAGATGCCCTCAGTTCAAGGGCAATTAGGGATGGGCAGTGAATGCTGGCCCAGCCAGCGACACCCACATCCCGTGAATAAATGGAAAACAAAATTTCCATTTCACCTGGTCTGGCCGACATGATTCCAAACCACAGCAATGTGGTTGACTCTTTAAATGCCCTCCGAGATGGCCGAGCAAGCCACTCAGTTCAAGGGAAATTAGGGATGGGCAATAAACGTTGGACCAGCCAGTGACTCCAAATAAAATAAAATCCTGGAGACTCCAGTCAGTCAATCCGGGAGAGTTGGCATCCGGTCCAGGCTGGCAGCACATGCGCCCTGCGGCACCTTGTTCTCTGTAAAGATGGCGGCCGGTAACCCGGGCCTGTCACCGCTCAGCTCTCACTCTGTTCAGTGCTGTTTAAGACGGGATGGTTAACATTTTATTCGGGAGTTGAAGCCTCCATGGGGTATTTATGAAGCCTCCCCGGCCATCCACCGGATCCATTCCTGAAAGTCGCTCGATTGTTTCTTTCCCGCCCCTCGCGCCGTCAGCGACAATCTGAACCGCGCATGCGCCAGTCACGGCCCGAACGCGCATGCTCCAGCCACAGTCGGACTCTGCGCATGTGCGCGGAAGTCCTATGATGTGGATAGAGCACATTCTCATCTGCAACGCTGTTACTGGGTGTGATTGACAACAGACCAAACACGGACAGTGAGATGTTAATGTGTTGGGGTCTGAGCAGGTTCAGGTGAACAGTGATTTTTGTCTTCCTGGACAGAACAGTTAAACTACCCCTTGCCAATAACAATGTGCTGAAATTGGATCAAATGGCCTGGGCATTTAAAGTTGTAGTGTTAACCAGTGGGAAAACTGAGGAAATCCCTTTGCACACATGACGTGTGTGAGTGATCTCCCTCTGAACTGCTCCTGAACTGCACATTAGATTAATTAATGACTAACTCATATTTATTCTTATCCAGTGGAAACATCTTCCACTTGTCTATCATATCAAACCTGTTCATAATCTTACAGGATCAGGTCATCCTTCATTCCCTTTTCCAGAGAAAAGGTTTACATCCTGTCCAATCTTTCTTGTCGGGTATAACCTGCAAGTTCAGACATAATTCAAATATCTTTTCCTGCACCTTCTCCAGTCCTTCTAGATCCATTTTACAATATGGAGACTTTAACTAATCTGAGCAGCAAACTCACCGTTGTCCCCAAACGCCTGTATGTTGCAGTATTTTAGTCATTTTACTTCAGCTGAATGTAAGATGGGACAGAATAAGATCCAACGAGCCTGTCTGTAACACTGTGGAACATCTACAAACTTGCCTCCTCCCCGTAATGCTAAACAGTTGACTTTTCACTCTTAACCTGACAGCTATGTCATTAAGAATAATGTGTCAGAGAAAGACTGGATTTCAGCTTGGTGACACCAGGCCAGACTAAATTTTAGTTCACAGGATTGTTGAGCTAAGACTTCCGGTTGCGGCTATGCCTAGGTAGGTCGCACGTTCGGCAGCTCCCGCCGGGAACGGACTTTCTGGGCTCTCCAGAGGGGCCCCAACGGCACTTGTTCGACGGCTCCCAGTGTGGGATGGTGACAGCAGGGTCCCCCCCGACATTATATGGATTGGACCAGGAGTGGAGTGGTGAAAAAAGTGATCTTGGGGCAGCGAAAGGTGCGAGGGAGGAAAAACAAGATGGCGACGGGTGGAGACCAAGCAGCATGGGCGCAGTGGTCGCAGGAGCAGCAGGAGTTTCTTAAACGCTGCTTTGAGGAGCTGAAGACAGAAATGCTGGCGCCAATGAAGGCAGCGATTGAGAAGCTTATGGAGACCCAGAAGGCCCAAGGGGCGGCGATCCGGGAGGTGCGGCAAAAAGCCTCGAGAACGAGGATGAGATCTTGGGCCTGGCGGTGAAGGTGGAGGCGCACGAGGCGCTGCACAAGAGGTGGGCGGAAAAATTCGGGGACCTGGAGAATAGGTCGAGGAGGAAGAATCTTCAGATTCTGGGTCTCCCTGAAGGAGTGGAGGGGCCCGATGCTGGGGCATATATGAGCACGATGCTCAATTCGCTGATGGGCGCGGGAGCTTTCCCGAGGCCCCTGGAGCTAGATGGGGCTCATCGGGTCCTGGCAAAGAGACCCAAAGCCAACGAGCCGCCAAGGGCTGTAGTGGTGCTTTATGGCTTTACGGACAGAGTGTGTCCTGAGATGGGCCAAAAAAGAACGGAGCAGCAGGTGGAAGAACACGGAGATCCGAATTTACCAAGATTGGAGTGTGGAGGTGGCTAAGAGGAGAGCTGGTTTCAATCGGGGTAAGGCTGTGACCATCGGAAGGGGGTGAAGTTCGGTATGCTGCAGCCAGCGCGATTGTGGGTCACATTCCAAGATCGGCACCACTATTTTGAAATGCCCGATGAGGCATGGAACTTTATACAGACTGAAATGTTGGACTCAAATTGAGGGTTTGTCATGGGGGGATGTTTACTGTGTTCACTGTGTTTATTACGTTTGGGGAATGTTCTTTTGGTTTGAGTGCTGGGTGGGGATGGGTGAATGGATTTGATGTGGGTGCTGTGGGAAAGTGTGGGCGTCGGTGTTGCAGGGGCAGGCCCCCACGGAGGAAGAGGGGGAGCGGAGGCCCGGGGATGGGGAGTTGGGGTAAGGCCGCAAAAAGGAGCTGCGCCAGAGGGGACGGGGCCGGCTCAGGAAAGCGCAGGCTTTTTCCCGCGTTAGGGAAGGACGGGGGGGGCTGCTGGAGAGGAGCGCACACTGACTGCCAAGGGAGGGGGGATTCTCACACTGGGAGGTCGATGGAATGGCGGGAGAGGCCGGGGTCAGCAGGAGTCAGCTGACTTATGGGAGTGTTATGGGGGGAGCAAAATGGCCAGATGTGGATCTAGCGGGGGGGGAGGGGGGAACAGGGTTGCTGCTGCATTGGCCAAAGGGGAGCTGGAAGTAGGAGAGGTGGTCGGGGCAGGGGTCCGCCGCCTGGGGGACTGGAGGGTGCGGGAGGCGCGGCACGTGGCTGGCCTAGAAAAGGAGGTGGTTAGTCGTCGTCGGGGGGGGGGGGGGGGGGGGGGGGGGGCGGAAAGAGAGAGAGAGAGAGAGAGAGGGGGGGGGGGGAGTAGCCCCCCAATCCAGCTGATAACTTGGAATGTGAGGGGCCTGAACGGGCCGGTCAAGAGGGCCCAGGTGTTCGCGCACTTAAAGGGACTGAAGGCAGACGTGGTTATGCTCCAGGGGACACATTTGAAGGTGGCAGATCAGGTTAGGCTGAGAAAGGGATGGGTAGGGCAGGTCTTCCATTTAGGGCTGGATGCGAAGAACAGAGGGGTTGCAATTGCAATACTGGTGGGGAAGCAGGTGTCGTTTGAGCCAATAAATATTGTAGTGGATAATGGAGGTCGATATGTGATGGTGAGCGGTAGGTTGCAGGGGGTGCAGGTGGTACTGGTGAACGTATATGCCCCGAATTGGGATGATGCCGGATTTATGAAACGCATGCTGGGTCGGATTCCGGATCTGGAGGTAGGAAGCTTGATAATGGGGGGGGACTTCAACACAGTGCTGGACTCAGCACTGGACCGCTCTAGGTCCAGGACGGGTAAGAGGCCGGCTGCGGCCAAGGTGCTCAGGGGGTTTATGGACCAGATAGGGGGAGTGGACTCATGGAGGTTTGTCAGGCCGCTGGCCAGGGAATTTTCCTTCTTTTCCCACGTCCATAGAGCCTACTCCCGGATAGATTTTTTCATTTTGAGTAGGGCGCTAATCCCGAAAGTGGAGGGAACGGAATATTCGGCCATAGCCATCTCGGACCACGCCCCGCATTGGGTGGAACTGGAGTTGGGGGAGGAGAGGGACCAGCGCCCGCTGTGGCGCCTTGATGTGGGACATTTGGCGGATGAGGTGGTGTGCGGGCGGGTGCGGGGGTGCATTGAAAGATATTTGGAGGCCAACGACAATGGGGAGGTGCAGGTGGGGGTAGTCTGAGAGGCGCTGAAGGCGGTGGTCAGGGGAGAGCTAATCTCCATTAGGGCCCACAGGGAGAAGAGAGAGGGGAGGGAGAGGGAGAGGTTGGTGGGCGAGATGTTAAGGGTGGACAGGAGGTATGCAGAGGCCCCCGAGGAGGGGCTACTCAGGGAGCGACGGAACCTCCAGATGGAGTTCGACCTGTTGACCACAGGGAAAGCAGAGGCACAGTGGAGGAAAGTGCAGGGGGCGACGTATGAGTATGGGGAGAAGGCGAGTCGGATGCTGGCACACCAGCTTCGTAAGAGGGAGGCAGCGAGGGAGATTGGTGGAGTTAAGGATAGAGGGGGGAATACGGTGCGGAGTGCGGTGAGAATAAACAAGGTATTTAGGGACTTCTATGGGGATCTGTACAGGTCTGAGCCCTTAGCGGGGAGGAGGGGATGCGACGATTCTTAGATCGGCTGAGGTTACTGAGGTGGTGGAGGAGGTGGCTGGTTTGGGGGCACCGATTGGGCTGGAAGAGCTGGTTAAAGGATTGGGGAGCATGCAGGCGGGGAAGGCCCCGGGGCCGGATGGGTTCCCGGTTTAATTCTACAGGAAATACGTGGACCTGCTGGGCCCGTTGCTAGTGAGGACTTTCAATAAGGCGAGGGAGGGGGGGACCTTGCCCCCGACAATGTCTAGGGCGCTGATTTCTTTGATCCTGAAGCGGGACAAGGATCCACTGCAATGTGGGTCGTATAGACCGATCTCGCTCCTCAAAGTTGATGCTAAGTTGCTGGCAAAGGTGCTGGCTACGAGAATTGAGGACTGTGTCCCGGGGGTGATCCATGAGGACCAGACGGGATTTGTAAAGGGTAGGCAATTAAATACAAATGTGCGGAGGCTCCTCAATGTGATTATGATGCCCTCGGTGGAAGGAGAAGCAGAGGTAGTGGCAGCTATGGACGCGGAGAAGGCCTTTGACCGGGTGGAGTGGGAGTATCTTTGGGAAGTGTTGCGGAGGTTTGGGTTCGGGGAGGTGTTCATCAGCTGGGTCAGGCTGCTATATAGAGCCCCGGTGGCGTGTGTGGCTACGAATCGGCGGAGGTTGGAGTACTTTCGGCTGTACCAGGGGACGAGGCAGGGGTGCCCCCTGTCCCCCTTGTTGTTTGCACTGGCAATTGAGCCTCTGCCCATGGCACTAAGGGAGTCCAGGAAATGGAGGGGACTGGTCCGGGGGGGGGGGGAGAGGAACACCGGGTGTCGTGTTATGCTGATGACCTGTTGCTGTATGTGGCAGATTCAGTGGAGGGGATGGCGGAGGTCATGGGGATCCTAAGGGAGTTTGGGGACTTTTCGGGGTATAAACTCAATGTGGGGAAGAGCGAGCTCTTTGTGGTGCATTCAGGGGACCAGGGAAGGGGGATAGACGAGCAACCGCTGAGGAGGGCGGAAAGGAGCTTTCGGTACCTAGGGATCCAAGTAGCTAGGCGTTGGGGGGCCCTGCACAAGCTCAATTTGACGCGGTTGGTGGAGCAGATGGAGGAGGATTTTAAAAGATGGGATATGCTGCCACTCTCACTAGCGGGTAGGGTGCAGTCGGTCAAAATGACGGTCCTCCCGAGGTTTCTCTTTGTGTTCCAGTGCCTTCCCATTATGATCCCCAAGGCCTTTTTCAAACGGGTAAGTAGGAGCATCATGGGTTTTGTGTGGGCGAATAAGACCCTGAGGGTGAAGAGAGTGTTTCTGAAGCGTAGCAGGGACAGGGGAGGGCTGGCGCTGCCGAATTTGTGCGGCTATTATTGGGCAGCCAATGTGGCGATGATCCGTAAGTGGGTAATGAAGGGAGAGGGGGCGGCGTGGAAGAGGTTAGAGATGGCGTCCTGTGTGGGCAGGAGCCTGAGGGCGCTGGCGACAGCACCGCTGCCATTCTCGCCGACAAGGCACACCACGAATCTGGTGGTGGCGGCGACGTTGAAGATCTGGGGGCAGTGGAGGCGACACAGGGGCGAGGTGGGAGCCTCAGTTTGGTCCCCGATTCGGGAGAATCATCGGTTCGTCCCGGGAACGATGGATGGGGGGTTTCGGAGCAGGGATTAGAAGAATGGGGGACCTGTTCATCGATGGGACGTTTGCGAGCCTAGGGGCGCTGGAGGAGAAGTTTGGGTTACCCCCGGGAAACACTTTCAGGTACATGCAAGTGAGGGCGTTTGTGAGGCGGCAGGTGAGGGAATTCCCGCTGCTCCCGGCACAGGGGATTCAGGACAGGGTGATTTCGGGTGTATGGGTTGGAGAAGGCAAAGTTTTGGTGATTTACCAGGAGCTGAAGGAAGAGGAGGAGGCCTCGGTGGAGGAGTTAAAGGGCAAGTGGGAGGAGGAGCTTGGGGAGGAGATAGATGAGGGTCTGTGGGCTGATGCCCTGAGTAGGGTTAATTCTTCCTCCTCTTGCGCCAGGCTCAGCCTAATACAGTTCAAAGTTACTCACAGAACGCGTATGACAGGGGCGAGGTTGAATAGGTTCTTTGGGGGTGGAGGACAGGTGTGGGAGGTGCTCGGGAAGCCCGGCAAATCACGTCCATATGTTCTGGTCGTGCCCGGCGCTGGATGGGTTTTGGAGGGGTTTTGCGAGGACTATGTCCAAGGTGGTGAAAGCCCAGGTCAAGCCGAGCTGGGGGTTGGCATTATTTGGGGTACCGGACGAGCTGGGAGTGCAGGAGGCGAAAGATGCCGGTATCCTGGCCTTTGCGTCCCTGGTAGCCTGGCGGAGGAATTTGCTATTGTGGAAAGATGCGAAGCCCCCTAGTGTGGAAGCTTGGATCAATGACATGGCAGGGTTCATCAAGCTGGAGAGGATAAAGTTTGCCTTGCGAGGGTCTGTGCAGGGGTTCCTCAGACGGTGGCAACCGTTCCTAGACTGTCTCGCAGAGCGTTAGGAGGACGTCAGCAGCAGCCCGGGGCAGGGGAGGGGTTTCGTTTGGGGGGGCGTTTGGGTGGGTGGGGCTTCCCTATTGATGCTTTTAAATGTCATATGGGGGGTTATTGTATATGGGGGAAATCCAATGTATAATTTTTGATTGTTGTTTTCTTGTTTCTTTCTTTTTGTTGGGGGGGGGGGGGGGGGGGGTTTGTTGAAAATCTGTTGAAAAATTTGAATAAATATATTTTTTTTAAAAAAGGATTGTTGAGCTAATTTCTCCATATCATAAGATGCCACTGACGATCCCTGAACTGTCAAACAAACGGAAGGAATGTATATGTACGCTCTGTTCATCTTTAAAGTGTTGATTCTGCTGTTACTGTCACTGTTAATCAGACCCAGAACTGAACCATCTTCATTCTGACAATTGGGGTTTATTTCGAATCTCTGTAACTGAGCTGGGCTAGAGTTTAATATCTTGTTGTTTGTGAAATAAATCAGCTTTGTCTCAAACACACTGTGTCAAGTCCTTGATTTCTCTAGGGGGAAAGGAAATTAATTGATGGCCACGTGCCACCAGGCCATGCCAGTCAGTCTTTTTTTAAAAATAAACATTTTATTGAGCTATTTATGGTTTTACAACAAAATAAACAATGTGCACAAAAATATAAACATAGTGCAAAAGCCGTCTTCCTCCCTTGCAGGTCCCACCTTCACCAACCAGAAGGTAGGGATGTGGAGGTCGTGGTCGCAATGGACGCAGAGAAGGCTTTTGATCGGGTGGAATGGGAATATCTGTGGGAGGTACAGGGGCGGTTTGGATTCGGACGGGGCTTTATTGACTGGGTCAGGCTGTTGTATCAGGCTCCTGTTGTGAGCATATGGACAAACAGGTCAACATCGAACTATTTCAGGCTGCATCAGCAGACGAGACAGGGATGCCCCCTCTCCCCACTAAGTCAAACAAATTCTGATAGCTCAGCAGTTTCTGGAAACATTCTGATTGAAAGTGTTATTTTTTAAAATAAAGATCTAGTCATTGCAATATAATTACCTAATACACCAATTCACTAATGATAATCAATGTTCACTACAGAATAATTATAAATGTAATTATGGTTTTTTGCTATTAAATCAAAACATAGTTAATATAGAAAAGGTACCGAAGATGAAATGGCTGCAGGAAGCCACGTGTTGGAGGTATAACGTGTTGGAGGTATAAAAGTGTTTTTTGCCATGAAATCAATACATAGTTAATATTAAAAAGGTACAGAAGGTGAAATGGCTGCAGGAGGCACATGTTTGAGAGCTTCTTTGACCTTTTTTAAAATAAAGGGCTTCCTTGACCTTGTTACTAATAGTAAGAAGTTTTGCAACACCAGGTTAATGTCCAACAGGTTTGTTTCGATGTCACTAGCTTTCGGAGCGCTGCTCCTTCCTCAGGTGAATGAAGAGGTATGTTCCAGAAACATATATATATAGACAGATTCAAAGATGCCAGACAATGCTTGGAATGCGAGCATTAGCAGGTGATTAAATCTTTACAGATCCAGAGATGGGGTAACCCCAGGTTAAAGAGGTGTGAATTGTATCAAGCCAGGACAGTTGGTAGGATTTTGCAGGCCAGATGGTGGGGGATGAATGTAATGCAACATGAATCCCAGGTCCCGGTTGAGGCCGCACTCATGTGTGCGGAACTTGGCTATAAGTTTCTGTTCGACGATTCTGCGTTGTCGCGCGTCCTGAAGGCCGCCTTGGAGAACGCTTACCTTGTTATTAATGACAGTGAATGTACTATGAAATAACAATTTTAAAACTAAATGTGATTACACATGCGAACTTACAGCTTCTTACATCACAACAGTGAATATGTTTCAAAAGAACTCCACTGGCTTTGAAAGACTTCAGAAGGTCCAGTGGCAGTACAAGGTTTTATAGAAATGTACAATTGTTCTAATAGTCCGCAAACTAGGATATACCCCTCTCTCTGGATCTGGAAAGACTTAATTACCTGCGAATGCTCGCATCTTTGACTTTGTCTATATATATATATATGTCTCTAGAACATACGTCTTCATTTACCTGAGGAAGGAGCAGTGCTCTGAAAGCTAGTGATTTGAAACAAACCTGTTGGACTTTAACCTGGTGTTGTAAGACTTCTATCTCTGGGATGATGCTGAAGGGGTTGCTCCAGATCAGGGGGCGGGGCTGAAAGAATGACCGAGAGCGACTGGTCCTCCAGCCAATCAGAGTGAACGGGAGCCGGAGCAAAAGCCGGGGCTCCCACTCACTACGCATGCGCCCCGCCACACACTTCGTCCACCCGGGCCTGTGTCGGGGAAAAGCCCGAGCAGCGTTCCCCGGTTCAACTGCCGTATCCAAGCTTCGTATTCGGGGCTTGGGGCCGACACGGAGTGTTTATCAAGCCTCCCGACCCATCCACCGGCTCTGTCATAACTCACCGAGCGGGATCTGACCGGCGGAGCATCTCCACCCGACCGCCTGAATCCTCAGCTGCCAGCGGTACTGCGCATGCTCCAATTCACGTGGGAGACCGGGGATCAGCCCCGCCTCTCATTCACTCCGATTGGTTGGAGGACCCGCTGCAACCACACGGTCTTCCAGGCCCACCCCTCTCTTCCTATTGGTCTAGAGCTGCTGTCAATTACTCCTTGGGCATCGTGAACTGGAGCATGCGCAGTGCTGATGCTGCACGCGGCCGGGAGGTTTCACTGAAACCCGGTGGAGGCTCCAAACCCCAATAAGAAGTTTCCGGGCCCGGGTTTGCATCGAGCGGGGGGACAGCTGCGGCCTGCTCCCGGTGGCAGGCCTGAGTTAACAGCCGCCGTCTTTATAGAGGCTGCAAACCCGCAGGGGGCAAAACATCAGAGACAGAGTTTGTTATGAAACCAATGGGATGTAAAACAGGAGGTCAGGGTTACAGTCAACAACAACAACTTCTATTTATATAACACCTTTAACATCATAAATCACCCCAGTCAACTTCACAGGAACATTATAAAACAAAGTGAGACACCCAGACACAAAAGGAGATATTAGGGCAGGTGACCAAAAACTTGGTCAAAGAGGTGAGTTTTAAAGAGTCTTCAAGGAGGTAAGTGAGGTGGAGACGGGGAGGTTTAGGGAGGGAATTCAGTGCTTGGGGCCGAAGGAACTTAAAACCATGGTGGAGTAATTGGAATCGAGAGTGTGCAAGAGTCCAGGATCAGAGCTGTGCAGATATCTCGGGGGATTTGGTGGCTGGAGGAGAGACAAAGAGAGATGAGGCCATGGAGGGATTTGAAAACAAGGGTGAGAATTGACTGGGAGCGAATGCAAGTCTCGGAGCACAGGGATCATAGGGGAAAGGAACTTGCTGCGAATTAAGACATGGGTAGCAGACTTTTGGATGGCTTTAAGTTTAAGTAAGAGGTAGAATGTGGGAGAGCAGCCAGGTGTGTAATGGAATTGTCGAATCGGGAGGTGGCGATGGTAAAATGCCTTTGTATCTAAAAAGGTTAGGTGGGGTTACAGGGATTGGAGAAGGTGTGGACTTAGCTAGGGTGCTCTTTCCAAGGGCTGGTGCAGACTCGATGGGCTGAATGGCCTCCTTCTGCACTGTAAATTCTATGAGGTCAGAAGCTCATATTGGATCAAGTATGAAACCAAGTTTACAAAGAGACTAGCTAAGTCTCAGACTGTTGCCAGGGAGATGGATAAAGTCAGAGGAAAACAGCAGCAGCCAGCACGGCTGGCTCTGATGTTCAGAAGGGAGGGTCAAAGCGCAGAAGGGTAATAGTAATAGGGACTCTATAGTCAGGGGCACAGATAGGCGCTGCTGTGGACATGAAAGAGACTCCAGGATGGTATGTTGCCTCCCTGGTGCCAGGGTCCAGGATGTCTCCGAACGGGTAGAGGGAATCCTGAAGGGGGAGGGCAAACAGGCAGAGGTCGTTGTACATATTGGTACTAACGACATAGGCAGGAAGGGGCATGAGGTCCTGCAGCAGGATTTCAGGGAGCTAGGCAGAAAGTTAAAAGACAGGACCTCGAGGGTTGTAATCTCGGGATTACTCCCTGTGCCACGTGCCAGTGAGGCTAGAAATAGGAAGATAGAGCAGATAAACACGTGGCTAAACAGCTGGTGTAGGAGGGAGGGTTTCCATTATCTGGACCACTGGGAGCTCTTCCAGGGCAGGTGTGACCTGTATAAGAAGGACGGGTTGCATCTAAACCGGAGAGGCATAAATATCCTGGCCGCAAGGTTTGCTAGTGTCACACGGGAGGGTTTAAACTAGTATGGCAGGGGGGTGGGCACGGGAGCAATAGGTCAGAAGGTGAGAGCATTGAGGGAGAACTAGGGAATAGGGACAGTGTGGCTCTGAGGCAGAGCAGACAGGGAGAAGTTGCTGAACACAGTGGGTCTGGTGGCCTGAAGTGCATATGTTTTAATGCAAGGAGCATTACGGGTAAGGCAGATGAACTTAGAGCTTGGATTAGTACTTGGAACTATGATGTTGTTGCCATTACAGAGACCTGGTTGAGGGAAGGGCAGGATTGGCAGCTAAATGTTCCAGGATTTAGATGTTTCAGGCGGGATAGAGGGGGATGTAAAAGGGGAGGCGGAGTTGCGCTACTTGTTCGGGAGAATATCACAGCTGTACTGCGAGAGGACACCTCAGAGGGCAGTGAGGCTATATGGGTAGAGATCAGGAATAAGAAGGGTGCAGTCACAATGTTGGGGGTATACTACATGCCTCCCAACAGCCAGCGGGAGATAGAGGAGCAGATAGGTAGACAGATTTTGGAAAAGAGTAAAAACAACAGGGTTGTGGTGATTGGAGACTTCAACGTCCCCAATATTGACTGGGACTCACTTAGTGCCAGGGGCTTAGACAGGGCGGAGTTTGTAAGGAGCATCCAGGAGGGCTTCTTAAAACAATATGTAGACAGTCCAACTAGGGAAGGGGCGGTACTGGACCTGGTATTGGGGAATGAGCCCGGCCAGGTGGTAGGTGTTTCAGTAGGGGAGCATTTCGGTAACAGTGACCACAATTCAGTAAGTTTTAAAGTACTGGTGGACAAGGATAAGAGTGGTCCTAGGATGAATGTGCTAAATTGGGGGAAGGCTAATTATAACAATATTAGGCGGGAACTGAAGAACCTAGATTGGGGGCGGATGTTTGAGGGCAAATCAACATCTGACATGTGGGAGGCTTTCAAGTGGCAGTTGAAAGGAATACAGGACCGGCATGTTCCTGTGAGGAAGAAAGATAAATACGGCAATTTTCGGGAACCTTGGATGACGAGTGATATTGTAGGCCTCGTCAAAAGGAAAAAGGAGGCATTTGTCAGGGCTAAAAGGCTGGGAACAGACTAAGCCTGCGTGGAATATAAGGAAAGTAGGAAGGAACTTAAGCAAGGAGTCAGGAGGGCTAAAAGGGGTCACAAAAAGTCATTGGCAAATAGGGTTAAGGAAAATCCCAAGGCTTTTTACACGTACATAAAAAGCAAGAGGGTAGCCAGGGAAAGGGTTGGCCCACTGAAGGATAGGCAAGGGAATCTATTTGTGGAGCCAGAGGAAATGGGCGAGGTACTAAATGAATACTTTGCATCAGTATTCACCAAAGAGAAGGAATTAGTAGATGTTGAGTCGGGAGAAGGGGGTGTAGATAGCCTGGGTCACATTGTGATCCAAAAAGACGAAGTGTTGGGTGTCTTAAAAAATATTAAGGTAGATAAGTCCCCAGGGCCTGATGGGATCTACCCCAGAATACTGAAGGAGGCTGGAGAGGAAATTGCTGAGGCCTTGACAGAAATCTTTGGATCCTCGCTCTCTTCAGGGGATGTCCCGGAGGACTGGAGAATAGCCAATGTTGTTCCTCTGTTTAAGAAGGGTAGCAAGGATAATCTCGGGAACTACAGGCCGGTGAGCCTTACTTCAGTGGTAGGGAAATTACTGGAGAGAATTCTTCGAGACAGGATCTACTCCCATTTGGAAGCAAATGGACGTATTAGTGAGAGGCAGCACGGTTTTGTGAAGGGGAGGTCGTGTCTCACTAACTTGATAGAGTTTTTTGAGGAGGTCACTAAGATGATTGATGCAGGTAGGGCAGTAGATGTTGTCTATATGGACTTCAGTAAGGCCTTTGACAAGGTCCCTCATGGTAGACTAGTACAAAAGGTGAAGTCACACGGGATCAGGGGTGAGCTGGCAAGGTGGATACAGAACTGGCTAGGCCATAGAAGGCAGAGAGTAGCAATGGAGGGATGCTTTTCTAATTGGAGGGCTGTGACCAGTGGTGTTCCACAGGGATCAGTGCTGGGACCTTTGCTGTTTGTAGTATATATAAATGATTTGGAGGAAAATGTAACTGGTCTGATTAGTAAGTTTGCAGACGACACAAAGGTTGGTGGAATTGCGGATAGCGATGAGGACTGTCGGAGGATACAGCAGGATTTAGATTGTCTGGAGACTTGGGCGGAGAGATGGCAGATGGCGTTTAATCCGGACAAATGTGAGGTAATGCATTTTGGAAGGTCTAATGCAGGTCGGGAATATACAGTGAATGGTAGAACCCTCAAGAGTATTGAAAGTCAAAGAGACCTAGGAGTACAGGTCCACAGGTCATTGAAAGGGGCAACACAGGTGGAGAAGGTAGTCAAGAAGGCATACGGCATGCTTGCCTTCATTGGCCGGGACATTGAGTATAAGAATTGGCAAGTCATGTTGCAGCTGTATAGAACCTTAGTTAGGCCACACTTGGAGTATAGTGTTCAATTCTGGATGCCACACTACCAGAAGGATGTGGAGGCTTTAGAGAGGGTGCAGAAGAGATTTACCAGAATGTTGCCTGGTATGGAGGGCATTAGCTATGAGGAGCGATTGAATAAACTCGGTTTGTTCTCACTGGAACGAAGGAGGTTGAGGGGAGACCTGATAGAGGTCTACAAAATTATGAGGGGCATAGACAGAGTGGATAGTCAGAGGCTTTTCCCCAGGGTAGAGGGGTCAATTACTAGGGGGCATAGGTTTAAGGTGAGAGGGGCAAGGTTTAGAGTAGATGTACGAGGCAAGTTTTTTACGCAGAGGGCAGTGGGTGCCTGGAACTCGCTACCGGAGGAGGTAGTGGAAGCAGGGACGATAGGGACATTTAAGGGGCATCTTGACAAATATATGAATAGGATGGGAATAGAAGGATACGGACCCAGGAAGTGTAGAAGATTGTAGTTTAGTCGGGCAGCATGGTCGGCACGGGCTTGGAGGGCCGAAGGGCCTGTTCCTGTGCTGTACATTTCTTTGTTCTTCTTTGTTTGTCGGTATGCCAGGATTGGAGCAGGGACCGAACAGTGGATTCAGTCTTCTCCATATTTGATTCAAGTTATTTAGTCAGCAGGAAGAGAACCAGAATGAGCCCTAAGTCTGATATCCAGTATAACTTAGTTCGAGAGGGAGAGGAAGAACGAAGGAAACCCTGAAAGATCTGGAGAAATTACCTTCGCGATGGCTCATCAAATCTCCACATGATCAGTTCTGGGCACAAGGTTCACCTCTGTTATTCTGTCTGCTCAGTCAGGGTCATTCAGATTAATGTCCGTCACAAGTCATGAATGAAGTGATTTATAAAGCATATTCTTACCTCTAATTATACAACTTTGGTAAAAGGATACAGAAATAATGATCGAATACCTTATTTGGATTTCAGCCCCAGGGAGGAGGGAGCGTGTATGGGACGGGGATTTACAGGTTTGGGGACAGAAGAGAGAAAAAAAATGTTCCGCAGAAACTGGAATTAACTGTTCTGAATTTCAATCTTGTACTGATAGTGTGACCTTTGTAAACTCCTTTTCCAGGGCATTAGGAGAGGATTTTCAGACAGGAAACACAAACCAAATATCACATTAAGATCTGACAGTGTCACTCAATTGATCAGGACCTGAATATCCTCAGACTATAAATGTGGAATGAAAAATGTTTGTTCTGTTCATGGGAAAATATTTCAAACATCAGTGTGACTGGAAAAGCACCGAGACACACAGGCACCCGAGTGAATGTGTTCCAGTGAACTGACTGTGGAAAGAGCTTTAACCAGTTACAGCCTGAAAAAACACCACACCATTCACTGAGGGGAGAAACCATACACGTGTTCTGTGTGAGGACCAAGCTTCACTTGATTGTCTGAAGGGGAAACAGACAAAGAAACTGACTCCATGGAGACACCATGGAAACAGTGGGGGATGATTTTCGCTTAGGGGGTTTCCAAAATGCGAGAGATTCATATCCCGGACGAGCTCTGCAAAGCGCTTGACTGGGGAGGTGATGGTCTAGTGGCATTGTCACTGGATGAGTAATCCCGAGACCCAGCACAATTCTCTGAGAATGCAGGATCAAACCCCACTACGGCAGATGCTTCGTTGTGGCTTGTATTTCAACTTGGATCCAATAAATCAGGGGCAGCACAGTGGTTAGCACTGTTGCTTCACAGCTCCAGGGTCCCAAGTTCGATTCCTGGCTTGGGTCACTGTCTGTGCGGAGTCTGCACATTCTCCTCGTGTCTGCGTGGGTTTACTCCGGGTGCTCAGGTTTTCCCCCAGTTCAAAGATGTGCAGGTTTGGTGGAGTGGCCATTTTAAAGTGTTCTTAGTGTCCAAAAGGGTTAAGTGCGGTTACTGGGTTATGGGGATAGGGTGGAGGTGTCAGCTTGAGAAGGGTGCTCTTTCCAAGCGCCAGTGCAGACTCGATGTGCCGAATGGCCTGTTCTGCACTGTAAATTATATGTTTGTGGAAAACAGTTTGGTGCGAATTGGGTCAAAGGAGCAAAGGGTAAGTCTCACAGACAAGATGAGCGCTCAGAGAGCATGATGGGAGACAGCAGGAAGAGAGGAGAAAGATGTGAGTCCAGAATTTGGACAAGAAAGGTCTTTGAGGCAGTTTTACTGAGTGGTTTAGTGGAAGAGGAGCTGTAGAATCAGCTGATCGGATTGTTTCAATGGGTGAGGTTTTCCAGACCTTCCTGTTGGCTGGATCTTCCAGTCCCACAGATCTCTCGGTCTGCTGTTCCAGTTCATTGGTTGTCTCATTGGGTTTGCTGTAGGCCTCTTGGGGTCTGTGGAAAAGCTCCCGGAGACTCATTCACCTGATGAATTCCCTGTAGCGGAGAAACTATGATATCTTCTTCACAGCCTTCAACACGTCATCGATGAAGACGAACATCTTGCCAAGGTAATCAACACTGCTTGCCTCCAAACAACTGCGCAACCTCAGACCATTGATTGCAGCAAACTACCCAGCATTCAGGAGAACAGCGATCATGACACCACACAACCCTGCCATGGCAACCTCTGCAAGACGTGAGAACATGTGTAATGGTGCGACTCAGCCAACGTTATCTACTGCATACGCTGCAGCAAAGGATGTCCCGAGGCGTGGTACATTGGCGAGGCTATGCTGATGCTGCGACAATGGATGAACGGACATCGCGCAACAATTGCGAGGCAGGAATGTTCTCTTCCACTTGGGGAGCACTTCAGCAGTCAAGGGCATTCAGCCTCGGATTTTCGGGTAAGCGTTCAACCTTCAGGACGCGTGACAACGCAGAATGGCCGAGCAGAAACTGATAGCCAAGTTCCGCACACATGAGTACGGCCTCAACTGGTTTAGGGTTTAGCACACTGGGCTAAATCACTGGCTTTTAAAGCAGACCAAGGCAGGCCAGCAGCACGGTTCAATTCCCGTACCAGCCTCCCCGAACAGGCGCTGGAATGTAGCGACTAGGGGCTTTTCACAGTAACTTCATTTGAAGCCTACTTGTGACAATAAGCGATTTTCATTTCATTTTCAACTGGGACCCTGCACTCATGTTACATTACATGTGCTTGTGAAATCCTACCAACTATCCTGGCTTGAGACAATTCACACCTCTTTAACCTAGATTATCCCTCTCTCCAATCGCACCGTATGGACCTGTAAAGACTTAATTACCTGCAAAGACTCGCATTCAAAGTACCATTTTTGCATCATTGAATTTGTCGACATATATGTTTGCAGAACCCACATCTTCATTCACCTGAGGAAGGAGCTGCACTCTGAAAGCTAGTGATTCGAAACAAACTTGTTGGATTTTAACCTGGTGTTGTAAGACTTCTTACTGTGCCCACCCCAGTCCAATGCCGGCATCTCCACATCATAAATGAGAAGCATTAAATGCTTCTGCCAGTTTCGAATTGATGCACGATCAATCACTACTGAAGCGAGATTGTAGTCCAATTGAAGGCTTTAATGAACAAGTAGTTACCCCAGCAGCTCCAGTACAGAATGACTGCTGTGGGTGAAACACAGACTCTTATGGTCCACCTGCTGGGCGGAACCAGCAGGCAGGTTCTACCATTCATACTACAGTATAAGGTACATCCCACCTAGGTACCGCGATACCCCGAATATAGCCTACCACACGAACCAGGCACCTTTTGCGCGTTAGGTGAATGTGATAACCACCATGCCACAGAAACAGCTGGAAGACCAGTACCAATGGACCTGTGCAACGTTCAACTGCACAGTCTTGCTGCAGATTTCAATGGTTCGGCTGGGAGGCCAGGTCCCTGATTACATGAAGACAGCTGTTCCTTTAAAACAAATGTCTCAACTTGTAAGACCATAAGATACAGAACTTATATTGAACTCTAGCATTTGTTCAGTAAATATCTAACGGAATAATGCTCTCTGTTCAATCATTAATACATCATTCTTATCTTCCTACAGAAAATTTCCACCAATTTTACTCAATATTTGTTTTATTATTCAATGTTGAACATCAGTATATTTATTTGTTATATGACTTAATTTTGAATTGAATAGATCTCGGGTCTTCACCCTGAGTAACTCTGAAATATACACCATTGAATTGCAAACATGACTGACCAAGAAAAGAAAGCGTTTCACTGGGTAACAGAAATCCCATCAATCTTTGTTCAGTTTGACCACAGTCAGCCTTTGAACAAAGTTAAATATAGTTAAATGGAAGAGAATTGAGAATTATGAGTTGCTTATATTTGACCCCTCTGTGTTTTGGTGTGAAACATTCTGCAGCCTAAATCCCGTTCATGTATAAGAAAGGAGGGGTGACAGCAAATCCACACTGAGCCTGGATTTCCACATCCCCCTGAGTGGCTTTTCCTGTTTCTCTGTCATTAAGGCCGAATCTTTCAAAAATGTGGTTCAGTTAAATCTCTGTCATTTCCTCTAATTCAGTTACCGTATCATTTGTGTCTGTCTATATGAGCTGCCTAGATATGTTTCGGATGGTGACTAAAATCTTATTCTGCGTCTACAAAGCCATTAAATTCTTTTGTGAACTGAGCCAAGATCCGCACTTTGTTTTTTCATGTATGGAACGATCTGTCTGGACTGTACACAGAACAATACTTTTCGCTGTACCTCGGTACACGTGACAATAAACCAATCCAATTAAAGAGACAGTTTCTTACTCGTCTTCAAATTGAAAAGAGTCTTCTTAAAAATTATTCATTTATGGGAGGTGGGCGTCACTGGCTGGGCCAGCATTTATTGCTCATTCCAATTGCCCTTGAACTGCGTGTCTTGTGAGGCTATTTCAGAGGGCACTTACAAATCAACCACAACATTGCTGTGCATCTGGAGTCACGTGTAGGCCAGGCCACTTAAGGAGAGCAGATTTCTTGAAGGACATTAGTGAACCAGATGAGTTTTCACAACAATCAAGAGTGTTATCATAGACTTTTAATTCAAGACATTTATTCAGTTTCATCATCTGTCATCGGTAGATTCAATCCCAGATCCCCAGAGCATTAACCTGGGTCTCTGGATTACTCGCCCAGTAACAATATCTTTACTCCAATGCCTAGCCCACATATTCTTGGCAGAATATGGTGTCTCGTGTTGTGTTCTGTGATCTTGTCTTGCAATGATTCTACAGAACTGCTGGGGAATTAGCCAGAACGATGATTTATTAATGTACACGTGGTAAGGTAACGATCAGAATGCTAAACAGACTAAGTTATCACAGGGTTACATTAGAACTCTTGGAACTACCCTCATGTGCGACTTGCCTCGTGTATGCCTGACAACCTTCTGCTGGTAGCCGGATGTCACCTGACTGACGCCTGACGCCAACTACTGGTCACACTGCTGAGTACATGTAATATCATATACAGGCTTATCACCACATCTCGTAACTTCCCAAAATTATCGAGTAATTAATTTTTTCAAACAAATTCTGATAGCTCTGCAGTTTCTGGAAACATTTTGGTTGATCGTGTTATTTTTTAAAATAAAGATCTAGTCTTTGCAATATAATTACCTAATACACCAATTCACGAATCATAATCAATGTTCACTGCTGAATAAACTTGAATTTAATTATTGTTTTTTGCGATGAAATCAATACATAGTTAATATAGAAAAGGTACAGAAGGCGAAATTGCTGCAGAGAGGCACATGTTAGAGATATAAAAGGGCTTCCTTGACCTTATTACTAAGGCCAGTGAATACACTATGAAAATAACAGTTTACGGGTAGCAAGGTGGCGCAATGGTGAGCACTGCTGCCTCATGGCGCCAAGGTCCGAGGTTCGATCCCCATCCTGGGTCACTGCCTTGTGGAGTTTGCACATTCTTCCCGTGGTTTTGTTGGTCTCACCCCCACAACCCAAAGATGTGCAGAGTAGGTGGATTGGCCACGCTAAATTGTTCCTTAATTGGAAAAACTGAATTGGGTACTCTAAATTTTTTATTTTTTTAACAATGAAAATGACAATTTATAAACTAAATGTGATTACACATACATACTTACAGCTTCCGACATTACAACAGTGAATATGTTTCAAAAGTACTCCCATTGGCTTTAAAACACCTTAGGAGGTCCAGTGGTAGTGAGAGGTTTTATAGAAATGTACATTTGTTCTAATTGTCCTCAAATGAGGATATATTACACTTGGTGTCCTTGCCAATTTATTGATAAAGGTTGAGTCTTAATTTTGTGTAACAACCACGTCATTGACACCATTTTGAATACTCTGTGAAATTCCAGACACACCATAGGGGCTGGTTTAACACACTGGGCTAAATCGCTGGCTTTATAAGCAGACCAAGGCAGGCCAGCAGCACGGTTCAATTCCCGTACCAGTCTCCCCGAACAGGCGCCGGAATGTGGCGACTAGGGGCTTTTCACAGTAACTTCATTTGAAGCCTACTTATGACAATAAGCGGTTTTCATGTACAATTATTTGTTGTAAAACACAGTGAGCTGTTGTGATTTGGAATGCACTGTCCATAAATGGTGCCAGAATCTCATTGGACTGTAACTTCCAAAAGGGAATTTGGTACATTCTGAAAAAGAAAACAAAATAGTCGAACTCTGGGATTAAATGGGTCGCTGTACAAAGAGCTGGCACGGGAAAAATGGGCCAAATAGACTCCTCTGTGCTCTAGCAGCCTTGTGTACGTGTAAAGGGAGTGGTAACAACCTGGAACCTACTGCTTATGAGGGTAGGAGATGCAGAGATAACGGAGGGATTTCAATAGGAAATTGGACAGACACTGAGAGAAATAAACCCAGAAGGATTCGGGGAAAGAACGGGGCAATGGACAGACTGGCTTCCTCCACAGGGAGCCGACACGGTCTCAAAGGGCTGAATGGCCCCATTCCCCACCCTCCAGATGCTGTGATCTCAGGAGAGAAATTCAGCTGCTCCAGTCACTCCAACTAACTGGAGTCCCTCATCTCTGATCCCATTCTTGTAAATGTCCTCTACACCCTCTCTAAGAACTTTACATCTTTCCTAAAGTGTGGGACCCATATATAGGGTTCCATTCTAGAGGGATAGAATTGAAAAGTACGGAAGAAATGTTCAACTTGTTTAAAACGATGGTTCGACTACACTAGGAACTCTGTCAACATTGATGATCTCCATTTAGAAAAAGGAAATAGAGGCACTAGATAATGTGCAACAAAATTTCATAATATACAGAACTGAGAGCATTTAACACTCAGGAAAGGCTGGGGCTGCTTTTTTCTGGAAAAGAGAAGACTGATGGGTGACCTGATGGAAGTCTTTCAGATTATGAAGGAATTCAATAATCCAATAGGAATTTCAATAGACACCTCTTTACCCAGCGAGTGGCGAGAATGTGGAACTCGTTACCACAGCGAGTGGTTGGGATGAACAGCATGAATCCATTGAACGTAAAGCTAGATACATACATGAATGAAATGAGGGAAAAAGGAATAGGAGATGCTGATGGGCGGTGGGGGGGGAAGAGATATAGAGGGGTGGGTGGAGGCTCATGTAGAGCAGAAATACTGACACGGACCATGGCTAACCTCAGCCGGTATGGGAATTTAACCTGTACTGTTGGTGTCACTCAGCACGAACCAGCCATCCAGTCAACTGAGCTAACCGATTCTCATGTAAATCTGTAATAATTCCATAAATATTGGTGATTGCCTGTCTCCCACCATACTATTCAATGTAGTTTCCCAGTGCGCCTCAGACAACTTGCCCCTCATACCCTAATAAATTTCTTCTGTGAGAACCACCAAGATAAATTAAACAAAAGAACCATGGAACCACCATAGCCCATCTTCATGGCAATGTGGCATGATTTTGGGGGTTTCCAAACAGAAATGGTAATAAAACATCATCTAACCTTCTAACACCCTTTCACTCTTTGATCCTTGTGAAATGTGAAACCAGATACTGGCAAGAAGGCTCAGAGAGAATCAGACCATTGGAGACGAAGCCATGAGACCGGCCAGTCCAGCAGAAAGAAACCCTCTGACCATCCCCATTGACCAACAGAATGAACAAAATGCAGTCCTGGATGTAATTGAGAACAGAAACAATAACAGCAAAATCCAATCCCTGTAATCAGTTGTGAACTTGTTGGTGTCTCAGGAAGTGCGATGAATTACAAAATCCCTTCGCACATTGAGAGCAGGTGAACGGCCTCTCCCCAGTATGAACTCCCTGGTGTGACTGCAGACGGCATAACCGAGTTAATCGCACAAATAGAGATAAACATCTTTTGAGTTATGGAGGTGACACCCATGCAGACACTTGGAGAACATGTCTCCACACGGACAGTGACCTGGGGCAGGATTGAACACTGATCTTCAGCTCCATGAGACTGCAGTGCTAACCACTGCATCACCTAACTATTTAGATGAGGGAACTAAATGCAATATCTCCAAATTTGCAGATGACACAAGTTGCTTGGGAGGGTGAGCTGTGAGGAGGTTGCAGAGATCCTTCAGTGTGATTTGGACAAGTTGAGTGAGTGGGCAAATGAATGGCAGATACATTATAATTTGGACAAATGCAAGGTTATCCAGTTTGGTAGCAAACAAGAAGGCAGACTATTATCTGAATTGTCATAAATTAGGAGAGGGCAATGTGCAACGAGACCTGGGTATCCTTGTACACCAGTCACTGAAGGTAAGCATGCAGATACAGCAGGCGGTAAAGAAGGCAAATGATATGCTAGCCTTCATTGCGAGCGGATTCGACGACAGGAGCAGGAATATCTTGCTGTCATTATACAGGGCCTTGGAAATGCCATACCTGGAATATTGTGTGCAGTTTTGGTCTCCTTACCTGAGGAAGGATGTTCTTGCTCTCGAGGGAGTGCAGCGAAGGTTTACCAGACTGTTTCCTGGGATGGTGGGACTGACGTATGAGAGATTGAATCAGTTAGGATTGTATTCGCTGGAGTTCAGAAAGGGTTTCTGCTGAAATTTCTGTTGTATTATTGAATCCTTTCTCATAGGGGGAATCTCATAGAAACCTATAATATTCTAACAGGACTTGACAGGGGAGATGCAGGAAAGATTTTCCCGATGGTGGGAGTGTACAGAACCAGAGGTTGCAGTCTAAGTTAATGGGGTAGACCATTTAGGACAGAGATGAGGAGTAATTTCTTCAACCAGAGAGTGGTGAGCCTGTGGAATTTGTAATCCCTTCCCACACTAAGAGCAGGTGAATGGCCTATCCCCAGTGTGAACCCGCTGGTGTGTCTGCAGACTGGATAACTGTGTGAATCCATTGCCACAGAGGGAGCAGGTGAATGGCTTCTCTCCAGTGTGAACTCGCTGATGTTTCCGCAGGACAGATGAATCAATAAATCCCTTCCCACATTGAGAGCAGGTGAATGGCTTCTCCCCAATGTGAACTCGCTGGTGTGACTGCAGGCTGAATAAATCACTGAATTTCTCCCCACACTGAGAGCAGGGGAATAACGTCTCCTCAATATGAACTCGCTGATGGCTCCTCAGGCTGCATAATTTTGTGAATCCACTCCCACAGACGGAGCAAGTGAATGGCCTCTCCCCAGTGTGAACTCGCTGATGACTCCGCAGGTTGGATAAAGCACGGAATCTCTGCCCACACTGAGAGCAGGTGAACGGCCTCTCTCCAGTGTGAACTCGCTGGTGTGTCTGCAGACTGGATAACTGAGTGAATCCCTTCCCACAGAGGGAGCAGGTGAATGGTCTCTCCCCAGTGTGAACTCGCTGGTGTGTCTTCAGGATGGATAACCAAGGGAATCCTTTCCCACACTGAGAGCAAGTGAATGGCATCTCCCCAGTGTGAACTCGCTGGTGTGTCAGCAGGGCGGATGATTCAATGAATCCCTTCCCACACTGAGAGCAGATGAATGGCTTCTCTCCAGTGTGAATTTGCTGATGTTTTAGCAGGGCGGATGATTCAATGAATCCCGCCCCACACTGAGAGCAGGTGAATGGCCTCTCCCCAGTGTGAACTCGCTGATGTTTCCGCAGGGCGGATGATTCAATAAATCCCTTCCCACATTTAGAGCAGGTGAACGGTCTCTCCCCAGTGTGACTGCGTCGATGAATCTCCAGCTTAGATGGGAATCTGAATCCCTTCCCACAGTCCCCACATTCCCACGGTTTCTCCATGTTTTGGGTCTCCTCATGTGTCTCCAGATTGGATAATCAGTGGAAGCCTTGTCTACACACCGAACAAGTGCACTGTCTCTCCTCACTGTGAATGGTGTGATGTTTTTTCAGGCTGTGTATCTGGTTGAAGCTCTTTCCACAGTCAGTTCACTGGAACTCTCTCACTCGGGTGTGTGTTGTGTGGGCCACACTCACGTTTAAAATCTTTTGAAGCCAACAGATCAGACAAACATTTCTCCTTTTCGCTGATGATATTCAGGTCAGAAGGAATCGAGTGAGTTTGTCACATTGAGATGTGACGTTTGAGATTTCTGTCTATAATTCCTCCTCTTCCAATATCCTTTAAAAACAATTTACAAAATCCATCAGTTAGTACAGGATAGAAATTCAGAACAGACAATTCTTGTTCCTTTGAACATTATTTCCTCTATTGTTCTCCAAAAGATGTAAATCTCCACCCCACAAATCTCCCTCCATTCTCACTCTGCTGTATCTAATATTCACCTTCCCAATTCTCATTAAGGTGCTGATTCATCTTGATTGACAGATCAAACCTCAGCTCACTGCTTCCTGACCAGGACACAGAGATTAGAATAGGAGCAAGAATAGGCCATTCGGCCCACCGAGTTTGCTCAACTATTCAACCTTGGCTGGTCTACCTCAGCACCATTTCCCACACAATCCCCATATCCCTCGATATCTTCAATATCGAGAAACCTGTCAATATTTGTCTTGAACATACCTGATGACATAGGCTCCACATTCCTCTGGGGTAGAGAATTCCAAAGCTTCACCACATCCTCGAGTGAAGAGATCCCTCCTCATCCCAGCTTTCACTCTATTTTCCTACCTGTTCCCCATAACCCTCAATTCCATTGTCAGTAAAATATCTGTCAAACTTGTGCTTCAATATATTCAATGACCCACCAGATACAACTGGTCCCTGTGGAAGAGAAATCCAAAGACTAACAACCCTCTGAGGGAAGAGATGACTGGAAATCTATAATGTAGCTACAGTCTTATATTACAAGACGGGAAATAATAATAATAAATTTACTCTATTACAAACTGTAAATAATATATCTGATCTGTACCATGTAACAACACTGGACATATCTCTGTTCATTATTAATTTAATTGCCCTGAAATGTCAGCCATCTCCTGGGGAACCCACCCCTTTAATTGTGAACATTAGGAAAGAGACCATCCTTTTTCAAAATAAATTTAGAATAACAAAGAACAAAGAAAAGTACAGCACAGGAACAGGCCCTTCGTCCCTCCAAACCAGAGCCGACCATGCTGCCCGTCGAAACTAAAATCTTCCACACTTCTGGGGTCCGTATCCCTCTATTCCCATCCTATTCATGTATTTGTCAAGATGCCCGTCAACGTCAATTTTTTTTTTCCAATTCAGGGGCAATTTGGCGTGGCCAATCCACCTAGACATGGAGAGAATGTGCAGAGATGTGCAAACTCCCCACGGATAGTGACCCGGGGCTGGGATCGAACCCGGTCCTCGGCGCCATGAGATAGCAGTGGTAACTGCTGCTCCACCGTGCCACCAGTGACCATCCTTTCAGTCAAGACAAATAAATGCATCAACCTGTTAAGGAGATAAAACATACAGTGCAAAAGGAGGCCATTCGGCCCATCAAGTCTGCACCGACCCACTTAAGCACTGAGATGGGTGGGAGGAGTTGGAAACACTTTGTGGAGCCTCAAATCTGCATGAATGTTATCCCCCCCAATTATAATATAATAATCTTTATTGTCACAAGTACTCTTACATTAACACTGCAATCAAGTTACTGTGAAAATCCCCTAGTCGCCACATTCCTGCCCCTGTTCAGGTACACTGAGAGAGATTTCAAAATGTCCAATTCACAACAGAAAGTCATCCCAAGGAGGAGGAAACATGCTAAAGGGGAGACAAGGCATCCATGATTGACGAGGGAAGTCAAGGACAGCAAAAGAAACAGCATACAATTTGGCGAAAATTAGTGGGAAGCCAGAGGATTGGGAAGCCTTTAAAAGTGATCAGAGGACAACTATAAAAGCAATAAAGGAAGATGAAATAGGAGTGCAAGCTAGCTAGTAATAAGTGAAGATATGAAGAGTTTTTTTCAATATATAAAAGGTAAGAGAGAGGCAAAAATAGACATTGGACCCCTGGAAAATGTGGCTGGAGAAGTAATAATAGGAAACAAAGAAATGGCAGAGCAACTGAACAGTTACTTTTCATCAGTCTTCATGGTGAAAGACACCAGTGGGATGCCAGAGATCCATGAGAATCAGGGGGCCGAGGTGAGTGCAGTGGCCATCACTAAGGAGAAGGTTCTGGGGAAAGGTCTGTAGGTGGATAAACCACCTGGACCGGATGGAATACACCCAAGGGTCCTAAAAGAGATGGCTGAGGAAATTGTGGAGGCATTGGTGGTGAGCTTTCAGAAATCACTGGAAGCAGGAAGGGTCCCAGAGGACTGGAAAGTGGCTAATGTAACACTGCTGTTTAAGAAGGGAGGGAGGCAGAAGATGGGAACTTCGAGGCCAGTTAGCCTGACTTTGGTCATTGCTAAGATTTTGGAGTCCGTTATTAAAGATAAGATCGCGGAGTATTGGGAAGTATATGGTAAAATAGGACTGAGTCAGCACAACTTTGTCAAAGGGAGGTCATGTCTGACAAATCTGTTAAGAGTTCTCTGAGGAGGTAACAAGGAAGTTAGTCAAAAGGAGAACCAGTGGACGTGATTTATTTTGATTTCCAGAAGGTCTTTGACAAGGTGCCGCACAGTAGACTTAAATATGTTAAGAGCCCATGGTGTTAAGGGTAAGATCCTGGCATAGATGGAGGATTGGCTGACCGGCAGAAGGCAGAGAGTGGGGATAAAAGGGTATTTTTCAGGATGGCAGCCGGTGACCAGTGGTGTGCCTCAGGGGTCTGTGCTGGGATCACAACTTTGTACAATATACATTAATGATTTGGAAGAAGGAAGTGAAGGCACTGTTGCTAAGTTTGCACATGATACAAAGATCTGTAGAGGGACAGGTAGTATTGAGGAAGCATGAGGGCCGCAGAAGGACTTGGACAAGCTAGGCGAGTGGGCAATGAAATGGCAAATGAAATACAATGTGGAAAAGTGTAGGTTATGCACTTTGGAAGGAGGAATTTAGGCATAGACTATTTTCTAAATGGGGAAATGTTTCGGAAATCAGAAGCACAAAGGGACTTGGGAGTCCTTGTTCATGAATCTCTTAAGGTTCAGTCGGCAGTTAAGAAGACAAATGCAATGTTAGCATTCATGTCAAGAATACAAGACCAGGGATGTGCTTCTGAGGCTGTATAAAGCTCTGGTCAGACATCATTTGGAGTATTGTGAGCAGTTTTGGGCCCCGTATCTAAGGAAGGATGTGTTGGTCTTGGAAAGAGTCCAGTGGAGGTTCACAAGAATGATCCCGAGTGGCCTAATTCTGCTCCTATGTCTTATGGTATAATCCCCAGTAAAAGGAGTTTCCAAAATCCATCGCAGTCAGTCATCCTCCCGCTCCCTGGTCCAGGATGACCCCCCGCTGCACACTGACCCTCGTTGTCATCAGCAGCCCCTTGATTTGAGGGCAATGTCTACTCAAGTGTTGTGAGCTTCTGCCTAGGGTCTTCATGTGACTCATAGAATCATAGAATCATCGAATTTACAGTGCAGAAAGAGGCCATTTGGCCCATCAAGTCTGCACCGGCTCTTGGAAAGAGCATCCTACCCAAGCCCACACCACCCACTATCCCCATAACCCAGTAACCCCACTCAACCAACGGCAATTTTGGACACTAAGGGCAATTTAGCATGGCCAATTCACCTAACCTGCACATCTTTGGACTGTGGGAGGAAACTGGAGCACCCGGAGGAAACCCACGCACACACGGGAGAATGTGCAGACTCCGCACAGACAGTGACCCAGTCAGGAATCGAACCTGGGACCCTGGAGCTGTGAAGCAATTGTGCTAACCACTATGCTACTGTGCTGCTCAACAGAGCCACAGTGCTTTGGACACATGGAACAGGATATCTAATAAGACAGTGAAATCTGGAAGGCAGGATTGGCTTCCTTTCCTTTCCATCTCGGCCACCGCTTTGCATTATCAATAAGACATTGGGACTCAAAGACTAATCCAGGTTGATGGACAAGTTGTCTCCATTCTGAACAATGGGGAACAAGCTCCTCCCACTCATTGAAACATCGCCTGACAAAGATGACAAACGCGCATGCGCCCTGATACACAATAAAGATGGCGGCCGTTAAACCGAACCGAACATGAGGAGCTGCATCTCCGGTCGGTACAAATTGGGTCCCGTAAACTTTTGCGAGGTTTGCGATTGCAACAGCTTTACACAAAGTTTCCGCCCACCCCTGCGATCTCTCGCTCCCTCCATATTGTTAAAACGCTTCTTACCAATTTCCAATCTGAAGAAAATGCGCTTCTACATCGCCATTACCCACATTGGGTGCTTCAATCACGGCGGGCCCCGCCCCTCATTCACTCCGATTGGTTGGAGGAGCAGCCGCTTTCGGTCGGTCCTCCCGACCCGCCCCCTCGCTTCCTATTGGTCACGAGCTGCCGTCAATCACACGGGCATTCAGATGGTGAGAGCGGCCACAGGCTCAGGCTGACTCGCTTATCGTCCAAAAATAACAGTGAGAGTCTCAGTGGGACAATCAGACAATAATAATGGAGATGGGGCCCAGAGGAGAAACAGCAAAGGATTCACTCACTTTGAGAGTAACAAGCAGTGTCTGTTCCAACAATAAATCAGGCTGCAGTGTGTGTGAGTGAACACATCTGTGTCTGTATAGATTTCCTGCGCTGCTCTTGTTTTCTCCCACAGTCCAAAGATGTGCAGGTGAGGTGGACTGGTTATGCTAAATTGGCCCTGGGAGGGGTTAGGAGGATTGGGTGGGAGATTGGCCCAGGTCGGGTGATCTATCAGAGGGGCGGTGCAGACTCGATGGGCCGAATGGCCTCCTTCTGCACTGTCGCAATTCTATGATCATTGAATCCAATGTCCCGCTCTATCCTCATAACACCTCCCAGGGACAATTTAGCATAGCCAATCCACCTAACCTGCACATCTTTGTACTGTGTGGGAAGAAACAAGAGCACTAACAGGAAATCTGTGCAGACACAGCAAGAATGTACAAACTCCACACAGTGACCCAAGGTCAGAATTGAACCCAGGCACTGTAAGGTAACAGTGCTAACCACTGTGCCACCCCTGTTACTTTGTCACAGTTATTAGACAATAACCTGCCTGTTATCCCAATTCTGGTGTGTGTTACTCTGTCACTGTTATTACTGGACAATAACCTCTCTGTTATTCCAATTCTGGTGTATTACTCTGTCACAATTATGATGAGACAATAACCTGTCTGTGATTCCAATTCTGGTGTGTTACTCTGTCACAATTATGATTAGACAATAACCTGTCTGTTATTCCAGTTCTGGTGTGTGTTACTCTATCCCCTGTGGTTGTCCCCCTCTCGAACAGATATACCCCTTTGGATACTGTCGGGGGGGATAGCCTATCAGGGGAAAACAGCAGCAGCCAGAGCAGTGGCACCACGGCTGGCTCTGATGTTCAGAAGGGAGGGTCAAAGTGCAGAAGAGTAATAGTAATATGGGACTCTATAGTCAGGGGCACAGATAGGCGCTTCTGGTGAAAGAGACTCCAGGATGGTATGTTGCCTCCCTGGTGCCAGGGTCCAGGATGTCTCCGAACGGGTAGAGGGCATCCTGAAGGGGGAGGGCAAACAGGCAGAGGTCGTTGTACATATTGGTACTAACGACATAGGCAGGAAGGGGCATGAGGTCCTGCAGCAGGGGTTCAGGGAGCTAGGCAGAAAGTTAAAAGACAGGACCTCGAGGGTTGTAATCTCGGGATTACTCCCTGTGCCACGTGCCAGTAAGGCTAGAAATAGGAAGATAGAGCAGCTAAACACGTGGCTAAACAGCTGGTGTATGAGGGAGGGTTTCCATTATCTGGACCACTGGGAGCTCTTCCGGGGCAGGTGTGACCTGTATAAGGATGGGTTGCATCTAAACCGGAGAGGCATAAATATCCTGGCCGCGAGGTTTGCTAGTGTCACACGGGAGGGTTTAAACTAGTATGGCAGGGGGGTGGGCAAGGGAGCAATAGGTCAGAAGGTGAGAGCATTGAGGGAGAACTAGGGAATAGGGACAGTGTGGCTCTGAGGCAGAGCAGACAGGGAGAAGTTGCTGAACACAGCGGGTCTGGTGGCCTGAAGTGCATATGTTTTAATGCAAGAAGTATTACGGGTAAGGCAGATGAACTTAGAGCTTGGATTAGTACTTGGAACTATGATGTTGTTGCCATTACAGAGACCTGGTTGAGGGAAGGGCAGGATTGGCAGCTAAACGTTCCAGGATTTAGATGTTTCAGGCGGGATAGAGGGGGATGTAAAAGGGGAGGCGGAGTTGCGCTACTGGTTCGGGAGAATATCACAGCTGTACTGCGAGAGGACACCTCAGAGGGCAGTGAGGCTATATGGGTAGAGATCAGGAATAAGAAAGATGCAGTCACAATGTTGGGGTTATACTACAGGCCTCCCAACAGCCAGCGGGAGATAGAGGAGCAGATAGGTAGACAGATTTTGGAAAAGAGTAAAAACAACAGGGTTGTGGTGATGGGAAACTTCAACTTCCCCAATATTGACTGGGACTCACTTAGTGCCAGGGGCTTAGACGGGGCGGAGTTTGTAAGGAGCATCCAGGAGGGCTTCTTAAAACAATATGTAAACAGTCCAACTAGGGAAGGGGCGGTACTGGACCTGGTATTGGGGAATGAGCCCGGCCAGGTGGTAGATGTTTCAGTAGGGGAGCATTTCAGTAACAGTGACCACAATTCAGTAAGTTTTAAAGTACTGGTGGACAAGGATAGGAGTGGTCCTAGGATGAATGTGCTAAATTGGGGGAAGGCTAATTATAACAATATTAGGCGGGAACTGAAGAACATAGATTGGGGCGGATGTTTGAGGGCAAATCAACATCTGACATGTGGGAGGCTTTCAAGTGGCAGTTGAAAGGAATACAGGACCAGCATGTTCCTGTGAGGAAGAAGGATAAATACGGCAATTTTCGAGAACCTTGGATGACGAGGGATATTGTAGGCCTCGTCAAAAAGAAAAAGGAGGCATTTGTCAGGGCTAAAAGGCTGGGAACAGACGAAGCTTGCGTGGAATATAAGGAAAGTAGGAAGGAACTTAAACAAGGAGTCAGGAGGGCTAGAAGGGGTCATGAAAAGTCATTGGCAAATTGGGTTAAGGAAAATCCCAAGGCTTTTTACACGTACATAAAAAGCAAGAGGGTAGCCAGGGAAAGGGTTGGCCCACTGAAGGATAGGCAAGGGAATCTATGTGTGGAGCCAGAGGAAATGGGCGAGGTACTAAATGAATACTTTGCATCGATATTCACCAAAGAGAAGGAATTGGTAGATGTTGAGTCTGGAGAAGGGGTGTAGATAGCCTGGGTCACATTGTGATCCAAAAAGACGAGGTGTTGGGTGTCTTAAAAAATATTAAGGTAGATAAGTCCCCAGGGCCTGATGGGATCTACCCCAGAATACTGACGGAGGCTGGAGAGGAAATTGCTGAGGCCTTGACAGAAATCTTTGGATCCTCGCTGTCTTCAGGGGATGTCCCGGAGGACTGGAGAATAGCCAATGTTGTTCCTCTGTTTAAGAAGGGTAGCAAGGATAATCCCGGGAACTACAGGCCGGTGAGCCTTACTTCAGTGGTAGGGAAATTACTGGAGAGAATTCTTCGAGACAGGATCTACTCCCATTTGGAAGCAAATGGACGTATTAGTGAGAAGCAGCACGGTTTTGTGAAGGGGAGGTCGTGTCTCACTAACTTGATAGAGTTTTTTGAGGAGGTCACTAAGATGATTGATGCAGGCAGGGCAGTGGATGTTGTCTATATGGACTTCAGTAAGGCCTTTGACAAGGTCCCTCATGGTAGACTAGTACAAAAGGTGAAGTCACGCGGGATCAGGGGTGAGCTGGCAAGGTGGATACAGAACTGGCTAGGCCATAGAAGGCAGAGAGTAGCAATGGAAGGATGCTTTTCTCATTGGAGGGCTGTGACCAGTGGTGTTCCACAGGGATCAGTGCTGGGACCTTTGCTCTTTGTAGTATATATAAATGATTTGGAGGAAAATGTAACTGGTCTGATTAGTAAGTTTGCAGACGACACAAAGGTTGGTGGAATTGCGGATAGCGATGAGGACTGTCGGAGGATACAGCAGGATTTAGATTGTCTGGAGACTTGGGCGGAGAGATGGCAGATGGAGTTTAATCCGGACAAATGTGAGGTAATGCATTTTGGAAGGACTAACGCAGGTAGGGAATATACAGTGAATGGTAGAACCCTCAAGAGTATTGAAAGTCAAAGAGATCTAGGAGTACAGGTGCAACACAGGTGGAGAAGGTAGTCAAGAAGGCATACGGCATGTTTGCCTTCATTGGCCGGGGCATTGAGTATAAGAATTGGCAAGTCATGTTGCAGCTATATAGAACCTTAGTTAGGCCACACTTGGAGTATAGTGTTCAATTCTGGTCGCCACACTACCAGAAGGATGTGGAGGCTTTAGAGAGGGTGCAGAAGAGATTTACCAGAATGTTGCCTGGTATGGAGGGCATTAGCTATGAGGAGCGGTTGAATAAACTCGGTTTGTTCTCATTGGAACGATGGAGGTTGAGGGGAGACCTGATAGAGGTATACAAAATTATGAGGGGCATAGACAGAGTGGATAGTCAGAGGCTTTTCTCCAGGGTAGAGGGGTCAATTACTAGGGGGCATAGGTTTAAGGTGAGAGGGGCAAGGTTTAGAGTAGATGTACGAGGCAAGTTTTTTACGCAGAGGGTAGTGGGTGCCTGGAACTCGCTACCGGAGGAGGTGGTGGAAGCAGGGACGATAGTGACATTTAAGGGGCATCTTGACAAATACATGAATAGGATGGGAATAGAAGGATACGGACCCAGGAAGTGTAGAAGATTGTAGTTTAGTCGGGCAGCATGGTCGGCGCGGGCTTGGAGGGCCGAAGGGCCTGTTCCTGTGCTGTACATTTCTTTGTTCTTTGTTTTATTAGACAATAAAAGGTGGAAAGGAGTAAAGATGTTGGGTTGTGCAGTCACTGGGAGGTGTGTGATAAAATAGGAATGGAAACATCATGACAGAGACACGTGTGACTGACTCTACCTGACTGGGAGCTGTTATACTCAAGAGGAGAGTAATGAGGACTTGTGGAATTCCAGAGATTTATGATATCTGAGGTCACAGAATCCCGACAGTGCAGAAAGAGGCTATTCGGCCCATCGAGACTTCAGTGACCCTCTGAAAGTGCGTGCCACCCAAACCCACTTCCCTGGCCTATCCCTGTAGCCCCTTAACCTGACCTACACACCACTGTGTAGGGACAATTTTGCATGGCCAATCCGCTTAACCTTCACACCTTTGAACTGTGGGAAGAAACCGGAGCACCAGAGGAAACCCAAACAGAGGCAGGGAGAAAGTGAAAACTCCACACAGTCACGCGAGTCTGGAATTGAACCCGGGTCCCTTGTGCTATGAGGCAGCAGTGCTAACCACTGTGCACCGCCCACTGCCTGATAAGATTATCACTCTCAAAAGCCCATTCATAAACATTATTTCTGGGGCCTTACATCAATCACTTATTCAACTGTCCATTAGTCAGGAACAGATATTCAAGTGAAACCTCCTATTTCCATTGGACGTCCATGAAGTCAGGTTGTGGCTCATCACTTGTTTGGACGTCCTGTTTAATCTTTACACAGACAGCTGGTTTACATGTCAGACTTGAGACCACAAAAACACCAAGATTGTCTTGTTTCAGGTTCTGTGGAAGACACATGTCCTTGACAGAGACAACAGGTAACCACTGTGCTGTATTTGTCAATCCTGGAAACGTTCCCGATAAGAGAGGAAAAGAGACTGAAATAGTCGTATAATAGTCAACACATTGCTGAAGATTTTATTGTGTTATTAGACAGTAATTTTTTGCAGATCTCCCCAACCCGAGAGAGAATATCCTTATTAACTTCTCACAACTAATTTCTGGCTAGCCTCGCAATTTTAAGCTATTTCATAGAATTTACAGTGCAGAAGGAGGCCATTCAGCCCATCAAGTCTGCACCGGCTCTTGGAAAGAGCACCCTACCCAAGGTCAACACCGCCACCCTATCCCCATAAGCCAGTAACCCCACCCAACACTAAGGGCAATTTTGGACACTAAGGGCAATTTATCATGGCCAATCCACCTAACCTGCACATCTTTGGGCTGTGGGAGGAAACCGGAGCACCCGGAGTAAACCCACGCACACACGGGGAGGATGTGCAGACTCCGCACAGACAGTGACCCAAGCGGGAATCGAACCTGGGACCCTGGAGCTGTGAAGCAAATGTGCTATCCACAAAGCTACCGTGCTGCCCAAAGCATATTTCTAAGCATGTTTTCTTGATTTCATACCATAGATAACTTAGTAATGCTACTAGAATGATCAGAATCAGCAATACAATTGCTTCAGCTGCGACCAATAATAAATGTAAAACCTTTTGATAGGAAATTGTGATAAGTATCAACTTAGATTCATCCTCCCCACCTGCAGATCATCTCGCACAATTCCAAATTACTGGCATGTTGTAAATATGTCTGGTTCAAACAAACTTCATGCACAGACTTTAAAGATTCTCCAGCTCTCTGATCGGGCAGCATGGCGGCACAGTGGTTAGCACTGCTGCCTCATAGCGCCAGGGGTCCAGATTTGATTCCGACCTTGGGAAACTGTCTGTCTGGAGTTTGGATAATTGGGGCATATTCTGGGGTAGGTGGGACCTCTACAAACCGGATGGTCTACACCTGGACCAGAGGGGTACCAATATCCTGGGGGGGAAATTTGCTAATGCTCTTCGGGAGGGTTTAAACGAGTTCAGCAGGGGATTGGGAACCTGAATTGTAGCTCCAGTATACAGGAGGTTGAGAGTAGTGAGGTCATGAGTAAGGTTTCAAAGTTGCAGGAGTGTACCGGCAGGCAGGAATGTGGTTTAAAGTGTGTCGACTTCAATGCCAGGAGCATCCAGAATAAGGTGGGTGAACTTGCGGCATGGGTTGGTACCTGGGACTTCGATGTTGCGGCCATTTCGGAGACATGGATAAAGCAGGGACAGGAATGGTTGTTGCAGGTGCCGGGGTTTAGATATTTCAGTAAGCTCAGGGAAGGTGGTAAAAGAGGGGGAGGGGTGGCATTGTTAGTCAAGGACAGTATTACGGTGGCAGAAAGGAAGTTTGATGAGGACTCGTCTACTGAGGTAGTACAGGCTGAGGTTAGAAACAGGAAAGGGACTTCCGGGTGCGGCGATGACCAGCTGAGTCGCACGTTTCGGCAGCTCCCTGTGAAACGGACTTTTGGGCTCTTGATAGGAGCCCCAACGGCAATTTTAACGGCTGAAAACACCGTGCGGTAAACCAGAAGGGTGTTCCCCCTGGACACGGATGGAAAAAGGAGAGGAAAGTGGCCGGATTGCAGCGGATCCTTTGGAACAACGGCAAGGAAGGCAAGCAGAAACCAAGATGGCGTCGGAAGGTGGCAGTTTCATATGGGGCCCTGAACAACAAGAGTTTTTGAAACGCTGCGTGGAGGAGATAAAAAAGGAAATGAAGAAAGAGTTGTTGGCCCCGATATTACAGGCGATTGAAGGGCTGAAAGAGGAACAAAAGACCCAGGAGCAGGAGCTTCGGGTCGTGAAGGCGAAAGCAGCAGAGAATGAAAACGACATACAGGGCCTGGTGGTGAAGTCGGAGATACAGGAGGCACACCAGAAACGATCTGTGGAGAGGTTGGAGGCACTGGAAAATAACGCAAGGAGGAACAACTTGAGGATTCTTGGCCTTCCTGAAGGTGTGGAGGGGGCGGACGTCGGGGCATATGTGAGCACGATGCTGCACTCGTTAATGGGAGTGGAGGCCCCGACGGGTCCGTTGGAGGTGGAGGGAGCATACCGAGTTATGGTGCGAGGACCGAGAGCAAGAGAAGCTCCCAGAGCCATAGTGGTGAGATTTCTCCGTTTTAAGGATAGAGAAATGGTCCTTAGATGGGCGAAGAAAACTCGGTGTAGTAAATGGGAGAACGCGGTGATCCGCGTCTATCAAGATTGGAGTGCGGAGGTGGCGAGAAGGAGGGCGAGCTTTAATCGGGCCAAAGCGGTACTTCACAAAAAAAAGATAAAGTTTGGAATGCTGCAACCGGCAAGACTGTGGGTCACATATCAAGGGAGGCACCACTACTTTGAGACGGCGGATGAAGCGTGGACTTTTATTGTAGAAGAAAAATTGGAATGATTGGACTACGAAAATTAACGTTTGGACAAAGTGGTGGGACGAGTGGGGGGGGGGGGGGGGGGGCGAAGAGGGATTGTATGATTAATCCTGCGGTATGGTAACTTTTCTTTCTCCCACAGGTGGTGATGGGGGGAGGTGGGGAGGGAGAGGAGATGGGGCGTTGGCCATGGGAGGCGGGGCCGAGGGAGAGGCGCGGGCTTGGTTCCCGCGCTATGATAATTATGGCGGGAATAGAGAAGCAGGAAGGAGGGGGCACCGCACGGGGCGAGCCGTGATCATGGGGGGAAGCCGAGGTCAGCCAGAGTTTGCTGACTTCTGGGAGCAACATGGGGGGAGTAATTACGCTAGCGGGGGGTCTAGCGGGGGGGGGGGGGGGAGGGGGGAATTACTGGGTTGCTGCTGCTGGGGAAAGGGGGAGTGGGTGCGGGAAAGGATGGGCGGGGGGGCACCGTCTGGGAGAAATACAGCCGCGTGGGAACTGGGCGAGAAGCTGGAAAAAGATGATGGCTAACCGGCAAGGGGGGGGGGGTGGGAAGCCCCCCAACTCGGCTGATCACGTGGAACGTGAGGGGGCTTAATGGGCCGATAAAGAGGGCACGAGTACTCGCACACCTTAAGAAACTTAAAGCAGATGTGGTCATGTTACAGGAAACGCACCTGAAACTGATAGATCAGGTTAGGTTGCGCAAAGGATGGGTAGGGCAGGTGTTCCATTCGGGGCTGGATGCGAAAAACAGGGGGGTGGCTATATTAGTGGGGAAGCGGGTAATGTTCGAGGCAAAGACTATCGTGGCGGATAACGGGGGCAGATACGTGATGGTGAGTGGCAAATTACAGGGAGAGATGGTGGTGTTGGTAAACGTGTATGCCCCGAATTGGGACGATGCCAATTTTATGAGGCGAATGCTAGGACGCATCCCAGACCTAGAGACCGGAAAGCTGATAATGGGGGGAGACTTTAACACGGTGTTGGAACCAAGGCTGGATAGGTCGAAGTCCAGGACTGGTAGGAGGCCGGCAGCAGCCAAGGTGCTTAAGGATTTTATGGAGCAGATGGGAGGGGTGGACCCGTGGAGATTCAGTAGACCTAGGAGTAAGGAGTTCTCGTTTTTCTCCTATGTCCATAAAGTCTATTCACGCATAGACTTTTTTGTGTTGGGTAGGGCATTGATCCCGAGGGTGAGGGGAACGGAATATACGGCTATAGCCATTTCGGATCATGCCCCACACTGGGTAGACTTGGAGATAGGGGAGGAAACAAGAGGGCGTCCACCCTGGAGAATGGATATGGGACTAATGGCGGATGAGGGAGTGTGCTTAAGGGTGAGGGGATGCATTGAAAAGTACTTGGAACTCAATGACAATGGGGAGGTTCAGGTGGGAGTGGTCTGGGAGGCGTTGAAGGCGGTGGTTAGGGGGAGCTGATATCAATAAGGACACATAAAGGGAAGCAGGAGAGTAAGGAACGGGAGCGGTTGTTGCAAGAACTTTTGAGGGTGGACAGACAGTATGCGGAAGCACCGGAGGAGGGACTGTATAGGGAAAGGCAAAGGCTGCATGTGGAATTTGACTTGCTGACCACAGGCACTGCAGAGGCACAATGGAGGAAGGCGCAGGGTGTACAGTATGAATATGGAGAGAAGGCGAGCAGATTGCTGGCACACCAATTGAGGAAAAGGGGAGCAGCGAGGGAAATAGGGGGGGTGAGAGACGAAGATGGAGAGACGGAGCGGGGAGCGGAGAGAGTGAATGAAGTGTTCAAGACATTTTATAAAAAATTGTATGAAGCTCAACCCCCGGATGGGAGGGAGAGAATGATGGAGTTTTTGGATCGGCTGGAAATTCCCAAGGTGGAAGAGCAGGAAAGGATGGGATTGGGAGCACAGATCACGGTAGAAGAAGTGGTGAAAGGAATTAGGAACATGCAGACGGGAAAGGCCCCGGGACCGGACGGATTCCCAGTTGAATTTTACAGAAAATATTTGGACTTGCTCGCCCCGCTACTGACGAGGACCTTCAACGAGGCAAAGGAAAGGGGACAACTGCCCCCGACTATGTCAGAAGCAACGATATCGCTTCTTTTAAAGAAGGAAAAGGATCCGCTACAATGCGGGTCCTACAGACCAATCTCCCTCCTCAATGTAGATGCCAAGGTCTTGGCCAAGGTAATGGCAATGAGAATAGAGGAATGTGTCCCGGGGGTGGTTCATGAGGACCAAACTGGGTTTGTGAAGGGGAGACAGCTGAACACGAACATACGGAGGTTGTTAGGCGTAATGATGATGGCCCCACCAGAGGGTGAAACGGAGATAGTAGTGGCGATGGATGCCGAGAAAGCATTTGATAGAGTGGAGTGGGATTATCTGTGGGAGGTGTTGAGGAGATTTGGGTTCGGAGAGGGGTATGTTAGATGGGTGCAGCTGTTGTATAGGGCCCCAGTGGCGAGTGTGGTCACGAATGGACGGGGATCGGCATATTTTCGGCTCCACAGAGGGACAAGGCAGGGATGTCCTCTGTCCCCATTACTGTTTGCACTGGCGATTGAGCCCCTGGCGATAGCGCTGAGAGGTTCCAAGGGATGGAGGGGAATACTTAGGGGAGGAGAAGAACACCGGGTATCTTTATATGCGGATGATCTGCTACTATATGTGGCGGATCCAGCGGAGGGGATGCCAGAAATAATGCGGATACTTGGGGAGTTTGGGGATTTTTCAGGGTATAAATTGAACATGGGAAAGAGTGAGCTGTTTGTGGTGCATCCAGGGGAGCAGAGTAGAGAAATAGAAGACCTACCGTTGAGGAAGGTAACAAGAGACTTTCGTTACCTGGGGATCCAGATAGCTAAGAATTGGGGCACATTGCACAGGCTAAATTTGACGCGGTTGGTGGAACAGATGGAGGAAGATTTCAAGAGATGGGACATGGTAGCATTGTCAATGGCAGGGAGGGTGCAGGCAGTTAAGATGGTGGTCCTCCCGAGATTCCTTTTTGTGTTTCAGTGTCTCCCGGTGGTGATCACGAAGGCTTTTTTCAAAAGGATAGAAAAGAGTATCATGGGTTTTGTTTGGGCCGGGAAGACTCCGAGAGTGAGGAAGGGATTCTTACAGCGTAGTAGGGATAGGGGGGGGCTGGCACTACCGAGCCTAAGTGAGTATTATTGGGCCGCTAATATTTCAATGGTGAGTAAGTGGATGGGAGAGGAGGAAGGAGCGGCGTGGAAGAGATTAGAGAGGGCGTCCTGTAGGGGGACCAGCCTGCAGGCTATGGTGACAGCCCCATTGCCGTTCTCACCAAGGAACTATACCACGAGTCCGGTGGTGGTAGCTACACTGAAGATTTGGGGACAGTGGAGACGACATAGGGGAAAGACCGGAGCACTGGGGGGGTCCCCGATAAGAAACAACCATAGGTTTGCCCCGGGGGGAATGGATGGGGGATATGGAATGTGGCAAAGAGCAGGTATAACGCAATTGAAAGATCTATTTGTGGATGGGAAGTTTGCGAGTCTGGGAGCGCTGACCGAGAAATATGGGTTGCCCCAAGGGAATGCATTCAGGTACATGCAATTGAGGGCTTTTGCGAGGCAGCAGGTGAGGGAATTCCCGCAGCTCCCGACACAAGAGGTGCAGGACAGAGTCATCTCAAAGAAATGGGTGGGGGACGGTAAGGTGTCGGATATATATAGGGAAATGAGAGACGAAGGGGAGACTATGATGGACGAACTAAAAGGGAAATGGGAAGAAGAGCTAGGGGAGGAGATTGAGGAGGGGATGTGGGCAGATGCCCTAAACAGGGTAAACTCGTCGTCCTCGTGCGCCAGGCTAAGCCTGATTCAGTTTAAGGTATTACACAGGGCACATATGACTGGAACACGGCTCAGTAAATTTTTTGGGGTGGAGGATAGGTGTGCGAGGTGCTCGAGAAGCCCAGCGAATCATACCCATATGTTTTGGTCATGTCCGGCACTACAGGGGTTTTGGATGGGGGTGACAAAGGTGCTTTCGAAAGTAGTAGGAGTCCGGGTCGAACCAAGCTGGGGGTTGGCTATATTTGGGGTTGCACAAGAGCCGGGAGTGCAGGAGGCGAAAGAGGCCGATGTTTTGGCCTTTGCGTCCCTAGTAGCCCGGCGCAGAATATTGCTAATGTGGAAAGAAGCCAAGCCCCCGGGGGTGGAGACCTGGATAAATGATATGGCGGGGTTCATAAAGTTAGAGCGGATTAAGTTCGTCCTAAGGGGGTCGGCTCAAGGGTTTACAAGGCGGTGGCAACCGTTCATCGAATATCTTGCGGAAAGATAGATAGGGGAGAACAAAGAAGGCAGCAGCAGCAGCCCAGAACTTGGGGGGTGGGGGGTGGGGGGGGGGTGGCCTGAGACAAGGCAGTTGCCAATTAGGGCTAGTTTTTTTTTTTTTTTTTTGTTATTTAATATTTATTTATTTGTTGTTGTTTTCTTTTGTTCTTGTTTAAATAAAAAAGGTCATTATTATCTGTATTGTTATAATGTTGTGTAAAGGATGCACAATGTACTGTGTTGGTTGACCAAAAATTTTCAATAAAATATTATTTAAAAAAAAAAAAAGAAACAGGAAAGGAGAGGTCACCCTGTTAGGGGTTTTCTATAGGTCTCCGAAAAGTTCCAGAGATGTAGCGGAAAGGATTGCAAAGATGATTCTGGATATGAGCGAAAGTAACAGGGTAGTTGTTATGGGGGACTTTAACTTTCCAAATATTGACTGGAAACGCTATAGTTCGAGTACTTCAGATGGGTCCGTTTTTGTCCAATGTTTGCAGGATGGTTTCCTGACACAGTATGTAGATAGGCCAACGAGAGGCAAAGCCATATTGGATTTGGTACTGGGTAATGAACCAGGACAGGTGTTAGATTTGGAGGTAGGTGCGCACTTTGGTGATAGTGACCACAATTCGATTACGTTTACTTTAGCGATGGAAAGGGATAGGTATATACCGCAGGGCAAGAGTTATATCTGGGGAAAGGTAATTATGATTCGATGAGGCAAGACTTGGGATGCATCGGATGGAGAAGAAAACTGCAGGGGATGGGCACAATGGAAATGTGGAGCTTGTTCAAGGAACAGCTACTGCGTGTCCTTGATAAGTATGTGCCTGTCAGGCAGGGAGGAAGTGGTCGAGCAAGAGAGCCGTGGTTTACTATAGCAGTTGAAACACTTGTCAAGAGGAAGAAGGAGACTTATGTAAAGATGAGACATGAAGGTTCAGTTAGGGCGCTCGAGAGTTACAAGTTAGCTAGGAAGGACCTAAAGAGAGAGCTAAGAAGAGCCAGGAGGGGACATGAGAAGTCTTTGGCAGGTAGGATCAAGGATAACCCTAAAGCTTTGTATAGATATGTCAGGAATAAAAGAATGACTAGGGTAAGAGTAGGGCCAGTCAAGGACAGTATTGGGAAGTTGTGCGTGGAATCCGAGGAGATAGGAGAGGTGTTAACTGAATATTTTTTGTCAGTTTTCACACAGGAAAAAGTCAATGTTGTCGAGGAGAATACTGAGATACAGGCTACTAGACTAGAAGGGCTTGAGGTTCATAAGGAGGAGGTGTTAGAAATTCTGGAAAGTGAAAATAGATAAGTCCCCTGGGCTGGATGGGATTTATGCTAGGATTCTCTGTGAAGCTAGGGAGGAGATTGCTGAGCCTTTGGCTTTGATCTTTAAGTCATCTTTGTCGACAGGAATAGTACCAGAAGACTGGAGGATAGCAAATGTTGTCCACTTGTTCAAGAAGGGGAGTAGAGACAACCCCGGTAACTATAGACCGGTGAACCTTACTTCTGTTGTGGGCAAAGTCTTGGAAAGGTTTATAAGAGATAGGATGTATAATCATCTGGAAAGGAATAATTTGATTAGAGATAGTCAACACGGTTTTGTGAAGGGTGTCGTGCCTCACAAACCTTATAGCATTCTTTGAGAAGGTGACCTAGCAGGTGGATGAGGGTAAAGCAGTTGATGTGGTGTATATGGATTTCAGTAAAGCGTTTGATAAGGTTCCCCACGGTAGGCTATTGCAGAAATTACGGAGGCATGGGATTCAGGGTGATTTAGCAGTTTGGATCAGGAATTGGCTAGCTGGAAGAAAACAAAGGGTGGTGGTTGATGGGAAATGTTCAGCCTGGAGTCCAGTTACTAGTGATATACCACAAGGATCTGTTTTGGGGCCATGCTGTTTGTCATTTTTATAAATGACCTGGAGGAGGGCGTAGAAGGATGTGTGAGTAAATTTGCAGATGACACTAAAGTCGGTGGAGTTGTGGACAGTGCGGAAGGATGTTACAAGTTACAGAGCTGGGCTGAGAGGTGGCAAATGGAGTTTGATACAGAAAAGTGTGAGGTGATTCATTTTGGAAGGAATAACAGGAAGACAGAGTACTGGGCTAATGGTAAGATTCTTGGAAGTGTGGATGAGCAGAGAGATCTCGGTGTCCATGTACATAGATCCCTGAAAGTTGCCACCCGGTTGAGAGGGTTCTTAAGAAGGCATACGGTGTGTTAACTTTTATTGGTAGAGGGATTGAGTTTTGGAGCCATGAGGTCATGTTGCAGCTGTAAAAAACTCTGGTGCGGCCGCATTTGGAGTATTGCGTGCAATTCTGGTCGCTGCATTATAGGAAGGATGTGGAAGCATTGGAAAGGGTGCAGAGGAGATTTCCTGGTATGGAGGGAAGATCTTATGAGGGAAGGCCGAGGGACTTGAGGCTGTTTTCGTTAGAGAGAAGAAGGTTAAAAGGTGAATTAATTGAGGCATACAAGATGATCAGAGCATTAGATAGGGTGGACAGTGAGAGCCTTTTTCCTCGGATGGTGATATCTAGCACGAGGGGACATAGCTTTAAAATGAGGGGAGATAGATATAGGACAGATGTCAGAGGTAGGTTCTTTACTCAGAGTGGTAAGGGCGTGGAATGCCCTGCCTGCAACAGTTGTGGACTCGCCAACACTAAGGGCATTCAAATGGTCATTGGATAGACATATGGACGATAAGGGAATAGTGTAGATGGGCTTTAGACTAGTCGGCACAACATCGAGGGCCGAAAGGCCTGTACTGCGCTGTAATTGGATTGGATTGGATTTGTTTATTGTCACGTGTACCGAGGTACAGTGAAAAGTATTTTTCTGTGAGCAGCTCAACAGATCATTAAGTACACAAGAAGAAAAGGGAATAAAAGAAAATACATAATAGGGCAACACAACATATGCAATGTAACTACACAAGCACTGGCATCGGATGAAGCATACAGGGTGTAGTGTTAATGAAGTCAGTCCATAAGAGGGTCATTTAGGAGTCTGGTGACAGTGGGGAAGAAGATGTTTTTGAGTCTGTTCGTCCGTGTTCTCAGACTTCTGTATCTCCTGCCCGATGGAAGAAGTTGGAAGAGTGAGTAAGCCGGGTGGGAGGGATCTTTGATTATACTGCCCGCTTTCCCCAGGCAGCGGGGGGTGCAGATGGAGTGAATGGATGGGAGGCAGGTTTGTGTGATGGACTGGGCCGTGCTCACGCCTCTCTGTAGTTTCTTACTGTCCTGGGCCGAGCAGTTGCCATACCAGGCTGTGATGCAGCCCGATAGGATGCTTTCTTTTTTTTAAAATATATTTTATTCAACTTTTTCGGTCATACAAAACAAATCAAAGGTTTTCCCCCTTTTTACAACAGCAAAACAATATAAATAACCGTGACCGTATTTTAACAAATAAATAAATAATATATAAACTAAATGGCAACTGCCATAACAAAAATAATAGCCCTCCCAAATAATAAAATCAGCACTTCAATTCAATATACATAACCAAGTACCAATATCTTTACAAAAACACCCCTGAGGACCCACCTGGGCCCTCCCCCCGCCCTTCTCCCCTGGGTTGCTGCTGCTACCTTCTCGTTTCCTTTATCGTTCTGCGAGGTAGTTAATGAACGGTTGCCACCGCCTGGTGAACCCCTGAGCTGAACCCCTTAGTGCAAACTTTATCCGTTCTAGTTTTATAAACCCTGCCATGTCGTTTATCCAGGTCTCCACGCCCGGAGGCTTGGCTTCCTTCCACATAAGCAGTATCCTTCGCCGGGATACTAGGGACGCAAAGGCCAAAACGTCAGCCTCTCTCGCCTCCTGCACTCCCGGCTCTTCTGCAACCCCGAATATAGCCAGCCCCCAGCCTGGCTCGACCCGGACCCCCACCACCTTTGAAAGCACCTTCACCACCCCCACCCAGAACCCCTGCAGTGCCGGGCATGACCAAAACATGTGGGTGTGGTTTGCTGGGCTTCTCGAGCATCTCCCACACCTATCCTCTACCCCGAAAAATTTACTGAGCCTTGCTCTGGTCATATGTGCCCTGTGCAAGACCTTAAATTGTATCAGGCTAAGCCTGGCGCACGAGGACGAAGAGTTTACCCTACGTAGGGCATCTGCCCACAGCCCCTCTTCGATCTCTTCCCCCAGCTCTTCCTCCCATTTTCCTTTCAGCTCATCCACCATGTTCTCCCCCTCGTCTCTCATTTCCCTGTATATATCTGACACCCTACCATCCCCCACCCATGTCCCTGAGATCACTCTATCCTGAATCTCCTGCGTCGGGAGCTGCGGAAACTCCCTCACCTGTTGCCTCGCAAAAGCCCTCAGTTGCATGTATCGAAATTCATTCCCTTGGGGCAACCCATATTTTTCCGTCAGCGCTCCCAGACTCGCAAACGTCCCATCCAAGAACAGATCCCTCAGTTGCACAATCCCTGCTCTCTGCCATGCTCCAAATCCCCCATCTATTCTCCCCAGGACAAACCTTTGATTATTTCTTATCGGGGACCGCACCGAGGTTCCCGTCGTTCCCCTATGCCGTCTCCACTGCCCCCAAATTTTCAATGTTGCGACCACCATGGACTTGTGGTGTATTTCTTCGGGGAGAACGGCAGCGGTGCCGTCACCAGTGCTTGTAGGCTGGTTCCTTTGCAGGACGCCATCTCCAATCTCTTCCACGCCGCTCCCTCCCCTTCTCCCATCCACTTACACACCATTGAAATATTGGCGGCCCAATAGTATTCACTTAAGCTCGGTAGTGCCAGTCCCCCCCGATCCCTGCTATGCTGCAAAAAAAACCTCCTCACTCTCGGGACCTTCCCAGCCCACACAAAACTCATAACGCTTTTCTCGATCTTCTTGAAAAAAGCCTTTGTGACCATCACCGGGAGGCACTGAAACACAAAAAGGAATCTCGGGAGGACTACCATTTTGACCGCCTGCACCCTCCCCACCAGTGACAGGGGCACCATGTCCCATCTCTTAAAATCCTCCTCCATCTGTTCCACCAATCGTGTTAAATTAAGCCTATGTAAAGTTCCCCAACTCCTGGCTATCTGGATCCCCAAGTACCAGAAATCCCTTGTTACCCTCCTCAGCGGTAAATCCTCTATTCCCCTGCTCTGCTCCCCCGAATGTACTACAAACAACTCACTCTTCCCCATGTTCAGTTTGTACCCCGAGAATTCCCCAAACTCCCCCAGCGTCTGCATTATCTCAGGCATCCCCTCCATCGGGTCCGCAACATAGAGCAGTAAATCATCTGCATACAATGATACCCGGTGTTCTTCTCCTCCCCTGAGTACTCCCCTCCACTTCCTGGAGCCCCTCAGTGCTATGGCCAGGGGCTCAATTACCAATGCAAACAGTAACGGAGACAGGGGACACCGCTGCCTCGTCCCTCTATAAAGACGGAAGTAGTCAGACCTCTGCCTGTTCGTGATCACACTTGCCACTGGGGCCCTATATAGCAGCTGTACCCATCCAATGAACCCTTCACCGAAACCAAATCTCCTCAACACTTCCCACAGGTAGTCCCACTCGACCCTGTCAAATGCTTTCTCGGCATCCATCGCCACCACTATCTCCGCCTCCCCTTCTGGTGGGGGCATCATCATCACCCCTAACAGCCTCCGTATGTTCGTGTTCAGCTGTCTCCCCTTAACGAACCCAGTTTGATCCTCGTGGACCACCCCCGGGACACAATCCTCTATCCTCGTCGCCATCACCTTGGCCAGGAGCTTAGCATCCACGTTCAAAAGGGAAATGGGTCTGTAGGACCCACACTGCAGCGGGTCTTTTTCCTTCTTCAAAAGTAACGATACGTCGCCTCCGACATAGTCGGGGGCAACTTCCCCCTTTCCCTGGCCTCATTAAAGGTTCTTGTCAAAAGCGGGGCCAGTAGGTCCATATATTTCCTATAAAATTCCACCGGGAACCCATCCGGTCCCGGGGCCTTCCCCGCCTGCATGCTCCCAATCCCCTTTACCACCTCCTCCACCTCAATCTGTGCTCCCAGTCCCGCCCTCTCCTGCTCCTCCACCTTCGGGAATTCCAGCTGATCCAGGAAATGCATCATTCCCTCTTTCCCTTCCGGGGCTGAGCCTTATACAACCTCTCATAGAATGCCTTGAGCACCCCGTTCACTCTCTCCGCTCCCCGTTCCATCTCTCCCTCCTCATCTCTCACCCCACCTATCTCCCTCGCCGCTCCCCTCTTCCTCAATTGTTGGGCCAGTAGCCGACTCGCCTTCTCTCCATACTCATACTGTACACCCTGTGCCCTCCTCCACTGTGCCTCTGCCTTACCCGTGGTCAGCAGGTCAAATTCCACATGTAACCTTTGTCTTTCCCTGTACAGTCCCTCCTCCGGTGCCTCTGCATATTGCCTGTCCACCCTCAGACGTTCTCTCAACAATTGCTCCCTTTCTTTACCCTCTTGCTTCCCTTTATGTGCCCTTATGGATATCAGTTCCCCTCTGACCACCGCCTTCAACGCCTCCCAGACCACTCCCACCTGAACCTCTCCATTGTCATTAAGCTCCACGTACCTTTCGATACACCCCCTCACCCTTAGACATACCCCCTCATCCGCCAATAAGCCCATATCCATTCTCCAGAGTGGGTGCTGTTCTTTTTCCTCTCCTACCTCCAGATCTACCCAATGTGGAGCGTGGCCCGAGATGGCTATGGCCGTATACTCCATCCCTGTCACCTTCGGAATCAGTGCCCTTCCCAGGATAAAAAAAGTCTATCCGTGAATATACCTTGTGAACATGGGAGAAAAATGAGAACTCCTTACTCCTAGGACTAATAAATCTCCAGGGGTCTACTCCTCCCATCTGCTCCATGAAGTCCTTAAGCACCTTGGCCGCTGCCGGCCTCCTCCCGGTCCTGGACCTCGACCGGTCCAGCCCTGGATCAAGCACCGTATTGAAGTCTCCCCCCATTACCAACTTTCCCGCCTCCAGGTCCGGGATACGCCCCAACATACGCCTCATGAAGTTTGCATCATCCCAGTTCGGGGCGTATACGTTCACCAGAACCACCGCCTCCCCTTGCAATCTGCCACTCACCATCACGTATCTACCCCCACTGTCCGCCACTATGGTCTTTGCCTCAAACAGTACCCGTTTCCCCACTAAAATAGCCACCCCCCTATGCTTCGCATCTAAACCCGAATGAAACACCTGCCCCACCCATCCTTTACGTAGTCTGACCTGGTCAGTCAGTTTCAGGTGCATCTCCTGCAACATAGACACATCTGCTTTTAATTTCTTTAGGTGTGCGAATACCCGTGCCCTTTTAATTGGCCCATTCAGCCCTCTCACATTCCATGTGATCAGCCGGGTTGGGGGGCTCTTTACCCCCCCCCCTCCCCCCCCATTGTTGACTAGCCATCCCCTTTTTTAACCCAGCTCCTCACCCGGTTCCCACGTACCCGTATATCCCACCGACGGTGCCCTCCCGTCTCGACCACCCCGCTCCAGAACAGCTCCCCCTTCCCCTTAGCAGCAGCAACCCAGTTGACCCCCCCCCACCCCGCTAGATCCCCCTCTAGCGTAGTTACACCCCCCATGTTGCTCCCAGAAGTCAGCGAACTCTGGCTGACCTTGGCTTCCCCGTTTGCCCTCGGCCCCTCAGTGTGCGAGGTCCCCTCCTTCCTGCGCCCCTGTTCCCGCCATAATTACCATAGCGCGGGAGCAAAGCCCGCGTTGCCCACTCGGCCCCGCCCCTAATGGCGCAGTTCCCTTCTCCTTCCCCTTTCCTTCCCACCGGCGCCCACAGTTCCTCATCCTCCCCCCCCTCCCCCAACGAGGGGAAGAGAGAAAAGTTACAGAATTGAAAAACTAACAAATTGAAAAATCATTCCCCCCTTCCCCTTCCTCGCCCTTCCCCTTCCTCGCCCCACATAATCACCCCACCACTTTATCCCAGAAGCTCTTTCTCTCGCCAGACTATTCCAGCTTCTCGTCCACAATGAATGCCCACGCCTCTTCTGCCATCTCAAAGTATTGGTGCTTCCCTTAGTGTGTGACCCACAGTCTCGCCAGTTACAACATTCCAAATTTAACCTTCTTTTTGTGAAGCACCGCCTTAGCCCGATTGAAACTTGCCCTCCTTCTCGCCAGCTCCGCACTCCAATCCTGGTATACGCGGATCACCGCGTTCTCCCACCTACAGTTCCGAGTTTTCTTCGCCCATCCTAGGACCATCTCTGTCATTGTAGCGGTGAAACCTCACCACGATGGCTCGAGGTATTTCTCCAGCCTTTGGTCTTCGCGCCAGAACTCGATAAGCTCCCTCCACCTCCAAAGGCCTCCGATCCCATTAGCGAGTGAAGTATCGTGCTCACATATGCCCCGACGTCCGCCCCCTCTGCGCCTTCGGGAAGACCCAGGACTCTTAAATTCTTCCTCCTCGAATTATTCTCCAGGGCTTCCAACCTCTCCACACACCTTTTGTGCTGTGCCTCGTGCGTCTCTGTCTTCACCACCAGGCCCTGTATTTCATCTTCATTTTCAGCAGCCTTTGCCTTCACGACCCGAAGCTCCAGCTCCTGGGTCCTCTGTGCCTCCTTTAGCCCTTCAATCGCCTGTAGCATCGGGGCCAACACCTCCTTCTTCAGCTCTTCCACACAGCGCCGCAGGAACTCTTGTTGCTCCGGGCCCCATACCAAACGGCCACCTTCCGATGCCATCTTGCTTCGAGCTTCCCTTCCTTGCCCCTGCTCCAAAGGATCCACTGCAATCCGGCCGCTATCCTCCCCTTTTTCCATATATATCCGGGGGGGATTCCCTTCTATTTCACCGCACAGTGATTTTGGCTGTTAAAAATTGCCGTTGGGGCTCCTATCAAGAGCCCAAAAGTCCGTTCCAACGGGAGCTGCCGAAACGTGCGACTTAGCTGGTCATCGCCGCACCCGGAAGCGTATCATTTGTAATGACCACCTTGATGTTGTTTGCCCTGAGACAATCCCCATTGAAGGTCTGCTTGGGGATTTTATAGTCATCCATGTGAGAGATATGGCCTGGCCGCTCAGTTGAATGTTCTGGAGGATGGTCTCCATGCTGTTGAGCCCAGCACGATGGGGAACCAGGTTGTTTTGAGATTTTTGTCCTGCTATTGAATTTTCATGATGGTCCTCAGAAGTCTTTGCTGGAACAGTTCCAGAGCTGTAGCTCCTATAGCATCCCCAGGATTCTGCTCCACACAGCAGGGTGGGAAGGACAATGGCCTAGGAGATTTTGATTATAGTCCTCAGTTTAACGTCATGCTGCTTCCTGACACAAACAGAAATAACACAGTGAATTCAGAGCTCGATTACACAGGATATACAGCACAGCAACAGACCATTCAGCCCAACCAGTCCCTGCTGGAGTTTCTGCTCCACGCAAGCTCCTCCCATCTTTCCACATCTAAATCTTTCATTGTAATCCTCTAGTCCCTTCTCCCTCGTATGTTTGTCTAGTTTCCCCTTCAACACATCTGTACTATTCACTTCACCCACTCCATAAGACCAGAAGACCATAAGACATAGGAGTGGAAGTAAGGCCATTCGGCCCATCGAGTCCACTCCGCCATTCAATCATGGCTGATTTCAACTCCATTTACCCTGTGGTCGTGAGCTGATTCTCACCATTAGTAGAATGAATCCTGAGAGATAGGATTAACTGTCACATAGAAAGGCATCGACTAGTCAAGGATAGTCAGCATGGATTTGTTAACGGAATTTCTTGCCTCGCAAATTTGGTTGAATTCTTTGAGGAAGTGACAAGAAGTGTTGATAAAGGTAGTGCAGTAGATGTTGAGCACATAGATTTTAGAGAGGCGTTTGACAAAGTCCCACGTGGCAAAGGTGAAAGCCCGTAGGATACAGTGCAATGTGGCAAACTGGATAAAACATTGGCTCAGTAACAGGAAACAAAGGGTCATTGGCTGCCCTTGCAATTGGAAAAGTTGTTTCAAGTGCTGTGTCACAGGGCTCGGTGTTGGGACCATTACTGTGTGGGCTATATAATAATTTGGACGTGAACGTAGGGAGCAGGATTATGAAATTTGCAGATGACACAAAGATTGGCCGAATTCTGGACATTGTAGAGGATAGCTATCATTTCCAAAACAATGTAGGTGGATTGGTGGAGTGGGCAATAAAGTGGCAATAGGGAATTTAACACAGAAACGTGGGAGGTTATGCATTGAGAGATGTCAACCAGTTCTGGGGGGGTGCACAATAAATTAGATCCAGATCAAAACTGGGCATTCATGAGGTGCTGTGAGCCACCAGCAGCACAATACTTAAACACAATCTGTAAGCTCATAGGCCAGCATATCCCTCACTCTACCATTACCATCAAGCCAAGGGACCAACCCTGGTTCAACATGGAGTGGGGGAGAACATGTCAAGAGCAGCACCAGGTTTCCCTGAAACAGATTCCAATCTGGTGACCCTATAACAGGAGACTATAAACGTGTTAAACAGCAGAAGCAGCATGCTCTCGGCAGGGTTAAGCGATCTCACACACAGCGGTTCAGATCAAAGCTGCAGTCCTGCTACATCTCCATGGTGGTGAATAATTAAACAAATCACAGGAGGAGGCGGCTCCACAAACATCACTGTCCTCAGTGATTGGGGAGACAAGCACATCAGTACAAATTGAAACAAACTGAACTAATTTCAGTGCTGCCTCCACACGGCTGGTCGATTGCCGTCTTTTCCCAGAGATTTGATATGATTTAGGTGGTCCGCAGTGCAGAAGTTTGTAAGGATCCTTTCTTTGGATGTCCTTGTATCATTTGTACTGACCACCTTCATGTGACTCCTCCCAGTGTGAGTGCGTTCATGTTCAATGAGATTCTGTGATCGTTTAAACAGCTTCCCACAGTGAGAACAACTTAACTGCCCCTCAGTGCGAACAACCTGGTGCTTGACCAGATCCCCAGTACAAATGACTGGGTTTTGTGTTTAGTGATCCTGGGTTTGTTACCAATACCTCCCCTGGATGCCAAAGCTCACTCAGACACACTGGAAGTGATGGGGAGCTGGGCCTTGGCTGTGAGAGTAACTGAAGGTGTGAGAACTGAAATAATCCCGAGTTAGAAAGGAGGAAAGGTCACAAAAATGCAGCAGCCAGTAACAGGACACCAATTAATCTCTTCTTATCCTGGCGAAATGAAGGTTTCAATAGTGTGTCTGAAACAATATTAGTTCACTTGACATATATTCAGAAGATTAAACTCCAGTCCAGTTATAGGGATTATTAACATCAGCAAAAACAAACTCCAACAGTCAGAATGAACATGGTTCAGTGCTGGATGTGATTAACAGCAGCAAGAACAGCAGAATCCAAACCCTGCAGACATTTATCAACCTGTTGCTGCGTCAGATGAGCTGTCCGAGTAAATCCCTTCTCATACTCAGAGAAGGTGAACGGTCTCTCCCCGGTGTGCGTGTGCTGATGTGTCAGCAGGTGGGATGAGCGCGTGAATCCCTTCCCACAGTCAGAGCAGGTGAACGGCCTCTCCCCAGTGTGAACTCACTGATGTCTCAGCAGAACACTTGTGGTTTTAAAGCTCTTCTCACATTCAGAACATTTGAAAGGTTTCTTATCCGAGTGAACAAGTTGGTGTGATCGGAGGCTGGTTAAATAAATGAATCCCTTTCCACATAAGGAGCAGGTGAATGACCTCTCCCCAGTGTGAACTCGCTGGTGTTTCTCGAGGCCAGATAACTGAGTAAATCCCTTCCCACACACTGTACATCTGAACGGCCTCTCCTTGTTGTGAACCCGCTGGTGTATCAGCAGATCACTTGTGGTTTTATAACTCTTCTCGCATTCAGTACATTTGAAAGGTCTGTTATCACTGTGAACCAGTCTGTGAGTAGCGAGGTGGGATGATCGTGTGAATCCTTTCCCACACACAGAGCAGGTGAATGGTCTCTCCCCAGTGTGAGTGCGTTCGTGTTCAATGAGATTCTGTGATCGTTTGAATAGCTTCCCACAGTGAGAGCAGCTGAACTGTCTCTCAGTGCGAACAACCTGGTGCTTGACCAGGTCCTCGGAGCTTTTAGAGTTATCACAGTCTGACTGGTTAAACAGCCTCTCATCAATGTGAACTTGCTGATGTGTCAGCAGGTGGGATGACTGAATGAATCCCTTACCACACACAGAGCAGGTGAATGGCCTCTCTCCAGTGTGATTGCGTCGATGCATTTCCAGCAGGGATGGGTAATTGAATCCCTTCCCACAGTCCCCACATTTCCACGGTTTCTCCATTGTGTACGAGTCCTGGTGTCTCTCCAGACTGGATGATCAATGGAAACCTCGTCCACACACCGAACACGTGTACAGTTTCTCCCCGTTATGAATGATGTGCTGTTTTTTCAGGCTGTGTAACTGGTTAAAGTCTTTCCACATTCAGTTCACTGGAACACTCGCACTCGGGTGTGTGTTGTGTGGGTCTCGGTGCTTTTCCAGTCACACTGATGTTTGAAATTTTTTCCCACTGACAGAACCAACAAAAATTTCTCCTTCCACATTCAAGGACCGATGATATTCAGGTCCTGATGAATTAAGTGACTCTGTCAGATCTTGATGTGATGTTTGGTCTGAGTTCCCCATCTGCAAATCAACGTCCTCTTGTACCTTGTAAAAGACATTGACAGTGTCAGTGTTACCATTAGTACAGGATAGAAAATCAGAACAGACAATTCCAGTTTCTATGGGGTTTTTCTCTTGTTTCCCCAAACTTGTGGTCCAATCAAACCTCCTTCTCAACTACACCAGAATGTTGTTTCCAGTGTCTATGGGACATTCTGCACCCTGAGGTGGCCGCCAGTGTGGAAGGTCTCAAGTGTTCCGGTAGACACCGCACCCTCCCTCTCCAGGACAACCCAGGGACCGACAAGACCACAGAAGAGGGGCCGACAGCGGAGTTACCCCCTGCCGATCTACAGGCTGCTGCTTTAACCAGGCCCAGGAGCAGATCCTCTGACTTACCCAGCCCCCTCCACACTGGGCAGTGATTGGGAGCGTGGGGTTAAAGTGCAAACCAAATGGCGAAGCAGTTCCTTCAGGTAACGAGACGGAGACTGCGACCTCTCACTGAATATAAATATATGGCCCAAAGACTCCTCTGGGCGGCAACAGGCGCAGCCCGAGAACGGGGCATGGATTTTAAAACGTGTTGTCCCGGTCTGGGGGAAACAAAGACCCGGAGCTGGAAACGCGGGATTTGCAGAGTCTGATTCTGGATTTGAGGCCCTCACCAGGTGTTTAGAAACCCTCCCTCTCCAGATCCGGCTCCATCGTTCCGTCAGAGTTTCCGCATCCTTCCCGCTGCAGAGACGACAAATGAGCGACTCTCCTCGTCGCCATTACTCGCACTGCGCATGCTCCCATACTGGTCACTACTGCGCCTGCGCAGCATATTCCTCTGATGTGAATGGGGGACATTCACTACCGCGGGAATGCTGGGTAAATACAGCCCCATCGAAAATCCTAATTAGTGACTCGTGATCTTTTTTGCTGTGATGTGGATATTGGGGGGGAATGTGCACAGACCCTTCATTATCCATCAGAAAGATGGAGTAGGAATTGGTGGAGAATTTCAAATGCCCTAAAGTTTTCCAACACGACAGCAGAATCCAATAGCTCCAGTCAAATGTAAACTCAAAATGTGGGGTGGCTGAGTGAAGTACTTCGGTGGCACAGCACCAGAGGCTCAAGTTCAATTCCGGCCTTGGGAGACTGTTTACACTTTCTCCCCATGTCTGTGTGCGTTTCCTCTAGGTGCTCTGGTTTGCTCCCACAATCCAAAGATGTGCAGGTTAAGTGGATCGGCTATACTAAATTGCCACTTAGTGTCCACAGATGTGGGGTGGCACAGTGGGCTAGAGACACGAGTTCAACTCCACCTTATCATCATATCATAGAAGTTACAGTGCAGGAGGCCATTCGGCCCATTGAGTCTGCACCGGCCCTTGGAAAGAGCACCCTACTTAAGCTCATGCCTCCACCCTATTCCTGTAACCCCACCTAACTGTTTTTGATTCTGCAGTTATTGCTGCTGTTAATCACATCCATGCCGGACCCATGTTTATTCCAATATTTATTTCTGATGTAAATCAGCCCTAGTTGGATGCAGTTTGTGCCCTATAGCATCTCATTTATGTATGAATAGACCATCATGTCTGAAAAGCTTGTTTTAAATCACTCCTAAACTGTATTAACTGAAGATGAGCAATAAACAAATCACAGTCCAATCCTGCAGCTCTATATTGACAGGAGAAAGTCTGTTCTGTAACTCGAGGATGAGGCTACATCCAGGATTTTGACCCAGCGACAGTGAAGGAACATTAATATATTTCCAAGTCACGAGTAACTTGGAGGGGAACCTCCAGGTGGTGGTGTGTCGATGTATCTGCTGCTCTTGTCCTTCTGGATGGTAGAGGTTGAGTTTGGAAGGTGCTGCCTAAATGAACCTGGGTGAGTTATCGTGCATCTTGTAGCTGGTACACACTGCTGCTACTGTTCGCCGGTGTAGTGAGATTGAATGTTTGTGGATGGGGTGCCAATCAAATGGGCTTGTTTTTTCTGGATGTTGTCAAGCTTCTTGAATGTTGTTGGAGCTGCACTCATCCAGGCAAGTGGGGAATATTCCATCATGCTCCTGACCTGTGCCTTGCAAATGGTGGACTGGCTTTGGTGAGTTACGTGCCGCAGGATTCCTGGCCTCCGACCTGCTCTGGTAGCCACAATATTTATATGGCTAGTCCAGTTCATTTTCTGGTCAGTGCTAACCCCCAGGATGTTGATTGTGGGAGGTTCAGCGATGGTAATGCCACTGAATGTTAAGGGTCAATCATTAGATCCTCTCTCGTTAGAGACGGTCATTGCCTGGCACTTGTGTGGTGTGAAGGTAACTTGCCACGTTCAGCTCAAGCCTGGATATTGCCCAGGTCTTGCTGCATTTGGACATGGATTGTGTTATAACCCCAATGGAGGTCCCGGGACAGGACCATACAATTTCCCATGACCTCCCCAGAATAGGAACTGCCCCTTTAAGGGAGGGGGGCTTCCCCTTAGCAGGGAGAGCCCCATCTCACATAAAATCCTCGTCTGGGAACAATCAAGGAAGGAGATTCTTTGGGGAGTGAAGGAGTTTGGATTTGTATCGTAATAAACCTTATTCATTACTTTCTACCTATCATCTCTGTGTCCTGCTGTCTGCAAATTCGACAGATTGCGTCAGTGTCTGAGGAGCCGCGAATGGTGCTGAACATTATTTAGTCACATGCAAACATCCCCAATTCTTTAAAAAAATTTTTTTTAGAGTACCCAATTAATTTTTTCCAATTAATGGGCCATTTTGTGTGGCCAATCCACCTAGCCTGCACATCTTTTGGGTTGTGGGGGCGAAACCCACGGAAAATTTGGGGAGAATGTGCAAACTCCACACGAACAGTGACCCAGGGCCAGGATCGAACCTGGAACCTTGGCACCGTGAGAAGCAGTGTTAACATCCCCAATTCTGAAGTTATGAGGGAAGGCAGGTCATTGATAAAGATTTTGGGCCTAGGACTCTGCCATGAGAAACTCCTGCAGTGATGTCCTGGAACTGAGATAATTGACCTTCAACAAACACGACCATCTTTTTTTGTGCAAGTTATGACCAGCGGAGTTTCCCCCGATTCCCATTGACACCAGTTTTGCTCGGATTCCCTGATGCAATACTTGGTTAAATGCTGGCTTGGTTTAAATAACAGTCACTCTCAGATTACCTTTGGAGTTCAGCTCTTTTGACCATGTTTGAACCAAGGCTGTAATGAGATCAGGAGCTAAGTGACCCTGCCGAAACCCAAACTGGCATCAATGATAATAATCTTTATTAGTGTCACAATTAGGCTTACAGTAACACTGCAGTGAAGTTATTTTGAAAAGTCCCTAGTCTCCACACTCCGGCGCCTGTTCGGGTACACTGCGGGAGAATTCAGAATGTCCAATTCACCTACCAAGCACGTCTTTCGGGACTTCTGGGAGGAAACCGGAGACTCAATGTGCAGACTCCGCACAGACATGACCCAAGAGCAGGTTATTGCTGGGCAAGTGCCACTTGATAGCACTGTTGATGGCCTCTCCATCACCTTACTGATGATTGAGAGAAGACTGATGAGGCAGTGTTGGGCTGGGTTTGATTTGTCCTGCTCTTTGTGTACAGGACATACCTGGGTAATTTTCCACACTGCTGGGTAGTCAGTAATTTACAAAGATTCCCGATAGCTTCCTTGCATTTGCACTCCATGTCTACATTAATAAACTGAGGACCCCATTAGCTTTTTTTTTTTTTAAAACAGCTTGATCAACAGTTTAATCACCCAATTGTCGACATTACCACCCTTCACCCCCACCACCGCTGGGATATTTGATTCTACACTGTTTAAAATTGCACCGTTGACGGAGAGGTTTAGAGAGGGAATTTCACAGTTTCCGGCCTTGGCCCTGACATTGATGGTGGAATAATTTAAATGGGGAATGCTAAATAGGCCAGAGTGAGCAGAGTGCAGATATCTCAGAGGGTTGTAAAACTGGCGATTACAGAGATAGGGAGGGATGAGGCCATGAAGGGATTTGCAAACAAGGATGAGGATGTGAATTTTAAAATCAAGGCTGTCCTACATAAGGAGCCAGTGTAGGTCAGTGAGCACAGGGGTGATGGGTGAACAGGACTACTTGGTGTGAGAAAGCCCACAGTCAGCAGAGTTTGGGATGATCTCACGTTTCCGTGGGGGTGAATGTGAGAGGCTGGTCAGTACTGTATTGGAATCATCAAGTCTAAAGGTAACAGGGGCATGGATGAGGGTTTCAGCATCAGATGAGCTGGGGTGGGGATGGACACAGGTGACATTATGGAGATTGAAATATCTGGTATTAGTGATGGTGTGGAGATGGGGTCAGAAACTCATCTTGGGGTCAAATCTGACACAGAGATTGTGCAGAGTGTGGTTCAGCCTCAGACAGTTCCCAGGGAGAGGGATGGACTCGGTGGTTAGGGAATGGAATTTCTAATGGTGACTGAAGACAATGGCTTTGATATTCCCAAATTTTTAATTGGAGGAAATTTCTGCCCATCCAGCACTGGATGTGGGATAAGCAGTTTGATAATTTAGTAACAGTGGAGGAATGGAGAGGGATGGTCGTGAGGTAGAGCTGGGTGATGTCAGTGTACATGTGAAATATAACATGGTGCTTTGGGATGATGTCACCGAGTGGCAGCGTGTAGATGAGAAATAGGAGGGGCTGAGGATAGATCCTTGGGGGACACCGAGTACAGGGACTTGGAGAGAAAAGGGAGAATGGAGATGGAACGGTAGGTTGCCAGGATGATGGGGGTCAAAGGTTTTTTTTCCCGGTTGAATGAGAGTGAATTTAATGGTGGGAGGGACAGAACCAGAAGAGACAGAGCCATTAACAATATCAGATAATGTGGGGAGTTGAGTGATCAGTAATTTAGTGGGAAAATGGTAAAGGGAGAATCCGGAAGGTCTCATGGACAGGATGATCAATGATCGGGTTTGACAGGAGAGAAACTGGAGAAAGATGTGAGTTCAGATCATGGACAAGGGGGACTTTAGAGACAGTTTGGTCCAGTGGGCTAGTGGGAGGGAGGGAAGCAGCAGATTGGATTGTCTCAATCTTAATGATAAATAAGCTCCATGAGTTCCTCACTTGTTGTCGGAGGTGAAAATGGAGACGACAGGGGAGGGGAGAACCCTTCAAAAGGAGAACACTTCAGATATTAAAAATACACGATACAGCATGTTTAACACATAGATGGCATATTTGATTTTTGTCCAGGATATTTGTCTCTATGACTGGTCTGAAATGTATTAACATCAGCAGAAACAGATTACAATGAAAGGGCTCAGTTCTCAATGTGAGTAACAACAAAATCCAATCACTGTAGTTACCAGTGAACTCGCTGGTGTCTCAGCAGGGCGGATGACGAGAAAATCACTTCCAACACGAGGAACAGGTAAACTGTCTCTCCCCGGTGTGAACTTGTTGGTGTGTCAGCAGGTTGGATGACTGAATGAATCTCTTCCCACAATCAGAGCAGATGAACAGCCTCTCCCCAGTGTGAACTCGCTGGTGTCTTAGCAGAGCGGATGACTGAGTGAATCTCTTTCCACACTTGTAGCAGATGAATGGCCTCTCCCCAGTGTGAGTGCGCTGGTGTACAGTGAGATGAGACGATCGTCTGAACCCAGTCCCGCAGTGAGAGCACCTGAACGGTTTCTCATCAGTGTGAACCTGTTGATGGGAGACCAGTTCCTGCGAGGTTTTAAAACACTTCCTGCAGTCCAGACATTTAAAAGGTCTCTCGTCAGTATGAACTCTTTGGTGTACCATCAGGTGTGATGAATTAATGAATCCCTTCCCACACTCGAAGCAGATGAACGGTCTCTGTCTAGTGTGAACCTGCTGGTGTGTCAGCAGGGTGGATTGGTGAGAGAATCTCTTCCCACACTCAGAGCAGGTAAATGGCTTCTCCCTGGTGTGTATTCGCTGGTGTGTCAGCAGGGTGGATGACTGACTGAATCCCATCCCACACACAGAACAGGTGAATGGTTTCTCCCCAGTGTGTATTCGTTGATGTTTCTGCAGGGTGGATGACTGAGTAAATCTCTTCCCACAGTCAGAGCAGGTGAATGGCTTCTCCCCACTGTGTGTGCGCTGGTGTGTCAGCAGGATGGATGACTTAGTAAATCTCCTCCCACAGTCCGAGCAGGTGAATGGCCTCTCCCCGGTGTGACCACGCTGATGAATTTCCAGCTCTGATGGGTAATTGAATCCTTTCCCACAGTCCTCACATTTCCACGGCTTCTCCCCATCATGCCTACATTTATGTTTTGAAAGGCCAGATGATCGATTGAACCCTCGTCCACACACAGAACACGTGTACGGTTTCTCCTCACTGTGAATGGTGCTTTTTTCTTCCATCTTCAAAACACGATGATATTCAGGTTGCAATAGATTGGGCGCGTCCATGAGATCCTGATATGATCTTTAGTTTCAGTTTCCTGACTGCAAATCCTCCCCTTTCTAATATCCTGTGATACAGATTTCAAAAAGAAAAAAGGAAGTGAGAGAGAGCCCACAGAAACACAAAGGCAAGTTGTAAAATTCTGCTGAATGAATCTGGTAATTTGTGAGGTCGGCACGAGGAAAGTGACTGTGAAAATTGCCTCATTGTCATAAAAATCAGGCTGGTTTACTAATGTTGTTCACGGAATGGATCCCACCACTCAATCTTGGATCACACATAATCTAGCATCGACAGAAGGGGGTGAGAGGAAGAGACAGGGAGTGAGAGGGGTGCAAGAAACAGAGGGTGAAAGAGAGGGATTTTCTACATCTACAGCTTCACCAAAACTCTGACAGAATCTTCTAATCCATCAACCTCCACTGCCTGGATGCACCCGGGTAGGAGGTGCAAGTGAAGATCATCACCTCCTAGTTCATCTCCAACTCACACACACTGTGCTGGCTTGTCTGACATCAAGTGCTGCAGGAGCAGAAATTTCCAGCCTTTAAACATTGGAAAAGCTGAAGCCATTCTCTCCAGTCACCATCACACATTTCCCTCTCTAACCACTAACTCCATCCCTCTACTTGTTAACTGTCTGAGGCTGAAGGACATATTTTGACCACATATCCACATCATCACCAAGTCCACCTATTTCCACCTCAGTTACATTGCCCGGCTCCACTTTAGTGTCAGTTTATCTGCTGGAGAAACCATCATCTTTTCCTTTTGGTTTTATAGACAGATTTATTCTGTTAAAGACACAATATGAATACAAATGATTGTCATTGACCTCATATCATTGTTCGGCGTTATCGATAACAAATTGGAGGCGAAAGAGTGAAGCAGTTTAATGAACAATTTGTTCACGCTCTGTTACTGGGTAAATTTGAAAAATATTGCCCCTAACAAAGATGGCGGGTGCGCTTGCGCCCTCGCTGTCAGTATCTTCAATAAAGATGGGGATCGCGCCGCCCTGCTACCAGTGCCCCCGACAAAGATGGCGTTTGGAACTGAGGCCTTGCTCTGTGCAAAGGGCGGGGGGCCATCCCGGATATCGGTCGGTTATTTTTCATGAGTTTGCGGTTCATATAACATGTTTACAAAGCTTCTCCACACACACACCCCCCCCCCCCCCCCCGGCCCGCTTGATCCATAGCTCCCCCCGGTTCCGCCGTACCCACCTCTGCGGATTATCGTACCGAGAAAGAACCGTCTCTGCGCCGCCATTAATCACGCTGCGCATGCCTCACACGCCCGAGCCCAGCCCGGCCCTCGCTCACTCGGATTGGTTGGAGGACCAGTCACTCCCGCTCAGTCCTCCAGTCCCGCCTCCTCTTTCCCTATTGGCCCGGATATGCCGTCAATCATTCCCTGGATATTGTGAGGTTCCAGGTTCGTGACTATCCGCCGCTTCCTCTTCTCTCCACAAACAACCTCATAGAGACCAGGGGGGGTGGGGGAGATACTGCATTAGTCACCCAGAGAGACAGGAGAATGTTCTGGGGACATGGGCTCCAATCCATTCAATTAATAACATCTGGAATTTAAAGTTAGACTCAGTGATGTTGACTGAGGCTCCACTGAGAAAATCTTAACACAGTCAGTTCTGGACACAAGGTTAACGTCTGTTATTGTGTCTGCTCAATTAGGGTGATTCATAGATTTCATAGAATTTACAGTGCAGAAGGAGGCCATTCGGCCCATCGAGTCTGCACCGGTTCTTGGAAAGAGCACCCTACCCAACCTCCACACTTTCCCCATAACCCAGTAACCCCACCCAACACGAAGGGCAATTTTGGCCACTAAGGGCAATTTATCATGGCCAATCCACCTAACCTGCACATCTTTGCACATTCAGATTCATATTTTGTCACAAATCATGAGTGAATTTATCTCCAGATCGTTAAAAGGATCCGGAAATAATTTGCCAAAACATTTTTGGATTTCAGCCCAATGAAGAGGGAGTGTGCGTGGGGCAGGGATTTACAGTTCTGGGGGAACGAGAGGGAAGAAATGTTCCACAGAAACTGGAATTAATGTTCAAAATTTCTATCCTGGACTGACACTGGGTACTCTTGTAAACTCCTTTAGCAGGATATTTATGGGGAAGGATTTGCAGATGAGAAACTCAAACCAAACATCAGATCAAGATCTGACACAGGCACTCGATTAATCAGGATCTGAATATCATGGACCTTTGAATCTAGAAAAATACATTTATTGCCTTGCTGTCTGTGGGAAAAGCTTTAATGTTAGGCTGGCTAATTGAGTAAACCCCTTCCCACACACTGAGCAAGTGAACGGCTTCTCCCCAGTGTAAATGCGTCAATAGTTTCTCAGTGCACCAGTGACAGTGTGGAGAAATATTAAATGTGTTTGGTATATGGTCATTGCTTTAACTGTCCCCGGCTCTATGGAGAAACTGTGGAAATGTGAGGACTGTGGTAAAGGATTCAATTATCCATCCCATCTGGAAATCCATTGATGCAGCCACACTGAGCCCAGCACCATAGAGAAACCTTGGAAATGTGAGGATTGTGGGAAAGGATTCTATAACCTATCCCTGTTGAGAAACCATCAACGCATTCACACTGGTGAGAAGCCATTCACATGCTCAGTGTTTGGGAAGGGGTGTACTCAATTAGCAGGCCTTGCAATACACCAGCGAGATCACACCAGGAAGAGGCCATTCATCTGCTTAGAGTTTGGGAAGAGATTCACCTGCTAACACACCGGCTTATTCACACTGAGGAGAAGCCATTCAACTGTACTCCCTGTGGAAAGAAGTTCAGGTCTTCAGCCAACCTCACCGTACACCAGCGAGTTCACACTGGGGAGAAGCCGTACACCTGCTCCCTGTGTGGGGAGGAATTTTCTCGGATATCCAGCCTCTAGTACCACCAGGGAGTTCACATCCCAGAGAGGCCGTTCAGCTGCACATCCTCTGGAAAGAATTTCAGGTCTTCATCCAACCTCATTGAACACCAGCGAGGTCACACCAGAGAGAGGCCGTTTATCTGCTCCGTGTGTGGGAAGGGATTCACAAAGTCCAACTTGGTGATGCACCAGCGAATTCACACTGGGGAGAGGCCATTCACCTGCTCTGTGTGGGGAAAAGGAAGAGATTCACTGAGGCACCTAAAGAACGGTGACATCAGCGAGTTCACAAGTGACATCAGGGATTGGATTCTGTTACTTTTGCTGCTGTTAGTCACGCCCAGAATTGATTGTCTGACAATATCCGGTTTGATTCTGCTGATATTGCACATTCTCCCAGTCTCTGCGTGGGTTTCACCCCCACAACTTAAAAGATGTGCAGGTTAGGTGGATTGGTCAGGCTAAATAGCCCCTTTATTTGAAATAAAAATAATTGGTTACTCTAAATTTATATTAAGAAAATAAAAAATTAATAGTTAAATAAATGATAAGAACCTCCAACCATGGAGATCTGCAGCCTCCTGATCCGGGATCAGTAAATTATTCTGAGGAGATATCACCTCCAGCCCCGGAGATCACCATCCTCCTGATCTAGGATCAGTAATCCATTCCGAAGACACTGTCACGTCCAGCCCCGGATATCACCATCCTCCTGATCTGGGATCAGTAATCCATTCCGAGGAGACTGTCACCTCCAGCCATAGACATCAGCATTCAAACCAGCAGGAACTAGTGTTCTCTCCAGTAAGTTCGGAATTTTGCTGCTCAACTTAAAGGCACCTGTCCATCAATCCTGCTTGATTTAAATATACATGTCCATTAATCCTGCTTGATTTAAATATACATGTCCATTAATCCTGCTTGATTTAAATATACATGTCCATTAATCCTGCTTGATTTAAATATACATGTCCATCAATCCTGCTTGATGTAAAGATACATGTCCATTAATCCAGCTTGATTTAAATATACATGTCCATTAATCCTGCTTGATTTAAATATACATGTCCATTAATCCTGCTTGATTTAAAGATACCTGTCCATTAATCCTGCTTGACGTAAAGATACCTGTCCATTAATCCTGCTTGATTTAAAGATACATGTCCATTAATCCTGCTTGATTTAAAGATAGGAAAATTATCCAGGAAATTATCCTGGGCACATTCTATAAACTCCTCCTCAAGGCTTCCTTTACCAACCTGGTTAAACCAATCAATATGCAGATTGAAATCTCCCATGATAACCGCTGTACCATTTCTACATGCATCCGTTATTTCTTTGCTTATTGCCTGCCCTACCATCCTGTTACTATTTGGTGGCCTATAGACTACTCCTATCAGTGACCTTTTCGCCTTACTATTCCTGATTTCCACCCAAATTGATTCAACCTTGTCCTCCATAGCACCAATATCATCCCTTACTATTGCCCGGATGCCATCCTTAAACAACAAAGCAACACCACCGCCCTTACCGTCCATTCTATCCTTTCGTATAGTCTGATACCCTTGGATATTTAACTCCCAGTCGTGACCATCTTTTAACCATGTTTCAGTCATGGCCACTAAATCATAGTCATTCACGATGATTTGCGCCATCAACTCATTTACCTGATTTCGTATACTACGAGCATTCAGGTAAAGTACACTTATGCTGCTTTTTATGTCTTTGTTATGAATCCTAACACCTTGATCAGTAACTTTTCACAATTTATTTTTCCTCTTTCCCTTTCTCTTAATTTTCCTTGTCTTTGAACCCATATCTCTACATAATAACCTGTCACGTAACCTGCTGCCTTGCTCTCCATTAACCATTATACTGTCCATAGCTTTACACTTCCCTTCCCCCCAACTTGCTAGTTTAAAGTCCTTGTGACCAACCTATTTATCCTATTCGCTAGAACACTGGTCCCAGAATGGTTCAGGTGAAGACCGTCCCAACGGTACAGGTCCCTCCTGCCCCAGTACTGATGCCAATGCCCCATGAAATGGAATCCCGCTTTCCCGCACCACTCCTTTAGCCACGTGTTAACTTCTCTAATTTTCTCAACCCTATGCCAATTGGCACGTGGCTCGGGATCATCGATAGCTAACTAGAAAAGCCAATTTCAATCAGGGCAGTCATTTCAGTGGTGGGAGTCTAGAACTCGCTGTCTGATAGGGTCATAGAAGCAGAAATCCCGATCACTTTAAAATAAATGTCTTGGATATCCAATTGAAGGACTGGAACATACAGGGCAATCAACGGAGATCTGCAAAATGGGATTAAGCTGAATAGCTCTACTTCAGCCAGCACTCACACAATGGGCCAAATGGCCTCTATCTGTACCGAAACTTTGAGGTTTTTACTCTGTTGGTTGGAGTTTGTTTCTGATGATAATAACCTCGAAGGGACTGGAGTTTAACATTCTAGATATTGGCGAAATAAATCAGCTGTTTTAAACACGTTGTAGATTTTTGTCTTTTGTCTTTCCCGCCTGAGTGTTTAACATCACCTGGCTGGAGCTCAGAAAGGACAATCTCACCTCATAGAATCAGAGAATTTACAGTGCAGGAGGCCATTCGGCCCATTGAGTCTGTACCAGCCCTGGGAAAGAGCATCCTACTTAAGCCCACACCTCCACCCTAACCCCGTAACCTCACCTAACTTTTTTCGACACGAAGGGCAATTTAGCATAGTCAATCCACCTAACCTGCACATCTTTGGATGTGGGAGGAAAGCGGAGCACCCGGAGGAAACCCACGCAGACACGGTGAGAACTTGCAGACTTCGCACAGACAGTGACCCAAGCCAGGAATCGAACCCAGGTCCCTGGTGCTGTGAATCAACAGTGCTAACCACTGTGCTGCCCTTGTATCCAAGCTCCAGGATTGTCTGTCTTCTCTCCGGGTAAGATTCTGTTTGTTTCTTGTATTTCACTGTGACAGGGCAGAGACCTGATTGAAGGGATTCAAACATGGGCGTTCGGGGAAAGACGGACAAAGATTTGGGAGGTGTCAACATATTGAAAGAGTTTGGAGAGGAGAGGGAGGTTGCAGACGGGGCAGTAATTTGTAAGGATGGCAGGGTCAAGGGTTTGTTTTATTGAGGGGTTGATGATGGCAGATTTGAAGGACAGAGGGACAGTACCTGAAGAGAGAAATGTTGACAATATCATTGGACACAGGGTAGTTGGCTGATCAGCTGAGTGGGACTATGGTCGATGGAGCAGAAGCGGAGTCTCATGGACAAGATGAGCTCTGAGAGGGCATGAGTGGAGATGGGAGAGAAACTAGAGAAAGATGTGGGTTCAGTGCTCGGGAAAGGATGGCATTTAGAGACAGTTTGGTCCGGTGGGCTCGTGGAAGGGAGGGAAGCAGCAGAGGCAGCTGATCGGATTTACTCAATCTCAGTCACAAAGAAGCTCCACAAGCTCCTCACACTTCTTGTTGGAGGTGAGGATGGAAGAGACAGGGGAGAGCGAGAGTACTTCAAAAGGAACTAACTTGTGTCAGAGATATTAAAAAGTTTCAACACACTGCGTATTTCACACAAATCTAATTTATTTGACTTTTAGCCAGAATATTAGCCCCTGTAAATGGGCTGAAGTTTGTTATCAGCAGAAAGAGATCCAAATGAACGTAGTTCAGTCCTGAATGTGAGTTAACAGCAAAATCCATTCACTATGGTTACTTGTGGCCTCGTTGGTGTCTCAGTAGGGAGGATGACTGCGTGAATCCCTTCCCACACTCTGAACAGGTGAACGGTCTCTCTCCAGTGTGAATTCGCTGGTGATTCAGCAGAACGGATGACTGAGTGAATCCCTTCCCACACTCTGAACAGGTGAATAGCCTCTCCCCAGTGTGAATTCGCTGATGTACAGTGAGCTGAGTTGATTCTCTAAACCCAGTCCCACAGTGAGAGCATCTAAATGGTCTCTCGTCAGTGTGAACACGTTGATGGAGCATCAGTTCCCCAGAACTTTTAAAGCACTTCCCGCAGTCTGGACATTGGAATGGTCTCTCCCCAGTGTGAATTCGCTGGTGCTTCTGCAGGTCCGATGTTTGAGTAAATCCTTTCCCACACTTGGAGCAGGTGAATGGTCTCTCCCCAGTGTGAATTCGCTGGTGTCTCAGCAGGTTGGATACCTGAGTGAAACCCTTCCCACACTCGGAGCAACTGAATGGCCTCTCCCCAGTGTGAATTCTCTGGTGTGTCAGCAGATTGGTTGAATTGATGAATCCCTTCCCACACCGAGAGCAGGTGAACGGCCTCTCCCCAGTGTGAACTCGCTTGTGTTTCATCAGGTTGGATACCTGAGTGAATCCCTTCCCACACTTGGAGCAGGTGAATGGTCTCTCCCCAGTGTGACTGCGTCGATGAGTTTCCAGTTGGGATGGTGATGTGAATCCTTTCCCACAGTCCGCACATTTCCACGGTTTCTCCTCAGTGTGACTGCATTTGTTGCTTGTGAGGCCTGATGATCGAGTGAATCCTCGTCCACACACACAACACGTGCACGATTTCTCCTCACTGTGAACGGTGCTTTTTCCTTCCATGTTCAAAATCTGCTGATATTCAGGATATGATAAATTGACGACTCTGTCAGATCCTGATGTGATGCTTGGTTTGAGTTTCCGGACTTTGAAGCCTCCCCTTCGAACACCCTGTGAAACTGATTGAAAAGGGAGTGAGTGAGAACCCACAAAAACACAAAGGCAGGTTGTGAAATTGAGCTGAATGAATCTGGTCATTTGTGGGGCTGGCACTGGGGAAAAAAGTGACCATGAAAACGTCTCGTTTGTTGTAAAAACCCAACTGGCCTCTTTGGGAGGAGAGAAAGAGGTGAAGACGGACTTTGTATACTCACAAGACATATCGAGAGAGTAGTTGGCAAAGCAAATTCGATCTTGAGCTTCATAAACAGCAATATTGATACCAAAACTATGTTTCTGGTGGCACGGTGGTTAGCACTGCTGCCTCACAGTGCCGTGACCCAGGTTCAATTCTGGACTTGGTGGCTGTGTGTGTGGAGGTTACACCACTTTCTCCCCATGTCTGCGTGGGTTTCCACCCTGTGCTCAGGTTTCCTCCAACACTCCAAAGAAGGGACAGTTAGGTGGATTGACCTTGATAAATTGTCCTTAGTGTCCCGGGATGTGCAGGTTCGGTGGGGCTATGGGGTTACATGGACAGGGTGGGGGTGTGGGCCTAGGCGGGGTGCCCTTTCAGAGAATCAGTGCAGACTTGAGGGGCCAAATGGCCTCCTTCTGCACTGTAGGAATTCTATGGCTCTAATTCTATTCTATGAATCTTTATAAAGCTCTGGTCACCACTCTTCAGGAAGAATGTGAAGGTTCTTGAAGAAGGTGCAGAGGAGATTTACCAGAATGGTTCCAGCAAAGGAGGTTGAGGGGAGATTTGATTCAGGTACACAAGATTATACCAGATTTCCATCAGGTGGACAAAGAAACTCTGTTTCCATTCAGTGATCGTACAAGCAGCCGGGACTCAGATTTAAAGTTTGGGGTAAAACCTGGATTGAACTCTATATAAGGTCCTGAGGGGTCTTGACAGGGTGGATGTGGAGAGGATGTTTCCTCTTGTGGGAGAATCTGGAACAAGGGGGTCACCCAATTCAGATGGGGATAAGGATATATTTTTCTCTTGAGGGTTGCAAGACAGGGGGTGGCATAGTGCTTAGCACTGCTGCCTCACAGCACCAGGGTTCAATTCCCACCCTGACTGTGTGGAGTTTGCACTTTCTCCCCGTGTCTGTGTGGGTTTCCTCCGGGTGCTCCGGTTTCCTCCCACAGTTCAAAGATGAACAGATTAGATTGAATTGGTTAGGATTGTATTCATATATCATAGAATTTACAGTGTAGAAGGAGGCCATTCAGCCCATCGAGTCTGCACCGGCTCTTTGAAAGAACACCCTACCCAAGCCCACACCTCCACCCTATCCCCATAAACCAGTAACCCCACCCGACACTAAGGGAAATTTTGGACATCAAGGGCAATTTAGCATGGCCAGTCCACCTAACCTGCACATCTTTGGACTGTGGGAGGAAACAGGAGCACCCAGAGGAAACCCACGCACACACGGGGAGAACGTGCAGACTCTGCACAGACAGTGACCCAAGCCGGGAATCGAACCTTGGACCCTGGAGCTATGAAGCAATTGTGCTAACCACTTTGCTACCATGCTGCCCATATTCGCTGGAGTTCAGACGAATGAGGGGGGTTCTCACAGAAACCTATAAAAAGTGGGCGGCACAGTGGCTAGCACAGCTACATCCTGTCGCCGAGGACCCGGGTTCGATCACAGCTCCGGGTCACTGTCTGTGTGGAGTTTGCACATTCTCCCTGTGTTTGTGTGGGTCTCAACCCCATAAATCCAAAGATGTGCAGGGTCGGTAGATTGGCCACTCTAAATAGGCCCCTTAATTGCAAAAAAAGAATTGGGCACTCCAAATTAATGTTGAAAAAAAAACAGGGCGAGACAGAGTAGATTCAGGAAGGATGTTCCCGATAGTGCGTGTGTCCAGAAATAAGGATCACAATCTGAGGATACTGGGTAGACCATTTAGGACGGCGATGAGGAGAAATTTCTTCACCCAGAGAGTGGTGAGCCGATGGAATTCATCGCCACAGGAACTAATAAAGGCCAAAACATTGCATGTTTTCAAGAAGTAGTTAGATACAGCACTGAGGGTGAAGGGGATCAAAGGATATGGGGGAAAGCGGGATTAGGCTATTGAGCCTAATAAGCTCTGACCAATGGATGGTGGTGCAGGCTCGAAGGGCCAAATAGCCCCCTGCTCCTATTTTCTACGTTGCTCCGTATCTATGCATGTAAATGGTCCAGGAGGTATGAGGAAGAATGTTTTTACACAGCCAGTGGCAATGACCGTAAACCTGCTGCCGATGATGGAGTTTGGAAATAGACACAATAAATGATTTTTTTTTTTTTTAAATTGGGGAGAAACCTTTGAGAAATAAAGCTGTGAGGATACAGAGACAGAGCAGGAGAATGACTCTGACTGGATTGCTCCAGATAATAATAATATTTATTAGTGTCACAAGTAGGCTTACATTAACACTGCAATGAAATTACTGTGAAAATCCCAGGTCGTCACACACCGGGGCCTGTTCGGGTGCACTGAGCGAGAATTCAGAATGTCCAATTCACCTAACACCCACGTCTTTCGGGACTTGTGGGAGGAAACCGCAGCACCTGGAGGAAACCCACGCAGACACGGGGGGAACGTGCAGACTCCGCACAGACAGTGACCCAAGCCGGGAATCAAACCCGGGTCCCTGCCGCTGGGAAGCAACAGTGCTAACCACCGTGCCGATTAGAGAGCTAGCATGGACTCAATGGACTGAATGCCCTTCTCTGCCCATAATTTAAAATATATATATTTTATAATAAATTTAGAGTACCCAATTCATTATTTCCAATTAAGGGACAATTTAGCGTGGTCAATCCACCTACCCTGCACATCTTTTATCTTTGGGTTGCGGGGGCGAAACCCACACAAACACGGGGAGAATGTGAAACCTCCACATGGACAGTGACCCAGAGCCGGGGTCGAACCTGGGACCCCGGCTCTGTGAGGCAGCAGTGCTGCTCACTGCGTCACCGTGCTGCCAGCTGACACTGACATTTTTGTCTAATCTCGCCTTGTATTTTAACCCCGGAGGGTTCAGATATCACTCAGGTAAATCTGTGCTACACTCCATTCTATCCTTCCTCAGGTTTGTTGCCCAGAACTGAACACAGTTCTCCAGGTTTGGCTGAACGAGGGTTTGTGAATCTCGGGGCTTTTCCAGTCACACTGAGACCAGAAATCATCCCTCACAGACAGAACAGACAAACCATTTACCTTCCACACCCAGATGCTGCTGAAATTCAGCTTCTAATGAACCGAGTGACTCACAGATTGCAATGTGGCATTTGGTTTGCGTTTCCCTTCTGTTAAATGTCCTCTGCCAGTATCCTGTAAATTTACAGAAACCTCATTGTCAGTTTAGGATAGAAATTCACAACATTCTCACTTGCCAAATTTGATTAAATGTATTCCTGGAGGTTCGATCACATGACCTGCCCCCATCCTCCAGCCATTAATCGGTCAACACATCCATCCTTGTGACACACTGCCTTCCTCGGCCAATTGGGAAGCAAAAGGACTCATTACCTTACAGGACAGTGTTTGACTAGGGCAGCACAGTGGCACAGTGGTTAGCACTCCTGTCTCACGGCGCTGAGGTCACAGGTTCGATCCGGGCTCTGGGTCACTGTCCATGTGGAGTTTGCACATTGTTTGCGTGGGTTTCACCCCCACAACCCAAAGATGTGCAGATTAGGTGGATTGGACAGGCTAAATTGCCCGTTATTTGGAAAAAATTAATTGAGCACTCGAAATTTATTTTTAAAAAGGACAGTGATTGACCGTCAGCCAAACAACCTTCATCCCATTTTCAATATTTTTATATCCGCTGAACAGAAATGTTCAAAAATATTTTTTACTGCCCTAATGATTTTCCAGAGACCCAAAATTAATATTTTTACTGTCCTAATCATGTTCCAGTGTCACAAAAATATTTTGTACTGTCCCAATGATTTTCCAGACACCCAGACATGAATCTCACCAAGGCAGAAGGTAAAATTTGAATTTGTTGAAAGTTTACTTTAAAAAAAATAAATTTAATGTACCCAATTCATTCTTTCCAATTAAGGGGCAATTTAGCATGGCCAATCTCTCTACCCTACACATCTTTTGGGTTGTGGTGGCGAAACCCACGCAAACACAGCGTGAATGTGGAAACTCCACACGGACAGTGACCCAGAGCCGGGATCGAACCTGGGTCGTCGGCGCCGTGAGGCTGCAGGGCTACCACTGCGCCACCGTGCTGCCCTCATTGAAAGTTTACTGATGACCATGAAACCATTGTCAATTGTTGCAAAGAACCAACTGGTTCACTCATGTCCTTCAGTGAAGGAAATCTTCTTATCTTACCTGGTCTGGCCTACAGGTGATTCCAGATCCACAGTCAGCTGGTTGACCCTTAAAATGCCCTGAGATGCCCTCAGTTCAAGGGCAATTAGTGATGGGCAGTGAATGCTGGCCCAGCCAGTGACACCCACATCCCGTGAATGAATAGAAAAGAAAATCTGCCATCCTTACCTGGTCTGGCCGACACGATTCCAAACCACAGCAATATGGTTGATTCTTTAAATGTTTTCCAAGATGGCCGAGCAAGCCACTCGTTTTAAGGAACATTAGGGATGGGCAATAAATGTTGGCCCAGCCAGTGACTCCCACAAATGATTAAAATAAAATCCCGGAGAATCCAGTCAGTCAATCTGGAAGAGTTGGCATCCGGTGCAGACATGCAGCGCAAAATAATAATAATCCCTTATTGTCACAAGGAGGCTTCAATGAAGTTCCTGTCAAAAGGCCCTAGTCGCCACTTTCCGGCGCCTGTTCGGGGAGCCTGGAATGGGAATTGAACCCGCGCTGCTGGTCTTGTTCTTCATTACAAGCCAGCTGTCTTAAGCCCACTGTGCTAAACCAGCCCCTACCCTGCGGCACCTTGTCCTCTGTAAAGATGGCGGCCGGTATTCCGGGCCTGTCACCGCTCAGCTCTCTGTTTGGTGCTGTTTAAGACGGGACCGTTAACATTTTCCTCGGGAGTTGAAGCCTCCACGGGGTATTTATGAAGCCTCCCAGCTCACTCCGCAGCTTCTATCGCTCCCCGGCCACCCACCGGCTCCAATTCTGAAAGTTTGTATCATCAATAAGACATTGGGACTCAAAGACTAATCCAGTTTGATGGACAAGTTGTCTCCATTCTGAACAATGGAGAACAAGCTCCTCCCACTCGTTGAAACATCGCCCTGACAAAGACAACAAACGCGCATGCGCCCTCATGCATATCCAATAAAGATGGCGGCCGTTAACCCGAGCCGAAGATGAGGAGCTGCAGCTCCGCTCGGTACAAATATGGTGCCGTAAACCTTTCCGAGGTTTGCGATTTCAACAGCTTTACACAACATTTCCGCCCACCCCCGCGATCTCTCGCTCCCTCCATATTGTTAAACGCCTCTCACCAATTTCTGATCAGAAAAAAACGTTCTTCTGCATCGCCATTACCCACACTGCGCATGCTTAAATCACAACGGGCCCGCCCCTCATTCACTCTGATTGGTTGGAGGACGAGCTGCTCCCGGTCGGTCCTTCAGCCCCGCCCCTCCGCTTCGTATTGGTCCGGATCTGCCGTCAATCACCCGGGCATTCTGACGGCTACAGTTGGTGAGATCGGACACAGGCTCAGGCTGACTCGCTGATTGTTCAATAATCATAGAGGTACAATCATATAATTTACAGTGCAGAAGGAGGCCATTCGGCCCATCGAGTCTGCACCAGCTCTTGGAAAGTGCACCCTACTTAAGCCCACACCTCCACCCTGTCCTTATAACCCAGCAACCCCCATCTAACATAAGGGCAATTTAGCATGGCCAATCCACCGAACCTGCGCATCTTTGGACTGTGGGAGGAAACCGGAGCATCCGGAGGAAACCCACGCAGACACGGGGAGAACGGGCAGACTCCGCACAGGCAGTGACACTTTTGTTGGGACTTGCTGATTTTGGTCTTTTAATTTGACTGGACCACATGCTTGGAGAAAGCAAGAGAGGAAAGAAGGTTCAATAGAAACTAGAATGGTCTGTTGTGAATTTCTACCCTATTCTTAGAGTGATCAGTTTTGTAACCTTCTTTTTCAGGCATTGGAATGGGAGGATTGGCAGCTGGGCAACTCGAACCAAATATAACATCAAGATCTGACAGTCACTCAATTCATTAGGATGTAAATATCACAAACTGTCAATGTGCTTGTCTGTTCTGACTGTGGGAAGAGATTTCAAACATCAGTGTGACTGGAAAAGCCCCGAGACACACACACACCTGAGTGAGTGTGTTCCAGTGAACTGACTGTGGAAAGAGCTTTAACCAGTTACACAGCCTGAAAAATCACATTGTTTCCTCTTGTGGGAAAGTCTAGGACCAAAGGGCATAATCTCAGAGTAAGGGATCTCAAATTTAGGACAGAGATGAGGAGACATTTCTTCTCTCAGAGGGTAGTGAATCTGTGGAATTCTTTAACTGGCTCTGGAGTTTAACAAAATAAGGCAAAGGTGAAGGCGGCATAACCCGGATGGGCCGCTTGGTGGCGCAGTGGCTCTTTCACTGAGGGGCCTTGAGTTCAGACACATCCCAAACAGGACTGGTGAGAAATATCTGTCTGGGAAAGGGGAGAAAACTGTGTAATCGGGAAAATGGAGCGGTGCCGATGGGCCTGAGAGAAAGGAGTTCAGCAAAGTCTTTATTTCTTCATTTTTCATTCAATATTTATTAAAAAGTCAGAGAAAATATTACACAAAAGTTAATTTTGAAGTTAACAAAAGGGAACATAACGATTGAGGGTCACAGTGAGAACAGAACACATGCCCTCTGAGCTGCCAAATGTATGTACAACTGTAACAGACACAAGAAAGAGAGAACAGGAGCTCAACATAAAGGGAAGGCAACTGTTGTAAATAAGGTACGAGATAAGTTCTTTACTTAGACATGAGATTGAGTGAAATTACTAGCTACAATTACATTACAGCCAAAATTATCTTGTACATTTTAAACTGAAAACAGAAATACTGTCCCAGATTGTCTCAGTTGCAGATGCAGAATAATAAACTGAGAGGATTTTACTGTTAGAGTCACCAAGAGGAGATATTGTATTTGTGTCACACACAGATCATAATAAACAGCTGAGGAAAATCTACAGCGTCCGAATGTCAACCGATCACTTGATCTGTAAAAGAGAGAGAGAATGATGAAGCAGATGTTTATGATCAGGGACATTGATGTTAGAGTTTTTAATCAATCAAACATTTAGAGATTTTTGAAACGGCTTCTGTCAGTTTGAAGTGTGAGTGGATTGAATCTTCTCACCTTCACCAGAGTGACTGCAGCGCTGTAGGAAATGCTCAGGATGAACAGGGTGATGAATGTGGAAGCGGTTGTCCAGATGTTGCCGTTATCATCCTCATTGTCTTCAGTCCAGATGCGCTCTGTGGTATCTACGGGGATAGAGCAAATAAATATAATTAGATTGTTTATTAATCCAGGATATATTTTTAATATTCTCGCTTCATTTTCTCCCGCTGCTAATTCATTCTTTAATATATTTCCATTGCATATCTATTGTTGAGTTCATGACACTCAGAAATCGATCTCCTTAACTTTTTTCTTCCAATTAAGTGAGCATGGCCAATCCACCTACCCTGCACATCTTTGGGTTGTGGGGTGAGACCCACAGGTCACGAGGAAACTCCACTGGGACAGAGACCCAGGATCGGGATGAACCCCAGGTCCATGGTGGCGTGAGGCATCAGTGCTAACCATTATGCCACTGTGCCGCCATTGCCTGATGTTTGTGTTTGTTCCTTAGCTTTTGTGTCTGTGTCGATGCGAAATTCGTGTTTTGCTTTAGTTTTTTGTGTGTCCCGATGTCTTTGTAAGTGTCATTGTGTGTGTTCCTGTGTCAGTTAGTATTGATCTGTGTATTTGTGTGTCAGCGTCTGTATGCAAACTTTGTTTATCTTCTGTCAATCTGTATGTATGAGTGTTTATTGTGTGTGTTTGTTTGTTGAAGTCTATGTTTATATATTAATGCCTGTGTCAATATAAGTTTATACTTCCCTGCCCAGTAATAAAAGTGTTAATGTGTCTTTATACGTTCAACATGCATGTCAGTGTCTTAATGTTTGTGTCTGGATAAGTGCATTTGTGTGTGCGTGTGTTTGTTGATGCGTGTATTTCATCATGGAATCATCATCATATAATCCCTACTGTGCCAAACGAGGCTATTCGGCCCATTAAGTCTGCACCAACCCTCCGAAAGAGCACTCCAACTGGACGCATGCCCCTGCCCTATCTCCAGAACCTCGTAACCCCACCTAACGTTGTGGGCACTAAGGGGTAATATAGCATGACCAATCCAGCTAACCTGCGCATCTTTAGAATGTGGGAGGTAACTGGAGCACGCGGTGGAAACAGGAATAGACGAGGCAGAACGTGGAAACTCCACACCGACAAACCCCCAAGGCTGGAATTGAACCTGGGGTTATGGCGCTGTGAGGCAGCAGTGCTATTTATGCGTTGATGATTGTTTATAACTATCTATTGATGTGTATTGATGCCTCTATGTGCACTAACGTGTATTTGTGCTAGCATGTGTATGAGTATGTTAATATGTGTCCACGTGTGCCCAAAAGTGTGTTAGTGTGGATTATTGTCTCTGTTTGAATGGAAATCTTTCTGTCATCGTGAAATTCTGCGAATGTATATGTTATTGGTTACATTTGTGTTTCATATTCTTCAGTCAATCTGCTTGTCTCGTTTCATATGTTTGTGTATCTGTGTGGACATGTGGTTGTATGTGTCTGTTTGTTTACATTTGTGCAGCCGCTCGTGTGTGGATTTGTGTATGTGCACGTGTGTCTGTGTGTGTCTAAACGTGTGCTTTTTTTGTGTTTATGTGCATGTCTGTGAATTTTTGCACACGTTTGCGTGTGTTTTTGTGTCAAAATATGTGTGGTTTGTTGTGCCTGGATGTATGTTTATGCACGTGTTTCTATGTGTGTCTAGGCGTGTGTTTGTGTCTATGTGTGAGCGTGTGTACGTTTGTGGGTCTCTGTGCATGTGTGTGTGGAGTCTGTGTCTTTATCTGTCTGTGTGTTTGTATCAGCTGCCTGTAGCGTTGCCATTTGTGGGTATTATTGATACCGATGTAGAATATGTTGAACTTTCTGCTTATAAAAGTGTTTACTGTGAGTTGCACGCTGCCATCAGGTGACCGAATGCAAAAATACAAGGAGGTGCCTCAGGAGAGAACAGTGAAAACCCAGAGAGAATTCAATCACCAGTCTGGATTTAGATTATGGGGAATCAGTTTTAGCAGACGGATAAGAGGAACAAGGGTGCTGAAGGAATTCTGTTGCATAAATAGATATTTTAAGAACATCTTGATCATGATGGTCTTTTAAACCCTTCAGCCAATAAGCTACATGACGTCTTGTAATGTCAATAACTGAGTTCTTAGTCTAGAGAACCGTTTCCTTTCAAACTCCCTGCTTGGGGACTGGGAGGATATTGAGTTAATAATCTCCCTCTCTCTGGTCAGCTCAGCAAATTGCCTTTGGGTTCTCCCTGCTAGAGGTGGAAAGACAGATAATTCACTCATCACCTTCCTCTCTTTTGGTCGAGAAAGTGGAGGTAAAATGAGTTAGTATTGCCCCTTTGCTGGGGAAGTGTGGGTAAAGTGGATTAAATAATGCCGCTCCAATCATTGTTGGAAACGGGTGTACAGTGGATTAACTCAGCCCCCACCTTCTCTTTGTTGGGGAAGTGGGAGTACAGTGTGTTACCTAAAGCCCCCACCTTCTCTTTGTTGGGGAAGTGGGGGAACGGTGGATTAACTAATGCCCCTCCCCTCTCTTCGTTGGGGAAGTGGGTGACAGTAGGTTAACTAATACCCCTCCCCCTCGCTCTTTATTGGGGAAGTGGGGGTACAGGGATTAACTAATGCCCCTCCCCTCTCTTCGTTGGGGAAGTGGGCGACAGTGAGTTAACTAATTCCCCTCCCCTCTCTCTGTTGGGGAAGTGGGGTACAGTGGAGTAACAATTTCCCTTTCCCCTCTCTTTGATGGGGGATTGTTGGTCCATGTTTCTGTGTGACCCTCAATTCAGTTCCCACTGGGGGTGATGCAGCAACTTGTATCTGACATCATCTTTAAACGGATGGATAATGGGAGAAGCAGGAACACCGAGATTTAAATGTGATGGGTTTGTTTGTCTGAAATGGGAAATTGACAGATTTCTTCTCAGCGGGAGGAAAGTCAATATTTTGTTGAATCCTGGAATTAATGAGTTTTACTCTGTCTCTAACCCAGGGTGTATCTGAGCTGGGAGCACTGGTTGTATCAGACTTGGGGCCGAGACCTGTAGAAATCCGGGTCTCATTGAACAGATCTAATATCAGCAAAGTGGAAGCTCCATTAATTAAGCGGCTGTGCAATTAAATCACAATTAGAGGAAAAAACCTTTATTATTTTTATTTTAGTTCGAAATGCAATAGATAGATTCTCATTGACATGAATTAACGGTGTCCATCAGAGCGAGGGAAATGTTCACAAAACTGGGTTTACCGCTGGATTTATCAACCGTTCTGTTGATGATCTTCAAGGGGATGGCTTCATGTCCCACCACACAGGAGTAAGAAGCGCCGCTGGCCCACTCCTCCGCTGCAATGGATAACAGGCTGTACATGAAGAAGGAGCTATTGCCGTTCTCCGCCATCACCTCGGTGTTCTTGTAGTTCCCGGGATTCACCGGCTTGTCATTGACGGTCCACTTGACGAAGATCTCTCGGGGGGAGAAACCTCTCACTAAGCAGCTGAGGGAGACGAATTTCTGAGCGGAGACGTCTTCAGCCGAGGGCAGGAGGACAGAGACGGACGGTTCCCGCGGACTGGAATCTGCAGAAAATGTACAATAAATGTCAGTAAAATGGGGAATTCCGGAGACATTGGAACCGCGGGTTAGATGTGAGAGAAATGTGTTTTTTTGTTGGATTTTAAAGGTTTCCATTTTCCACTTTGGGATCTGTCCGGTTTCCCAGCTCGGAGCTGAGGTGGACACAATCCTTTACCCTGAGAATTTACGGATGTTGGATATGACAGTTTCAGAAAGTGTACAGCAGGGAAACAGGCCATTCGGCCCAACTGCTCTGTGATGGTGTATAAACTTCACTCCAGGCTCATCCCACCTTACCCCAAGAGGATTGGGAAACTGCCAATGTAACACCCTTATTGAAAAGGGAGGGAATCAAAAACAGGTAACTATAGGTAACCTTAATAGCTGAGCATTTAAGCATACAGAGTGTAATCAAGCTGGGTCTACACGGCTTCGTGAAGGGTAAATCATGCCTGACAAATTTATTGCAATTCTTTGAGGTGATAACGAGAAGGCGAGAGAGAGGGGGACCAGTAGATGTGATATACATGAATTTCAAAACTGTGTTTAATAAGCGAATGTACTATTGCCATGGCTGCAGATACAAAAATAGAAAGGCAAGTGGTGAGGATGACAGAATATCCACAGAGGGACAGAGACAGCTTAACTTACTGAGTAAAAACTTGGCAGATGGAACATAATGTAGGAAAATGTGAGGTTAGACACTTCGGTCGGAGGAAGAACATAACGGAATATTATTTAGATGGAGAAAGACTGTAGAAAGCTAAAGTAACGGGGGAATTGGGGGTCCTCGTGCAGAAACCACACAAAGCAAGTTCTGCAGGTAATATGGAGATAAATTGAATGTTGAGATTTATTTCAAAGGGGATAGAATGTAAACATGGGGAAGTCTAGCGAAAACTATACAAGGCATTAGTTAGACTGCACCTGATATACTTTGAATCGTTTTGTTGCCCTTATCTAAGGAAGACAGATTGGTTTTGAAGGCAGTGTAGAGAAGGATCACGAGGTTGATCGCGAGTATGGAGGGATTTTCTTATGGGGAGAGGGTAAGTAGGTTGGGCTGTACTTATTGGAGTTTAGAGGAATAAAGGAGGCCTAATTGAGACATGAAAGATTCTCAGGGAGCTTCTTAGGATAGATGCTGAGGGGTTGTTTTCCCCTGTGGGAGCGTCTGGGAGCAGCGTGCAGGATCACAAAGTGAGGGTTCGCCCATTTCAGACAGAGATGAGGTGTAACTTCCTCTCTCAGAGAGTAGTGAAGCTGTGGAATTATTTAACCCGGTGGCTGTAGATTCTGGGTTGCTCAGTATGTTCAAGGTTGAGAGAGACATATTTTAAATCAGTAAAGCCGGCAAGGGATATGGGGATAAGGCGGGAAAGAGGAGTTGAAGAGTATCACATCAGATCAGTCATGGCCTCACTGCAGGCTGGACCGGTGTTGATGGGCCCAATGGCCTACGTCTGCTCCTAAGTCTTGTGGTCTATGGTCTCGCTCCATCTAAACCCAATATCACTGTTTTTAATTAATTGTTCATTCATCTGAATATCAATTTCCCCCTTAAACTCTAAACGCCCAGAGTATTTAGTTAGTGGAATTACCAATCAGAATGGACCATAAATACACTGAATGCTAAATACTGACCGCTGCACTGACACTAGAAATAGACACAATGACTCACTTATTGCTTCAGTCTCACCGCTCACCTATTTTTTTGTGGATTGAAATTCTTAAAGGAGTTGGCAGGTCCTGGTGGCTCGCCACACAGTCAAACACAGCCCCACTCAGCCAGGCTTGTGTGGAGATGTTTAATTTGCTGACCACACTCTCAGTATCTGCCCCAGGCTGCTCGGCAATCTCTGATTTCAGCGGCTTTACGCTTCACTCCAGGACACATTGACCCCATAAGGAGCATTCGAAATGACGCAGGTTAAGGTTACAGTCGCCTCCAGTAAGACCTGTTCTATTGGTGGCGGCAGTATTGTTACTGAGGCAACAGTGCAACCGGAAGGATCTGTGAATGAAAACATGAAAATTAACCCAAGTTTCATCTTCAGAATCAGGACAACAGTATTCAGCCTTCAATCACTCAATGGGAATAAATCAACTTCGAAATACCAACCTCTGAAGCCCGCCTTTAATATTCGATATACAATAGAAAACCAGCGTGTTCTGTGAAAACTATTATAGAATCATAGAGTCACTCACATGCAGAAGAGGACCATTCGGCCCATCGAGACTGCACCGACCCTCCGAAAGAGCACTCTACATAAAATAATTCCCCCACCCTATCCCTGTCACCTCACAACCCCACCTAATCTTTGGACATTCAGCGACAATTTAGCATCAGCAATTCACCTAACCTGCTCATATTTCCTCTGTGGGAGGAAATCGGAGCACCTAGAGGAAACCCGTGCAGAGACAGGGTGAAGGTGTAAACTTCACACAGTCACACAAGGTCAATATTGAGCCCGGTCCCAGGCATTGTGAGGCCTCAGTGCTAACTACTATTGTGAAAGTCGTTTAGCCCCGGTATCATTTTAAGGAATCAGTATTGCAGCATTCCCAATGCGATACATAATTCCTGATCTCTGGAATACAGTCATGAACGCTAATTTATAAATAGGTTGGATGAACCTTTCAACACTTTCCCCCGGAGCTGTATCAATAAAGGTTTCAAGACACCCATTGCTTCTCAAATATAATCAGTTGTTTCGGAATAAAGCTGATATCAAGGCCACCTCACTCACTAAATGATTTCAAAGTAGAGGGAAACATTCTTTGCTGTTCTGATAAAATCCTGAATGGCGAGCAATCCTCATGCAGCTCTTACATCAGAATGAAACACAAACCACATGGCAGTAAATTAGAAGTTATTCTCTGCTTTGTACTAACTCCAGTAAATTCCTGATTTGGATTAACATCAGAGTGCAGGATGATTCATTGTTTCCTCTGTTTGCGTCTCTTACCAGACGCGGTGATGGTTTGACTTTGGGTGACGTCTTGATGAGTGACCTGGCAGGTATAGACCGCTTTGCTGAACCATTCCCCAGCGGAGACTGTCAGCCGACTGCTCGCCGAGAAGTTCCCGTTCACTTCACAGGGGGGCGAGGTGGCAAATCCTGAACCCATGGCTTGTCCATTCTTCAGCCACTTCACGTTAATTGAGTTTGGACAGAAATTGTAGATTGAACAGACGATGGTTGCAAATTTCTGTCTTGAGATTTCTTCATTGGAACTCACGGTGAGGAGAACATTTGGAGGGATGTCATTTCCACCAGCTTCAAAAACACAAGTTAACATTTCTTACAGAAGATCTTGTAACAAATAAAATGACTTATTATGTTTAACTCTTTATCTGCAGTCAATATTTTTCGCCAGGAATCAGAACTATGCAGTGCACCATAAATGTATCATAAATAACCAAAGTTGTAAATAAAGGAATCACATATTTTCTATTTCTCACAGGTTCCACAACACTTACATTCCATTCCAATGCTCTTGTCTGAGCCGCTGTGTCGAACCTCACAGCTGATTTTGCTGCATCCCCCCTCTGACTCGGTGATGGTTAGCTGGCTGCTCAGGGTGTAGGTTCCCTTCTTGTTTCTCACTGACGGGTATTTCTTAACTCCAGTGGTGATCAGCTGCCCATCTTTCTTCCAGGTCAGGCTGGAGATTTCTGGGGAGTAGTCCATCGCTAAACAGCCGAAGGTCACGGAGTTGTCGGTGTTGTGTTGCTGACAGGAGGAGACCAGGCTGTAGAGAGTGGGCGGAGACGGTGTTGCTGGGAGAGAATGGTCCAGTCAACAAGTTAGACTGTGGGATTGTATTTATTCAGTAACCAAACCTTTCAAAATTCGACTAGAACTATGAGTTTATTCTAACATTTTCCTATTAAATGCAACATCCACATTTCAGCGTTTATTTGATCTATCATTTGAGAATCATCACCTGTTTGCCCCCTCATTATAAACTCACATCTCCTGGCAGAAAATAACATTTGGATACCATCTGAATGGTGTAATTTGCAAAGAGAGGAGCAGTGGGGTTTTCCCCATTTTTACAGCCACCATGTAATACAAAATGGAAATGTCCCATAGTTCCTGAGTCTCCCTCTTTTTGAGAGCTGACTGGTGGTGATTTAACCTGAGGGTCACCACACCTCAGGCGAGGGGCAAGATTGAGAATGGGGGTCTTTATGAATAACCTCAGCCGGTGCAGCAATTGAACCCACGCTGTTGGGATCGCTCTTCATCACAAACCAGCCGTCCAGCTAACTGAGCTGTGTACGTCACAATCCAGCTAACTGAGCTGTGTACGTCCCAATCCTGCTCACTGAGCTGTGCACGTGACAATCCAGCAAACTGAGCTGTGTACGTGACATCCAGCTAAGTGAGCTGTGCACGTCACAATCCAACTAACTGAGTTTAATACGTCACAATCCAGTGAACTGGAACTGTGTACGTCACAATCCAACTAACTGAGCAGTGTGCGTCACAATCCAGCGAACTGAGCTGTGCACGTCACAATCCAGCGAACTGAGCTGTGCACGTCACAATCCAGCGAACTGAGCTGTGTACGTCACAATCCAGCTAACTGAGCTGTGTACGTCACAATCCAGCTCACTGAGCTGTGTACGTCACAATCCAGCTAGCTGAGCTGTGCACGTCACAATCCAGCTCACTGAGCTGTGTACGTCACAATCCAGCTAACTGAGCAGTGTACGTCACAATCCAGCGAACTGAGCTGTGTATTTCACAGTCAACAACATTTTGTGATAAATAAATTGTCTCTTCATTTATATCATTGCAGTTTTGGAATTTGCCTTTATTCAAACTGACTGATGCCTCCTCCTCTCTCCATCTCACTACCCCCAATCCCCAAAACACTCCACTTCGGAATGCACACTTATGTAATTACAACAAAACTCTAAATTTGAGTAGTTGCAACAATCTCTAATTTTAGGATCTTGCACATTAACAGCGGGAGGCGGCCATTCTGCCGTCGAGTCTCCTCCCCCATTCAATAAGATCCTGGCTGTGCTGATTGTGGTGTTAACTCCACATTCCGCCTGTCACTGAGACCGGACTGTCTGCAATCCCTCCGCACCCCGCCCCGCGCACCCTGTGCGTTCCCCATCTCTCTGCGATTCGCGCTGGATCTCGGCACCGTTCGCCTGCCCCCTTCGCTTTCTTTCACATCTCGTTGTGTTTTGTCCACTGCTCGTCTCTTTCTTCAGTTCTTTGAATGTTTCCCGTTTCCTGGCACTTTCCATGGGTTGTTTGAACTTCTCGCCAGTATTTTGGCTTTGCCCTGATTCTTATCGCTGATCGCCCACTCCATGGACTTTATTCCGGATAGCTGCAATTCTCTCAGCTCTCTGCGCCTTCAACTGGCTCTGTGTACTACCCCCGGCTCTGTGTACCTTTCCTATGCTTTCTACCAGCTCTCTGCCCTTTTCTGCGGCTCCCTGTGCTCTCCCCAGCATCTCTGCCCTTTCCCCCACATTCCCCTCCCCATTCCTGCCCTGTTCCCCGCATCCTTGTTCTTTCCCTGGCCCTGGAAGTTACTCCCGGCTCCGGCGCTTTCTCCCGGCTCTCTGAACTATCCTCCAGCTCGCCCCAATCCCGGGCCACACAATACATTCGGGCGCCAGTCGTGTTCATGTCTTGCTCCAGTTCTCTCTCATTGCAGACATTCCGACGCTGATTTAGGGACCGTGCATGAGAGAATGAGTGAGTAACGGAGTGAGGGGAGGAGAGTGAGTGCAGGTCATTGAATTGGATGACTGAGGATACAAGAGTATGGATGAGTGGGAGAGAAAGGTTGAATGACTGAGTGAGGGTGAATGGGTGAGGGTGTGTCACTGAGGGTGAATGACTCAGGGTGGGTGAGGGAAAGTGAGTGAGAACAAAGAACAAAGAACTGTACAGCACAGGAACAGGCCCTTCGGCCCTCCAAGCCCGTGCCGACCATGCTGCCCGACTAAACTACAATCTTCTACACTTCCTGGGTCCGTATCTCTCTATTCCCATCCTATTCATGTATTTGTCAAGATGCCCCTTAAATGTCACTATCGCCCCTGCTTCCACCACCTCCTCTGGTAGCGAGTTCCAGGCACCCACTACCCTTTTTCATGTCAGACTATAAGAGTTATCATGTTTTTAGAATTCTGTGACTTCTGTGAAATCCTAAAGCAGCAACCATGTTCTCTCGATGTTCTTTACTAATACTGTTGGTCTTGATGCCCGGTGAGTCTATGTTCAAATGGTCACTGTCTGTTCCCAGCATTCACTCCCAGGTATTTAATAGATTCTGTAATTTGTTGCAGGAACCAATGGCAAAGATGAAGTGTCCCAGGATTCCTCTGAATTAAGGGTTCTGGAAGGACAGTCCATAACACTGGACTGCAGCTACTCGACAACTGGTGCTCCAACTCTGTTCTGGTACATCCAGTCTCCCGGGGAAGCTCCGAAATATTTATTCAAGATATATAGCTCAGGAGCTACGTCTCAAGATTTGCCAACCAGGTTCTCGGCTGTTTTGAACAAAGAAAACAAAACGGTTCCTTTAAATATCGCCGCGGCGCTTCTCTCCGACACCGCAGTGCATTTCTGTGCCATGGAGCTGACACTGCTGCAGAGATATAGTGGAGCCCGTACAAAAACCAGTTCCAGTTATTGTCAGCAGAGGGCGCGCTCGCACTGAAAACATAATCTATAACTGAGCCTGTGAGGATCATTATTAAGATGTGAGAACAATCTCTTCCTCAAAGCCAGCAAAACTAAAGAACTGGTAATTGACTTCAGGAAGCAATGTACTGTACACACCCCTGTCAGCGTCAACGGGGCCGAGGCAGAGATGGTTAGCAGTTTCAAATTCCTAGGGGTGCACATCTCCAAAAATCTGTCCTGGTCCACCCACGTCGACGCTACCACCAAGAAAGCACAACAGCGCCTATACTTCCTCAGGAAACTAAGGAAATTCGGCATGTCCACATTGACTCTTACCAACTTTTACAGATGCACCATAGAAAGCATCTTATCTGGCTGCATCACAGCCTGGTATGGCAACTGCTCGGCCCAGGACCGCAAGAAACTTCAGAGAGTCGTGAACACCGCCCAGTCCATCACACAAACCTGCCTCCCATCCATTGACTCCATCTACACCTCCCGCTGCCTGGGGAAAGTGTGCAGCATAATCAAAGATCCCTCCCACCCAGCTTACTCACTCTTCCAACTTCTTCCATCGGGCAGGAGATACAGAAGTCTGAGAACACGCACGAACAGTCTCAAAAACAGCTTCTTCCCCACTGTCACCAGACTCCTAAATGACCCTCTTATGGACTGACCTCATTAACACTACACCCCTGTATGCTTCATCCGATGCCAGTGCTTATGTAGTTACATTGTATACCTTGTGTTGCCCTATTATGTATTTTCTTTTATTCCCTTTTCTTCTCATGTACTTAATGATCTGTTGAGCTGACTTCCAGTTGCGGCGATGACCAGCTAAGCCGCACGTTTCGGCACCTCCCATTTCAACGGACTTTTGGGCTCTTATCGGGAGCCCCAACGGAAATTTTTTACGGCCAAACCCAGTGTGAGGCGACAAAGGAAGGAGTCCCCCTGGGTGTGGATGGAAAGAAGCGATAGTAGTGGCCAGATTGCGGAGGATCCTCTGGAGCAGTGGCAGAGAAGAGAAGGGAGAAGCAAGATGGCGGCTGAGGGAGCCCAGATGGTATGGGGCCCGGAACAGCAGAAGTTCCTCCGACGATGTGTGGAGGAGCTCAAGAAGGAGGTGCTGGCGCCGATGTTGCTGGCGATTGAGGGATTGAAGGAGACGCAAAAGACCCAGGCGATGGAGCTCTGTGGAGTGAAGGCAAAGGCAGCCGAGAACAAAGACCAGATACAGGGCTTGGTGGTGAAGACAGAGACGCACGAGGCACTACATAAGAGGTGCATAGAAAGGCTGGAAGCCCTGGAAAATAGCTCGAGGAGGAAGAATCTAATGATTTTGGGTCTTCCCGAAGGGACAGAGGGAACTGATGTTGGGGCGTATGTGAGTACGATGCTCCATACTTTAATGGGAGCTGAGGCCCCTACGGGCCCCCTGGAAGTGGAGGGAGCATACCAGGTCCTCGTGAGAAGACCAAAGGCAGGGGAAATACCGCGAGCAATAGTGGTGAGGTTCCACCGCTACAAGGACAGTGAGATGGTCCTGAGATGGGCTAAGAAGACACGGAGTAGCAGGTGTGAGAACGCGGTGATCCGCGTGTATCAAGATTGGAGTGCGGAGGTGGCGAGAAGGAGGGCGAGTTTCAATCGGGCCAAGGCGGTGCTCCACAGGAAGAAAGTAAAATTTGGAATGCTGCAGCCGGCAAGACTGTGGGTTACACACCAGGGCAAACACCACTACTTCGAGACGGCAGAGGAGGCGTGGACATTTATTCAAGAAGACAAGTTGGACTAGATTTGAGGAATTGATGTTTGGAAAGAAGTAGCAAGGAGGTGGCAAAAAAATGCAAAGGGGGGCGAGGAGGAGGGTTTATCTGGAAAAATGTTAGACGGGAGAATTTTTCTGCCCCCCTCCCCCCCCCCGAGGGGGGGCACACGAAGACATGGGGGCGCCGGTGGGGAAGGGGACAGGGAGGGGAGAGGGAGCTGCACCACTAGGGGCGGGGCCGAGAGGGAAGCGCGTTTTTTTTCCCCGCGCTATGGAAATTGCGGCGGGAAAAGTGGGCGCAGGAAGGAAGGGGGCCTCACACGCAGGGAGGCCAAGGGTAAACGGGGGAAGCCGAGGTCAGCCAGAGTTTGCTGACTCCAGGAAGCAATATGTGGGGAGCAATCAAGCTCGAAGGGAATTTAGCGGGGGGGGGGGGGGGGGGGGGATTAACCGGTTTGCTGCTGCTGAGGGTAAGGGGGAGCTAATACGGGATGGGATGGTCGGGACGGGAGGGCGCCGTCTGGGGGACAAACGGGTGCGTGGGACCCGGGTGAGGAGCTGGTTTAAAAAAGGGGATGGCTAGTCGACGATGGGGAGAGTGGGGGTAAAGGGGCCCCCAACCCGGTTGATCACGTGGAACGTGAGAGGGCTGAATGGGCCAATTAAGAGGGCAAGGGTATTTGCACACCTAAAGAGGCTGAAGGCGGATGTGGTTATGCTTCAAGAGACGCACCTGAAATTGGCGGATCAGGTCATATTAAGGAAAGGATGGGTGGGACAGGTATTCCACTCAGGCTTAGATACAAAAAATAGAGGGGTGGCAATACTGGTGGGGAAACGGGTATCGTTTGAGGCTAAGACCATAGTGGTGGACAGTGGGGGCAGGTACGTGATGGTGAGTGGCAGATTGCAAGGTGAGGCGGTGGTGCTGGTGAACGTATATGCCCCGAACTGGGATGACGCGAGTTTTATGAAGTGTATGTTGGGGCGCATCCCGGACCTAGAGATGGGAAATTTGGTAATGGGGGGGGGGGGGACGGGGGGACTTCAACACGGTGCTGGACCCAGGGCTGGACCGGTCCAGATCTAGGACCGGGAGGAGGCCGGCAGCGGCCAAGGTGCTTAAGGGGTTTATGGAGCAGATGGGAGGAGTAGATCCCTGGAGATTTGCTAGACCGAGGAGTAAAGAGTTTTCCTTCTTCTCCTACATCCATAAAGTATACTCCCGGATAGACTTTTTTGTCCGAGGAAGGGTGCTGATCCCGAAAGTGGTAGGAACGGAATATTCGGCTATAGCCATTGTGATAGTATGCATTAGGGGTCATGTGGGACTGTGAAGCCGTGATATCATTGGCTGACAGATCCCGGGTCCTGGTTGGCTGTTGATCTCTAGTTCCGCCCTGAAGGCGGAGTATAAGAACCAGGAGTTCTCCCCGCAGCTCCAGTCTGTTGCTGAACTGCGGGGAACAAGTCACGCTTAATAAAGCCTCATCGACTTCATCTCTATTCGTCTCTCGTAAGTCTTTGTGCGCTACAATTTATTAAGCGTGATTAAAGGACTATGGAGCTCCGGATCGCCCCGGAATGCCTGCGGATCAGCCCCCACGCAGTGAACTCAGCAGCAGTTTTTAAACACTGGCAAGCTTGTTTCGAAGGCTACCTCCGAACGGCCCCCGGCCGGATCACAGAAGACCAGAAACTGCAGGTCCTGCATTCGAGGGTAAGCCCGGAAATTTACCCTCTCATAGAAGACGCAGAGGATTTCCAGACGGCGTTTGCAGCACTAAAGAGCATCTACGTTCGCCCAGTGAACCAGGTCTACGCACGCCACCAACTCGCAACGAGACGGCAAAGTCCCGGAAAATCGCTAGACGAATTCTACGCCGCGCTGCTAATTTTGCACGGGCCTGCAGCTGCCCGCCCATAAACACGGCTGAACACACGGACATGTTAATTCGCAATGCGTTTGTGGCAGGTATGAACTCTCACCAAATCCGCCAAAGACTGTTAGAAAAAGAGTCGCTAGGACTCTCAGAGGCACGGGCCCTTGCAGCTTCCCTAGATGTGGCCGCGCAAAACGCCCGCGCGTACGGCCCCGACCGCGCGGCAGCCCCTTGGGCTCTGTGGACCCCCGTCGCGACAAACCCCCCCCCTCACAGGCTTGCGCGGTTCAGACGCCAGGTCATCCCGGGGGGGCCCGCTGCTATTTCTGCGGGCAGGCGAAACACCCCCGGCAGCGCTGCCCGGCCCGCGCAGCAACTTGCAAGAGCTGCGGGAAAAAGGGCCATTTCGCGGCTGTGTGCCGGTCCCGGGGGGTCGCCGCTGTCCCCGGAGAAGAAAAAGAGTCCAGCGCATCCCAAACGCTCCCCAACCCCCCCCCCCCCCCCACAGCGCCCCATGTGCGACCCGCAGGCGCCGCCATTTTGGGTCCCGGCCACCACGAGGGGAGGAGGGGCGCCACCATCATGTGACCCCCCAACCATGTGCGATGCATGGGGGTGGCCATTTTGTCCACCCCGCCGCCATCTTGGGACCCCTCAGCCATGTGCGATGCATGGGGGCGGCCATTTTGTCCACCCCCGCCGCCATCTTGGACGACAACAAAGGACCCCAGCATCGACGGCTCCACGGGGTTCAAAGAAGACGCTGAGACACTGCGACCACATCTGGCCTCGGTGACGCTGGACCAAGCATGGCCCCGGACGCTCCAGACGACGACAACAACGGTGCTGATCAACGGACACGAGACACCATGCCTGATCGAGTCCGGGAGCACCGAAAGTTTCATCCACCCCGACACGGTAAGACGCTGTTTCTTGACCATCCGCCCAAGTATGCAAAAGATTTCCCTAGCTGCAGGATCCCACTCCGTACAGATCAAAGGGTTCTGCATAGTGACCCTAACGGTGCAAGGGAGGGAGTTTAAAAACTACAGGCTCTACGTCCTTCCCCAACTCTGCGCGCCCACATTACTGGGATTAAACTTCCAGTGCAACCTGCAGAGCCTAACATTCCAATTCGGCGGCCCAATACCCCCACTCACTATCTGCGGCCTCGCAACCCTCAAAGTTGAACCCCTATCCTTGTTTGCAAACCTCACCCCGGATTGCAAACCCGTCGCCACTAGGAGCAGACGGTACAGCGCCCAGGACCGGACATTTATTCAGTCCGAGGTCCAGCGGTTGCTGAAGGAAGGCATAATCCAGGCCAGCAACAGTCCCTGGAGAGCACAGGTGGTAGTAGTAAAGACAGGGAGAAGCAAAGGATGGTCATAGACTATAGCCAGACCATCAACAGGTACACACAGCTAGATGCGTACCCTCTCCCCCGCATATCCGACATGGTCAATCGGATTGCCCAATATAAGGTCTTCTCCACCGTGGACCTCAAGTCCGCCTACCACCTGCTCCCCATCCGCCCAAGTGACTGCAAGTACACAGCCTTCAAGGCAGACGGGCGACTATACCACTTCCGAAGGGTCCCATTTGGCGTCACAAATGGGGTCTCGGTCTTCCAACGGGAGATGGACCGAATGGTTGATCAACACGGGTTGCAGGCCACGTTCCCGTATCTTGACAACGTAACCATCTGCGGCCATGATCAGCAGGACCACAACGCCAACCTCCAAAAATTCCTCCAGACCGCTAAAGCCTTGAACCTCACATACAACGAGGACAAGTGCGTGTTTAGCACAAACCGGCTAGCCATCTTGGGGTATGTAGTGCGCAATGGGATAATAGGCCCCGACCCCGAACGCATGCGCCCCCTCATGGAATTCCCCCTCCCCCACTGCTCCAAAGCCCTGAAACGCTGCCTGGGGTTCTTTTCATATTACGCCCAGTGGGTCCCCCAGTACGCAGACAAGGCCCGCCCCCTAATACAGACCACTACCTTCCCCTTGTCGACAGAGGCTCGCCAGGCCTTCAGCCGCATCAAAGCGGATATCGTAAAGGCCACTATGCGCGCCATCGACGAGTCCCTCCCCTTCCAGGTCGAGAGCGACGCCTCCGACGTAGCTCTGGCAGCCACCCTTACCAAGCGGGCAGACCCGTGGCCTTTTTCTCCCGAACCCTCCACGCCTCAGAAATCCGCCACTCCTCAGTCGAAAAGGAAGCCCAAGCCATAGTGGAAGCTGTGCGACATTGGAGGCATTACCTGGCCGGCAGGAGATTCACTCTCCTCACTGACCAACGGTCGGTAGCTTTCATGTTCGATAATGCACAGCGGGGCAAAATTAAAAATGACAAGATCTTAAGGTGGAGGATCGAGCTCTTCACCTTCAACTACGAGATCTTGTACCGTCCCGGAAAGCTGAACGAGCCGTCCGATGCCCTATCCCGCGGCACATGTGCCAACGCACAAATAGACCATCTCCAAACCCTCCACGAGGACCTCTGCCACCCGGGGGTCACTCGGTTCTACCATTTTATAAAGTCCCGCAACCTCCCTTACTCCATGGAGGAGGTCCGTACAGTCACCAGGAACTGCCACATCTGCGCAGAGGGCAAACCGCACTTTTTCAGGCCGGATAGAGCGCACCTGATCAAGGCTTCCCGCCCCTTTGAACTCCTCAGTCTGGATTTCAAAGGGCCCCTCCCCTCCACCGACCGCAACACATACTTCCTGAACGTGGTGGACGAGTACTCTCGTTTCCCTTTCGCCATCCCCTGCCCCGACATGACAGCGGCCACAGTTATTAAAGCCCTTAGCACCATATTCACACTGTTCGGTTGCCCCGCATATATCCATAGCGACAGGGGGTCCTCCTTCATGAGTGACGAGCTGCGCCAGTTCCTGCTCAGCAAGGGTATAGCCTCGAGCAGGACGACCAGCTACAACCCCCGGGGCAACGGGCAAGTAGAGAGGGAGAACGGCACGGTCGGGAAGACCGTCCTACTGGCCCTACGGTCCAGGGATCTCCCAGTTTCACGGTGGCAGGAGGTCCTCCCGGACGCTCTCCACTCCACCCGGTTGCTGCTGTGTACCACCACTAACCAAACGCCTCATGAGCGCCTCCTTGTCTTCCCCAGGAAGTCCTCCTCCGGAACGTCGCTGCCGACCTGGCTGGCGGCCCCAGGACCCATCTTGATCCGGAAACATGTGCGGGCGCACAAGTCGGACCCATTGGTCGAGAGGGTTCACCTCCTCCATGCAAACCCGCAGTACGCCTATGTGGCGTACCCCGACGGCCGACAGGACACGGTCTCCCTGTGAGACCTGGCGCCCGCCGGCAACACGCACACCCCCCCGACACCGATCACCCCCTCCCTGCCACCGGTGCACCCCGCGACCGCCCCCTTCCCGGGAGGATCGGTCCTCCTCCCATGTCCGACCAGGAGTGAAACAGAAGCAGACACCGAAAAGCTCCCGGAGACGACAACGCTGGAACAAGCACCTGCACCACCACCGGGGCTGAGGCGATCGACAAGGAAGACCAGACCGCCCGCTCGACTCGTGGCATCCGTATAACACAAGAATGTTGTGGGACTATAACGAGAATGTTCTGTTCCTCTTACGAATATTGTAAATAGTTCACAAACCCTGTACATAGCCCAGTGTAGGGCACTGTAACAACATGCAAAAAACATTTTTTTTCCTCCCAGGACCAGCCTTGTAAACCCCTACCACCATGCGAAGCACCACCCCGCCGGGTTCATTTTTAACAAGGGGTGAATGTGGTAGTATGCATTAGGGGTCATGTGGGACTGTGAAGCCGTGATGTCATTGGCTGACAGATCCCGGGTCCTGGTTGGAGAACCAGGAGTTCTCCCCGCAGCTCCAGTCTGTTGCTGAACTGCGGGGAACAAGTCACGCTTAATAAAGCCTCATCGACTTCATCTCTATTCGTCTCTCATAAGTCTTTGTGCGCTACAGCCATTTCAGATCATGCCCCACATTGGGTGGATCTGGATCTAGGAGAGGAGAAGGAGCAGCGCCCACTTTGGAGATTAGACATGGGACTGTTGGCGGACGAGGAGTTATGTGGAAGGGTGAGGGGATGTAGTGAAAGATACCTAGAGGTCAATGATGATGGAGCGGTCCAGGTGGGAGTAGTATGGGAGGCGCTGAAGGCGGTGGTTAGGGGGGAGTTGATTTCCATAAGAGCCCACAGGGGGAAACAAGAGGGTAAAGAAAGGGAGAGACTGATTGGGGAGATTCTGAGGGTGGATAGGCAATATGCGAAGGCCCCAGGTGAAGGGCTATACAGGGAAAGACGAAGACTACAGACGGAGTTTGACCTGCTGACCACGGGTAAGGCAGAGACGCAGTGGAGGGAGGCACAGGGAATACAATACGAATATGGGGAAAAGGCGAGCCGACTGCTGGCCCAACAACTTAGGAAGAGGGGGACGGCGAGAGAGATCGGAGGAGTTAGGGACAGGGAGGGAAGGATGGAGCAGAGAGCGGGGAGGGTGAACGGGGTGTTTAAGTCATTTTATGAGAGGCTGTATAAGTCCCAACTCCCGGAGGGGAAAGAGGGAATGATACACTTCCTGAAACAGCTGGAGTTCCCGAGGGTTGAGGAGGAGGAGGTGGCAGGTTTGGGAGCGCAGATTGATGTGGAGGAGGTGATTAAAGGAATTGGGAACATGCAGGCAGGAAAGGCCCTGGAACCAGATGGGTTCCCGGTGGAATTTTACAGGAAATATGTGGACCTACTGGCCCCACTCCTGATGAGAACCTTCAATGAGGCTAAGGAAAGGGGGACACTACCTCCGACAATGTCGGAGGCGACGATATCGTTGATCCTGAAATGAGACAAAGACCCGCTGCAGTGCGGGTCATACAGGTCCATCTCCCTCCTAAATGTAGATGCCAAGTTACTGGCCAAAGTGATGGCGACAAGGATAGAGGACTGTGTCCCAGGGGTGGTACATGACGACCAGACAGGGTTTGTTAAAGGGAGGCAATTGAATGCCATTATGCGAAGGTTACGGGGGGTGATGATGATGCCCCCACCGGAGGGGGAGGCGGAGATAGTGGTGGCGATGGATGCAGAGAAGGCATTTGATAGAGTGCAGTGGGACTACCTGTGGGAGGTACTGAAGAGATTTGGATTTGGAGAGGGGTTCATCAGATGGGTTCAGCTCCTGTACGGGGCCCCGGTGGCATGCGTGGTTACAAACAGGCAACGATCCGACTATTTCCGATTACAAGACAGGGGTGCCCTATGTCCCCGTTACTGTTCGCGTTGGCAATCGAGCCATTGGCCATAGCGCTGAGGGGCTCTAAGAAGTGGAGCGGGGTGCTCAGAGGAGGAGAGGAACATCGGGTGTCATTATATGCGGATGACTTGCTGCTATATGTGGCGGACCCAGTGGAGGGGATGCCAGAGATAATGCAGACACTCAGGGAGTTTGGAGAGTTCTCAGGATATAAATTGAATATGGGAAAGAGTGAACTTTTTGTGATGCACCCCGGGGAACAGGGCAGGGGGATATACGATCTGCCGCTGAGGAGAGCAGCAAGGGATTTTCGATATCTAGGGATCCAGGTGGCCAGGAACTGGGGAACCTTGCATAAGCTTAACTTGACGCGACTGGTAGAGCAGATGGAGGAGGACTTTAAGAAGTGGGTCATGGTGCCCCTGTCACTGGCGGGCAGAGTACAGGTGGTTAAAATGGTGGTCCTCCCGAGGTTTCTTTTCGTGTTTCACTGCCTCCCCATACTGATTACAAAGGCCTTTTTCAAGAAAGTGGACAGGAGTATTATGAGCTTTGTGTGGGCTGGAAAGACCCCGAGGGTAAAGAGGGGGTTCCTGCAGCACAGTAGGGACAGAGGGGGACTGGCACTGCCGAGTCTGAATGACTATTATTGGGCCGCCAACGTGTCTAAGATATGTAAGTGGATGAGGGAAGAAGAAGGGGCGGCGTGGAAAAGGCTGGAGATGGCGTCCTGTAAGGGAACAAGTTTAAAAGCACTGGCGACGGCGCCGTTACCGTTCCCCCCCAAAAAATACACCATAAACCCAGTAGTGGTGGCGACTTTGAAGATTTGGGGGCAGTGGAGATGACATAGGGGAGTGACGGGTGCCTCGGTGTGGTCCCCGATAAGGAACAATCACAGGTTCGTCCCGGGGAGGATAGATGAGGGATTCCAATCTTGGCAGCGAGCAGGAATTGGGAAGTTGAAGGACTTGTTCTTGGACGGGACGTTCGCGAGTTTGGGAGCATTGGTAAAAAAATACAGGTTGCCACCTGGGAATGCCTTCCGATATATGCAAGTGAGGGCATTTGCGAGGCAACAGGTGAGGGAATTTCCGCAGCTCCCGGCACAAGGGATCCAGGACAGATGGATTTCGGGGGCATGGGTCGGTGAAGGTAAAGTGTCCGATATATACAGGGAAATGAGAGACGAGGGGGAGACGATGGTAGAGGAGCTGAAGGGTAAATGGGAGGAGGAGCTGGGGGAAGAGATTGAGGAGGGGCTGTGGGCAGATGCCCTAAGTAGGGTAAATTCCTCGTCCTCGTGTGCCAGGCATAGCCTGATCCAATTCAAGGTTCTACACAGGGCACATATGACGGGAGCAAGGCTGAGTAGATTTTTTGGAGTGGAGGATAGGTGCGGGAGGTGTGCAGCAAGCTCGGCGAACCACACCCACATGTTTTGGTCATGTCCGGTATTGCATGGGTACTGGGTCGGTGTGGCAAGAGTGATCTCAAAGGTGGTGGGGGTCCGGGTCGAACCGAGCTGGGGGTTAGCTATATTTGGGGTTGCAGAAGAGCCGGGAGTGCAGGAGGCGAGAGAGGCCAATGTTTTGGCCTTTGCGTCCCTAGTAGCCCGGCGAAGGATTCTACTTATGTGGAAAGAAGCCAGACCCCCGGGCGTGGAGGCCTGGATAAACGACATGGCAGGGTTTATAAAATTGGAGCGAATAAAATACGCACTAAGAGGTTCGGCTCAAGGGTTCACCAGGCGGTGGCAACCGTTCCTTGACTATCTCGCAGAGCGATAAGGGAAAACAGGAAAGACAGGGGGGGGGGGGCTGTATTCGGTGTTTGGGTTTTTTGTTCTTTTCTTTCCATGCTACTTGTTTATATTTATTTTTTCAGTATTATTATTTCTCTTTTCTTGTTCTTTTTCTGCACTTGTTGTTAGTTTGATATATTGTTTAAATAACGGTCAATGTACATTTGTTACAAAGTTGTAAAAATGGAAATTCTTTTTGATCGAAAAACTTAAATAAAATATATATTTTTAAAAAATGATTGTAGCGCACAATGACTTACGAGAGACGAGAAGTGATGAAGTCGATCCAGGCTTTATTAAGCGATGCTTGTCCACAGCAGCTCAGCAACAGAATGAAGCTGCGGGGAGAAGCTCGGGTTCTTATACTCCGCCTTCAGGGCGGAGCCAGAAGTTGGCAGATCCAACCAGGACCCGGGATCTGTCAGCCAATATCATCTCGGCTTCACAGGTCCCACATGACCCCTAATACATACCACCACATTCACCCCTTGTTAAAAAGGAACCCGGCGGGGTGGTGCTTCGCATGGTGGTAGGGGTTTACAAGGCTGGCACTGGAACAAATTTCGGACAGTGTTACTACAGCTTTAGCCCTACACTGGGCTATGTACAACTTTTTTGAGAACTATTTGCAATATGACCAAAAAACATTTTTTTTTGTTACAACAACATTCTTGGTGTCACCTGGATTCCCCGGGTCGAGCGGGCGGTCTGGTCTTCCTCGTCGATCGCCTCAGCCCCGGTGGTGGTGCAGGTGCTTGCTTGGGCGGTCGTCGTCTCCGGGAGCGTTTCGCTGTTTATTCCTGTTTTACTCCTGGGCGGGCACGGGAGGAGGACCGATCCCCCCGGGAAGGGGGCGGTCGTGGGGTGCGCCGGTGGCAGGGAGGGGATGATCGGTGTCGGGGGTGTGTGTGTGTTTCCGGCGGGCGCCAGGTCCCGCAGGGAGACCGTGTCCTGTCGGCCGTCGGGGTACGCCACGTAGGCATACTGCGGGTTCGCGTGGAGTAGGTGAACCTCTCTCGACCAACGGGTCCGATTTGTGCACCCGCACATGTTTCCAAGCAAGATGGGTCCTGGGGCCGCCAGCCAGGTCAGCAGCGACGTTCCGGAGGAGGACTTCCTGGGGAAGATAAGGAGGCGCTCATGAGGCGTTTGGTTAGTGGTGGTACACAGCAGCGACCGGATGGAGTGGAGAGCGTCCGGGAAGACCTCCTGCCACTGGGAAACTGGGAGATCCCTGGACCGTAGGGCCAGTAGGACGGTTTTCCAGACCGTGCCGTTCTCCCTCTCTACTTGTCCGTTCCCCCGGGGGTTGTAGCTGGTCGTCCTGCTCGAGGCTATGCCCTTGCTGATCAGGAACTGGCGCAGCTCGTCACTCATGAAGGAGGACCCCCTGTCGCTATGGATATACGTGGGGCAACCGAACAGTGTGAATATGGTGCCAAGGGCTTTAATGACTGTGGCCGCTGTCATGTCGGGGCAGGGGATAGCGAAGGGGAAATGAAAGTACTCGTCCACCACGTTCAGGAAGTATGCGTTGCGGTCGGTGGAGGGGAGGGGCCCTTTGAAATCCAAACTGAGGCGTTCAAAGGGGCGGGAAGCCTTGATCAGGTGCGCTCTATCCGGCCTGAAAAAGTGCGGTTTGCACTCTGCGCAGATGTGGCAGTTCCTGGTGACTGTACGGACCTCCTCCACAGAGTAGGGGAGGTTGCGGGACTTTACAAAATGGTAGAATCGAGTGACCCCCGGGTGGCAGAGGTCCTCGTGGAGGGCTTGGAGGCGGTCTATTTGTGCGTTGGCACGTGCCGCGGGATAGGGCATCGGACAGCTCGTTCAGCTTTCCGGGATGATACAAGATCTCATAGTTGAAGGTGGAGAGCTCGATCCTCCACCTTAGGATCTTGTCATTCTTAATTTTGCCCCGCTGTGCATTATCGAACATGAAGGCTACCGACCGTTGGTCGGTGAGGAGAGTGAATCTCCTGCCGGCCAGGTAATGCCTCCAATGTCGCACAGCTTCCACTATGGCTTGGGCTTCCTTTTCCACGGAGGAGTGGCGGATTTCTGAGGCTTGGAGGATCCGGGAGAAAAAGGCCACGGGTCTGCCCACTTGGTTAAGGGTGGCCACCAGAGCTACGTCGGATGCGTCGCTCTCGACCTGGAAGGGGAGGGACTCGTCGATGGCGCGCATCGTGGCCTTTGCGATATCCGCTTTGATGCGGCTGAAGGCCTGGTGAGCCTCTGTCGACAGGGGGAAGGTAATGGACTGTATTAGCGGGCGGGCTTTGTCTGCGTACTGGGGGACCCACTGGGCGTAATATGAAAAGAAACCCAGGCAACGTTTCAGGGCTTTGGAGCAGTGGGGGGAGGGGGAATTCCATGAGGGGGCGCATGCGTTCGGGGTCGGGGCCTATTATCCCATTGCGCACTACGTATCCCAGGATGGCCAACCAGTTTGTGCTAAAGACGCATTTTTCCTCGTTATATGTGAGGTTCAGGGCGTTAGCGGTCTGGAGGAACTTTGAGGTTGGCGTCATGGTCCTACTGATCGTGGCCGCAGATGGTTACGTTGTCGAGATATGGGAACATGGCCTGCAACCCGTGCTGGTTAACCATTCGGTCCATCTCCCGTTGGAAGACCGAGACCCCGTTCGTGACGCCAAATGGGACCCTTAGGAAGTGGTATAGACACCCGTCTGCCTCGAAGGCGGTGTACCTGCGGTCACCTGGGCGGATGGGGAGCTGGTGGTAGGCAGACTTGAGGTCCATGGTGGAAAAGACCTTATACTGGGCAATCCGATTGACCATGTCGGATATGCGGAGGAGAGGGTACGCATCTAGCTGCGTGTACCTGTTGATGGTCTGACTATAGTCTATGACCATCCTTTGCTTCTCCCCGGTCTTTACTACCACCACCTGGGCTCTCCAGGGACTATTGCTGGCCTGGATTATGCCTTCCTTCAGCAACCGCTGGACTTCAGGCCGAATAAATATCCAGTCCTGGGCGCTGTACCGTCTGCTCCTAGTGGCGACGGGTTTGCAATCCGGGGTGAGGTTTGCAAACAAAGACGGCGGTTCAACCTTGAGAGTTGCGAGGCCGCAGATAGTGAGTGGGGGTATTGGGCCGCCGAATTGGAATGTTAGGCTCTGCAGGTTACACTGGAAATCTAATCCCAGTAATGTGGGCGCGCAGAGTTGGGGAAAGATTTTGCGTGCTTGGATGGATGGTCAGAAAACAGTGTCTTAACGTGTCTGGGTGAATAAAACTTTCAGTGCTCCCGGAGTCGATCAGGCATGGCGTCTCGTATCCGTTGATCAGTACCGTTGTTGTCGTCGTCTGGAGCGTCCGGGGCCGCGATTGATCCAGTGTCACCGAAGCCAGTCGTGGTTGTAGTGTCGCGGCGTCTTCTTCGGACCCCGTGGAACCGTCGATGCTGGGGTCCTTTTATGTCAACCAAGATGGTGGTGTCCATGAATCGCACGCGGCCGGGGGCGGACAAAATGGTCGCCCCCATGGATCGCACGTGGTTGGGGGGTCACAAGATGGCGGCGCCCATCCTCCCCTCATGGTGCCCGGGACCCAAAATGGCGACGCCCGCGGGTCGCACATGGGGCGCTGGGGGGGGGGGGGGGGTTGGGGGGTGTTTGGGATGTGCTGGGCTCGTTCTTCACCGGGGATTGCGGCGACCCCCCGGGATCGGCACACTGCCGCGTAATGGCCCTTTTTGCCGCAGCTTTTACAAATAGCCACGCGGGCCGGGCAGCGCTGCCGGGGGTGTTTCGCTTGTCCACAGAAATAGCAGCGGGCCCCCCCGGGATGGTCTCGTGCATTAACTGCGCAAGCTTGCGAGGGGGGGGGTTGTCGCGACGGGGGTCCACGGAGCCCAAGGGGCTGCCGCGCGGTCGGGGCCGTAGGCGCGGGCGTTTTGCGAGGCCACATCAAGGGAGGCTGCAAGGGCCCGTGCCTCTGAGAGTCCTAGCGACGCTCTTTCCAAAAGTCTTTGGTGGATTTGGGGAGAGTTCATACCTGCCACAAATGCATCACGAATTAGCAGGTCTGTGTGTTCCATCGCGTTCACCGGCGGGCAGCTGCAGCCTCGTCCCAAAATTAGCAGCGCGGCGTAGAATTCCTCTAGCGATTCTCCGGGACTTTGCCGTCTCGTCGCGAGTTGGTGGCGCGCGTAGAACTTGTTAACGGGCCGAACGTAGATGCCCTTCAGCAATGCGAGCGCCGTCGGGAAATCCTCTGCGTCTTCTATGAGAGGGTAAATTTCCAGGCTTACCCTCGAATGCAGGACCTGCATTTTCTGGTCTTCTGTGATCCGGCCGGGAGCCGTTCGGAGGTAGCCTTCAAAGCATGCTTGCCAGTGTTTGAATACTGCTGCCAAGTTCGCTGCGTGGGGGCTGATCCGCAGGTATTCCGGGGCGATCCGGAGCTCCATAGTCTTTTAAGCTCACTTAATAAATTGTAGCGCACAATGACTTACGAGAGACGAGAAGTGATGAAGTCGATCCAGGCTTTATTAAGCAATGCTTGTCCCCAGCAGCTCAGCAACAGAATGAAGCTGCGGGGAGAAGCTCGGGTTCTTATACTCCGCCTTCAGGGCGGAGCCAGAAGTTGGCAGATCCAACCAGGACCCGGGATCTGTCAGCCAATAGCAGCTCGGCTTCACAGGTCCCACATGACCCCCTAATACATACCACCACAATGATCTGTTGAGCTGCTTGCAGAAAAATACTTTTCACTGTACCTCGGTACACGTGACAAGAAACAAATCCAATCCAATCCAAAAACACAACACCCAACAATAACAGGTGAGCAGCAGCTGAGGAATGTTATTAGTTAGTTTTTTTTTAAAACTTGCAGCTATACTGTAAATCAATTTCACAAAACAATTTATGGTGCTTTCACTCACGTTTTGCCGTTTTGTGATCTTGTCATGTCTTTCGAAAGCAAGATGAAATCCTTTCTCCATTTACACTCTCAGTTTCTAGGTCTCTCAGACCACAGCCGGCACATGGTGTCTATTTGGCTAGAGTATTTTGCTGGTAACAAGCCGGGAGCTCAGAATTACCTCAATGTTTATTTACCTTCTGGTTGAATGTTTTCTGACACAATTCACAGCCCAATTCTTCCCCCTGACAATAACCAGATGACCGGGGCCATTCCTACCCCGTGCCTAACAATGAATCCTGTATTCTTATCAGGATACTGACTAGATCTCTGTTCGGGTTGTTTAGATTCACTGACAGCCAGTTCCCCAGGTTCAGATGCTAAAGCATCATTGGGCTGCGGTGGAACAGCGGTTAGCTCTGCAAAAAGCTGCTGAGACGGACCTTTTTGTAACACTGTCGCTGGAAAACGTCCCTCAGTCGCCCGAAGTGAAATCTGTTTCTGATCTCCGTTTATTCTTTTTCTACTTCAGTCTACATTAGACACCGTGTTCTCTCCACGGCCGTTTCTGATAATGGTCAGTCTATGTTCATAGATTACATAGATTACATAGAACATACAGTGCAGAAGGAGGCCATTCGGCCCATCGAGTCTGCACCGACCCACATTAATGTTCAAAGGGACATTGTCTATTCCATGTGTTAGAATCCATCCCAGACTTTGACACAGCCTGTGTTCTGTTGCCGCAACAAGTAATAGACTCACTACTCCTGGATCGCCTCTGTTGGAACATCAATATTCAAGGTAAGCTCCGAAATAATTACCGAGGTGATATAACTCGGATCATGGAGATAATTCTCAGCGTGTCCTATACCGGCTTTCTGTTCATGTGGCCAAGGATAAAGACAGAATTCAAATGTGTCTTATATAAACCTGTTAGTTTTGTTCACTGAGAACACGGTAACGAACTCATTTCGCAGTTAGAGGCATCAAAAACACTCAGCCGAGAAAAAAATAGTCGAGGAGGTTGTTGTACGAGTTTTTGTCTTTTATCTGACACTGTGCCTCCCTGTACAGTAATAAACCTCTCCGCCCTTCACATTCAAGGCGCTTATATTCAGGTAACCAGACTTTGTCGACTCATCATCAGTCGCCAGATATCGTCCCAAGATTTCATCTTTCTTCAGTCCTGCTACTTTGTAAATTATGCAAATTGGAGGCTGTGCCTGTTTCTGCCGATACCATTGCATAGTGCTTATAACCTGATCTGTAAACTCGCAAATTAACTGCGCTGAACATCCTTCTAATAGTTAATGTCACTGGAGACTGAGTCAATGCACATAATCCGCCTGTGAAAGTAGATGAACAAAAGAGCACAAGATTAAAGAGAATAAAGCGAAACGTGTGTCTATCGAGACCTGAGTGTGTAAACTCTCATTTGCCAAGCTACACATAATATGGATATATCTTATCGTTAACGATATTAAAGTTTAGTGCAAACACTTTGCTATCAATATGCTAAACTGTCATAAGAACATAATAAGAACATAAGAACTAGAAGCAGGAGTAGGCCATCTGGCCCCTCGAGCCTGCTCCACCATTCAATGAGATCATGGCTGATCTTTTGTGGACTCAGCTCCACTTTCCGGCCCGAACACCATAACCCTTAATCCCTTTATTCTTCAAAAAACGATCTATCTTTATCTTAAAAACATTTAATGAAGGAGCCTCTACTGCTTCACTGGGCAAGGAATTCCATAGATTCACAACCCTTTGGGTGAAGAAGTTTCTCCTAAACTCAGTCCTAAATCTACTTCCCCTTATTTTGAGGCTATGCCCCCTAGTTCTGCTTTCACCCGCCAGTGGAAACAACCTGCCCGCATCTATCCTATCTATTCCCTTCATAATCCTATATGTTTCTATAAGATCCCCCCTCATCCTTCCAAATTCCAATGAGTACAGTCCCAGTCTACTCAACCTCTCCTCGTAATCCAACCCCTTCAGCTCTGGGATTAACCGAGTGAATCTCCTCTGCACACCCTCCAGTGCCAGTACGTCCTTTCTCAAGTAAGGAGACCAAAACTGAACACAATACTCCAGCTGTGGCCTCACTAACACCTTATACAATTGCAGCATAACCTCCCTAGTCTGAAACTCCATCCCTCTAGCAATGAAGGACAAAATTCCATTTGCCTTCTTAATCACCTGTTGCACCTGAAAACCAACTTTCTGCGACTCATGCACTAGCACACCCAGGTCTCTCTGCACAGCAGCATGTTTTAATATTTTATCATTTAAATAATAATCCCTTTTGCCGTTATTCCTACCAAAATGGATAACCTCACATTTGTCAACATTGTATTCCATCTGCCAGACCCTAGCCCATTCACTTAGCCTATCCAAATCCCTCTGCAGACTTCCAGTATCCTCTGCACTTTTTGCTTTACCACTTATCTTAGTGTCATCTGCAAACTTGGACACATTGCCCTTGGTCCCCCAACTCCAAATCATTTATGTAAATTGTGAACAGTTGTGGGCCCAACACTGATCCCGGAGGGACACCACTCGCTGCTGATTGCCAACCAGAGAAACACCCATTAATCCCCACTCTTTGCTTTCTATTAATTAACCAATCCTCTATCCATGCTACTACTTTCCCCTTAATGCCATGCATCTTTATCTTATGCAACAACCTTTTGTGTGGCACCTTGTCAAAGGCTTTCTGGAAATCCAGATATACCACATCCATTGGCTCCCCGTTATCTATCGCACTGTTAATGTCCTCAAAAAATTCCAGTAAATTAGTTAGGCACGACCTGCCCTTTATGAACCCATGCTGCGTCTGTCCAATGGGACAATTTCCATCCAGATGCCTCGCTATTTCTTCCTTGATGATAGATTCCAGCATCTTCCCTACTACCGAAGTTAAGCTCATTGGCCTATAATTACCCACTTTCTGCCTACCTCCTTTTTTAAACAGTGGTGTCACGTTTGCTAATTTCCAATCCGCCGGGACCACCCCAGAGTCTAGTGAATTTTGGTAAATTATCACTAGTGCATTTGCAATTTCCCTAGCCATCTCTTTTAGCACTCTGGGATGCATTCCATCAGGTCCAGGAGACTTGTCTACCTTTAGCCCCATTAGCTTGCCCATCACTACCTCCTTGGTGATATCAATCCTCTCAAGGTCCTCACCTGTCATAGCCTTATTTCCATCAGTCACTGGCATGTTATTTGTGTCTTCCACTGTGAAGACTGACCCCAAAAACCTGTTCAGTTCCTCAGCCATTTCCTCATCTCCCATTATTAAATCTCCCTTCTCATCCTCTAAAGGACCAATATTTACCTTAGCCACTCTTTTTTGTTTTATGTATTTGTAGAAACTTTTACTATCTGTTTTATATTCTGAGCAAGTTTACTCTCATAATCTATCTTACTCTTCTTTATAGCTTTTTTAGTAGCTTTCTGTTGCCCCCTAAAGATTTCCCAGTCCTCTAGTCCCCCAATGATGAACCTAATCGTATACTTACTGTCCCACAGCGTCGCCAGTATTAACAGAGACATGTCTGACTGAATCTCTCAGTGAATGTGAATGGAATGAGGCAGAGATTGAGGCGAGAGGGGGAACCCGGGCTCTGTTCAGCTCATTGTTCCACCCACACACTGCAGGGGCCAGGCCCATTGTGACATCACTCAGGATACCATCCCTATTGGCTTTGGCATTGATCTAATTTCTAATTAGCAAACTGCTGCTTGCCGCCCCCTGCTGACGGATTCTGTTCACTCCAATTTAGAACTACTGAGTGGGTTTATTGAAATACACATCGAAACACCAATGTTAAATATTCTCTCCCAGAAACCTAAATTGAAGGTGACAAACGCAATCTTGTTTTTTCTTGATATTTATCCTGGAAAACAATGTTAATACGTCAGCGGTTATACATCAGGAAAACAATAATTGATTGATTTGATTTCTTGTCACATGTTCTGAAGTACAGTGAAAAGTATTTTTCTGCGGCCGAGGGAACGTACACAGTCCGTACATAGTAGACAAAGTGAATAATCGACAGAGAACATTGACAAATGGTATATTGACAAACAGTGATTGGTTACAGTAAAGAACAAAGAACAAAGAAATGTACAGCACAGGAACAGGCCCTTCGGCCCTCCAAGTCCGTGCCGACCATACTGCCCAACTCAACTACAATCTTCTACACTTCCTGGGTCCATATCCTTCTATTCCCATCCTATTCATATATTTGTCAAGATGCCCCTTAAATGTCCCTATCGTCCCTGCTTCCACTACCTCCTCCGGTAGCGAGTTCCAGGCACACCCATGTGTGGAACATGGGGCCAAACAAAGCAAATACACGAGCAAGAGCAGCACAGGACGTCGTGAATAGCGTTCTTACAGGGAACGGATCAGTCCGAGGGGGAGTCGTTGAGGAGTCTAGTAGCTGTGGGGAAGAAGCTGTTCATATGTCTGGATGTTCGGGTCTTCAGACTTCTGTACCTTCTGCCTGATGGAAGGATCTGGAAGAAGGCACTGCCTGGGTGGGAGGAGTCTCTGATAATGCTGTCTGCCTTCCTGAGGCAGCGGGAGTTGTATACAAAATCAATATGCATGTGGCAAGCTTGTGTAATGCATTGAGCTGAGTTCATCACACTTTGCACTTTCTTGCGATCTTGGGCCGAGCAGTTGGCAAAGCAAGCTGAAAAAGTAAATGTCAAGTCCTGGATAAAGGTATGGATGGGGTAAGCCAGAATCACACCTGGAATGAGACTTCCCAAATGAGAACCGGTATGCTCTTGACTATCTTCTGGCCCGTGAGGGTGGGGTATGCGCCATAAGTGCAGGGCAAGTGTATCATGGGAGTTCAAGACCTAACCGCTAACATCACTAAATTTATGGATCGCATACGGGATCACCTGGATGGAATGCAGGACCCTGGCTCGTTGGGTAACTGGAGATTCGGAGGTTGGAAGGACTGGTTGATAAATATGGCCATGTATTTAGCAGTGGCACCCGGCTGCATCTTTGTGGGCCTGGCCATCCTTAAATGCGTGATGGGTAAAATGCAGGGTGCACTGGAACGGATAGACGCCCCTAGAATCTTGGCTGTTAGGATCCACGAGGGTGCAGCGGATGACGGAGTGCTGCAACAGGAATTGGAAATGCAGCAACAAATCTTCTTAGATGAGGGGCCATAGCTACGGGTTGGACAGATAGGTCATCATGAAATGATAAAAGGAGGGATTGAGGAATTGAACAAACGAATGTGATATAAAATAGATAGTTCAAATATTAGTTACAGTAATGTGGATGTGATCAGTCTAATAGTACTGAGTTCACAGACAAAGGATTTCAGAAAGCATGGCAAGGAAGGAGGGAGGGGTGTCTGGTGGAGGATGGGAAAAGGATGCTGGGTAACAAGAGGCCCAGGGTTAAGGAATGAGAAGTGAGCCAATCAGGATATATGGCCAGGTCAGGAGGTGTATAGGATGGCCTATAGGAATCTTGTATGTGAAACTTGATGCCATTTGAATGTATTTGTAGAGATTCCTTTGTCTCGGATAGCACTCGGCTCCTAGGGTTTCAGAAGAAACCTTGTGTTCTGAGGCTCATTATGAAGCAAGTCAGACTTGCAAGTTGGTTAAAAATAAATAATACTATGCCTACAAATCCATCTCGAGTTTTATTGAGGCCAGACTGACGGGTAAAGAATTCAATATTGTCACAGCCAGATCCATCTTTTCCACTCTTGCTACTAAGCGGGATCCAAGATAGGGTAGTGTCTAGTGGGAGAGGGAAGTGTCTCGGATAATTTACAAGGAGCTCATGGGAGCAGAGGAGACGCAGACCGAGGAGCTGAGGCATAAATGGGACGAGGAGTTGGGAGGGGAGGTTGAGGAAGGCCTGTGGTGGACGCGCTGAGCAGGGTTAATGGGACTGCAACATGTGCCAGGCTTGGCCTGATTCAATTTCAGGTCGTCCACCGGGCCCACATGACAGTGTCCCGGATGAGCAGATTCTTCGGCGTGGAGGACAGGTGTGTAAAGTGTCTGAGAGGACCGGCAGACCATGCCCACATGCTTTGGGCGTGTCCAAAACTTAGGAGATAATATCAGGGGTTCGAGGACGTCATGTCTAGAGTATTGAACACGAGGGTGGCAATTAGTCCAGAGGTGGTGATTTTTGGGGTTTCAGTGGCCCCGGAAGTCCAGGGGGAGAAAGAGGCCGACGTCTTGGCCTTTGCTTCCCTGGTCGCCCGGAGACGGATACTTCTAGCTTGGAGGGACTCGAAGCCCCTGAAGTCGGAAGCCTGGCTGTCAGACATGGCGAGTTTCCTGGGCTTGGAGAAAATCAAGTTCGCCATGACAGGGTCGTTGTTAGGGTTCGCCCGGAGGTGGCAACCATTCATTGACTTCTTTGCGGAGAATTAATCATCAGCAGGGGCGGCGTTGGGGTTAGGGGAATGTGGTATAGGGGGTCATTTAGGCAGCTCTGGGTGGGGTGGGCTACGGCAATTGCACTATGTACTTTGTTTACTGTACAGCCCTTTTGTTTTCTCGTGCTGGAATTCCTCTGTTTACAAGGCCGAAAAATACCTCATTAAAATTGTTTGTTAAAAACAATGTTTCAACACACTGCTTTTTTTTTTTAAACAAACAATTTTTATTAAGGTATTTTAGGCATATAGAAAAAGTGACATTGTACAGTACAAAAAAAAAGTCAAGACACAAATTAAACATAGTGCAAACCACGGCTCTGTTCACGCACGGGCCTGCCTCAATATCCCCCTACTCTACTCTACTCTACCCTAGCCACCCCCCGCCACCCTCTCCTGCTGACGCTTACTCCTCTGCGAAGAAGTCAATAAATGGCTGCCACCTTCGGGCGAACCCTAATAGCGAACCTCTCAAGGCGAACTTGACTTTCTCTAGGCGAAGAAAGCTATTCATGTCCGATAGCCATACCTCAGCCCTCGGGGGCCTTGAGTCCCTCCATGCTAACAGTATTCGTCGCCGGGCTACCAGGGAAGCAAAGGCCAGAACGTCGGCCTCCCTCTCTTCCTGGACTCCTGGGTCTTCCGAAACCCCAAAGATTGCCACCTCCGGGCTCATTACCACCCCAGTTTTCAATACCCGGGACATGACATCTGCGAATCCCTGCCAATACCGCACGTTTAAGGCACGATCAGAACATGTGTACATGGTTAGCCGGCCCTCCGGCGCATCTAGCACACTTGTCCTCCAGCCCGTAGAATCTGCTCACCTGGGCCACCGTCATGTGGGCCCGGTGCACGACCTTAAACCGGATCAGGCTGAGCCTGGCGCATGTTGCGGTCAGGTTTACTCTGCTCAGGGCATCTGCCCAAATACCGTCCTCCAGCTCCCTCCCCAAGCTCCTCCTCCCACTTAAGTTTCAGGTCCTCGGTCTGCGTTTCCTCAGCTCCCATTAGTTCCTTGTAGACATCTGAAACTCTACCCTCTCCCGCCTCTCCCCTAGAAACTACCCCTGTCCTGCCTCCCCTTCGGCGGGAGACATGGGAAGGACGTCACCAGTCTGCGTACAAAATCCCTCACCTGCAAGTATCTACAGTCGTTCCCTCTCGTCAGCCCAAACCTCTCCTCCAGCGCCCTCATGCTCGGAAAGCTCCCTTCCAGGAACACATCCCCCATCCTCACAATCCCCGCCCTCCTTCACAGTCGATACCCCCCGTCCATGTTCTCTGGGGCAAATCGGTGGTTGCCGCAGATTGGGGTCCACACTGATGCTCTTACCTCCCCTACATGCCTCCTCCAGTGGCCCCAGATCCGAAGAGCCACCACCTCTATCAGGCTGGTGGAGTACCGTGCTGGCGGAAGCGGCAGAGGTGCCGTGACCAGGGCTGCTAAGCTAGTGCCCCTTCACGAAGCAGCCTCCATCTGATTCCAAACCGACCCCGCACCCACCATCCATTTCCTTATCATCACTATGTTGGCCGCCCAGTAAGAGTTTCATAGATTATCATAGAATTTACAGTGCTGAAGGAGGCCATTCGGCCCATCGAGTCTGCACTGGCTCTTGGAAAGAGCACCCTACCCAAGGTCAACACTGCCACCCTATCCCTATAACCCAGTAACCCCAGCCAACACTAAGGGCAATTTTGGACACTAAGGGCAATTCATCTTGGCCAATCCACCTAACCTGCACATCTTTGGACTGTGGGAGGAAACCGGAGCACCCGGAGGAAACCCACGCACACACGGGGAGGACGTGCAGACTCCACACAGACAGTGACCCAAGCTGGAATCGAACCTGGGACCCTGGAGCTGTGAAGCAATTGTGCTATCCACAAGGCTACCGTGCTGCCCGTAAATAAATAGTTGAAGTTCGGCAATGCCAGCCCCCCTTCTCCTCTGCTCCTTTTAAGCATTGACCTCTTCACCCGTGGGGACATCCCTGCCCATACAAATCCCAGAATAATTTTATTCAGTTTCTTAATGAAGGACCGGAAATAAAGATGGGGAGACACTGAAAAACAAACAAGAACCATGGGAGAATCGTCATTTTAACAGTCTGCACCCTCCCCGCCAATGACAGCGGGAGCGCACCCCACCTCTGGACCTCCTCCCTCACTCGTTCCACCAGTCGGGACAGGTTGAGCTTATGCAACCAACCCCAGTCCCGTGCCAACTGAATCCCCAAATATCGGAAACCCTCTCCCACCACCCTGAACGGTTGCCATAATACCGTCCATCCCACCATTGGGTCCGATACATATAACAGCAGATCATCCGTGTATAACGAGAATCTGGTTCCACTCTCCCCCGGACCAGCCCTTTCCAGCCCCTAGAAGCTCTCAGTGCAATTGCCAGCGGCTCTATGGCCAGCGCAAACAGCAGTGGGGAGAGAGGGCAGCCCCGTCTTGTCCCATGTTGCAGTCTAAAGTAATCCGATGTCGTCCTGTTCATCCTTACACTCGCCTCCGGGGCCTGATACAATAACCTAACCCAGTCGATGAACCCCGCCCCGAACCCGAACCGTCCTAGTGCCTCCCACTCCCAATCGACCCGGTCAAAAGCCTTTTCAGCATCCATGGCTACCACTATCTCTACCTCCCTACTCTCCGGGGGCATCATAATCACGTTGAGCAGCTTTCTTAGGTTGGCCACCAGCTGCCTCCCCTTTACAAACCCGGTTTGATCCTCCACAATTACATCCGGTACACAGTCCTCAATTCTGGTCGCCAAACTCTTGGCCAGTAACTTGGCATCTACGTTGATCAGAGAGGTCGGCCTGTGTGACCCACAAGCCTCCGGGTCCTTATACCGTTTCAGAATGAGCAAGATGGTGGCCTGCGACATTGTTGGGGGTAAACTCCCTCTGTCTCTTGCCTCATTAAAGACCCTGACCAGCACCGGCCCCACTATCCCGGCAAATCTTTTGTAAAACTCCACCGGATACCCGTCCAGCACCGGGGCTTTACCCGGCTGCATGACCCTCAGGCCCCCCAATACCTCTTCAATCCTGACCAGGGCCCCCAGTCCATCCACCAACCCCCTCCCCACTCTTGGGAAGGTCAGTCCGTCCAGGAATCGCCTCATCCCCCCAGGTCCCCCGGGTGGTTCCGAAGTGTACAGCTTCCTATAAAAGTCCCTAAAGACCTTGTTCAGCCCTGCCGGGTCACGCACTAGATTACCTTCCCCATCCACTACCCTCCCTACTTCCATGGCCGCTTCCCTCTTCCTCAGTTGCTGCGCAAGCATTCTACTGGCCTTCTCCCCATGCTCATAAATCGCACCTTTTACCATTAACACACTGCATATTTAACACTAATCTAATTTATTTGACTTTTAGCCAGAATATTAGCCTCTGTAAATGGGCTGGATTTTGTTATCAGCAGAAAGAGACCCAAATGAACATGGTTCTGTCCTGAATGTGAGAAACAGCAAAATCCAATCACTGTCATTACTTGTGGCCTCGTTGGTGTCTCAGCAGGGAGGATGACTGAGTGAATCCCTTCCCACACTGAGAGCAGGTGAATGGTCTCTCTCCAGTGTGAGTTCGCTGGTGTTCAGTGAGGTCAGACGATCGTCTGAACCCAGTCCCGCAGTGAGAGCACCTGAACGGTTTCTCCTCAGTGTGAACACGTTGATGGCTCATTAGTTCCCCAGAACTTTTATAGCACTTCCCACAGTCTGGACATTGAAACGGTCTCTCATCAGTGTGAACTCGCTGGTGATTCAGCAGGTGGGATAACTGAGTGAATCTCTTCCCACACTTGGAGCAGGTGAATGGTCTCTCCCCAGTGTGAACTCGCTGATGTACAGTGAGGTGAGACGAGTGTCTGAACCCAGTCCCGCAATCAGAGCACCTAAATGGTCTCTCATCAGTGTGAACACGTTGAAGGCACATCAGATTCCCAGAACTTTTGTAGCACTTCCCGCAGTCTGGACATTGAAACGGTCTCTCCCCAGTGTGAACTCGCTGGTGTCTCTGCAGGTCGGATGACTGAATGAATCCCTTCCCACACTTGGAGCAGGTGAACGGTCTCTCCCCAGTGTGAATTCGCTGGTGACTCTGCAGGGCTGTTAAATGAGTGAATCCCTTCCCACACTTGGAGCAGGTGAATGGTCTCTCCCCAGTGTGACTGCGTCGATGAGTTTCCAGCTGGGATGGGTAAGTGAATCCTTTCCCACAGTCCGCACATTTCCACGGTTTCTCCTCGGTGTGACTGCATTTGTGTCTTGTGAGGCCTGACGATTGACTGAATCCTCGTCCACACACACAACACGTGTACGGTTTCCCTCCACTGTGAACAATGTTTTTTCCTTCCATGTTCAAAGTACGTTGATATTCAGGATACGATAAACTGAGGAGTCTGGTGCTTGGTTTGAGTTTCCAGACTTTGAAGCCTCCACTTCGAACACCCTGTGAAACGGATTTAAAAACAGAAAATAGGGAGTGAGAGAGAACCCACAAAAACATAAAGGCAGGTTGTGAAATTGAACTGAATGAATCTGGTCACTTGTGGGGCCGACACTTGGAAAAAGTGACCATGAAAATGGTTGAATTGTTATAAAACCCAATTGACCTCTTTGGGAGGAGAAAGAGGTGAAGAGGGATTTTGTATATCTACAAGACATATTAAGAGAGCAGTTGGCAAAGCAAATTCGATCTGAGCATCATCAAGAGTAATATTGATACTGAAACTATGCTTCTGGTGGCACATGGATTAGCACTGCTGCCTCACAGCTCCAGGGACCTGGGTTCAATTCCGGCCTTGGTGACTGGCTGTGTGGAGTTTGCACTTTCTCCCAGTCTGCGTGGGTTTCCTCCCACAGTCCAAAGACGGACAAGTTAGGTGGATTGGCCTTGATAAATTGCCGCTTAGTGTCCAGGGATGTGCAGGTTAGGTGGGGCTATGGGGTTACAGGGATAGGGTAGGGGTGTGGGCCTAGGCAAGGTGCCCTTTCAGAGAATTGTTGCAGACTTGATGGGGCGAATGGCCTCCTTCTGCACTGTAGGAATTCCATGGTTCTAATTCTATTCTATGAATCTTTATAAAGCTCTGGTCACCACTCTTCAGGAAGAATGTGAAGGTTCTTGGAGAAGGTGCAGAGGAGATTTACCAGAATGGTTCCAGCAAAGGAGGTTGAGGGGAGATTTGATCGAGGGCCACAACATTATGCCAGATTTCCATCAGGTGGACAAAGAAACTCTGTTTCCGTTCACTGATCGTACAAGCACTAGGGACACAGATTTAAAGTTTGGGGTAAAACCTGGATTGAACTATATAAGATCCTGAGGGGTCTTGACAGGTGGATGTGGAGAGGATGTTTCCTCTTATGGGAGGATCGAGAATGCAGGCATCACTGTTGCAAAGTGAGGGATCACCCATTTCAGATGGAGATGAGGATTTTTTATTCTCTTGAGGGTTGTAAGATTTTGGAACTCACGTCCTTAAAAGGCAGTGGAAGCAGAGTCCTTGAATATTTTTAAGGCAGAGTTGGATAGATTCTTGATGGGTAAGGGGTGAAAGGTCATCAGGCAGGAATGCGGAGTTGAGGTTAGAATGAGATCAGCCGCAATCTTATTGAATGCGGAGCAGGCTCGAGGGGCCGAGTGGCCTGTTCCTAGTTTGTATATAAAAGGTACAGGAGATATGAGGTGATATGAGATGTATGTTTTTACACAGCGAGCGGCAATGACCTGAAACTTGCTGCCTATGAGGGAGTTTGAAAATAGATACAATGAATGATTTGATTTCAAAAGGAAATTGGATAGACGTCTGAGGGAAATAAACCTACGAGGATACAGGGATAGAGCAGGAGAATGGGACTGACTGGATTGCTCCAGAGAGCTAGCAGGACAGTGATTGACCTTTATCCCATTTTCAATATTTTTATATCCGCTGAAGAGAAATGTTCAAAGGGACTGGTTTAGCTCACTGGGCTAAATCGCTGGCTTTTAAAGCAGACCAAGGCAGGCCAGCAGCACGGTTCAATTCCCGTACCAGCCTCCCCGAACAGGCGCCGGAATGTGGCGACTAGGGGCTTTTCACAGTAACTTCATTGAAGCCTACTCGTGACAATAAGCGATTTTCAATTTTCATTTCAAGAAAATGACAAAAAAACCTTTTGGACTGGAAAAGGGAATGAAGGATGACCTGATCCTGTAAGATTATGAAAAGGTTTGATATGATAGACAAGTGGAAAATGTTTCCACTGGATAAGAATAAATAGGAGTTAGTCATTAGTTAATCGAATGTGCAGTTCAGGAGCAGTTCAGACGGAGATCACTCACACACTTCACATGTGCAAAGGGATTTCCTCAGTTTTCCCACTGGCTAACACTCCAACTTTAAAAGTCCCAAACCATTTGATCCGATTTCAGCACATTGTTATTGACGAGGGGCAGTTTAACTATTCAGTCCAGGGAGACAAAAATCACTGTTCACCAGAACCTGCTCAGACCCCAACACATTAACAACTCCCTGATCATGTTTGGTCTGTTGTTAATCACACCCAGGACAGACCTGTGGTGGACGGCCTGTACTATTTAGTTGCTTTATTAATTTATGTAATAAATTTCTTACCTTGGCCAAATGGTACCAATCGTAATCGGTTGGCAAAGCATAGTTTCTATCTGCAATATCGATTTCAATGGCTGGGGTATTACTCATCATGCATAGCAGCTGAGAATGTGCTCTATCCACATTACAGATGGTCCTCGCACATGCACAGAGCCCGGCTGTGACTGGTGCATGCGCTGACGGTGCGAGGAGCGGGAAAGAAACAATTGAGCGACTTTCAGGATTGGAGCCGGTGGGTGGCCGGGGAGCGATAGAAGCTGCGGAGTGAGCCGGGAGGCTTCATAAATACCCCGTGGAGGCTTCAACTCCCGAGGAAAATGTTAACGGTCCCGTCTTAAACAGCACCGAACAGAGTGAGAGCTGAGCGGTGACAGGCCCGGGTTACCAGCCGCCATCTTTACAGAGGACAAGGTGCCGCAGGCACATGCGCTGCCAGCCTGGACCGGATGCCAACTACATAAGAACATAAGAACTAGGAGCAGGAGTAGGCCATCTGGCCCCTCGAGCCTGCTCCGCCATTTAATGAGATCATGGCTGACCTCTGTGGACTCAGCTCCACTCTCCGGCCCGTACACCATATCCCCGAATCCCTTTATTCTTTGGAAAGGCATCTCTTTTTCTTAAAAACATTTAAAGAAGGAGCCTCAACTGCTTCACTGGGCAAGGAATTCCAGTGATTCACAACCCTTTGGGTGAAGAAGTTCCTCCTACACTCCGTCCTAAATCTACCTCCCCTTATTTTGAGGCTATGCCCCCTAGTTTTGCTTTCCCCGACCAGAGGAAACAACCTGCCCGCATCTATCCTATCTATACCCTTCATAATCCTATATGTTTCTATAAGATCCCCCCTCATCCTTCTAAAGTCCAATGAGTACAGTCCCAGTCTACTCAACCTCTCGTCATAATCTAATCCCCTCAACTCTGGGATCAACCTAGTGAATCTCCTCTGCACTCCCGCCAGTGCCAATATGTCCTTTCTCAGGTAAGGAGACCAAAACTGAACACAATACTCCAGATGCGGCCTCACCAACACCCTATACAATTGCAGCATAACCTCACTAGTCTTGAACTCCATCCCTCTAGCAATGAAAGACAAAACTCGATTAGCCTCCTTAATCACCTGTTGCACCTGCACACCAACTTTTTGCGACTCGTGCACCAGCACACCCAGGTCCCTCTGCACAGCAGCATGTTTTAACATCTTACCGTTTAAATAATAATCCATTCTGCTGTTATTCCTCCCAAAATGGATAGCCTCACACTTGGCAACATTGAATTCCATCTGCCAGACCCTAGCCCATTCACCTAAACTATCCAAATCCTTCTGCAGACTTCCGGTATCCTCTGCACTTTTTGCTTTACCACTCATCTTAGTGTAGTCTGCAAACTTTGACACATTGCACTTGGTCCCCAACTCCAAATCCTCTATGTCAATTGTGAACAACTGCGGGCCCAACACTGATCCTTGAGGGACCCCACTAGTTACAGGTTGCCAACCAGAGAAACACCCATTTATCCCCACTCTCTGCTTTCTGTTAGTTAACCTATCTTCTACCCATGCTACCACTTTACCCTCAATGCCATGCACCTTTAGTTTATGCAGCAACCTTTTGTGTGGCACCTTGTCAAAAGCTTTCGGGAAATCCAGATATACCACATCCATTGGCTCCCCGTTATCTACCGCACTGTTCATGTCCTCAAAAAATTCCACTAAATTAGTTAGGCACGACCTGCCCTTTATGAACCCATGCTGCGTCTGTCCAATGGGACAATTTCCCTCCAGGTGCCCCACTATTTCCCCCTGAATGATAGATTCCAGCATTTTCCCTACAACCGAAGTTAAGCTTACCGGCCTATAATTACCCACTTTCTGCCGACCTCCTTTTTTAAACAGTGGTGTCACGTTTGCTACTTTCCAATCCTCTAGACTCTGGGGTGGTCCCAGTGAATTTTGATAAATTATCACTCGTGCGTTTACAATTTCCCTAGCCATCTCTTTTAACACTCTGGGATGCATCCCATCAGGGCCAGGAGACTTATCTACCTTTAGCCCCATTAGCTTGCCCAATACTGCCTCCTGAGTGATTACAATCATCTCAAGGTCCTCACCTATCATAGCCTCATTTCCATCAGTCACTGGCATGTTATTTGTGTCCTCCACTGTGAAGACTGACCCAAAAAACCTGTTCAGCTCCTCAGCCATTTCCCAGTCTCCTATTATTAAATCTCCCTTCTCATCTTCCAAAGGACCAATATTTACCTTAGCCACTCTTTTTTGTCTTATATATTTGTAGAAGCTTTTACTATCTGCTTTTATGTTCTGAGACAGTTTACTTTCATAGTCTACCTTACTCTTCTTTATGGCTTTTTTAGTAGCTTTCTGTTGTCCCCTAAAGACTTCCCAGTCCTCTAGTCTCCCACTAATTTTTGCTACTTTGTATGTTTTTTCCTTCAATTTGATACTCTCCCTCATCTCCTTAGATATCCACGGTCGATTTTTCCCCTTTCTACCGTCTTTCTTTTTTTGTCGGTATGAACCTTTTCTGAACACTGTGAAAGATCGCTCGGAAGGTTCTCCACTGTTCCTCAGCTGCTTCACCATGAAGTCTTTGCTCCCAGTCTACCTTAGCTAGTTCTTCTCTCATCCTATTGTAATCGCATTTGTTTAAGCACAAAACACTAGTGTTTGATTTTACCTCGTCATCCTCCAACTGTATTTTAAATTCCACCATATTGTGGTCGCTCCTTCCAAGAGGATGCCGAACTATGAGATCATTAATCAATCCTGCCTCATTACACAGGACCAGATCTAGGACCGCTTGTTCCCTTGTAGGTTCCATTACATACTGTTCCAGGAAATTATCCTGGGCACATTCTATAAACTCCTCCTCAAGGCTGCCTTTACCAACCTGGTTAAACCAATCGATATGCAGATTAACATCTCCCATGATAACCGCTGTACCATTTCTACATGCATCCGTTATTTCCTTGCTTATTGCCTGCCCTACCATACTGTTACTATTTGGTGGCCTATAGACTACTCCTATCAGTGACCTTTTCGCCTTACTATTCCTGATTTCCACCCAAATTGATTCAACCTTGTCCTCCATAGCACCAATATCATCCCTTACTATTGCCCGGATGCCATCCTTAAACAACAAAGCTACACCACCGCCCTTACCGTCCATTCTATCCTTTCGTATAGTCTGATACCCTTGGATATTTAACTCCCAGTCGTGACCATCTTTTAACCATGTTTCAGTAATGGCCACTCAATCATAGTCATTCACGATGATTTGCGCCATCAACTCATTTACCTTATTTCATATACTACCAGCATTCAGGTAAAGTACACTTATGCTGTTTTTTATGTCTTTGTTATGAATCCTAACACCTTGATCAGTAACTTTTCGCAATTTATTTTTCCTCTTACCCTTTCTCCTAATTTTCCTTGTCTTTGAACCCATATCTCTACATAATAACCTGTCACGTAACCTGCTGCCTTGATCTCCATTAACCATTATACTGTTCATAGCTTTACACTTCCCTTCCCCCCAACTTGCTAGTTTAAAGTCCTTGTGACCAACCTATTTATCCTATTCGCTAGAACACTGGTCCCAGAATGGTTCAGGTGAAGACCGTCCCAACGGTACAGGTCCCTCCTGCCCCATGAAATGGAATCCCTCTTTCCCGCACCACTCCTTTAGCCACGTGTTAACTTCTGTAATTTTCTCAACCCTATGCCAATTGGCACGTGGCACGGGTAGTAATCCAGAGATTATAACCCTGGAGGACCTGCTCTTTAATGTAGTCCCTAGTGTTTGATAATTCCCAAACAGGTCCTCTTTCCTAGTCTTACCGATGTTGTTAGTCCCAAAGTGGACCACAACAACTGAATCCTCCACCTCTCTCTCCAAAATCCTTTCAAGCCGATCAGAGATGTCCCTCACCCTGGCACCGGGCAGGCAACATACCATGTGGGACTCTCGATCTGGCTTACAAAGGATGCCATCAATCCCCCTAATTATAGAATCCCCTACAACTACCACTTGTCTTTTTGCTCCCCCCTCTTGAATGGCTTCCTGTACCACGGTGCAGTGGTCAGTCAACGCATCCTCCCTACAGCCCTCTTCCTCAACCACACAGGGAGCAAGTACCTCATACCTGTTGGACAAGGTCAAGGGCCGAGGCTCCTCAACTCCTAAACTCAGGATCCCCCTACCTGCCTCCCTTGCAGTCACACCACTCTGTCCCTGACCACTGTCCGAATTAACAGAACTTATTCTACCGGGTGTGACTGCCTCCTGAAACAAAGCGTCCAGGTAATGTTCCCCCTCCCTGATGTGTCGCAGTGTGTGCAGCTCGGTCTCCAGCTCATCAATTCTGAGCCGAAATTCCTCGAGCAGCCAACACTTGCTGCAGATGTGGTCACTGACGGTCTCAATGGGATCCACCAGTTCCAACATCATACAACAACAGCACATCACCTGTCCAGCCACATTCAACTAGTTAATTAATTTAAATATATATTTTTTAAATTTTCTTTATAGAACCTCAAGGATAATTCGAACACCAACCAAAACACAGCCCTCTCTCGCTACTCACCTAAACTCAGATGCACTCTGTTCCAATCAACACTCCGTGTCTAAAGGCACTCCTGCCACACCTTTTGTGCACTCACCTCTCCCATCACTGTCCTGGCTCTCTCCTCCCACACTTTTTAAATCTCCCGGCTCTCTCTTCCGGCACTGTTTTCGCTGTCCCGGCTCTCTCCGCTCCCGCGCTGTTTTCGCTCTCCTGGATTGACTGACTGGAGTCTCCAGGATTTGATTTGATTCATTTGTGGGAGTCACTGGCTGGGCCAACATTTATTGCCCATCCCTAATGTTCCTTAAACCGAGTGGCTTGCTCGGCCATCTCGGAGAGCATTAAAAGAGTCAACCACATTGCTGTGGTTTGGAATCGTGTCGGGCAGATCAGGTAAGGATGGCAGATTTTCTTTTCTATTAATTCACGGGATGTGTGTGTCGCTGGCTGGGCCAGCATTCACTGCCCAGCACTAATTGCCCTTGAACTGAGTGCATCTCAGAGAGCATTTTAAGAGTCAACCGGCTGACTGGATCTGGAGTCACATGTAGGCCGACCAGGTAAGGATAGAAGATTTCCTTCACTGAAGGACAGGAGTGAACCAGATGGGTCTTTGCAACAATCGGCAATGGTTTCAGGGTAATCAGTAAACTTTCAACGAGTTCAAATTTCACCTTCTGCCTTGGTGAGATTCATGGGTCTTTACAACAATCGACAATGATCATAGAATTTACGGTGCAGAAGGAGGCCATTGGCCCCATTAGGTCTGCAAAGTATCGAATTCAAATATTACCTTCTGCCTTAGTGAGCGTCAAAGCTCGGAAATCATTAGGACAATGCTGCCTGAAATGATGGCAGAAACCCTCATAACATTTAAAAAGTATTCAGACAGACATTTGAATTGATGTAACTTAAAAAGCTACAGACCACAATCTGGAAATTGAGATTAGGCTGAATACCTACTTTGTAGCCACGATGAGCTGAATGAAATGCAACAGGAACAACAAACTTTAACAAAATCTGGGATAGTAACTCGCACTGCAAACAAGGTCAGCAGTTTGCCCAGTTTACCTGCCAAGTAATGCGGTAGTTTTAAAATTTACCTGCATACGTAAGAGTACTGTGGTGAACCATTGTGTACACCTATATTAGGGGATGTAAGGTAGGACCTGCACTACAGGTTCGCCGGTAGCCCCTGCCGGCTGGCTCCATCCACTAGGAGCTGTATAAATATGCGCGTCCTCCATTGATCTGCCATTTTGCCAGCTGCAGTAGGAGGCCACACATCTGACTGCAATAAAGCAACAGTTGTACCCAATCTGAGTCTTTGTGCAATTGATCGCGCATCAATTTATTGCAGTCAGGTTTTCAACAAAATGGATATCAAAATCAAACCAGATCACCTGCTGCTGGATCTGCACTCGCCCAACGCCAGAAAGGACTTTACTCACTGGCTAGCTTGTTTTGAGGCTTACATCAACGCTGTGATCCCGATGCCAACGGAGGCTCAGAAGATAAACGTCTTGTATTCTAGGTTGAGCTCCAGCGTGTTCCCGTTGATCCAGGACGCCTCAGTGACGCAGAAGCGATGGCGCTCCTAAAAGAACACTATGCGCAGAAAACCAACACGCTCTTTGCAAGGCACGTACTCCCCACTCGTTCTCAACTCCTGGTGCGTCCATCGAAGACTTCTGGTGGGCCCTAATCCCACTCGTCCAGGACCGTGACTGTCAGGCTGTTACGGCTGCTAAACATGCTAATCTCCTCATGCGCGATACTTTCGTAACAGGGATTGCGTCGGCCCGCATCCGAGAACGACTGCTGGAAGGGGCCATGCTTGACCAAGCGGAGATGAAAACGTTAGCGCTCTCCATGACGGTCGCATCCCGTAATGTCTAGGCATACCCCCCTCGCCACGCGACCTACCGTCCTACCCCTCCTGGACCCCGCAAACAACCCCCCCAGCTGGGGCCCAGCCTAGCCAATCCGCCTAGCCGCATGCCGATCCACACACCCAGGGGGTCCCCGCTGCTACATCTGTGGTCAACAGAAGCCCCCCCCGCCAACTCTGCCGGGCCCCCACCTCCACTTGCAAGTCCTGTAGTAAAAAGGGCCACTTCACAGCTGTGTGCCAGGCCCACGCAGTCACCGCTTTCGTGCCCGCTATCGCCCCCTCCCCCTGCCAAATGCACAATGGGCGCCGCCATCTTCTCCTCCCGGGGCCATTTGTGGGCAGTCGGTGCCGCTATCTTCCCCCCCTCAGTCCACATGCGGCCATGGGCACTGCCATCTTGCCCAGCACCACCAACGTGCATCCCAAGAGTGCCGCCATCTTGTCCCGCCCTGTAATGTGCGCCGCATAGGCGCCGCTATTTTGTTCCCCACAGGACCTCCGGACATCCCACAATCTGGGTCGCTGACACTCTCCATCCAAAACATCTGATGACCACCCGCAGCTCACCTCAATGACGCTGGACCAATCTCGTCCACACAACCGGGCCACCGCTTCGACAACGGTGAAAATCAACGGCCACGTAACCTCTTGCCTGCTTGACTCCGGGAGCACCGAAAGCTTCATACACCCGGATACGGTAAGGCGCTGCTTCCTTGCGGTCCAACCCGCCAATCAAAGGATCTCCCTGGCCTCCGGATACCACTCCGTCCCGATCCGAGAGTTTTGTATGGTCACTCTCACTGTTCAGGGCATAGAATTCAGCGGTTTCCTTCTCTACGTCCTTGCTAATCTCTGCGCTGCACTATTGCTGGGCCTGGATTTTCAGTGCAATCTCCAGAGCCTCACCTTTACATTCGGCAGGCCCCTACCTCCACTCACCGTTTGCGGTCTTGCGACCCTCAAGGTTAACCCCCCCTCCCACTTTGCCAATCTAACTGCAGATTGCAAGCCCGTTGCCACCAGGAGCAGACGGTACAGCACTCAGGACAAGGCCTTCATCAGGTCCAAGGTCCAGCGGCTGCTTCGGGAAGGCATCATCGAGGCCAGCAACAGCCCCTGGAGAGCCCAAGTGGTAGTAGTAAAAACTGGGGCGAAACACAGAATGGTCGTGGACTACAGCCAGACCATCAATCGGTACACGCAGCTCAATGCGTACCCCCTTCCACGCATATCTGATATGGTCAATCAGATTGCGCAGTACCGGGTCGTCTCAACAATTGACTTGAAATCCGCCTACCACCAGCTCCCCATCCTGAAATCGGACCGTACGTATACTGCCTTAGAGGCGGACGGTCGGCTTTATCACTTTCTTTGGGTTCCTTTCGGCGTCACTAACAGGGTCTCGGTCTTCCAAAGGGAGATGGACCAAATGGTCGACCAGTACGGTTTGCGGGCCACATTTCCGTACTTAGATAATGTCACCATCTGCGGCCATGATCAGCAGGACCACGAGGCCAACCTTGCTAAATTCCTCCGCACCGCCACTCTTCTCAACATTACGTATAATAAAGAGAAGAGTGTGTTCAGCACGACCCGCTTAGCCATCCTCGGCTATGTAGTCCAAATTGGACTTCTGGGACCTGACCCCCGAACGCATGCGCCCCCTCATGGAGCTCCCCCTCCTCCACTGACCCAAGGCACTCAAACGCTGCCTGGTGCTATTTTCCTACTACACCCAGTGGGTCCCAAACTATGCAGACAAGGCCCGCCCATTCATACAGTCCACTCAATTTCCCCTCGCGGCCGAGGCACAACATGCCTTTGCCCGTATCAAAGCTGACATAGCCACGGCCGGGATGCACGCAGTAGATGGGGCACTGCCCTTTCAAGTAGAAAGCGACGCTTCAGATGTCGTCCTTGCCGCCACTCTAAATCAGGTAGACAGACCCGTGGCATTCTTTTACTGCACCCTTCATGCCTCTGAAATTCGGCACTCATCTGTCGAAAAGGAGGCCCAAGCTATCGTTGAAGCTGTGCGCCATTGGAGGCATTACCTGGCCGGCAGGAGATTCACTCGTCTCACTGACCAACGGTCGGTAGCCTTCATGTTTAACAACACGCAGCGGGGCAAGATCAAAAATGATAAAATCTTACGGTGGAGAATCGAGCTCTCCACCTATAATTACGAGATTTTGTGTCACCCCAGCAAACTCAACGAACCCCCAGATGCCCTCTCCCGAGGTACATGTGCCAGCGCACAAGTAGACCAACTCCGGGCCCTGCATGACAGCCTTTGTCACCTTGGGGGGGGGGGTCACATGGTTGTACCACCTCGTCAAGGCCTGCAATCTGCCCTACTCCGTCGAGGAAGTACGGACAGTAACCAGGGAATGCCAGGTCTGTGAGGAGTGCAAGGCGCACTTCTACCAGCTGGACCGTGCGCGCCTGGTGAAGCCTTCCCGCCCCTTTGAACGCCTCAGTGTGGATTTCAAAGGGCCCCTCCCCTCCACCTACCGTAACACGTACATTCTCAGTGTGGTCGATGAATACTCCAGATTCCCCTTCACCATCCCATGCCCGATATGACGTCTGCCACCGTCATAAAGGCCCTCAACACCATTTTTGCTCTGTTCGGTTTCCCCGCCTACATCCACAGTGATAGGGGATCCTCATTCATGAGTGATGAGCTGCGTCAGTTCCTGCTCAGCAGGGGTATTGCCTCCAGAAGGACGACCAGCCACAACCCCCGGGGTAACGGCCAAGTAGAAAGGGAGAATGGGACGGTTTGGAGGGCCGTCCAGCTGGCCCTAGGGTTCAGGAACATCCCAGCCTCTCGTTGGCAGGAGGTCCTCCCTGAAGCACTACACTCCATCCGGTCACTACTGTGCACCGCCACAAATAACACACACCATGAACGTGTTTTTACCTTCCCCAGGAAGTCCACATCTGGGGTGTCGCTCCCGACTTGGCTCGCAGCTCCAGGACCGGTCCTGCTCCGTAGGCACATCCGACTCCACAAGGCGGACCCCTTGGTGGACAGGGTACACTTGCTCCACACCAACCCTCAGTATGCCTACGTGGAGTTCCCCGACGGCCGCCAAGATACTGTCTCCCTCAGGGACCTGGCACCATCAGGTTCCACCCCAGCACACTCCCCCGCCCATGCGCCTCCCTCTCCTCTCCCGGCGCTACCAACATTAACCCCACCAGACCCACACCCCCCCCCCCCCCCCTGCCCACACAAGTGGATGAAGAAGATTTTGGCACGCTCCCGGGGTCATCCGACTACTGGCCAGCACCAGCACCGACATCGGCGCCACCGTTACGTCGCTCGCAGCGAATTGTCAAAGCACCGGATCAACTGAACCTCTGACGGCTCCGGACCGTCAAAATGGACATTTTTTTCCTTTCCCACTCATATTATAAGACACTGTACATAATTTGCAACGTTGTATATAGTTCCACACCACCCCGCCGGACTCATTTTTAAAGGGAGTGAATGTGGTGAACCACTGTGTACACCTGTATTAGGGGATGTAAGGTAGGACCTGCACTACAGGTTCGCCGGTAGCCACTGCCGACTGGCTCCGCCCACGAGGAGCTGTATAAATATGCGTGACCTCCATTGATCTGCCATTTTGCCAGCTGCAGTAGGAGGCCACACATCTGACTGCAAAAATGCCACAGTTGTATCCAATCTGAGTCTTTGTGCAATTGATCGCGCATCAAGTACAACAGCAAATTATTTAATTACACCGATCACATTGGGGAAGTTAGCCTCAAATTTAACCCGGAATGGTCATTAAAAATTTCCCAGTCACTCTGATATCTGAAATCTTTATCCACGGACAGAACAGACAAACCATTTTACCTCCCAATGATATTCAGGTCCTGATGATCCGAGTAACTCAGTCAGACGATGATGTGATGTTTGGTTTGAAGTTCCCGTTAGTAAATCCTCCTCTTTCGAAAGGGGTTTCCAAAGGAATTTCACTCTCAGTCCAGGCGAGAAATTCACAATATTCTCTCTTCCGGCTTCCGGGTCCTGGACGGCCGCGCATGCGCCCTGTTGCACCTGAGAAAGATGGCGGCCGCGCAGGCGCCCTGTGGCATAGCGCCCACAAAACAGATGACAGCCGTCAACTGGGGCCGATCAGAGAGAAAAACACCGATGCGGCCTCCCCATTCGGGACATACACCGAATTGTATCAAAAGTACCGGAACTAATATATCACCCTGAGGAACGTAAGGAAATAATGGCGGATAAGGCTACCCAGAATGCCGGGCGCGGATGAAAACGCCCTATGTTCGTCACAGGAGTCAGAACGCGCAGGCGTCAGAATGTCCCGCCTCCGGAAGTCGCCTTTCTGTGTGGAGCATGCGCGGTGCTGCTCCGGGCTGAGCGCAGCCGCAGTGAGAGTGAGTGCGGCTCCCAGAGGCTGAATGAGAGCCGCCGCGAGCGGGGACAATGGTGAGAATCCAAACCCCCCAATAAGACCCATTGGTTTTATTGTCAGTCTGCAGACAGGAGCTGGAGAACTGAACCCAGGCAGAGGAGAGGGAGGGAGAAAACTGGGAGTGGAGGAAAGAAATGGTGCAGATTGTGAGATGGGTTTGCATTTCAGCCCAGGGAGGAGGGAGAGTGTGTGGGACGGGGATTTACAGCTTTGGGGGAGCAAGAGAGGAAAAAATGTTCCAGAGAAACTAGAATTCGCTGTTCAGAATTTCTATCCTGGACTGACAGTGATGGCTTTTGCAAACTACTTTTACAGGATATTGGAAGTGGAGGATTGGCCACAGAAAACTCAAAACCAAACATCACATCGAGATCTGACAGCCACTCGATTCATCAGGAGTTGAATATCATCAGGCTTTGAAACTGGAAGGAGAAATGTTTGTCTCTTCCGTTTAAGGAAAAAAAATGTCAATGATCAGTGTGACTGGAAAAGCACCGAGACACACACAACACACACTCGAATGAGAGTGTTTCATTGCACTGACTGGAAAGAGCTTGAACTAGTTACACAGCCTGAAAGAAAATCACACCATTCACAGCAGGGAAAAACTATACTCCTGTTGCGTGTGTCGACAAGGCTTTAAGCAGGAGAGACATAAAGACCCCTCACAATGGAGAAACCCTGGAAATGTGCAGACTGTGGGAGGGGTTTCAGTTACCATCACAACTGGAGGTTCATCGGCACAGTCACACTGGGGAGAGACTGTTCACCTGCTCCATTTGTGGGAGGGATTCACCCATTCATACAACCTTCACACACACCAGCGAGTTCACATTGAGGAGAGGCCATTCACCTGCCCTGTGTGTGGGAAGGGATTTGCTTGATCATCCCACATTGTGACACACCAACTTGTTCATACTGATAAGAGACCGTTTACATATCCTAACTGTGAAAAGAGTTTTAAATGTAAAAAGGATCTGCTGACACATCAACGTAGTCACACTGGGGAGAGACCGTTCACCTGCTTCGTGTGTGGGAAAGGATTCATTCAGTCATCCCACCTGCAGACACATCAACGTGTTCACTCTGATAACAAACATTTTAACTGTCCTGACTGAGAAGAGCTTTAACAAAAAGGATTTACCAACACACCAATATGCTCACACTGGGGAGAGACCATTCACCTGCTCTGTGTGTGGGAAAGGATTCAGCCATCCATATGCCCTACTGAACTACCAGAGAATTCACACCGGGGCGAAGCCATTCACCTGCTCTGATTGTGGGAAAGGATTCATTAATTCATCCAACCTTCTGATACACCAGCAACTTCATACAGGGGACAGACCGTTCACCTGCTCTGAATGTGGGAAGGGATTCACACGTTCATACAACCTTCTGACACATCAGCAGGTTCACAGTGAGCAGACCGTTCACCTGCTCAGTGTGTGGGAAGGGATTCACTCGTTCCTCCTACCTATTGAATCACCAGCGAGTTCACACTGGGGAGAGGCCATTCACCTGCTCGGTGTGTGGGAAGGGATTCAGTCAGTCATCCAACCTGCTGACACACCAGAGAGTTCACAGTGGAGAGAGGCCATTCACTTGCTCCATATGTGGGAAGGAATTTTCTCATTTATCTTATATTCTGAAACATCATCGAGTTCACACTGGGGAGCGGCTATTCCACTGTAATGTCTGTGGAAAGGGAGTTTACTCACTCATCCCACCTGCTAACACATCAGCGAGTTCACAAGCGACTACAAGGTTTAGATTATACCATTATTGATGCTGTTAATTATGTCCAGGACTGAATAATGTTCACTCTGACTGTCTTAATCTGCTGATGAGGTTTATAAATGTGAAATAAATCAACTTTATTTGAAACGTTGTTGCAGATCTTTCACACCTGAGTGTTTTTTTTTTTTGTTAAATAATATTTTATTGAAAATTTTTGGTCAACCAACACAGTACATTGTGCATCCTTTACACAATATTGTAACAATACAGATAATAATGACCTTTTTTAAATTTAAACAAAAACAACAACCAATAAATAAATATTAAATAACAAAAAATAAAAACTAGCCCTAATTGGCAACTGCCTGGTCTCAGGCCACCCCCCCCCCCCCCCCATCCCCCCCCATCCCTCCCCCCCCAAGTCCTGGGCCGCTGCTGCTGCCTTCTTTGTTCTCCCCTATCTATCTTTCCGCAAGATATTCGACGAACGGTTGCCACCGCCTAGTAAACCCTTGAGCCGACCCCCTTAGGACGAACTTAATCCGCTCTAAATTTTTGAACCCCGCCATATCATTTATCCAGGTCTCCACCCCCGGGGGCTTGGCTTCTTTCCACATTAGCAATATTCTGCGCCGGGCTACTAGGGACGCAAAGGCCAAAACATCGGCCTCTTTCGCCTCCTGCACTCCCGGCTCTTGTGCAACCCCAAATATAGCCAACCCCCAGCTTGGTTCGACCCGGACTCCTACTACTTTCGAAAGCACCTTTGTCACCCCCATCCAAAACCCCTGTAGTGCCGGGCATGACCAAAACATATGGGTATGATTCGCTGGGCTTCTCGAGCACCTCGCACACCTATCCTCCACCCCAAAAAATTTACTGAGCCGTGTTCCAGTCATATGTGCCCTGTGTAATACCTTAAACTGAATCAGGCTTAGCCTGGCGCACGAGGACGACGAGTTTACCCTGTTTAGGGCATCTGCCCACATCCCCTCCTCAATCTCCTCCCCTAGCTCTTCTTCCCATTTCCCTTTTAGTTCGTCCATCATAGTCTCCCCTTCGTCTCTCATTTCCCTATATATATCCGACACCTTACCGTCCCCCACCCATTTCTTTGAGATGACTCTGTCCTGCACCTCTTGTGTCGGGAGCTGCGGGAATTCCCTCACCTGCTGCCTCGCAAAAGCCCTCAATTGCATGTACCTGAATGCATTCCCTTGGGGCAACCCATATTTCTCGGTCAGCGCTCCCAGACTCGCAAACTTCCCATCCACAAATAGATCTTTCAATTGCGTTATACCTGCTCTTTGCCACATTCCATATCCCCCATCCATTCCCCCCGGGGCAAACCTATGGTTGTTTCTTATCGGGGACCCCCCCAGTGCTCCGGTCTTTCCCCTATGTCGTCTCCACTGTCCCCAAATCTTCAGTGTAGCTACCACCACCGGACTCGTGGTATAGTTCCTTGGTGAGAACGGCAATGGGGCTGTCACCATAGCCTGCAGGCTGTTCCCCCTACAGGACGCCCTCTCTAATCTCTTCCACGCCGCTCCTTCCTCCTCTCCCATCCACTTACTCACCATTGAAATATTAGCGGCCCAATAATACTCACTTAGGCTCGGTAGTGCCAGCCCCCCCCTATCCCTACTACGCTGTAAGAATCCCTTCCTCACTCTCGGAGTCTTCCCGGCCCAAACAAAACCCATGATACTCTTTTCTATCCTTTTGAAAAAAGCCTTCGTGATCACCACCAGGAGACACTGAAACACAAAAAGGAATCTCGGGAGGACCACCATCTTAACTGCCTGCACCCTCCCTGCCATTGACAATGCTACCATATCCCATCTCTTGAAATCTTCCTCCATCTGTTCCACCAACCGCGTCAAATTTAGCCTGTGCAATGTGCCCCAATTCTTAGCTATCTGGATCCCCAGGTAACGAAAGTCTCTTGTTACCTTCCTCAACGGTAGGTCTTCTATTTCTCTACTCTGCTCCCCTGGATGCACCACAAACAGCTCACTCTTTCCCATGTTCAATTTATACCCTGAAAAATCCCCAAACTCCCCAAGTATCCGCATTATTTCTGGCATCCCCTCCGCTGGATCCGCCACATATAGTAGCAGATCATCCGCATATAAAGATACCCGGTGTTCTTCTCCTCCCCTAAGTATTCCCCTCCATCCCTTGGAACCTCTCAGCGCTATCGCCAGGGGCTCAATCGCCAGTGCAAACAGTAATGGGGACAGAGGACATCCCTGCCTTGTCCCTCTATGGAGCCGAAAATATGCCGATCCCCGTCCATTCGTGACCACACTCGCCACTGGGGCCCTATACAACAGCTGCACCCATCTAATATACCCCTCTCCAAACCCAAATCTCCTCAACACCTCCCACAGATAATCCCATTCCACTCTATCAAATGCTTTCTCGGCATCCATCGCCACTACTATCTCCGTTTCACCCTCTGGTGGGGCCATCATCATTACCCCTAACAACCTCCGTATGTTCGTGTTCAGCTGTCTCCCCTTCACAAACCCAGTTTGGTCCTCATGAACCACCCCCGGGACACATTCCTCTATTCTCATTGCCATTACCTTGGCCAAGACCTTGGCATCTACATTGAGGAGGGAGATTGGTCTGTAGGACCCGCATTGTAGCGGATCCTTTTCCTTCTTTAAAAGAAGCGATATCGTTGCTTCTGACATAGTCGGGGGCAGTTGTCCCCTTTCCTTTGCCTCGTTGAAGGTCCTCGTCAGCAGCGGGGCGAGCAAGTCCAAATATTTTCTGTAAAATTCAACTGGGAATCCGTCCGGTCCCGGGGCCTTTCCCGTCTGCATGTTCCTAATTCCTTTCACCACTTCTTCTACCGTGATCTGTGCTCCCAATCCCATCCTTTCCTGCTCTTCCACCTTGGGAATTTCCAGCCGATCCAAAAACTCCATCATTCTCTCCCTCCCATCCGGGGGTTGAGCTTCATACAATTTTTTATAAAATGTCTTAAACACTTCATTCACTCTCTCCGCTCCCCGCTCCGTCTCTCCATCTTCGTCTCTCACCCCCCCTATTTCCCTCGCTGCTCCCCTTTTCCTCAATTGGTGTGCCAGCAATCTGCTCGCCTTCTCTCCATATTCATACTGTACACCCTGCGCCTTCCTCCATTGTGCCTCTGCAGTGCCTGTGGTCAGCAAGTCAAATTCCACATGTAGCCTTTGCCTTTCCCTATACAGTCCCTCCTCCGGTGCTTCCGCATACTGTCTGTCCACCCTCAAAAGTTCTTGCAACAACCGCTCCCGTTCCTTACTCTCCTGCTTCCCTTTATGTGTCCTTATTGATATCAGCTCCCCCCTAACCACCGCCTTCAACGCCTCCCAGACCACTCCCACCTGAACCTCCCCATTGTCATTGAGTTCCAAGTACTTTTCAATGCATCCCCTCACCCTTAAGCACACCCCCTCATCCGCCATTAGTCCCATATCCATTCTCCAGGGTGGACGCCCTCTTGTTTCCTCCCCTATCTCCAAGTCTACCCAGTGTGGGGCATGATCCGAAATGGCTATAGCCGTATATTCCGTTCCCCTCACCCTCGGGATCAATGCCCTACCCAACACAAAAAAGTCTATGCGTGAATAGACTTTATGGACATAGGAGAAAAACGAGAACTCCTTACTCCTAGGTCTACTGAATCTCCACGGGTCCACCCCTCCCATCTGCTCCATAAAATCCTTAAGCACCTTGGCTGCTGCCGGCCTCCTACCAGTCCTGGACTTCGACCTATCCAGCCTTGGTTCCAACACCGTGTTAAAGTCTCCCCCCATTATCAGCTTTCCGGTCTCTAGGTCTGGGATGCGTCCTAGCATTCGCCTCATAAAATTGGCATCGTCCCAATTCGGGGCATACACGTTTACCAACACCACCATCTCTCCCTGTAATTTGCCACTCACCATCACGTATCTGCCCCCGTTATCCGCCACTATAGTCTTTGCCTCGAACATTACCCGCTTCCCCACTAATATAGCCACCCCCCTGTTTTTCGCATCCAGCCCCGAATGGAACACCTGCCCTACCCATCCTTTGCGCAACCTAACCTGATCTATCAGTTTCAGGTGCGTTTCCTGTAACATGACCACATCTGCTTTAAGTTTCTTAAGGTGTGCGAGTACTCGTGCCCTCTTTATCGGCCCGTTAAGCCCCCTCACGTTCCACGTGATCAGCCGAGTTGGGGGGCTTCCCACGCCCCCCCCCCTTGCCGGTTAGCCATCATCTTTTTCCAGCTTCTCGCCCAGTTCCCACGCGGCTGTATTTCTCCCAGACGGTGCCCCCCCGCCCATCCCTTCCCGCACCCACTCCCCCCTTTCCCCAGCAGCAGCAACCCAGTAATTCCCCCCTCCCCCCCCCCCCCGCTAGACCCCCCGCTAGCGTAATTACTCCCCCCATGTTGCTCCCAGAAGTCAGCAAACTCTGGCTGACCTCGGCTTCCCCCCGTGATCACGGCTCGCCCCGTGCGGCGCCCCCTCCTTCCTGCTTCTCTATTCCCGCCATAATTATCATAGCGCGGGAACCAGGCCCGCGCCTCTCCCTCGGCCCCGCCTCCCATGGCCAACGCCCCATCTCTTCTCCCTCCCCACCTCCCCCCATCACCACCTGTGGGAGAAAGAAAAGTTACCATACCGCAGGATTAATCATACAATCCCTCTTCGCCCCCCCCCCCCCACTCGTCCCACCACTTTGTCCAAACGTTCATTTTCGTAGTCCAATCATTCCAATTTTTCTTCTACAATAAAAGTCCACGCTTCATCCGCCGTCTCAAAGTAGTGGTGCCTCCCTTGATATGTGACCCACAGTCTTGCCGGTTGCAGCATTCCAAACTTTATCTTTTTTTTGTGAAGTACCGCTTTGGCCCGATTAAAGCTCGCCCTCCTTCTCGCCACCTCCGCACTCCAATCTTGATAGACGCGGATCACCGCGTTCTCCCATTTACTACACCGAGTTTTCTTCGCCCATCTAAGGACCATTTCTCTATCCTTAAAACGGAGAAATCTCACCACTATGGCTCTGGGAGCTTCTCCTGCTCTCGGTCCTCGCACCATAACTCGGTATGCTCCCTCCACCTCCAACGGACCCGTCGGGGCCTCCACTCCCATTAACGAGTGCAGCATCGTGCTCACATATGCCCCGACGTCCGCCCCCTCCACACCTTCAGGAAGGCCAAGAATCCTCAAGTTGTTCCTCCTTGCGTTATTTTCCAGTGCCTCCAACCTCTCCACAGATCGTTTCTGGTGTGCCTCCTGTATCTCCGACTTCACCACCAGGCCCTGTATGTCGTTTTCATTCTCTGCTGCTTTCGCCTTCACGACCCGAAGCTCCTGCTCCTGGGTCTTTTGTTCCTCTTTCAGCCCTTCAATCGCCTGTAATATCGGGGCCAACAACTCTTTCTTCATTTCCTTTTTTATCTCCTCCACGCAGCGTTTCAAAAACTCTTGTTGTTCAGGGCCCCATATGAAACTGCCACCTTCCGACGCCATCTTGGTTTCTGCTTGCCTTCCTTGCCGTTGTTCCAAAGGATCCGCTGCAATCCGGCCACTTTCCTCTCCTTTTTCCATCCGTGTCCAGGGGGAACACCCTTCTGGTTTACCGCACGGTGTTTTCAGCCGTTAAAATTGCCGTTGGGGCTCCTATCAAGAGCCCAAAAGTCCGTTTCACAGGGAGCTGCCGAAACGTGCGACTCAGCTGGTCATCGCCGCACCCGGAAGTCCACACCTGAGTGTTTAACATCACCTGTCTGGAGCTCAGAAAGGACAATCTGTGGAAGGATCATACGGCAGGAACAGAACTTCAGCCTGGACACAGTCCTTCAGGGTCACGCTGAGAGGGACAAACAACACTTTGGTCTTTCTCATCTCGTTTCACTGTCAGCAAAGCCCCCGTGTGGGTTATTCCTGAGGCGTGTAAGAAATGTGTCCCAACCGCTCTCTTCCATGTTTCAGAGCTCCTAGAACAGAAGCTCCTTTACAACTGTGTTCAGAGTCAAGAAGAACAATGGTGAATGCTGGAAATGTGCTGTCAGATCTGAGATTGGTGTAAAACTGTGATGTTCCCGATTGAATTTAAAGCAGCTGGTTTAAGTTTCCAGACTGAAAATGTGTTTGTGTGACAGTCACAATTAAATAATTAAATAGAAACCTACTTAACATAGATTGGTTGAAGTCTGCGTCAAAATAGCAGCTGTTAACTGCTGGGATAATTGGACAACAGTTTGATTCCCAGATAATGAAGGAGCTGCAGTGTGTATCCAAGAATTCCCAGTTTTGTTTATGTGTGCTTCCCACATTCTGTCTTTTTAAATAAACCTCAGCCCTGCGGGCCTTTAACAATCAGAAACATAATAGAGTAAGGGCAAAGCTGTGCCCGCCCCTTTAACTGGGAGCTGAACAGTGTCAGAACCCCGGATGTCCCTTTAAGAATAAGTGATGTTTTCAGCTGAAGATTCCTATTGGCTGCTTTCTGGGTGGTCTCCTTATTCTGATTATTCTCAGTGATCCTCAGGTATATGAACCTGCTCTCCTGTCTCTCACACACTGAACATCTCTGTTCTGTTTCAGATTCTGACTTAACCTCTCTCCGCTCTCACACTCACTCATTCCACAGACCTCCTACCTCTCTATCTTTCTCTCAGACACTCACTCCTTTAACCTTTCTATTTCACAGAGCGCCTAAACTCACTTAATTTCTCTCTCTGAAGAAGCACAGAACACACTGAACCTCTCCAACATCTCATTTATGGAGACTGAATCTTTTCTCTCTCTACCTCTCACTTTCTCTCTCTCTCTGATCGGCCCCGACTAACTTTACATCTCCAATTTTCTAATAACCCTCATTGAGGAAAATTTAATTTTGGATAATGTCCCCTCATTTCTCCCAGTGATATCCTCAGTCCATCTTCCTGTTCAGTTAATATGTTAAAAATCTAAATAACCTCATATTTTAATGTTTAAAATGGGAATGGAGGTGAATGTAATGCTGGGACTGGCAGCAATATGTGTGGGTGTTCTTGATACTGTCAGAGTGAGTTCACCCTCACAGACAGGAAGACTGTTCATGGTGATAACATGAAACTGACGCCTGCGTTTCATTCTCAGGAAACACAACTTCCTGTTTCTCTGCTGCCCGTTCCAAACCACACATCTCACTTCTGAGCAGAAAATAAATCCAGGGACCACAATCTGGTGAGAACATCTGTCAAGGCGGCCTGTATCTGTCCACAGAGTCAGGGCAGAGTCACACAGATCACATTGTGGTGACATTTACAAATGAGCCGGTTATTTCTATTCAGAGTCTCCATTCCCGGACAGCACCGGCTGTGTCTGTGGATCAGTCACTGAGTTCTTTCTGCTCTTTGTAGTTGGGAACTGATCACCTGCTCCCTTATATTTTATGTTATTCTTTCTGTGTTACTTGTTTCCTCTATTTCTCAGCATTTAGCTCTCGCCACCTCATCTTTCTGCCGTTTAAAATCTCAGTTTTGTCTCTCCTTTCCTCTGTATCTCTCTCCCTCTCTCTCGGTGTCTGTATGTTCCTATTTAATAGAGGTGTAGAATTTCATGAAGGGGTTGTAATAGATTAAAGAAAGAAAGAAGGAGAAAAACAGTAAATGTTGGAAAAACTCAGCAGTTCTGGCAGCATCGGTATTGAGAGAAAAAGAGTTAACATTTTGTGTCCCTGTGACTCAGAGCAGGAGAAACAGGAATTGTCCCTCTGAGATCAGGGAAGGTGAAGGGGAGATTTAATAGAGGTGTTTGAAATGAGGAAGGATTTGTGATAGTGTCGATGGGGAGAAACTGTTTCCCAAGAGCAGGAGGATTTGTAACCAGAGGACACAGAGATTTAAGATATTTGACAACAGAACCCAAGGGGGTGGTGAGGAGAATTGATTTTACACCGTGATGTGATGTAATGTGGAATTGACACTGACAGGCTGCTGGAAGCAGATTTACAGTAACTTTCAAAGGGAGTTGCACTTGTAGAGTGTAAATTGGCAGTGTTATGGTGAATCAGATGAATTCGACAGTTCACTCAGAATCTCTACAGTGCAAAAGGAGGCCATTCGGCCCATTGAGTTTACACTATACCTAGGCACAATCCCCCATCCTATCCCTGTAACCCCACCTAACCCACACATTTTTGGACACTGAGGGGAAGTTGATCATGGCCAATCCACCTAAGCTGCAAATCTTTGAATGCTGGTAGGAAACCCATGCAGACACTGGGAGAAAGTGGAAACTCCACACAGACAGTCACCCAAGGGCGGAATTGAAACAGGGTCCATGGTGCTCTAAGGTAGCAATGATGCCCTTTGCGACAGTCCGAATTTTCCTTTCCTGATGTTTTAACATTTGATCTTTTCAATCACAATGTGTCTCAAAGAGAAGACTGAAACTTTGGTTTTAGCTGTCATATATTTTTCCTGTGTGACTGTGCAAATCGAGAACCACTAGAATGATTTCAGTTCCTCTACAGATCTCCCTCAGATACCAGAAATCTCTGGAGTTTCCCATGTCATCATTGCTTTCACCTTGGGTAGAACAGCTCTGAATCAGGTGGAGTCAGTCACACGTGCCTCTGTCATGGTGTTTCCATTTTATCACACACCTCCCAGTGACATTGACTATAACACAGAAACATCATATTATCATTGCTACCTTGCATCTTGCCCTCCTACTATTGTCTAATGATAACAGCGACGGAGTGACACACACCGGAATTGGAATAACAGGCAGGTTATTGTCTAATAATAACAGTGACAGAGTTATTATCTGGGACCCTGGATCTGGGAAGCAACAGTGCTACCTACTGTGCTACCATGCCGCCCGAGATTGGCCCAGATAGGGTGATATTTCACAGGGTCGGTGCAGATTCGATGGGCCGAATGGCCTCCTTCAGCACTGTAGGGATTCTATGATTCTACATTGAATCCAATGATATCATAGAATTTACAGTGCAGAAGGAGGCCATTTGGCCCATCGAGTCTGCACCGGCTCTTGGAAAGAGCACCCTACCCAAGGTCAACACCTCCACCCTATCCCCATAACCCAGTAACCCAAGCCAACACTAAGGGCAATTTTGGACACTAAGGGCAATTTATCATGGCCAATCCACCTCACCTGCACATCTTTGGACTGTGGGAGGAAACCGGAGCACCCGGAGGAAACCCACGCACACACGGGGAGGATGTGCAGACTCCGCACAGACAGTGACCCAAGCCGGAATCGACCTGGGACCCTGGAGCTGTGAAGCAATTGTGCTATCCACAATGCTACCGTGCTGCCATATGTTCATATATGTTCACTCACACACTGCAGTCTGACTTATTATGGGGAGAGACACTGTGTTTGTTCCTCTCAAAGTGAGTGAATCCTTTGCTGTTTATCCTCTGGGCCCCATCTCCATTATTATTGTCTGATTGTCCCACTGAGACTCTCACTGTTATTATTGGACAATCAGCGAGTCAGACTGAGCCTGTGGCCGCTCTCAGCATCTGGAACCGTCATAATGCCCGGGTGATTGACGGCAGCACCGGACCAATAGGAAGAGGAGGGGCGGGACTGGAGGACGACTGGGAGCGCCTGATCCTCCAACTAATCGAAGTGAATGAGGGGCGGAGCCCGCTGTGATTGAAGCATGCGCAGTGTGGGTAATGGTGAAGGAGAAGGGCTATGCCATCAGCTGTGAAATTGGTAAGGGGCGTTTGACAATATGGAGGGAGCGAGAGATCGCGGGAGTGGGCGGAAACGTTGTGTAAAGCTGTTGTAAGCCGCAAACCTCGGAAAAGTTACGGAAAACAGTTTGGATCGAGCGAGGCTGCAGCTCCTCATTTTAGGCTCGGGTTAACGGCCGCCATCTTTATTGGATGTGCATCAGGGCGCATGCGCGTTTGTTATCTTTGTCGAGGCGCTGTTTCAATGAGTGGGAGGAGCTTGTTCCCCATTGGTCAGAATGAAGACAACTTGTCCATCAAACTGGATTAGTCTTTGAGTCCCAATGTCTTATTGATGATGCAAAGCGGTGGCAGAGATGGAAAGAAAAGGAAGACAATCCTGCTCTCCGGATTTCACTGTCTGCGTGGGTTTCCTCCGGGTATTCGGGTATTTATAGAGTTAAATCTGAGATGAGGAGGGATTTCTTCACTCGTGGATGTGGTGAAGCTTTGGAATTCGCTACCCCAGAGGAATGTGGAGCCTCAGTGGTCAGGTATGTTCAAGACAAATGTTGATAGGTTTCTAGATATTGAGGGATATGGGGATCGTGTGGGAAAATGGTGCTGAGGTAGATCGGCCAAGGATCTCATTGAATGGTTGAGCAGACTCGGTGGGCCGAATGGCCTACTCTTGATCCTATTATAATCTCTGTGTCCTGGTCAGGAAGCAGTGAGCTGAGCTTGGATCTGTCAATCAACATGAATCAGCACCTTCTGGAGAATTGAGAGGGTGAATATTAGATACAGCAGAGTGAGAATGGAGGGAGATTGTGTAGGATGGAGATTTACAGCTTTTGGAGAACGAGAGGGGAAATAATGTTCCATAGGAACTAGAACTGTCTGTTCTGAGTTTCTATCCTGTACTAACAATAATTACTTTTGTAAATTGTTTTTAAAGGATATTGGAAGAGGCGAATTATAGACAGAAATCTCAACGTTTCAATATGCCAAACTAACTCGATTCCTTCTGATCTGAATATCATCGGCGAGAAGGAGAAATGTTTGTCCGATCTGTCGCTTCAAAAGATTTTAAACATTAATGTGACTGGAAAAGCACCGAGACCCACAAAACACACACCCAAGTGAGAGTGTTCCAATGAACTGACTGTGGAAAGAGCTTTAACCAGTCACACAGCCTGGAAAAACATCACACCATTCACAGTGAGGTGAGACAGTGCACATGTTCTGTTTGTAGACGAGGCTTCCACTGATTGTCCAGCCTGGAGAGACACAAGGAGACCCAAAACATGGAGAAACCGTGGAAATGTGGGGACTGTGGGAAGGGATACAGAGCCCCATCTCAGCTGGAGATTCATCGCCGCATTCACACCGGAGAGAGGCCGTTCAGCTGCTCTCAGTGTGGGAAGGGATTCAGTCATTTATATGCCCTGCAGGCACACCAGCGAATTCATACTGGGGAGAGGCCATTCATCTGCTCTCAGTGTGGGAAGGGATTCACTCAGTTATCTCACCTGCAGGCACACCAGCGAGTTCACACTGGGGAGAAGCCATTCACCACCTCTGAATGTGGGAAGGGATTAATTGATTCATCCAGCCTGCAGAAACACCAGCGGGTTCACACTGGGGAGAGGCCATTCACCTGCTCTCCGTGTGGGAAGGGATTCATTAATTCATCTGCTCTGCTGAGACATCAACGAATTCACACTGGGGAGAGGCCATTCACCTGCTCTCAGTGTGGAAAGGGATTCACACAGTTATCCAGTCTGCAGACACACCAGCGGGTTCACACTGGGGAGAGGCCATTCACCTGCTCTCAGTGTGGGAAGGGATTCATTAATTCATCCACCCTGCAGACACACCAGCGAGTTCACACTGGAGAGAGGCCATTCACCTGCCCTGTGTGCGGGAAGGGATTCATTAATTCATCCAACCTGCAGGCACACCAGCGAGTTCAGACTGGAGAGAGGCCATTCACCTGCTCTCAGTGTGGGAAGGGATTCACTCGGTTATCTAACCTGCAGGCACACCAGCGAGTTCACACTGGAGAGAGGCCATTCATCTGCTCGCAGTGTGGGAAGGGATTCTCTCAGTTATCTCACCTGCAGGCACACCAGCGAGTTCACACTGGAGAGAGACCATTCACCTGTTCTCAGTGTGGGAAGGGATTCATTGATTCATCCAGCCTGCTGAGACATCAGCGAATCCACACTGGGGAGAAACCATTCACCTGCTCCCTCTGTGAGAAGAGATTCACATGTTTATACAACCTGCAGACACACCAGCGAATTCACACTGGGGAGAAGCCATTCACCTGCTCTTAGTGTGGGAAGGGATTACATAGAAACATAGAAAATGGGAGCAGGAAGAGGCCATTTGGCCCTTTGCGCCTGCCCCACCATTCATTCAGATCATGGCTTATCATCAATTCAGTAGCTTAATTCTGCTTCCCTTCCATATCCTTTGATCCCCTTCGCCCTAATTGCTATATCTAACTGCTTCTTGAAAACATACAATGTATTGGCCTCAACTATATCCTGTGGTAACAAATTCCACAGGCTCTCCCCTCTCTGGTTGAAGAAATTACTCCTCATCTCTGTCCTAAATTGTTTACCCCGTATCCTCCGACTGCGCCCTCTGGTTCTGTACACTCCCACCCTCGGGAAAATCTTTCCTGCATCTACCCTGTCAAGTCCTGTTAGAATATTATAGGTTTCTATGAGATCCCCCATTCTAATGAACTCCAGCGAATACAATCCTAACTGATTCACTCTCTCATACGTCAGTAGCACCATCCCAGGAATCAGTGTGGTCACCCATCGCTGCACTCCCTCTAGAGCAAGAACATCCTTCCATCAGATAAGGAGACCAAAACGGCACTCAATATTCCAGGTATTGGCCTCGCCAAGGCCCTGTATAATTATAGCAAGATAACCATGCTCCTGTACTCGAAACCGCTCGCAGTGAAGGCTAGCAAACCATTTGCCTTCTTTACCGCCTGCTGAATTGCATGCTTACCTTCACTGACTGGTGTACAAGGACACCCAGGTCTTGTAGCACATTCCCCTCTCCTAATTTATGGCCATTCAGCTAATAGTCTGCCTTCTTGTTTTTGCTACCAAAGTGGACAACCTCGCATTTCTCCAAATTATACTGTATCTGCCATTCATTTGCCCACTCACTCAACTTGTCCAAATCACACTGAAGGATCTCTGCATCCTCCTCACAGCTCACCCTCCCACGCATCTTGGTGTAATTTGCAAATTTGGAGATATTGCATTTTGTTCCCTCATCTAAATCATTAATATATAGGGTGGCACAGTGGTTAGCACTGCTGCCTCACGGCACCGAGGACCAGGGTTCAATCCTGCCACCAGGTCACTGTCCGTGTAGAGACAGGTTCTCCCCGTGTCTGCGTGTGTCTCACCCCCATAACCCAAAGATGTGCAGGGTAGGTGAATTGGGCATGCTAAATTGCCCCTTAATTTGAAAAAAAGAATTGGGTACTTTCAATTTTTAAAAAAAATTATTAATACATCTTGTGAATATCTGGGGTCCTAGCACCGACGCCTGAGCTACCCCGTCCTGCCTGCCAATTTGAAAAAGACCCATTAATTCCGACACTTTCTTTCCTGTCTGCCAACCAGTTTTCTATCCATCTCACTACACTACCCCTAATCCCATGTTCTTTAATTTTACGCACTAATCTCTTATGTGGGACTTTGTCAAACGCCTTCTGAAAGTCCAAATATACCACATCCACTGGCTCCCCCGCGTCAACTCTACCAGTTACACCGTTGAAGAACTCCAGCAGATTTGTCAAGCATGATTTCCCCTTCATAAATCCATGCTGACTCTGTCCGATCCTGCCACTGGTTTCTAAGTGCTTTGCTATAAAATCTTTGATAATGGATTCTCGAATTTCCCCACTGCCGAGGTCAGGCTTACTGATCGAGAATTCCTCAATTTTTCTCCGCATTTCCCTTTTTAAACAGTGGAATTACATAAGCCACCCTCCAATCTGCAGGAACTGTTTCAGAGTCCATAGAATCTTGGAAGATGACCACCAATGCCTCCACTATTTCTAGAGCCACTTCCTTAACTACTTTGGGATGCAGATTATCAAGCCCTGGGGATTTACCAGCCTTCAATCCCATCAATTTCCCCAACATCATTTCTCTACTTATATTAATCTCCTTCAGCTCCTCCCTCTCACTAAATCCTGTGTTCCCCAACATTTCTGGCATAAGATTTGTGAAGACAGAACCAAATTATGTATTTGCCCTGCTGTAAGGAACCTACATTTGTCTTCACCAATCTTTTTCTCTTCATATACTTATAGAAACTTTTACAATCAGCCTAATTTCCTGTTTTATGCTATTCCTAACATCACCACTGCAGTTTGGGGGCCTCTTTACTAATTTATTTTCCCCTTGGTGTTTCTGAGCTCTATCCATACAGATTCCACATTGTCGGAGCTAATACCCTTTCTCACAATTGCATTAATTTCCTCTTTAAGCAGCACTGTCACTCCACTGCCTTTTCCTTTTTGTCTGTCCTTCCTAAATACTAAATATATTAAATTCCCTTCCCTGGTCATCCTGCAGCCATGTCTCCATAATCCCGATTATATCACACCCGTTCACGTCTATTTGCACGATTCACTCGGTTATGCCGTCTGCAGTCACACCAGGGAGTTCATACTGGGGAGAGGCCGTTCACCTGCTCTCAATGTGCAAATCTCGGATTTTGTAATTCATCGCACTTCCTGAGACACCAACAAGTTCACAACTGATTACAGGGATTGGATTCTGCTGTTATTGTTTCTGGTCTCAATTACATCCAGGACTGCATTTTGTTCATTCTGTTGGAGGTGATAAGATGTTTCATTCTCTTTTCTGTTTGGGAACCGCAAAAATCATGCCACTTTGTCATGAAGATGGTCTAAGGTGGTTACACGGTTGTTTTGTTTAATTTATCTTGGTGCTTCTCACAGGAGAAAACTATCAGGTTATGAGGGGCAAGTTGTCTGAGGTGCATTGGCAAACTACATTAAATGGTATGGTGGGAGACAGACAATCAGTAATATTTAAGGAATTATTACAGATTTACATGGGGATTGGTTAGCTCAGTTGGCTGGATGGCTGGTTCGTGCTGAGTGACACCAACAGCACAGGTTAAATTCCCATACCGGCTGAGATTAGCCATGGTCTGTGTCAGTCTTTATTCTCCACATGATCCTCCACCCACCCCACTACATCTCCCCCATCAGCATCTCCTTCTATTCTTTCTCCCTCATGTATGTATCTAGCTTTACGTACAATGTATTCATGCTGTTCACCTCAACCACTCTCTGTGGGAGTGAGTTCCACATTCTCACCACTCGCGGGTAAAGAGGTTTCTATTGAAATTCCTATTGGATTATTGAATCCCTTTATAATCTTAAAGATTTCCATCAGGTCACCCATCAGTCTTCTCTTTTCCAGAAAAATCAGCCCCAGCCTTTCCTGAGTGTTAAATGCTCTCAGTTCTGTATATTATGAATCTTTGTTGCTCCTTATCCAGTGCCTCTATTTCCTTTTTCTAAATGGAGATCATCAATGTTGACAGAGCTCCCAGTGTAGTCTAACCCTGGCTCTAAACAAGTTGAACATTTCCTCCTTGTTTTTCAATTCTATCCCTCTGGAATGGAACCCTATATATGGGCCTCACACTTTAGGAAAGATGTGAACTTCTTAGAGATGGTGTAGAGGACATTTACGAGAATGACACCAGAGATGAGGGATTCCAGTTAGTTGGAGTGACTGGAGCAGCTGAATTTCTCTCCTGAGATCACAGCATCTGGAGGGTGGGGAATGGGGCCATTCAGCCCTTTGGGACCGTGTCGGCTCCCTGTGGAGGAAGCCAGTCTGTCCATTGCCCCGTTCTATCCCCGAATCCCTGTGGGTTTATTTCTCTCAGTACCTGTCCAATTTCCGATTGAAATCCTTCCGTCATCTCTGCATCTCCTATGCTCATAGGCAGTAGGTTCCAGGTTGTTACCACTCCCTTTACATCTACACAAGGCTCCCAGAGCACAGAGGAGCCTATTTGGCCCATTTTTCCCATGCCAGCTCTTTGTACAGCGACCCATTTAATCCCAGAGTTCGACTATTTTGTTTTCTTTTTCAGAATGCATCAATTTCCCTTTTGGAAGGTAGTCCAATGAGGCTCGACCACCATTTATAGACAGTGTATTCCAAATCACAACAACTCGCTGTGTTTTACAACAAATAATTGTGCATATGATGTGTCTGGAGTTTCAGAGTATTCAAAATGGTGTCGACGTGATTATTACACAAAATTAAGACTCAATTTTTAACAATAAATTGGTGAGGACACCAAGTGTAATATTTCCTAGTTTGTGGACAATTAGAACAAATGTACCTTTCTATAAAACCTCTCACATCCCCTGGACCTCCTAAAGTGTTTTAAAGCCAATGGAGTACTTTTGAAATGTATTCACTGTTGTAATGTAGGAAGCTGTAAGTACCATGTGTAATCACATTTAGTTTTTAAATTGTTATTTTCATAGTGTATTCACTGTCATTAGTAACAAGGTCAAGGAAACCCTTTTACATCTCTAACATGTGGTTTCCTGTAGGCATGTAACTTTTTCTATATTAACTATGTATTGATTTCATAGCAATAAACAATAATTAAATTAACGATTATTCTGTACTGAATATTGATGATTATTGATGAATTGGTGTATTAGGTAATTATATTGCAAAGACTAGATCTTTGTTTTTAAAAAAAACACCAACCAAAATGTTTCCAGAAACAGCAGAACTACCAGAATTTGTTTGAAAAAAATTACTTTATAATTTTGAGAATTTACAAGACATCATATTCTGCCAAGACTATGTGGGCTCAGCAGTGGCGTAATGGTATTGTTACTGGGCTAGTAATCGAGAGACCCAGGTTAATGCTCTGGGATCGAATCTGGCTATGACAGATATTGAAATTTAATAAAAGTCTCAAATTAAATGTCTAATGATGACATTGTTGATTGTTGTAAAAACCCGTCTGGTTCACTCATGCCCTTTAAGAAATCTGCTGTCCTTACGTGGTCTGGCCTGCACGTGACTCCAGATCCACAGCAATGTTGTGGTTGATTTGTAAGTGCCCTCTGAAATTGCCTCACAAGACACGCAGTTCAAGGGCAATTGGAATTAGCAGTAAATGCTGGCCCAGCCAGTGACCCCCACCTCCCATGAATGAATAATTTTTAAGACTGTTCGTTTTGAAGAAGAGTAAGAAACTGTCTCTTTCATTGGATTTGATTTATTGTCACATGTACCTAGTTACAGCGAAAAGTATTGTTCTGCGTACAGTCCAGAAAGATCATTCGATACATGAAAAAACCTCGGACACACAATAAATACACAATGTAAATACATAGACACCGGGTGAAGCATAGGGAGTGTAGTACTACTCAGTAGAGAACCAGTGTATCTTGTATCAATCAAATGTATTAATTGAAAATTACTGTATTAATTAGCTACCAGTCTGTCACAGATGATGAAATAAGCAGTGATCCGTAACTGAGTTACAATTAATTAAACAATAATTAATCAGTAGTTGTAGTAAAAGTCTTATTTGTTTTATTTTAAAAGTTTTATTTGTTGTAAAAATGTAAAAGCTTCATTGCTGTGTATATAAAGAATGTGCAATGGGGATAAATGTAACAGCAATAGAGAGACCTACCAACTCTGATTAGCCTCAACATTTGAAATTGTATGAATAAGGAATTGTACAGAATCGAGTAAAGGGATAGTATGAAACAGTTTGATTGTATTCCTGTCTGAGGTAATGAGAGAAGGTGGTGTCAGTAATTGGAGATCCAATTAAATTAAACTGGTGCCCAATTGACCAATGGTCATGTTACCACAGGCCCAACTCAGACATGAGGTAATGGTCACTTTGGGGATAAAAGTCGAGGTTCCGAAGGTTTTCCTTGCTGGCCAAGTACTGAAGACTCTCAAGGCCGAGTTCCAAGGAAATTACTGTCAAAGAAGGAGCCAGGGAGGGTTACACTTCTACAGACTGATCACCTGCTTGAAGTTGTAAACGTCAATGTCTTCAAATTGTTCAGTAAAGCTTTTCTTTAAAAAACTTGTTTTTAAATTTACTGTCCAGAATTCTGCCTTTGCTTTAATTGGTTAAAGTCTTGTCTGAACCAAAGCAAATCTATAAATTGGGGATGTCTGAAATCAATTAAGGATCAGAAAGCATCAATCTTCAATTTAAAACTTGCACTTCTGTAGCACCTTTCACAACCACAGCATGTTCCAAAGTGCTTCTGAAGTGTCGTCACTGTTGTAGGAAATGCAGCAGCCAATTTTTACAAAGCAAGATGTCACACAGCAATGTGGCAATGAGCAGATGATCTGATTTTGGTGATGTTGATTTAAAAAAAAACATTTTATTAAGGTTTTTGTAATTTTATAATAATAAGTGACAACAGTAAACAATGCAAATCCGTGCATAAATCATCACCATCCCTAACAAGTCCCCCCTACCCTCAACAGAAAATAGCCTAACTACTCCCCTCCCCTTTTTTTGCCTCTGCTGAGAGTTAATTTTCTCTGAAGAAGTCGACAAACGGCTGCCACCTCCGGACGAATCCTAGCGTTGACACTCTTAGGGCAAACTTGATTCAAGACTGAGAAACCCAGCCATGTTGCTAACCCAGATCTCTGATTTTGGGGGCTTAGATCCCTCCACGCTAGGGAGGACCAAGATATCAGTCTCTCTCGCCCTCTGGACTCCCAACACTCCAAAATCCGCCACCTCGGGACTCGGCACCACCCGTGTTTTTAGTACCATGGACATGACATCTGCAAAACCCTGCCAGAATCCCCCAAGCTTAGGGCATGCCCAGAACATATTGATATGATTTGCTGGCCCCCCTGCAGACCTGTCCTCTACCCCAAAACATCTGCTCATCCGGGCCACCTTCATGTGTGCCCAGTGAACGGGGCAGCACAGTGGCTAGCATTGCTGCCTCACGGCGCTGAGGTCCCAGATTCGATCCCGGCTCTGGGTCGCTGTCCATGTGGCGTTTGCACATTCCCCCCACGTTTGTGTGGGTTTCGCCCCCACAACCCAAAGATGTGCAGGGTAGGTGGATTGGCCACGCTAAATTGCCCCTTAATAGGAAAAAATAAATTGGGTACTCTAAAATTAAAAAATAAAATGTGCCCCCAATGAATGACCTTAAATTGTATCAGGCTGAGCCTGGCACATGGTGAGGACGTATTGACTCTGCTCAAGGCATTCGCCCACAGATCTGCCTCTATCTCTCCCCATAGCTCCTCTATCTGAGTTACCTCTGACTCCATGAGTTCTTTGTAGATATCCGATACCTTTCCCTCTCCCACCCCCATTCTCGAAACTACCTTGTCCTGTATCCCCCGTGGTGGTAGGAGCGGAAAGGTTGAAACCTGCCTTCACAAAAAATTCCGTACCTGCAGATACCCAAATCCATTTCCTGCTGGCAATTCAAATTTCTCCTCTAAATCCTTCAGACAGGGGAAGCTCCCATCCTCTTGATCCCTGCCACCTCTGGAACTCCCCATCCAGCCTTCCCGGTACAAACCGATGGTTGTTACAAATCGGGGCCCAGACTGATGCACCCTCCACTCTCACGTGCTTCCTCCACTGCCCCCAGACTATCAGGGCCGTCACCACCACCCGGCTTGTGGAGTACCGGGCCGCCAAGAACGGCAGAGGTGACGTTATCAGACTTGAGTCCTTACACAATGCTACCTCACTCTCACACCGATTTCCCCCCCCCCCCCCCCCCCCCCACTACCCACTTCCTAACCATGGCTATATTTGCCACCCAGTAATAGTTGCTAACATTCGGCAGCGCCAACCCACCCTTCCCTCGACTACGCTCCAGCAACACTTGCTTCACTCGCGGGGTTTTATCCACCCACACAAAACCCAAAATCGCCTTGTTTACCGGTTTAAAAAAGGCCTTTGGGATAAAGAAGGGAAGGCACTGGAAAACAAACAGAAATCTCGGGAGAACCGTCATTTTCACTGTGTGCACCCTCCCCGAAAGTGACAGCGGGAGCATGTCCCACCTTCTAAAGTCCTCCTTCATTTCCTCTACTAGCCGGGTCAGATTTAACTTATGTAATGTCTCCCATTCCCGTGCCATCTGGATTCCCAAATAACGTAAGCTCCCCCCCGCCCAACCATTCTAAACGGCAGCTCTCCCAGTCTCCTCTCCGGCCCCCTCGTCTGGATCGCGAACATCTCGTTTTTCCCCATATTCAATTTATACCCTGAAAACCTACCGAATTCCCCTCGGATCCGCATAATCTCCCCCATCCCCCTAACGGGTCGGAAATATACAGGAGCGGGTCGTCAGCGTAAAGCGAGACCCTGTGTTCCCCTCCCCCACTGAACCAACACTTTCCAATTCCTAGATGCTCTTTAAAGCCATCGCCAATGGCTCTATGGCCACAGCAAACAACAGCGGGGAGAGGGGACACCATTGCCTCCTCCCTCGGTGCAACGTAAAATAACCCAACATCAGCTGATTAGTTCGTACGCTTGCTACTGGTGCCTGGTACAGCAGCCGATCCCAATCAATGAAGTCCTGCCCAAACCCGAACCTTCCTAACCTCCCACAAATATTTCCACTCCACCCGATCAAAGGCCTTCTCCGTGTCCATCGCAACTACCACCTCCATCAACCCACGCCCGCGCCCCCCCCCCCCCCCCCCCCCCCCTCGGAGGGCATCATATAACGTTTAAGAGCCTGACATTGGCCGCATGTTGCCAGCGCTTTACAAACCCCGTCTGGTCTTCCCCGATCACCTCCGGAGGCCAATATTCTGGCCAACAGTTTGGCATCCACATTCAATAGGGAGATTGGCCTATATGACCCGCATAGCTCTGGGTCCTTCTCCCGCTTCAGGATGGAGGCCTGCGACATTGTTGGGGGAAGGGCACCCCGCTCCCTTGCCTCATTAAATGCCCTCACCAGCAGCAGGCCCAGCATCTCAGAGAACGTCTTATAAAATTCCACTGGGTAGCCGTCCGGTCCCGGGGCCTTACCCGATGACTGGCCTCCAGCCCCTCCACTATTTCTTCAATTCCAATTGGGGCTTCCAACCCCCTCCACCAGTCTTTCCTCCAACTTCGGGAACTTCAACTCACCCAGGAACTGCCTCATCCCCTCTACCCCAGTTGGGAATTCCGGCTCATATAGCCTGCTATAAAACTCCTTAAACACCCCGTTCACCCCTGCTGGGTCCAAGACCGCGTTCCCATCTCTGTCCTTCACTCTTCCTATCTCCCTGGCCACCTCCCTTTTCCTCAGCTCATGCGCTAGCATCGTACTGGCCTTCTCACCATACTCATATACCACCCCCCTCATGTTGCTCCACTGCCTTCCCTGTAGATAACGGCCCAAACTCCATCTGCAGCCTCTGCCGCTCCTTCAATAACCCCATGTCCGGGGCCTCCGAATATCTCCTGTCCACCTGGAGTATTTCCCCAACCAACCTATCCATCTCTGCTCGCTCCACTTTCTCCCTCTGAGCCCATATCAAGATTAACTCCACCCGAACCACTGCCTTCAGCGCTTCCCAAACCGTTGCTGCCGAGACTTCCCCAGTGTCATTTATTTCCAAATAGTTCTGGATGGACTCCCTCACCCGCCCGCACACCCCCTCATCTGCTAACAGTCCCACATCCAACCTCCATTGCGGGCGCTGCCTTCTCTCCTTGCTCACCCGTAAATCCACCCAATGTGGGGCATGGTCCAATAGAGCAATCGCCGAATATTCGGTATCAACCACCCCCGCCAGTAGAACCCTGCTCAGAATTTTTTTTTTTTATCCGGGAGCATGCTTTGTGCACATGAGAGAGAAAAGAAAACTCCTTCACTCTTGGCCGTCTGAACCTCCATGGGTTTACCTCCCCCCCCCCCCCCCCAACCCCCGCATCTACTCCATGAACCCCTTTAGTTCCTTCGCTACTGCTGGCACCCTCCCTGTCCATGACCTCGACCGGTCCAACCTTGGGTCAATGACCATATTTAAGTCTCCCCATGACCAGCTTATGCGACTCTCAGTCCGGGATCTGACCTAACACCCCCCTCATGAATTCCACATCGTCCCTGTTTGGTGCATATATATTCACAAGTACCACCAGCATCCCCTCAAGCTTCCCACTCACCAGGATGTACCTGGCCCCCACGTCCACCACTATTCTCCCTGCCTCAAATGCCACCCGTTTGTTGATCAGGATGGCGACCCCCCTGGTCTTAGAGTCCAGCCCTGAATGAAATACTTGGCCGTCCCATCCCTTCCTCAATCTAACGTTCCATGTGATCAGCCTAGTCGGGAGGCCCACCTAACTATCCTGGTAACCCCCGCCCATGGTGCCAGACATCCTATCCCCTCCCCCCCTCCACTCAAACATACATATTCAAAACATCACAGTGCCCAAAAAAGTCGAAAAAATCCCTCCACCCACTGAAACAAAGTTAACTTACAAATCTGAGCAACGGCCTAAAAACGTTACAGAGAGCACTGCATATGCAGATAAAAACTAAGAACACTTAAACAGAATCGATACCGCAATACCCTCCCCCGAGGTTCAATGTCATAGATTATCATAGATTATCATAGAATTTACAGTGCGGAAGGAGGCCATTCGGCCCATCGAGTCTGCACCGGCTCTTGGAAAGAGCACCTACCCAAGGTCAACACCTCCACCCTATCCCCATAACCCAGTAACCCCACCCAACACTAAGGGCAATTTTGGACACTAAGGACAATTTGTCATGACCAATCCACCTAACCAGCACATCTTTGGACTGTGGGAGGAAACCGGAGCACCCGGAGGAAACCCACGCATACACGGGGAGGATGTGCAGACTCCGCACAGACAGTGACCCAAGCCGGAATCAAACCTGGAACCCTGGAGCTGTGAAGCAATTGTGCTATCCACAATGCTACCGTGCTGTCCACCCCATGTCCTCAAACCCCTGCCAGCCTTTTGTCTTTGATAAAGTCCATCGCTTCGTCTGGCGATTCAAAGTAAAAGTTCCTGGCCCTCAGTGGTGACCAGTGCCACCAAACTGGGATCCTGCGCCTCCGCCATGCTTTCCCGTGCTGCAGGTTCTACAGTCACCTTCGCTGCTCAACTAATTCTTCTTATACGACCACTTCTGGTCCATGGCTCCATATACCAGTGGGGGATTTCTCCTCACTGTCTCACTCTCCACTGATGTTTCTAATACAATTCCGAAAAAAATTGGGAGAAAAGTCCAAAAGGTCCGTCACGAGCGGGAGTTACCAAATTCGCGACCTCCGACTCCATGGCCGCCACCAGAAGTCAAAAGGATGAAATTTAGAGACAGTTTGGTCTGGTGGGATCGTGGAAGGGAGGGAAGCAGCAGAGGCAACTGATCGGATTTACTCGGATTTTTTAAAATTTAAAGTACCCAATTATCTTTTCCAATTAAGGGGCAATTTAGTGTGGCCAATCCACCTAACCTGCACATCTTTGGATTGTGGGGGCGAAACACACGCAGACACGGGGAGAATGTGCAAACTCCACACGGACAGTGACCCAGAGCTGGGATCGAACCTGGGACCTCAGCGCCGTGGGGCAGCTGTGCTAAGCACTAGGCCACCGTGCTGCCCAGCGCTCCTCACAATTCTTGTTGGTGAGGATGGAAGAGAATGTGAGAGCGAGAGTACTTCAAAAGGAACTAACTTGTGTCAGAGATATTAAAAAGTTTCAACACTGCACATTTAACATAAATCTAATTTATTTGACTTTTAACAAGAATGTTAGCCTCTGTAAATGGGCTGGAGTTTGTTATCAGCAGAAAGAGACCCAAATGAACATGGTTCAGTCCTGAATGTGAGTAACAGCAAAATCCAATCACTGTGGTTACTTGTGGCCTCGTTGGTGACTCAGCAGGTGGGATGAAGTGGTGAATCCCTTTCCACACTTGATGCAGACGAATGGCCTCTCCCCAGTATAAATTTGCTGGTGACTGTGCAGGTGGGATGACCGTGTGAATTCTTTCCCACACTTGGCACAGATGAATGGTCTCTCCTCAGTGTGAATTCGCTGGTGCTTCCGCAGGGCGGATAACTCAGTGAATCCCTTCCCACACTTGGTGCAGATGAATGGCCTCTCCCCAGTGTGAATTCGCCGGTGCCTCTGCAGGTGGGATGACCGCGTGAATCCTTTCCCACACTTGGAGCAGGTGAACGGTCTCCCCCCCAGTATGAACACGCTGGTGGTTCTGCAGTGCGGATGAGTGAATGAATCCTTTTCCACACATGGTGCAAACAAATGGCCTCTCTCCAGTGTGAATTCGCTGGTGGTTCTGCAGGTCAAATGATCGAGTGAATCCCTTCGCACACTTGGAGCAGGTGAATGGCCTCTCCCCAGTGTGAATTCACTGATGTTCAGTGAGGTAATATGCTCGACTGAATCCAGTCCCACACTGTGTGCACCTGAACGGTCTCTCATCAGTGTGAACACGTTGATGGCGAATCTGACACCCAGAATCTTTATAGCACTTCCCACAGTCTGGACAATGAAACGGTCTCTCATCAGTGTGAACTTTTTGGTGTCTCAGCAGGTGGGCTGAAACAGTAAATACTTTCCCACACTCTGAGCAGGTGAATGGTCTCTCCCTGGAGTGAACTCGCTGGTGGTTCTGCAGGGCCGCTGACCGAATAAATCCTATCCCACACTTGGAGCAGGTGAATGGTCTCTCTCCAGTGTTTCTGCGTCAATGAGTTTCCAGGTAGGATGGGTAAGTGAATCCTTTCCCACAGTCCGCACATTTCCAAGGTTTCTCCTCAGTGTGACTGCATTTGTGGCTTGTGAGGCCTGATGTTTGACTGAATCCTCTTCCACACACACAACACGTGTACGGTTTCTCCCCACTGTGAACGATGCTTTTTCCTTCCATGTTCAAAGTACGTTGATATTCAGGATATGATAAATTGAGGACTCTGTCCGATCCTGATGTGATGCTTGGTTTGAGTTTCCGGACTTTGAAGCCTCTCCTTTGAACACCTTGTGAAACGGATTTAAAACAGAAAATAGGGATGGAGAGAACACCCACAAAAACACAAAGTTTGTATGCAAAAGGTACAGGAGATATGAGATTATGTTTTTCTACAGCGAGCAGCAATGACCTGAAACTCGCTGCCTATGAGGGTGTTTGAATAATTTGATTTCAAAAGGAAATTGGATCGAAATATTTTAAAAATAAATTTAAAGTACCCAATTCTTTTTTTCCCCAATTAAGGGGCAATTTCGCGTGGCCAATCCACCTACCCTGCACATCTTTGGGTTGTGGGGGTGAGACCCTCACAGACACAGGGAGAATGTGCAAACTCCACAGGGACGTTGACTCTGGGCTGGGATCGAAGCTGGGAAGCCCAGTGCTGTGAGGCAGCAGTGCTAACCACTGTGCCACCATGCAGCCCATGGAAATTGGATAGACATTTGAGGGAAATAAACCTGCGAGGATACAGGGAGTAGGAGAATGGGTCTGACTGGATTGCTCCAGAGAGCTAGCATCGACTCAATGGGCTGAATGCCATTCTCTGCGCCATCATGTCTCTGACTCTTTTGTGTAATCTAGTTTTGTAATTTAACCCCAGGGGGGGTTCAGATATCACTCCGGTAAATCTGTGCTACACTCCCTCCAAGGCCATTCTATCCTTCCTCAGGTTTGTTGCCCAGAACTGAACACAGTTTTCCCGATTTGGTCTAACCAGGGTTTGTGATTCTCAGGGCATTTCCAGTCACACTGAGACCTGAAATCTCCCCTCACAGACAGAACAGACAAACCTTTTATCTGCCACACGCAGATGCTGCTGATATGGGCAGCACGGTAGCATTGTGGACAGCACAATTGCTTCACAGCTCCAGGGTCCCAGGTTCAATTCCGGCTTGGGTCACTGTCTGTGTGAAGTCTACACATCCTCCTAGTGTGTGCGTGGGTTTCCTCCGGGTGCTCCGGTTTCTTCCCACAGTCCAAAGATGTGCAGGTTAGGTGGATTGGCTATGCTAAATTGCCCTTAGTGTCCAAAATTCCCATTAGTGGTGGGTGGGGTTACTGGGTTATGGGGATCGGGTGGGCTTGGGTAGGGAGCTCTTTCCAAGAGCCGGTGCAGTCTTGATGGGTCGAATGGCCTCCTTCTGCACTGTAAATTCTATGGTAAGACACACTGCCTTCCTCGGCCAATTGGGAAGCAAAAGGACTCATTCCCTTACAGGACAGTGTTTGACTGTCAGACAATCAACCTTTATCCCATTTTCAATATTTTTATATCCGCTTAAGAGAAATGTTCAAAACAATCTTTTTGACTGTCATAATGATTTTCCAGAGACCCAGGTGTGAATCTCATCAACGCAGAAGGTAAAATTTGAATTCACTGAAAGTCTAGTCGGCAGGGAGCGGGGTTGGTGCGAATCCGGGGAGGAGCAGTTTCGGGACAGTCAGTATAAATAACATACCTCGGGGATTCACGGCCTAGTCGGCAGGGAGCGGGGTTGGTGCGAATCCGGGGAGGAGGAGCTCCGGGACAGTCAGTATAAATAACTTACCTCGGGGATTCACGGCCTAGTCGGCAGGGAGCGGGGTTGGTGCGAATCCGGGGAGGAGGAGCTCCGGGACAGTCAGTATAAATAACTTACCTCGGGGATTCACGGCCTAGTCGGCAGGGAGCGGGGTTGGTGCGAATCCGGGGAGGAGCAGCTCCGGGACAGTCAGTATAAATAACTTACCTCGGGACCGGGAGAGTGGAGAATATTCAGTGTTTCACACTCGGTATTCTAAACCCTGACCTCTCACCAGACACCTCACAATGGCCGGGCAACGATTGAAGGCAGCACCGGACCAATAGGAGGAGAGGGGGCGGGTCCGGAGGACCGGTCGGGAGTAACTGGTCCTCCAACGAATCAGCGTGAATAAGGAGGCGGCACTGGGCTGAGTGAAGCATGCGCAGTGTGATTAATGGCGACGCAGGAAAACGTTCGTTCTCGGATCCACAATCATGAAGGTGGGAATGGCGGGACGGAGGGAGAGATGAATCAGTCGGTTCGTTAGACACGCTTCGTGAACATGTTATTTACATCGACAATCCGGAAAAATAACCTACCGGTGCCTGGGGATCTGAGCGGAGGCCGCAGCTTTGTTACAGCCGAGACTATGCAGCCGCCATCTTTATTTGGTACTGAGAGAGGTGCGCATGCGCACCCACCATCTTTATCGGGGCACGAGCAGCAGAGCGCAGGCTTGGTCGCCATCATTGTTGGGGGCAACGTTTTTCCATGACAGAATGTCCAGCAAACTGCTTCACTCTGAGTTACAAATTCCTATTTATGGGGCAGAATATTTGTCCAGGGCAGTGACAATAATTCGAATTTATATTATGACATGAACAGAATAAAACTTTTAAGACTTTCATTTAAACATTACAAAATGACAAAATTGACACTGAGCCACATGAGGATATATTAGCTTTTAAAGAGAATCTTAATGGAGGGAAGTGAGTCGGAGAGTTTTAAGGAGGAAATTCCAGAAATTGAGGCCTTGGCAATGGTGGAGAGATTAAAATCAGGAATTCTCAAGTGGCTGGAATTAAATGAGTGCAGAGATCTCAAAGGGATGTGAGAGGGGGGAAGGGGCTGCAAAGCACATGTGCGGCCATCCCAATAACATAAGAATAAGATTATCAGAATTAGGAGCAGGAAGAGGCTGCTCTGCCATTTAATAAACTCGTGGCTCATTTGATCATTGTCTTAACTCCATTTTCCTTCAGACAACCAACATCCCTAACTTTTTACTCCTCAGTCGGTAAAACAGCCTTGAATAAATTCAATGGCCCCGCCTCCACTGCTCACTAGGGAGAGAGTGCCACTGGCTACTGGCCCTCTTGAGAGAAGCTATTTCTTCTCATCTCTGTCTTAGACACTCATTTTTAAACTGGCCTTGTAGTTCGAGATTCCCTGTTGAGGAGAAACATCCTTCCAGCACCTGTCAAGTACTCTCAGAATCATTTCTGCTCCTTTAAGATTACCTCTTATTTATTGGCAGCATGGTAGCACAGCTCCAGGGTCCCAGGTGTGGGTCACTGTGCAGAGTCTGCATGTTCTCCCCATGTCTGCGTGGGTTTCCTCCGTGTGCTCTGATTTCCTCCCACAGTCCAAAGATGTGGATTGGCCATGATAAATTGCACTTAGTATCCAAAAAGGTTGGGTGAGGTTGTGGGGATAGGGTGCAGGTGTGGGCTTAAGTGGGGTGCTCTTTCCAAGGGCCGGTGCAGACTCAATGGGCCGAATGGCCTCCTTCTGCATTGTAAATTTTATGATCTAAAATCCAGTCAGTATACACGCACCCTGTGCAACCTTTCCTCATAAAACAAACCCCTTCATGCCAGTAATCAGCTGAGTGAACCATGTCTGAACTGCTTCCAATGTAAGTATATCCCATCTTAAGTAATCCTACGCCAGGAAATGGGGAGAGTGTGTTAGGAATTTATATCATGGACTTTGGAAACTACTTTTACAGGGAGCTAGAACGGGAGGATTTACACACAACAATCTGAGAGAAAGAAAAAATGGTAATCTCTGACGACAATTGACACGTGACTCTTGTAATCTCATTTTACAGGGAGTTAGAAGATTGGAAGACTGTGATTTTTCACTGATTCCAGTGCTTCTGATATCTTTCCAGCTGCAGACTCCATAAGAGGTTTTAAATTTGAAAACAGTGAAATTATTCCAGAGGTGAGTATTATTGAGCATTCACCTATAATTTAGAGTTTTCAGTGTTGTGCTTTATTATCTGTGCTTTGTTATCCAATGTCTCTGAATTATGTTTTCACTGCTGCCCATCCCTCGGCTATGTGCTGCTGATTTACCATCGTTATCTTGCCGTGGTCAGGAATTGTTTTTCTTGCACCAGATGGGTGAGTAAATTTGCAGATGACACTAAAGTCTGTGGACAGTGCGGAAGGATGTTACAAGTTACAGAGGGACATAGATAAGCTGCAGCGCTGGGCTGAGAGGTGGCAAATGGAGTTTAATGCAGAAAAGTGTGAGGTGATTCATTTTGGAAGGAATAACAGGAAGACAGAGCACTGGGCTAATGGTAAGATTCTTGGTAGTGTGGATGAGCAGAGAGATCTCGGTGTCCATGTACATAGATCCCTGAAAGTTGCCACCCAGGTTGATAGGGTTGTTAAGAAGGCATACGGTGTGTTAGCTTTTATTGGTAGAGGGATTGAGTTTCGGAGTCATGAGGTCATGTTGCAGCTGTACAAAACTCTGGTGCGGCCGCATTTGGAGTATTGCGTGCAATTCTGGTCGCCGCATTATAGGAAGGATGTTGGAAAGGGTGCAGAGGAGATTTACCAGAATGTTGCCTGGTATGGAGGGAAGATCTTATGAGGGAAGGCTGAGGGACTTGAGGCTGTTTTCATTAGAGAGAAGAAGGTTAAGAGTTGACTTAATTGAGGCATACAAGATGATGAGGATTAGATAGGGTGGACAGTGAGAGCCTTTTTCCTCGGATGGTGATGTCTAGCACGAGGGGACATAGCTTTAAATTGAGGGGAGATAGATATAGGACAGATGTCAGAGATAGGTTCTTTACTCAGAGAGTAGTAAGGGCGTGGAATGCCCTGCCTGCAACAGTAGTGGACTCGCCAACACTAAGGGCATTCAAATGGTCATTGGATAGACATATGGACGATAAGGGAATAGTGTAGATGGGCTTTAGAGTGGTTTCACAGGTCGGTGCAACATCGAGGGCCAAAGGGCCTGTACTGCGCTGTAATGTTCTATGTTCTAGACATAATTTCTCTTCTGTTCATCAACTGATTAACCATTAAATTCTGCTCCATATTTATTCCCTGTAATTGAAGATTTGAGATTATATCAGACCAGCCATGATCTTATTAAATGATGGAGCAGACTTGATGGGCTGAATGACTGTCTCCTGCTCCTATTTCTTGGAATATCACGATCTCTCGGTCAAGATCAGGAAATGCTGAGTGTCGATCTGTCAATCAGCATGAATTAGCACCTTCAGGAGAATAAGGAGTGTGTATATGGAGTGAGAATGGATGGGGCGAGATAGGAGAGAGTGTTTTTTGTTTGTACAGATGCGTACGTGAAAATTTACAGCTTTTGGGGAACGAGCAACTAGAATTGTCTGTTCTGAATTTCTGAGCTGTACTGACAGTGATGACATTTGTAAACTCCTTTAACAGGATGTTCAAAGGGGAGGATTTGCAGCAAGAAATCTCAAACGAAACTTCACATTGAGATCTGACAGTCACTCGATTCATCAGGACGGGGAATACCATTGGCCATTTTATCATCAATGTCACTGGAAAATCACCGACATAGGACAGCCGCACCATGGGGAAACCGTGGAAATGTGGGGATTGTGGGAAGGAATTCATTTTCCTGTCTGCGCTGGAAACTCATCGACACATTCACACCAGGGAAAGACTGTTCATTTGCTCTCAGTGTGGGAAGGGATTTACTTCATACAACCTGCTGACACACCAGCGAGTTCGCACCGGGGAGACGCCATTCACCTGCTCGGTGTGTAGGCAAGGATTCATAGATTCATCCAACCTGCTCACACACCAGCGGGTTCACACCGCAGAGAAGCCATTCACCTGCAAAGTGTGCGGGAAGAGATTTATTAATTCATCCAACTTGGTAACGCATCAGCGAATTCACTCTGGGGAGAAGCCGTTTACCTGCTCAGTGTGTGAGAAGGGATTTATTAATTCATCTAACCTGCTGACACACCAGCGGGTTCACACCGCGGAGAGACCATTCACCTGCTCTGTGTGTGGGAAGGGATTTATTAATTCATCCAACTTGGTAACACACCAGCGAGTTCACACTGGGGAGAGACCATTCACCTGCTCTGTATGTGGGAAGGGATTTGTTAATTCATCTAACCTGCTGAGACACCAGCGAGTTCACACTAAGGAGAAGCCGTTTACCTGCTCCACGTGTGGGAAAGGATTCAGCAGTACATCCTACCTGCAGAAACACCAGCGAGTTCACAAGTAATGACAGCGGTTGGATTCTGCTGATATTTGCTGCTCTTGATCACATTCAGGACTGAACCACGGTCATTCTGACAGTGGGTGAAGTGGGAGGTCAGAAGGTTTCTCTGTGGGCTGGCCAGTCTTCCAATGTTCACTCCAGTGGGCTGATACTCTTTCAGCGAGAGCACTTTTCCACTGAAATGATCCACAGAAGCAGATGTGATACATTAATTTTATCCTGGATAGTACGCAGGAATATAGGAATTTGGAGCAGAAGTAGACAATTCGGCCCTTCGAGCCTGCTCCGCTGTTCAATCAGAACACGGCTGATCTGTTCCTGGTCTCAAATCCACCTCCCCATCTATTCCCTTTATCCCTTTAATCTGTTTTGTATATCAGAAATATATTTATCTTCTTGAAAGCATTTAATGACTCCAATTCCACTGCACTATGGTACGAAGTCTTACAACACCAGGTTAAAGTCCAACAGGTTCGTTTCGATGTCACTAGCTTTCGGAGCGCTGCTCCTTCCTCAGGTGAATGCACCTGAGGAAGGAGCAGCGCTCCGAAAGCTAGTGACATCGAAACAAACCTGTTGGACTTTAACCTGGTGTTGTAAGACTTCGTACTGTGCTCACCCCAGTCCAACGCCAGCATCTCCACATCACTGCACTATGGGGCAACGAGTTCCACAAATTCACCACCCTCTGTGAGAAGTAGTTCCTCCTCGTTTCAGTTCGAAATCTATCACCTCTCGTCCTCGATTGCCCCACAAGGGGGAACATTTGGTCTACGTTTACTTTATCAATCCCATTTAGTATTTCATACACCTGATCATTTCCCCTCTCATCCTTCTCAACATCTGGCTTGTATTCGCCTAAACTGCTTAATCTCTCAACCCTTTCATTCCGGGAATCAATCTGGTGAACCTCCT